>NC_057415.1:36541926-37156105 GCF_019320065.1 Cervus canadensis | reverse complement strand
TTTTTTTTTTTAACAACTGAGCTACCAGGGACTGAGAGTGAAAAAGCTGGCTTAAAGCTCAACATTCAGAAAACTAAGATCATGGCATCTGGTCCCATCACTTCATAGCAAATAGATGGGGAAACAATGGAAACAGTGGCTGAGTTTATTTTTCTGGGCTCCAAAATCACTGCAGATGGTGACTGCAGCCATGAAATTAAAAGATGCTTACTCCATGGAAGGAAAGTTATGACCAACCTAGACAGCATATTAAAAAGCAGAGACATCACTTTGTCAACAAAGGTCCATCTAGTCAAGGCTATGGTTTTTTCCAGTGGTCATGTATGGATGTGAGAGTTGGACTATAAAGAAAGCTGAGCGCTGAAGAATTAAAATTGATGCTTTTGAACTGTGGTGTTGGATAAGACTCATGAGAGTCCCTTGGACTGCAAGGAGATCCAACCAGTCCATCCTAAAGGAAGTCAGTTCTGGGTGTTCATTGGAAGGACTGATGCTGAAGCTGAAACTCCAATACTTTGGCCACCTGATGCAAAGAGCTGACTCATTTGTAAAGATCCTGATTCTGGCAAAGATTGAGGGCAGGAGGAGAAGGGGATGACAGAAGATGAGATGGTTGGATGGTATCACTGACTCAATGGACATGAGTTTGAGTAAACTCCAGGAGTTGGTGATGGACAGGGAGGCCTGGCATGCTGCGATTCATGGGGTTGCAGAGTCAGACATGACTGAGCGACTGAACTGAACTGAACTGAACAGAGCTGTCAGGGAAGTCCTTCACAGCAAAGGCAATCATAAATGAAATGAAAAGACAACCCGCAGAGTGGGAGAAAATATTTGCAAAATGACGTGACTGATCATTTAAGAGAAGGTCTAATTTACAAAGGTTTAATTTCCAAAATATACAAGCAGTTCATAAAACTCAGTACCAAAAATGCCAAACAACCTAATCAAAAAATAGACAGAAAACATAAACAGCCCTTTCTCCAGAGAAGACACATAGATGGTCCACAGGCACATGAAAAGATGTTCAATATCACTAATTATTAGAGAAACGCAAATAAAAACTACAATGAAGTGTCACTTCACACTGGTCAGATTGGCCACCATCAAAAAGCATATATGTAATAAATACTGGAGAGAGAATGGAAAAAAGAGAACTCTGCTACACTGTCAGTGGGAAAGCAAACTGGTTCAGCAAGTATGGAAAACGGTATGAAGATTCCTTAAAAAGCGAAAAAGAGACTTGCCACTTGACCCAACAATCCTACTCCCGGGCGTAAACCCAGCAAAGATGAAAGTTCTAATTCTAAATGATGCAGGGGCCCCAATATTCCCAGTGCCACTACTGATAACAGTCAAGATGTGGAAGCAACCTGAGCAAGCATCAGCAGAGGAATCGTTAAATAAGAAGCGGCCCATGTACACAATGGAATATTACTCAGCCATAAAAAGGAATGAAATAGTGCTGTTTGGCTCACGGATGGACCTAGAGATTATCACTTAGTATTATCACACGAAGTGAGGTAAGTCAGAAAAAAACAAATATTGTATGATGTCCCTTATATGTGATATCTAAAAACTAGTACAAATGAATTTACAAACCAGAAACAGACTCACAGACATAGAAAATAAACTTACAGTTACCAAAGGGGAAGGTGGGGGAGGGATAAATTAGGAGCAGCAGATTAACAAATATATGCTACTATATATAAAATAAACAACAAGGTTTTAGTGTATAACACAAGAAACTATATTCAATATCTTATAATAAATTATAAAGAAAAATAATTGAAAAACTAATATAGGTTTATACATTTAGCTAAATCACTTGGTTGGATACTTTAAACTAACATAATATTACAAATCAACTATACTTCCTTAAAAAAATACAGATTCCCTGCTTATGTAGTAAATTCATGAACAAGGGGTTGGTAGTCTAACAGACTTGAGTTAAAAAAAACTCACCTGCATAGTTTACAAATTGTGTTCAGTTCAGTTCAGTTCAGTCGCTCAGTCGTGTCTGACTCTTTGCGACCCCATGAACTGTAGCACGCCAGGCCTCCCTGTCCATCCCAGCTCCCAGAGTCCACCCAACCTCATGCCCATTGAGTCAGTGATGCCATCCAACCATCTCATCCTTTCTCATCCCCTTCTCCTCCCGCCTTCAGTCTTTCCCAGCATCAGGGTCTTTTCAAATGAGTCAGGTCTTCGCATCAGGTGGCCAAAGTATTGGAGTTTCAGCGTCAACATCAGTCCTTCCAATGAACACCCAGGGCTGATATTTCCTTTAGGATGGACTGGTTGGATCTCCTTGCAGTCCAAGGGACTCTCATGAGTCTTCTCCAACACCACAGTTCAAAAGCATCAATTCTTTGGTGCTCAGCTTTCTTTATAGTCCAACTCTCACATCCATACATGACCACTGGAAAAACCATAGCCTTGACCAGGTGGACCTTTGTTGGCAAAGTAATGTCTTTGCTTCTTAACATGCTATCTAGGTTGGTCGTAAATTTCCTTCCAAGGAGTAAGCATCTTTTCATTTCATGGCTGCAGTCACCAGCTGCAGTGAATTTGGAGCCCAGAAAAATAAACTCAGCCACTGTTTCCACTGTTTCCCCATCTATTTGCCATGAAGTGATTGGACCAGATGCCATGATCTTAGTTTTCTGAATGTTGAGCTTTAAGCCAACTTTTTCACTCTCCTCTTTCACTTTCATCAAGAGGCTCTTTAGTTCTTCCTTGTTTCCTGCCATAAGGGTGGTGTCAACTGCATATCTGAGGTTATTGATATTTCTCCCGGCAATCTTGATTCCAGCTTGTGCTTCCTCCAGCCCAGCGTTTCTCATGATGTACTCTGCATATAAGTTAAATAAGCGTGACAATATACAGCCTTGACGTACTCCTTTTCCTATTTGGAACCAGTCTGTTGTTCCATGTCCAGTTCTAACTGTTGCTTCCTTTTGGATTAATAATTTAACTACTCTGAGTGTCAGTTTCTTCTCCATGTGTGCTTAATTGCTCAGTTGTGTCCAACTCTTTGTGGCTGCATGGACTGCAGCCCACCAGGCTCCTCTGTCCCAGAATATTCCAGGCAAGAATAGTGGAATGGGTTGCCACTTCCAACGTCAGAGGTTCTTCCTGACACGGGATTGAACCTGCATTCCCTGTGTCTCTTGCTTTGGCAGTGGATTCTTTACCACTAGTGCCACCATATAGCTAATAATACTCACCTCCCAATATTACTGTGAACACTAAGTGCATCGATGTACATACAATTTCTCACCTGGAGAAAGGCAGTACCTATTTGTATATCTCTTTTTTTTCTGAATTCTGTCTCCAATCATCTGTACCACCTTCCTCTAACATATCCAAAGAGTGGCTCCCCAAACCTGCAAACCTTCCTGTTGTTTTTCTTAATTCTTTATCCAACTATGCACTACACGGTTCCTTTAACCTTTCTTTTTTCATAAATCAATCATATCAGCTCTTCTTCCCCCAGAGGGTGATTTACTGTATTTCTTCCCCTAATGGAGGCAAAACAGGATGTGAAACATTGCCACAATCACAGGATTGTAGAGGAAAGCCATGGGCTCATGGGCCAGGCAGCTTAACTGTACCATCCGAGGAGCTTTGAAGGGAGATGTCCTAGGACTCGAGGATCTTTCTGTATATTCCCAGTCTCAAGAAGAATTCCAGCAGGCCAATTCCTGGATCAGCACAGGATATCATAGTACAGATGAAGGCACCTAATCGTTCACCTCCTCTGACACGCTGCCTTCAAATACCAGGGCATTTTCCTCCTTACACTCTGTCAAATGTGGTTTTAATCAGCTGCAACCACAAAAAGCCAAACTTCAGGATTTTTTTTTTTTTCAATTTCTGTGCCTGAATAACTTTGTAGGGACCTACAGGAGACTCCCTGGAACCTTGAAGGTGAAAATGAGCAGATGGAAAACAGGTGGGTTTTGATCCAGGCGCTGGCCACGTGCATCAGTGTTCACACAGGCAGTGCACCCACTGATGCCGAAAGAGACACAAGATGCATGGCTGGCCAGCATTTAACCGGAGTCCCCACTCTGAGCTTGCTACTGCCAGCCTTGGGCCGAGGCGCTGCCAGCGTGAGCAGCTCTGAGTTCTCCCCAAATAAACTCCTTCACTGGCTCTCTGTGCTTAACGCAAATGCAAACTTCACTGCACTGCTTGGAAGCTCCCTAAATACGCCAAACTCTTGGTTTCTCATGACTTGATTGCTCCATCCTTGCTTTGTTCAAATGACCAAGCCTTACTCATCCTTCAGAACCTGGCTTAGACGCACCCTGACCAGGAAATCTCTGATGATCTAGAATGGGTTAACTGCCTTTCCCGGGCATTCTGACAGGTTCTCTAGGGTTGCCTTAAGACATTTTATTTATCTTTTTTTAATATGCTACTGTAGTATAATGATTGATTTTTTAATCTGTTCTATTAGACTACGAGAAATTTGAGGACACAAATATGATTTTATTTATCTCTGTGACCCCATAATTAATATGGGGCCTGACACATAGGTAAGGACTACATCTGTGGGTGTGTGTGCATGCTCAGTAATTTCCAATTGTTTGTGACCCCATGGGCTGTAGCCCACCAGGCTCCTCTGTCCTTGGGATTTTCCAGGAAAGAATACTGGAGTGGGTTGCCATTTCCCTCTGCAGGGCATCTTCCCAACCCAGGGATCAAACCCTCGTCTCCTGTATCTCCTGCATTGACAGACAGATTCTTTACCATGAGCCACCTGGAAGCCCAAGGACCACATACGACAGCAAAAACCCAGTGAACATACAAAGCACATGGGCTTGCTGTTGGTTGGATAGACTTGGCTTTGAGTCCACTCACTGCCATTTACTTTCCAGGTCCCTGTGGAAAGTTACTCAACTTTGCTAAGCCTCAGTGTACTTATCCGTAAAACAGGGATCATCCTAAGAGTGCTCTTCCAGCACTGTTCTGAGAACTAAATTGAGATCATGCCTGCAAAGTGCTTAGCACAAAACTCTTATCCTTACTATAAATAGAAATTTTAATGCCCTTCCAGGGTTTCATGGGTGAGTGGTTGACATGAACCAATGACTGTAAAATGGCTCTAACAAAATGGACTGATCTCAGAACTCTGCCTTCAACTCCACTGACCTAGGAATAACTCTGAGGCTTTGAGCTGTTCATTAAGACTTTATTAAAATTATTTTAACCTTTGGCGGTTGCTGGAGCCAGACATGCCGGGGAGCTGAGGTTGGCCACAATGAGCTGTGTCCTCCCACTCATCCCCACCTCTGGCAGAAATATAGAGGGGCCTGGGCGGAGCGCCAGGGGAACACAGTCCTCACTCAAACCTGCACACTGACGTGTGTCTTCAGAAGCCTGGAAGAAAGGCCCAGCTGTTTGGCTCTTTTAGTGGCACTGAGTCTTGTAGCTTAAAAATATCTGCACACACCCACCGGACTCCAAAAACCTGGTCTGAACTCAAGCATGGGCCAGGAGGACCTTGAGTTGCCCTCTGGAGAAGGCATCTCTGACTTTCATTACTTGCCATGTAGGTCTGTGGGGGCGGTGGGTACCATTGGAACCACTGATGATCCTATACTTGGTAAAAGACTGCCTGGGCGTGCTCTCTTGGAGCTGCAGAGAGAGACTACCCAGCCTCCCTGAGTAGTCTACCTTGTGGGGACATTAGAAATCTTCTGGTCCCACATGGATGTTCTCAGCATCCCCCTGAGGAATGCAGATCTATTTCTTCTTCCATGAAGGGGATCCGACGGTTCTGTTTTTGTGATGGTTTCTTCCTCGCTTCCCTCATCCATCCTTGCCTCCAACTAATGTCCCCTTCTGCTCCCTCATCCAGTCTGGTGTCTTCTCTTATTTCATGTGAGTTACATAGTCAGCCTTCATTCTCATTATAATTGTGCTTCAAGAAGGTTTCTGGTCCTTAGCAATAGGCTCTGAATGAGAAACCATGGTATTAAAAGGTGCCTGATGTGAAAAGTCAACTCACTGAAAAGCACCTAATGCTGACAAAGATCACAGGCAGGAGGAGAAGGGGACAACAGAGGACAGATGGTCAGATGGCATCACTGACTCAGTGGACATGGGTTTGAAGAAGCTCTGGGAGATGGTGAAGGACAAGGAAGCCTGGTGTGCTGCAGTCCATGGATTGCAAAGAGTTGGACACAACTTAGTGACTGAGCAACAAATTAAAAGGAAGGGATGATGCAGTGAGACAAATTTGGATGGCTTCACAGCCCATGACAGGATTCCTCGATGGCTCAGTAGCTAAAGACTCCACCTTTGATGCAGAACACACAGGAGATGTGGGTTCGATCCCTAGGCTGGAAAGATCCTCTGGAGTAGGAAATGGCAACCCACTCCAGTATTCTTGCCTGGAAAATTCTATGGACAGAGGAACCTGACAGGCTACAGTCTATGGGGTCACAACGAGTCTGACACGACTGAGCGCATGGCATGGCCCATGAGTCATCCCAGGATCCACGTCTACACTGTTCTCCACATCTCCCCTCCCAGCCATCATCCAGGCATTCCTGCTTTTTCCCAACTCCCACCTTTTCTCCCCTCAATAACGTGTCCTCCAGAGGAAGCACCGCTCAGCACGATGCCTGGCTGACACCAAGCCAATAAGGGTTCTTGACTGTGATTTTTGTTTTCCAGCTGAAACCAGGAGGGAAAAACTCTCTCTTTTCTTGGAAAAATTTGATCCTGAAAGCTGCTAGTGGCTTCATGGAGAAACCATTCTAGTTTTTCCAGTTCAACTCTTGTCCTTCTCAGTTACGTCAGACAAAAACAAGCAAACAAACATCACCTTCCTTTGGCATAAACTAATTCAAGTTGGTTTTCTTTCCCTGGGAACAAAGAGTGTCCTCATTAATGGTGTAGGAGGGCTGACCTGAGAATTGAGTAAAGAAAGTCTGTGGTTGTGTAGTGAGTTCTACATGAGAAAAGATAGGAGGATGGGTAGGACTGATGAGGGCAATAGATTTAGGTGTCTCAGAAATCCTAGAGCCAGACCAAGACAGTGGAAGTTGGCAGAAAGTTTCAAGTGCCCGGCACAGTCATGAGAAATCCATCCCCTTTCTCAGTCTCACCGCGTGCAACCTGTGACTATGTCTCCTGGCCTTGAATGTTGCTGTGACTCATGATGCTGCTTCTAGCTTCTGTGCCTTTGCTCACACGGTTCCTATTTTCAGAGGTCACCTCCACTGGGAAGCTTTCTTGGATTTCTCCTGCTCCTTCACTATTGCTTCTCAGTACAATGTTTATGCCTTTTTATTACAAGTACCTCCTCCCTGATTGTCTGCCCAGTTGGACTCTGAACTCCTTCAAGCCAGTGACGGGGAGCTTTACACCCCCACCCCTTCCCCCCGGCCCCGCCATGGCTCAGGAACCCAGCAGAGGACTATGAATGGAGAGGGAACTGAGATGGCTCTCAAGAGCCATTGAAAAATAAAAAATCTGGCCCCAGCAGGGCCTGTTCACATGCAGATTTCTACCTTTCATCTTCTTAGATTCCAGAAGATTCCATCTTCCAGTTTAATATATACCTGGGCAGAAGTAGAAGTAGATGGAAGGACAAAGAAGGAAATGCAGGTTTTGCTTTATAACTACTTGTGCCAATTACTCACCCTAAATCTTAACTGGAAAATAGAAATAAACATGTTTTCTTTCAAGTACTCTTAGTGCTCAGAAAATTCAAGTCTGTTTATTCATGTATCTGTTTATTTACTCCGTAATCACACATGAGGTGTCCATGACCCTGACTATTTCAGGCGCTGAGGATATGTTACCGAATATGATCGACAGGGTCACCACTCACGTGGCAGCCACGTTATAATTCAGGGAGACAGACACAGCCAGAGGACAGACAAGAAACATCAAGCAGTGAGAAGTGTGGCCATGAAAACTGAGTGGGGTGACGGAATGTGGCTGTGGGCGAGGGACTCCTTGAGGCTAGTGACTGATTTAACTTGCTACCCAAAACTGTCAGAAATGATACCCCCATTAACACACTTAACAGCATCCTCAGATCAAGCTGTGCTTCTTTCAACAAAGCTAACAGCTTAGTCTTATGTGGACGCACTGCCTCACTGCTGTGGTAATGTTTCACAGTGTACAGTGCGGTTTTCCAGACAGCATCTCGTTAAACCCTATCCACAGCTCTGAGAACCGTGTGTCAGATGGCAACTCCCATTTCCTAGGTGTGCAAGTGGAGGCCCACAGAGTTTAACTGTCTTGCTGCTCATCTGTGACCCATCAAGGACAGAACTGGGATCGAATGACTCCCTTAACACTTACTGAGTAACAGCATGAGTCTCCTAGAGGGAAACACGGGGAGCGGAATTTCATGACACCGGTCCAGGTAATGATTTCTTGGAGATGACACCAAAAGCGCAAGCAGCAAAAGCAATAGACAAGTGAGATTGTATCAAACTGAAAGGCTTCTGCATAGGAGGAACCAACACAGTAAAAACACAAGCTATGAAGTGGGAGAAAATATTTGTGAATCATACATGTGATAAGGGGTTAATATTCAAAATATGTAATACATTTCAAC
The DNA here is from genome assembly GCF_019320065.1 of Cervus canadensis. Classification (NCBI taxonomy): domain Eukaryota; kingdom Metazoa; phylum Chordata; class Mammalia; order Artiodactyla; family Cervidae; genus Cervus; species Cervus canadensis. The sequence goes on along the minus strand of NC_057415.1, from coordinate 37,147,512 downwards.
AACTCAATAGAAAAAAATTTAAAAATGGGCCAAGGACTTGAATAGATATTTCTCTAAAGAAGACATGCAAATCACCAACGAGTATGTGAAAAGATGCTCAATATCACTAACAATGAGGAAAATGCAAATAAAAACCACAATGAGATATCACTTCACTTGTGTTAAGACAGATAATATCAAAACAAAAACAAAAGGTAACAAGTGTCAACAGGGTTATGGAGAAATTGAAACCCTGGCACCCTGTTGGCTGGTGGGAATGTAAAATGATGTAGCTTCAATGAAAAAAAATACAGCAATTCCTCAAAACATTAGAAATAGAATTACCATACAATTACCATTTATGGGTATATAGCCAAAAGAATTGAAATCAGGATATCAAAGAGGTATCTACTCTCATAGTCATTGTAGCTTTATTCAAAATAGCCAATCCATGTCCTTTGATGGATGGATAAAAAAATGTGACTTATGTGTACAATGTGATATCATTCAGTGCTAAGAAAATCCTGCCACATGCAGCATCACGAGTGAACCCGGAAACCTTATGGTAAATGAAACAGGCCAGCCACAGAAGGACAAATATCTTCACTTATGAGATATCTAAAGTAGGCAAATCAAAGAAACGGAGTAGAATGGTGTTTTCGGGGGAGGACGGGGAGTGGAAGAGTATACCCACACAAAGATGATGATGCATGCGTCCCTATATGCCTCACAGTCCCCACATTCAATGTGGGATTGACTTTTTTTATTAGTATCATTAACTGCAAAGGGATCAAGAGATATAAACTACTAGGTATAAAACAAAGAAGATACAAGGATATAAATGTATAGCACAGGGGATAGAGCCAATATTTTATAATAACTTTATAATGGATGCAATCTATAAAAATGTCAAATCAGTATATTGTACACCTGAAACATACATAAACAAACTATATTACCATAAAAAAGGTAAAAAAAATAAAGGGTACATTTTGTTTCTGCCACCAAAAATATTGCCTAAATTTAATTTTTCTTTATTTTCCGATAATCAAAACATATATTTAACATACTTCTTAGAGTAAATTTTTTTTTCTGCCAAAGAATAGCTAATTTCCTCTTTTGTTTAAAGAAGCAATGGGAATTTTATGCCAATATTATTCTAAAGAATGGGGGTGGTTTGTGGTGGGGAGACAGCAAGAGTTAGAGAATTTTTTTTAGACAGAGAAATTTAAGGTCATTTCCTAACCTGTGTTCAAACTAAGTTTTCCAAAGAGAATAACATATATTAAACAAATTCAATGTAACTGATTACTAATAGCTAATTTCTATTACTAATTGCTAATAACTAATCATTAATACAAAAACATTCAGAAGTTTTTGCGAAAATCTTGCCCAAGTAAGATAGTCAAACACAGTATATGTCAATAAAACATTTTGGAAGTAATTGGTGTGGGACAATGCCAACAGCAAAAACTACATTTATAACAAACTAAAAAGATAGAGAATTCTTCTCCTGAGGGAAAAGACTTCTCTAATCAATAACATGCAAAAAGATTTTTTTAAAAAATAGAAAGTTTACACATAATCAAAGGAAAGGAATAAAACTATCCACCTTCCACCATCTCAAACTCCAAACATGTGTTATATCATTATGTAAATACCTTTCCTCAATCAAAGTGTATTTTTAGCATTCTTTCATGTCAGCAATTCTATCTGCATACTCATGTTAGAAAACTTACAACTATTTCATAGGTAAAATATGAGCTTCTATTAGGGCATTCAATTTTTACTTTACTTTTTTTTTTTTTTTGGTCTTTTTCTACAAGATGCTGAAAACCTCATACATATGTGTCCTTTCCTCCCATTTCAACCCCCCATTTCATGTAAAACATTTTTAGAATGAAGACTGCTTTATTAAAGTATTTACTTGGCATAAGAATACCAGCATATTTAACAAGAATTATTTTATTTAATTATTCAGTGTCAAGTTCAGTTCAACTTGCTAGTGTTAGTACATTGAAGAATATACATACAATTCTTATCTTTCCAAAGCTAACATTCTAGTAGGGGTAAGATTTGTAAAAGAAAATAAAAATATTCCAGTATTTTTATATTTTCTGATTTCTGTAAATGTGTCCAGAGGCTGAGAAGAGAGCTTTAAAATATATATATATATATATGTATATATAAGCAAAACTTCCTGAGTTGCCTAGTGCAAAACTTTAACATTCATTCTTTCAAAAGGGAGGTAGGTTAAAGTCTTTCTTCTCTCCCCCTAAAGAATAAGGTTAAATGAACCATTTACAAGTTTGCAAAAACCCATTTTATTTACCCTAGAGTTTCCTATGTAACCCATCATCTGAGTACTACTATAAAATATCCTGGCAGCTGAATAATCATAGCAATAACATTTGCTGTATTTTATTTCACATGCCAAAATCACTTGATTATGCATCTCTAGGGGGGTGTTAGTTAAATTTAATAAGCAAGATGGCAAACTTTATAGCTACTAACCACATATAAAAGCAGAAATGCCACGCCAGGGTGAAGTCTTCAGAGGTATTTCAGGAAGGAGGGAGCATCACACAGTGCAGGGCACTCCTGTTTATTGTGTACCTACTATGTGTTAGCTGCAGTGCTGAGAATTTTTGCATACTTTCTCTCACACTTTTCCAATATGTAGCCCTGTAACCTAGGGTTCATTCTAATACAGAGATGAACAAACAGGGAAGCTGAGATAGCTGCATACTTATCATCAATGCATGGGTGAAGCAGGGTTTGAACATGGATCAGTGAGATTTCAACACAGTATTCTTTGTCTCTTCACAGCTAGAGCGGGGTTCTCACAATAGGAGATATGGAAGTGGAGTTTGAAAGATCACATGTAGAAATTTTATTGAGGAGATTAAAGTATTTGTTGGGGGAATAAGATAGATGAACTTCAAGTTCTGGTCTAAACAAAAGATTCCTTGTGTTTGAAATTATCAAAAAAACCTCAACCATAGCCCCTGCTATTGTTACATTGTGTTCACGCTTACATGTGTAAATGCTTACATTGTGATCGCGAAGCAAGGTTCCAGACTGTCACTGCAGTAAGGATGCACTCACCTTAGGCTTGTGAGAGCAACCTGTATTCAAACTTGCAAAGCCTTCAGCATCCAGCTTTTGTCACTGTGCTCTCTGGGTATGATGATTAGAAAGCCAGTTCTTTTGTCAACCAGAACTGTTTCCTTTATGCCATCCACTTCCTTCCAGTCTTCCATCCATTATAGTTACTGATACTCCTATTTCTCTTCTACACTCTGACCCTTGCAAAAGAATGGTGTCTGATTCTTAATCCCAAATGCCTAGCATCGTGCTTACCAGAAGGAGGGATTCCATAATCATTTAATGCATGAACTCAGCACAGAGGTATGTAGGTGCACCAATGTTTTACATGGGGCAAAACGTTTTACAGGAACACCAATGAGTGTAAAATGCTCCATGTTTTACCTGGAATGGGATGCCCAAGGCAAAAGCAACAGTACATAGAAAGGCATGGATATCTCTGAGTGAGAAACCATGACTCATGTGAGGAATCTAAGGACGTTTAGTTTCCCTGGTAGCTCAGACAGTGAAGAATCCACCTGCAATGCAAGAGATCTGGATTCGATCCCTGGGTTGGAAAGATCCCCTGGAGAAGGGAATGGCTTCCCACTCCAGGATTCTTGCCTGGAGAATTCCATGAGGGCTATAATCCATGGGGTCACAAGGAGTCCGACACGACTAAGTGACTGACCAACAACAGCGAGTATGCTTCTAGCAGAGAGTGCTTATGGAAGGTGATGCTACCAGAGAGATAGATGGGCCTGTATCTAGTAAAAAGGATCCTTTGAAATTCTCTTGAGGACAGCGAGGAACTTCACAGGGAAGGATTTAAGCTATAGTGTGGTGCATAGGAAATATCACTCTGGTTCGCAAGTAGAAGGGAAGGGATATAATTTCAAGTACAGAGCCCAGTTAGGAGGTTGATGTAACTGAACAAATAGTAAGAAAGGTGTAACTTTCACAAGATGGAGCAGAGGTGCCACATGTAAGGAAGTGTGAAGATGGAGCATTACGAGGATTCTGGGGATGGTAGGGCTTAAGAGGAAAGAGATAGCAGTGTGTCAAGAATAGCTTCCTGGCTTCTGGCTATGTGATTTGTGGATGGTTCCACCATCCGCTGGGATGGGGGCGGCGGGGTAGGGGGAGCTCAGTTTTAGGTTTGCCAAGCTAGAAACTCCTGTGGGAATCCAGGTTCGAGCTGTCCCACAAACTGGAATATGCAGTTATAGAACCCATAAAAAAGAACAGAGGGATTTAGATTGGAAAATGATACAAGGGTTTATTGAACAGAATTTGGATTTAGATATTTAAAATGCTCTTGGGCTAAAGCCAAATACAAGAACATTGCAAGTGGTAATCCCTGAACACACTGGAAAACTATTTTGAGGGTTATATTGGAGTTACCGATGACTTTCAGTGTTCTAAGTCTTACAGAATAAGGCATTCATTCATTTTCAGGTGACCAAGACTAATTTAAATGTCACATTTGAACACTCTAGCTCAGACAACATTCAGAAAACTAAGATCATGGCATCTAGTCCCATCACCTCATGGCAAGTAGATGGGGAAACAGTGTCTGACTTTATTTTTGTGGGCTCCAAAATCATTGCAGATGGTGACTGCAGCCATGAAATTAAAAGACGCTTACTCCATGGAAGGAAAGTTATGACCAACCTAGACAGCATATTAAAAAGCAGAGACATTACTTTATCAACAAAGGTCCGTCTAGTCAAGGCTATAGTTTTTCCAGTGGTCATGTATGGATGTGAGAGTTGGACTATAAAGAAAGCTAAGCGCCGAAGAATTGATGCTTTTGAACTGTGGTGTTGGAGAAGACTCATGAGAGTCCCTTGGACTGCAAGGAGATCCAACCAGTCCATCCTAAAGGAGATCAGTCCTGGGTGTTCATTGGAAGGACTGATGCTGAAGCTGAAACCCCAATACTTTGGCCACCTGATGTGAAGAGCTGACTCATTTGAAAAGATCCTGATGCTGGGAAAGATTGAGGGCAGGAGGAGAAGGGGACGACAGAGGATGAGATGGTTGGATGGCATCACCGACTCTATGGACATGGGTTTGGGTAGACTCTGGGAGTTGGTGATGGACAGGGAGGCCTGGCGTGCTGCGGTTCATGGGGTTGCAGAGTCGGACACGACTGAGTGGCTGAACTGAAGAGACCAGGCTCATGCTGATTCATTAGCAATATGCACTGTCTTCAGGGTGGGAGGGATGTTTATACTTATTAAATGCATCAAGTTTGAGAGAGAAAATTGTTCAAGGCAGAAGCACCATCCAGGAGGAAAAAACAATAAACTCGTAACAGGCACTGAATGAATGAATGAATGAAACTTTATATATAGTTAATTTACCTTCTAGGAAAGGGAAAGTGTTAGTCATTCAGTCATGTCTGACTCCTTGCGACCCCATGGACTGTAGCCCACCAGGCTCCTCTGTCCGTGGAATTCTTCAGGCAAGAATACTGGAGTGGGTTGCCATTCCCTTACCGTCTGAGCCACGAGGGAAGCCTACTTTATAGGAAAGGCTTTTTCGGATACTTCCTAGGATATCAGGAATCAACTTTCCTAGAAAAATGTGGACAGAGGAAAGGTGGCGAATGGAGATTTGTAGATCAGGGTAGTATGACTTTTTCTTCTGAGAGATCAATTGTACCTTCCCCACCTCAATTGCTCTTCAACAGCCAGATACAGTTGGCAGCATAAAGTCTGCCTGAAAACTGAAATGGGTTCTGAGAAGTTGAACCCATAAAATCAAAGGTCTCATAGATCCAATATGGTGTACAAGGGGAGAATACCAAAGGTAAATAGTATAAGGGTGTTCGTCAAAGAAGGGGGAGCAGAGGAAATTGGGAACATGTGTCCTAACAGATCAACCACATCCACAAAACGGAGAGAAAACTGGAGGAGGGCCAAGAGAGGTTTCTGTAAGACTCCAAAGTTGCACAAAAGCACTGAAGCATCCCAGACTTTGTGACCACTACACTCTGAAAGTTCAGAATCACTTAGGAAACCTACCTTTGTTGTATCGCCCTTTCCTCCTGCAGCATCAACAGAAAGTCCTCAGTTAGAAAATGCTAGCCTCTAAAATGGTGAGCCGAGTGTGCTAAAGAGACAATGGACATTTGGTGAACAATGGGTGTGCAGGAGGCTACTTTGACAAGTGGTGCTGAGCTGGGCCCCACAGGAGTGAGACTGGAAACGGTAGTTTTTGTTGGCAAACGTGTGTCTCGAGGTCTTTGTGTCTTGGATGCTAGGGGAGGCTGAAAGATTTCCCAATATGATACAGTAATGAAAAAGAAACCATATACCTTGGCAGGCCCCAAATACTTTGTATTCACCTTTAGGCCAACAAGCTTCAGCAAACACAGACAGACAGACAGAGACACACACACACAGCACATGGCTAAGCTATTTACATATCACTGTGAACTATTTTGGTCCCTTTTCTCTCCTCTTTCCTCCTCTTCTGGTGTCAAGTCCATAAAAGAACACTTAAGTATGTGATTCTTTGGAATTTGGATTGTGTGGTCGATGGAAACCACTGTTTTAAATTCCCTGGAAACATGGGTCATGGATACTATATTTAAATAAATTTCAGAGTCATCAGGTGGCTGGATTTTTCCACCAATATTTTCACCTTGTGTTGAGTGATTCACATACACGCCCCTCATTCCTGCCAACCTTCTGTAAGCAAATGCATCACAACCCCTACCTTCTGATCCACACACTCTTGGTGATGATGTCAGGAGCCCATGATTTTCCCCTTTTGAAGAGAAAGTTTTCCATGTGGGTTGAGCACAAAAAAGGAAAAGAGCAGGGCAAGATGAAGTCACTCAGTCTCTCTGCATGGGTGGTAGAGTGGAGGTGTGGGTTTTACATGATCACTAGGAGTTCAAGCCGGCTTGACCAGTAATGTTGCCAGAGAGAAGTGGGGGCTGGAGGTGAGGCCGGGTGGCTGGGTTGAATCCGAAAAAGACTTATGGGGTAACACCCAGGATATGACCATTGCTGATCCTGAACATGGATTTCCCTTGGGAGCTGACGATGTGGTTTTTCCTTCCACTTCAAAGTACTGGCAAATGCGTTCTGTACTCAAGGGGAGGAACCATCCCCTGAAGACTGAACTGTCCTTCTTGGAGTTCTTGGTTCAGCTTCCCAAAGACCTCAGCTCTGTGCAGTCTTCACGAGGCCCCAGGGGACGAGGGGTTTATAAGGCAAAGCCCAGGTCACTCCCTGGTCACCACAGAAGAAAGTGGGCACTCTGGTCTCCAATTCAGGAGTTTTTAAGGGTCTGTTTGTGGTTCAGCTGCTGAGTCATCACCTCCTCGGGCCTCATTACCTCACCTTCCTGGGATCAAACGTATAACCCTTGGCAAAAGGAACAGCGTGAGACCTAGTTTTCAGGTCTTAGCTAAGGACGGTAAGGCAGAATGCTTTTCAAATGCTCTACTTGCTTTCATAAATAACTTGAAGAATGACACTCCTTTGGACCCATGCTGTTTTTCTTTCTCAAGAAACACTGCTGTGAAAGAATATTTTAAAAAAATAATTTACATAGGTAAAAGAGCACATGTGCCTAATGCAGGAAGCACCTTCTCAGAATCAAGATAAAGCAAGTCTTCTTTAAAATAAATTTCAACTGCGGTAACTGAAGTAAAGAAGAATGATTATTGCCCACAAGATTTTGCATAGATCCAGACTTCAAACCAGGGTTAAGTGTGGTTTATTGGAGGGAGCTACTTTCATTAGATCTCTCTGCTACCACTTACTAGTTATGTAACATAGAACAGATTATTTGCAACCTCTGGGACACAAGGGGTTCATCCATAAGATGGAGTTAGGCCATGTACAATTTCTTGAATATTTAAGGTATAAACCTTATGTCATGCTGCTTTTTCCTCTATAATTTTCAGTACCACAGAATTGAATCCAAATCTCCAAACCACTTAAGTTGTAACATGCATATAATCATGGAGTTGGAAATAACCAAGCCTATGCAAAAGTCTTATATTCAGCATCCCTGAATGGTGGACACCCAGTGGCAGGGAGCTTACCACCTTCCTAAGAAGTCCTGCTTATCTATCCATCTTTCCAACCAATCATTTATTCATTAAGCATTTGTTGAATATGTACTATGTGTCAGGGGCTGTTTTTGGTGGCGAGAATGGGTCAGTGAACAATAAAGATCATTGACACTCACAGTCTAGGGGAAAGCCCATGCAAAATACTATGTTACTGTCAAAAAAGATTAAGGAGAACAAAATAAAATAAGGAAGGAGGACAGGAATTGTTGGAGGTGTGGGAAGTAAATGGCCAGAGAGCGTCAAGCCTAGACAATGCCTCTGTGTTAATCCTGGAAGAAAATGAGTCATGAAACCACTTGGAGAAAGAGTGTTCCAAGCAGATGTGGCACAACAAAGATGAAGTCTCAAAGGTGATGGGATGCTTGACGTGTTGAGGAGGCTGATGTGACTGAAGTGGAGAGAAAAAAAAGAAGAGTATTAGGACAGATGGTCAAGGAAACAACAATGATGGGCAGAGAATGTGGGGCCCAACTGACCGTGCTTTGGACAGTGGCTTTCACTCTGAGTGAGAGAGGTCACTTTTGGAGGAAACCCAATAAGGGATGTCATGGATATAAGTTTAAAAAGACTACTTCAGCTGCTACACTGAGAACATTTTGGAGGGAACAGAAGTGGAAACAGGTTAAACAGATCATGGGCTATTAAAATAAGCCGTGTCAAAGGATATGGAAGTTTGGACCAAGGATAGAGCAATGGAAGGGGTAAGAAGGCAAAGCCAAAGATGGATGGATTGGAGAGAAAGAGAGAAAGGGAGGGAGGTGAGAGAGGCTAAGGGGGAGAGGGAAAGAGAGAATAAGGATGTGTGTTTGGGCTTAGGAAAGAAAAAGATGGCCTTTCCATGATTCATCATGTATAATGTAGAAAGTGATGCTATGGGTAGGGTAGATTTAGTGCAGGTATGATGGGGAACTATTACAAGTTCAATTCTGGACAGTGCATTTTAAAACCATACAATATGTCTATGTGAAGATGTCAGGCTGACAGCTGGTTATAAAAATCTAGGGTTCAGGGGCTATAACACCATGATGCAGGTAAAATATGGGGGTTATCACAGGCATAGCAGTTTAAAGGGCTGGAGTAGGACATGCTTAACCAGTGAGTATGTATAGACAGAGACATCATCCCAGATTTGAGTCCTAGACATTCAGTGTTTAGAAATGAAGAAATTAGGGAGAATCTTTAAAGGAGACCAAGGATCGGTCAGAGAGGAAGGAAGAAGGCTGTGAGAGGAACTTCCTGGTAGAAAATTAAGAGCTTCAAAGAGGAAAGAGAGACCATCAGGATCAAATACTGCTGTAAGTCAAGCAAGAATGGAATACTGGCATTAGCAACATAGTAATCACTCATCACTTTGGGGATGGTGGTTTGGTGGAGTCATATGGGTAAGAGTCTGACTGAAGTGAATTAAAGGGAGAATGGAAGGAGAGGAATTAGAAACTCAAGTTTTTGCATAAAAGAGACAAAAAATAGGGTCAAACAGCTTTTGCAGGGGTTAATGGGAGAAATAATACCAATTTTACATGCACAAAGGAAAGATCCTGAAGATAAAGTGAATTGATGATATAGGAGAAAGGAGGGGACAATATTTTTGACTAAATGAGAGAGAGAGAGGATTGGTCTATTCAAGAAGTAGAAATCTCAGTTTTGGCTAAGAAATATGAAAACATCTAGTCTGTAGTAGATCAGAATACAGATGGTTGGTATAGATGTGAAGGAGGAGCTTGTGATCTCCAGAATGGCTGCATTTTCTTGGTGAAACATCAAACAAGGCTGCCAGCTGACAGTGAGGATGGAGGAATGGGCTTTGGGGTATCTCAGAAGACAAGAGAAAATAAGACATGGAGAATTTGTGCTGCCTCAAAACCTGCCATTCAAAGTGCCACTAAGTGGTTTTCATGGTTATCTATACAAGTATTTTCCAAATATTTGGAGGGGGCTATCATGTACCTTGAGAATCATCTGTTCTCTATGGATAAACAGTCCCTTGGACTTCAAGGTGATCAACCCAAATATTCACTGGAAGGACTGATGCTGAAGCTGAAGCTCCAATACTTTGGCCACCTGATGCGAAGAACTGACTCACTGGAAAAGACCCTGATGTTGGGAAAGACTTGAGGGCAGCAGAAGAGGGTGACAGAGGATGAGATGGCTGGATGGCATCACTGACTCAATGGACATGAACCCAAGCAAACTCCAGGAGATAGTGAAGGACAGGGAAGTCTGGCGTGCTGTGGTTCATGGAGTCGCAAAGAATTGGACATGACTTAGCAACTGAACAATAGCAATTGTTAAAAAAAAAACAAAAAAAAACTTCTCTAGCAACTGTGCCATGTAACAACATTTTGAGAATTTTTTGTGATCTTATGCAGTCTACTTTGGAATTCTAGGTTGTCAATACCCCTCTTAAAATGAGATGTTCAGAATTAAAGCCAAAGCTTTTGGTGTGTTCTGTCTAAATAAATGATTGGACACCCTATTAAGACTAACCAGACAGCATGAGCTTTGAAAATGAGACTTTGACTCAGGTCTCATTTCACAAATCCGTACCTGAATCCCAAGAACCATCCCAACCTTGTGCCACTGATTTGTTTTGGATTAAATTCAGTCCCACGCTAACTCCTTTAAGATCCTTCTCTGTTAGTTTCAGATTAGCATTCTAGTTTTTCAAGGTCACTCTGAATGTTGTTTAAGCCCTTGGAAGAAAAACAGGTGCTGTTTATTAAGCAAGAACCAAAGGTTGGGGTAAGGTTTGCATGCTAAGTCACTTCAGTTTTGCCCAACTCTTTGCGACCCTATGGACTATAGCCTGACAGGCATCTCTGTGCATGGGATTCTCCAGGCATCAATGCTGGAATGGGTTTCCATGCCCTTCTCCAGAGGGTCTTCCTGACCCAGGTATTGAATCCATGTCTCTTGCATATCCTGCATTGGCAGGTGGGTTCTTTACCACTAGAGCGACCTGGGAAAGCAAGGTCTTTAAAGGCACTGAACAGATTGAATTCTCTACACCACCCTAGAGAGACATGGTACCATTTTACAGGTTAAGAAACAGAGGTATTGAGAGATGGAGTTATTTTTCAAACGTCACAGAGGTAACAAGGTACAGAATGGGGATTCAAATTCAGGGATTTAAACTCCAATGCTTCAGCTCTGTTTCGTGTTTCCCAGCCAAGAGACAGTGTGGGAAGAAGTCTAGCAAAAGAGCTCAAAGCAGAATTCAGATCTCCTGAATCTGAGAGTTCTTCCTGGAAATGTGCCCTTTCTTAGGTCTCCTATCCTCCCCCCATTCTCTCACAGATGGCTAGACCTGGAACGTTTGTACATCACTTCTTCTGTCTAATCCCTAAATGTTTATGCTCTACTGCTCATTTCTGAAATATCAGTCACTCCCAGACTTTTTGCTATCTTCATATTTAAAAAGCATTTAAACCAAACGGACAGGCATTACAGAAGGTTGGGACACCTGCTGAAAGCTTAAAAGCTATCCCATATGTATCATTCTAGTCATAATAACCACATTTTGTTATCTTTTTTTTATTTGATGATCTTTTTTCTTTTTTTTTTTTTGCTACAATGACCATTCATATTTAATCGTAACGGAAACCTCCCTGCCATCCTCGCCCCATCATACACGTGCCTTTTTCATATGGTTTCTAAAATAAACAGTGTATTTCAAAGGCAATATCTGGTTCCAAAGACTATGACACCCTTAACAAGTTCTTCCAACTTTTAAGCCTCCCAAGGAATTCCCAACTGTCCAGTGATTTAACTTGTCAGATTGCTGGAATCAAGTCACTCGTACATATTACCCCTTGACCTCCAACTGGCAGCCACAGTCTTCTCCTCTGTGAAGAATGACACTCCTCCTGCTTGACAATCCAAACTGTCTGCTCACCGTTTTGCACACAGCTGTGGCAGCTGAAAGCGTCTGGCACACAACATATGGAATTTAATTTCCTGATATTTACATAGATTGAAAGTGTTTCTGCTCCAGACTTCAGACGATCTTCTGCACCAGGCCTTGAGGCAAAAGTTTTCAGACCATTTCTTGTCCACCTTCTAAGCGCCCCTGCTGCAACTCGTCCCATGAACGAGACGAGAATCAGAATGTGAAGTCTGCCAGTGTTAAGTGTACTGAAAGATTGAGTCCTTTACTTATTAACTTTTCTGTGTTGGTGGTTTATATCAGTTCTGTTTTCAACTGGGAAAGGCAGGGTTTTAAACTATACATGTTTCCTCCTAACTTTTTAAAAATAAAAATTTTAACTTTAGAGGTTTAGAGGAAAATTGTGAAGATAGTGCAGAATAGCCATATACTGCATATCAAGTTTTTTTCTATTGTTAACATCTTATACTGGAATGGTATGATCTCTGTAATTAATAAACCAATATTGAGCCGCTATTACTAATGACAGCCCATACTTGATTCCAGTTTCCTTACTTTTTACCTAATGTCCTTTGTTTTGTTCCAGGATCCCATCCAGGCTGCTATATTGTATCACGTCTCTTTATGTTCTTCTTGGCTATAACAGTTTCTCAGACTTTCCTTGTTTTTTATGATCTTGACCATTTTGAAGAGTACTGGTTAGGTATTTTGTAGAATGAGCTCAGTTGGGCTTTGCCTGACAGGCTTTGTGTGTGTGTGTGATTAGACTGAGGTCGTGTGTTTTAAGGAGGAAAATGACAGATATAAAGACCCGTGTTCACCCCATCATGTTAAGGGTGCATGCATACATGCTTAGTTGCTCAGTCATGTCTGAGTCTGACATGTCTGACTCTTTGTGACCCCACAGACTGTAACCCCCCAGGTTCCTCTGTCCATGGCATTCTCTAGGCAAGAACACTGGGCCGTGTAGCCATTCCTGTCTTCAGGAGATCTTCCCAACCCAGAGATCAAACCTGGCCCTCCTGCAGTGAAGGCGGATTCTTTACCATCTGAGCCACAAGCGAAGCCCCATGTTAAGGGTAGATATAACGATGGAACTTATCACTGGGGATGCTAACCTTGATCACCTGGCTGAGGGGTTATTTGTCCCACTTCTCCACTGTCCAGTTACCCTCTGTTTACCCACTTTCTGTGTCCTGCCCACTGGAAAGAACACCCTCTGCACAGCCCACGCTTAAGGAGAGGGGAGCAGGTTTAACTTCTGTGAGGGTGGAGGTAATCTACATAAATCACTTGATATCGCTCTGGGTGGAAGATCTGTCTCTTCTCCCTAATTTATTTCTTTATTCAACATTAGTATGGACTCATGAATACTCATTTTATATTTAGGGTTATAATCCATTGCCACCTTATTTATTTTGTTGCTCAAAATGTTCTTGGCTTGGCCATCCGTGTCTCTTTCAGTTGGCTCCTTTTGACATATTCTCATCATTGTAGCATTTGTTTGCTTATTTCTTGCACACTTCCTTACTATCTGGCACTACAAAATGCTCTAAAAATGGTACAAACAATAAACGCTGGAGAGAATGGGGAGAAAAGGGAACCCTCCAGCACTGTTGGAGACAATGTAAACTGATACAACCATAATGGAAAACCATATAGAGATTCCTTAAAAACTAGGAATAAATCTACCATATGACCCAGAAATCCCATTACTGAGAAGAATACTCTGAAGGAAACACAATTCTAAGAGGCACTTGTACCCCAATTTCACTGCAGCAATATTTACAATAGCCAGGACATGGAAGCAATCTAGGTATCCAACGACAGATGAATGGATAAAGAAGATGTGGTACATATATGCAAAGGGATATTAGTCATAAAAGGGAGTGAATCTGAGTCAGAAGTAGTGAGGTGGATGAACCTAGAGCCTCTAATGCAGAGTGAAGTAAGTCAGAAAGAGAAAAATAAGTATCATATATTAATGCATATATATAGAATATAGAAAAATGGTACTGATGAACCTAGTAGAGGATGGATTTATGAACCCAGCCAGGGAAGGTGAGGGCGGGGCAAATTGAGAAAGGAGCATTGACATATAGACACTATCATGAGTAAAAGAGATACTCACCAGGAACCTGCTATATAACACAGGGAGCCCAGCTTGGTGCTCTGTGATGACCTAGAGGGGTAGGATAGGGCGAGGGGAGGGAGGCTCCGGAGGGAGGGGATGCATGTATATGTGTGTTGTTAATGTGTATGTGTTGTGTGTGTATGTGTTGTGTGTGTGTATATATACATGTATGTGTGTGTGTGTATATATATGTATGTGTGTGTGTGTATGTGTATATATATATATATATACATATATATATATATATATATAGTTGCAGGGCAGAAACCAACACAATGTTGTAAAACAATTTTCCACCAACTAAAAAATAAAATAAGAAAAACAAAACAAAATGCCCCAGGGTCATCTTTCATATTTCCTGCTCCTGTCCTAGAATCAGTCATTTTTTCCCCTTGGAATTCTGATATGAATGCCCAGACTGGAATTGGTTACTGAAACACTCTGGATCTTAAAGATCCAGCATCTCTCAACCTTTGTGTTTCTTCTGCATGTGAGTAGCTATTAAATTTAAGGACTATTCTATACATCTGTGTCTCTTTTTCTGTCTTGCATATAGGGTTATCGCTACCATCTCTGTAAATTCCATATATATGTGTTAGCATACTGTATTGGTGTTTATCTTTCTGGGTTAGACTTTTGGACTCTATGGGAGAAGGTGAGGGTGGGATGATCTGAGAGAAAAGAATCAAAACATGTATATTATCAAGTGTGAAACAGATCGCCAGTCCAGGTTGCATGCCTGAGACAAGTGCTCAGGGCTGGTGCACTGGGAAGACCCAGAGGGATGGGATGGGGAGGGAGGTGGGAGGGGGGTTCAGGATGGGGAACACATGTAAATCCATGACTGATTCATGTCAATGTATGGCAAAAACCACTACAACATTGTAAAGTAATTAGCCTCCAACTAATAAAAATAAATGAAAAAAAGAAAAGAAAAAAAAAGAAAGTTAAGGACTATAAATGTTTTCCTCATCTTTAAATATCAAAAGAACAACATTGATTTTGATATGTGTTCAGGCAGATTGTATTTTCCAAAGATGGCTGCAATCATTTCTCCCCGTCCACAAATTCCTCTCACAATGAAACTGTGACACGGCTCTGATCAAAGCAGCGGACCCACAGGTGCTCTCCCCTTAAATGTAAGTGGACTCGTCACCATGACAAAGCGATGCCTGTGACACCTGAGGCAGGGTTACAGAAGACAAGTTTCCTGGCTTGTACCTAGTTCTCCTCTGAGGTATTCACTCCTGGCATCCAGCTGCCATGCTATGAGGAAGTGCAAACTGGTGCAGGTGGAGACAGCACGTGGAAAGGCCACATTTGAGAGGTGGTGCCTGACAGTCCATTGAGATCTTGGCTGATACCAACGTCAAATGCAAGACATGCGGGTGAAGGTGTCCTGAGATTTCTCCAGCCTCCAGCTACCAAGGGATCCCTGGTTTAGGACGCTGCCCTGTTGATGTCATAGATATATAGCCGAAACTGGTCCTCCCTTTGCTCCATCCCCCAGAATTCATGAGTATGATACAAGTGTTGTTTTATACCATGAATTTGTGTGGAGATACGGGGGAGGAGGTTTTTATGATGCACTAGTACTGAAATACAAGTAGCCGCCTTCTCGGTCCTCCAAGCAAGTGGCCCCTGATAAGACAGCTAGCCCTGAGCTATAGAAAAGCTTAGTGGTTTCTCTTAGAAGCACTTCTGATACCTGATTCTTTTCAACCTGTCAGCTTACAGATACTTGTTCAATGTCTGTTTCCTCTCTAATCATATACAAGAGCAGAAAACTGTGTTTTCTCATTCATTTGTTTCTATAAACTCAGGGTTTAACCCAGTGCCAGAAAATTAGTAGACATTCATTAAATATTTATTGGATGGATGGATACAAAGAGGCATGGCTAAATGAACATGATTATCTTTGGGGGGGGCGGATTCCTGGGAATATAGTAAAGCAAAACTTTACCTACAGTTGACTAAAGTAGAAAATGCATGTATTTCTTTGGCTATATCAAACTGTACATAAACAATATTCTGATACCCCTTATCTGAGAATCTCAAGTGGTTTTCATCTACCTATTATACTATGTGATAATTTGTCCTAAAATTTAATGGATTGTAACAGAAATAATTTATTTGCTTACAGTTCCGGGTTTGGTTTGGCTGAGTGATTGCTCTGCTTCACTTGGTATTGTCTGGGTTGGTCAAGTGGCCTCACTCACACGGCTGGCAGTTGGTGCTGACTGCTGGATGGAAGCTAATCTGGGGCTAACAGCCAAGGGTCCAGGGTCTCCTCCCTGTGGGTTGCTATATATGTGACCACTTTGTGTGTGTGTGTGTGTGTGTGTGTTGGTTGCTCAGTCATGTCTGACTCTTTGCTACCCCACTGACTGGGGCCTGCCAGGCTCCTCTGTCCATGGGATTCTCCAGGCAAGAATACTAGAGTGGGTAGCCATTCCCATCTCTAAGGGGTCTTCCCAACCCAGGGGTTGAACTCGGGTCTCCTGTATTGCAGGCAGATTCTTTACCATCTGAGCCACCAGCGAGGCCAGAGGCCAACAGACCACTTAGACTTCATAGCAACTACACTGTGTCATATTATCCTGCCATATTTTATTGGTCAAGTCAAATCAAAGGGCCAATTCAGATTTAAATGAAGGGGAATAAATACTTCTTAATGAGAGAATGGGAAGCTTACATTACAAGATGGAACTTGGGGTGGAAGATACTGTTTTAGCCAGAAGATATTTGATTAATTGATTATGTTTTAATTTACTTGTGTGCAACCTGCCTATGTGGATTGCTATTTCAAGTCCCAGAAATTTCCATTCTCTGGTTATGCACAAAGGCATCATGTATCTCACCAAGCCCTTTGAATACAGCATTAAACTTCAAGTCGAAAAAAAAAAACAGTTTGAGCTTTAGATCTATTGTGGAATTACTCTGTCTCTTGGCTTGTTACTTAACCTCCTGAAGCAACTGATTATAGGTTATAAAATAAAACAATCAGTATCTTATACATTCCAATTGTCTTAAAAAGAAGTCAGGATTCACGATAATGCTATGAACTGCCCCATGCGCTGTACCATAACAACAGATCCCGGTTGCTTCATGCCTCCTGTATGCTCAGCACTGCGTCTCACATGAACATGTATTAGCTATTTTAATTTCACAAACTGAAGCATCAGAATCAGTGTTCTCAGTTTACAGAGGCAAAGTTAAGCAGCCAATCCAAAGTTAAACAGCTAGGAATCAGTAATCTTAGGTGTTCAAACCCAGAACTGACTCTAAAGCTCACGATCCAAAGGAATATGAACCCCTTTCCTTTCAGTCACTTATGATCTAAGATACAATATTTGCAAATAATATATCTGATTAGAGATTTATATCTAAAATATATAAGGAGCTCTTAAAACCCAGTGAAAGGACAAATAACCCAAGTCAAAAATGGGCAAGGGATTGATCTGAATAAGTAATTCTCCAAAGAAGATAAACACACAGCGAGTCAACCTGTGAAAAGGTCCTCAATCTCATTAGCCATTAGGGAAATGCAAATCAAAAGCGCAGTTACCACTTCCCTCTCACAAAAATGGATAAAATAAGTAGAGAATAACAAGTGTTGACAAGGATGTGAAAATTGGAGCCTGCATAGATTGCTGGTCAGAGTACAAAATAGCGCAGCTTCTTTGAACAGCAGCCTAGTAGCATCGCAGGAAGTCAAATATAGAGTTACTGTAATGACCCAGCAATTCCCCTTCTGGCTATATATGCAAGAAAGATTAAAACATCTGACCACAAAAAACCCTGTACACAAGTATTCATAGCAGTATTATTTATAGTAGCCACAAAGTGGAAACAACTCATCCTTCAACTGACAAATGGAAAATTGCATATATCTATACACGGAACATTATTCAGCCATAAAAAGAAATAAAGTACTGATACCTGCTACAAGATGAACTGTGAAAACACTAAGTTAAGTGAAAGAAGCCAGTCATAAAAGACCATATATTGTATGATTCAATTTTAATGAAATCTCCAGCATAGGCCAATATGTAGAAATAGAGACTGAACTAATGGTTGTCTAGGACAGCAGTTCCCACTCTCTTTGGCACCAGGGATTGTTTTCATGGAAGACAATTTTCCCATGGACTGGGGGGAGGCGGGAGGTTTTCAGAGGACTCAAGCACCTTGTATTTCTATCTGCTCCCCCTCAGATCATCTGGCATTAGATCCTGGAGGCTGAGGACCCCTCGTCGAGGGTGAAGGAGTTTGGGGAAATAGGCAGTGATGGCGGATGAACCCAGGGTTTCTTTTTAGGATGATGAAAATGTTCTAAAATTGATTGCAATATTAGTTTGACAACTCTGTGAAAATACTTAAAACCATTGACTTTTTACATTTTAAATGGGTGAATTGCTTGGCATATGAATTACATATCAATATGCTGGTTAAAAATAATACTATCAAGCATATATGTCATTAACTTTGTTAAGTAGCTCTTATAAGCTCATTATAGATAGTAGCTTAAACTTCACTACAATCTAGTTAGGTAGCAATATTATTATTTTCCTTTAAATAAAGAGAAAAAAATGAGAGAGTAAATCATTTCTTTGAGATTTTTTGAGATTCCAGTCTTGATAGACTCCTCTAGAATCTGCAAGCTAAATTATTATGTGGTATCAATTATTATCAGTTATAAACTGCTGATATAAACTACTACATATATAAACTAGTTATAAACTACCCAGTCACATACGTGAGTGCCTGCATGCAAAGTTACTTCAGTCACGTCTGACTCTGTGTGACTCTATGGACTGAAGTCTGCCAGGCTCCTCAGTCTATGGGATTCTTCAGGGAAAAATAATGAAGTGGGTTGCTATGCCCTCCTCCAGAGGATCTTCCTGACCCAGGAATCAAACCTGTGTCTCATAAGTCTCCTGCATTGGCAGATAGGTTCTTTACCACTAGCACCACCTGGGAAGTCCATAAACTACACATAATAGCTCTGTATTTCTCCTCTTCCCCCTCTTCAATTCTAATTTGTACATTTCCTCCTACCAAAGAGATTGTACTGAGATTTTTTTATATATTTGAAAGCCAATGTCATCATAAGATCTTGTCATGAGTACCCATATATGTTGCCCCCCCACCACACACACACACACACACTCTCATTAGCTGTAAACTGGAGATGTGACTGCAGCCATGAAATTAAAAGATGCTTGCTCCTTGAAAAAAAAAAGTTTTTACCAACGTAGATAGCATATTAAAAAGCAGAGACACCACTTTGTCAACAAAGGTCTGTATAGTCAAAGCTATGGCTTTTCCAGTAGTCATGTATGGATGTAAGAGTTGGACCATAAAGAAGGCTGAGTGCCAAAGAATTGATGCTTTTGAATTGTGTGTTGGAGGAGACTCTTGAGAGTTCCTTGGACTGAAAGGAGATCCAACCAGTCCATCCTAAAGGAAATAAGTACTGAATATTCATTGGAAAGACTGATGCTGAAGCTCCAATACTTCAGCCACCAGATGTGAAGATCTGACTCATTAAAAAAGACCCTGATGCTGGGAAAGACTGAAGGCAGGAGGAGAAGGGGATGACAGAAGACGAGTTGGTTGGATGGCATCACCAACTCAATGGACATGAGTTTGAGTAGGCTCTGAGAGTTGGTGATGGACAGGGAAGCCTGACATACAGCAGACCATGGGGTCACAAAGAGGTGGACATGACTGAGTGACTGAACAACAACAAATGGGGCAGGTTGGACTCTTCTTTTAAAATTTCCCTCCAGGATGGAAGTGGAGGTGATACTGGCATGTGGCTTAAAAGAAGAGATGTTCATATGTCCCAGAATTTGAAACATGGCTCTGTCTTTAGCAGTTGCATAAACTTGGACTAGTTACTTTGTCTTTCTGAGGCGAGGTCCCCTCATCTTTAAATTGGAGAAGAGGCCCTCACCCACGTGCACTGCTGTGATGGACAGCTATGGGAATTAACAGGTGTGGAGTTAACCGGAGGGCGGCCCGTGCTCCGTGAACAGGAGCCCGTCTTCTTTTTATTTACCCTTATTTACCCACCAGCATCCCAGATTTCCTAGCATGGTGAGCAGAACACACTGGCAGACGAAAGCTCTCCCCAAGCCCAGACAGCTCTTTTTTTTCTCCAAGCCCAGGAAGTTCTCTCCTTTCCAAATGGCCAACTTAAACCAGATTGAGAACCTGAGGCAAAAAAACACACTCTTACTGGGGAGAGAGTGCATTCCAGCAGTTGGCTCTGTCTCCCAGCTTCTCCAGAGAAATCAGAGCGGCTAAGATGTTTAAATCCCAGCCAGAATCCCTGATTTAATTTGATTTTATGGTGCAGGGATTGCCTTGTTGTGGTTTTCCTATATCACATACAGAGCTCGCCTCTGCCTGCCGTGGAGGGGAAGCCGGTCAGTATACACGTGTGTTGGCACAGCGCTCAGTCTCAAAGGCTCGTCTCCCGATGCCGCCACTTCTGCGTGGAGATCCAGACGTGAGGATCAGAGACAGGACACGGGCTGGATAAGGGAGGCTTCAGGCTGACCCAGAAAGAGGCTGAGCTCTGATCTGCATTTGGACTCCCTGTCCTAGTCAAGGATTCTGTGCAACTTCAGACAAGGATCCTCCCTGGGCCTCTACATTAACCCACAGGCAGCATGGAAATAATAACCCGCACTTCTCAGGAGTGGTATGAAGATGTGAGAGCTGATGAATGACATTAAGTGGGCCCTCCATCAGTGTTACTAGAGGCCTCCCAGGAAACAGAAGCAGATAAACAGCATGCATAGTGTGCTGAACTAGCTCAGCGGACCTCATCTTCACCACTCTGGGCAGATAGAATCCACGAAGGGAGATGTTTCTTTTTTCTTGCTCCAAAAAGGCATGCTTTAACATTTCTTGAGATGTCCTGTTCATTCTACACTTAGCTCTAGAATCCTCGGATTTATCAGTGATGGAAGGAAGAGTAGAAATGATTTTGACCTCCCCACTTGGCGTGCTGCGGTTCATGGGGTTGCAAAGTTGGACACGACTGAGCAACTGAACTGAACTCAACCCCTTTAACAGCTAGGGAAACTGAGGCTCAGAGGGAAACTGACCTGCAGAAGAACACACAGCAAGTTGAGTGGCTGAACCTGGCTTTGATATTTGTGTCCTTTTCACCGCATCAAATTGTTCCTGGGAAATCATCTGGGAGAAATTTAAAGAGAGGCATGATTGCAGTGACTCTAAAGTATCAGAAGTGTCCAGGGAAAGAGAACTCCCTTATTTGGCCAGAGGACGTGTGAAGGTGGAGCAAAGGCAGCCTGCCAGGGGCCTCCTGGGGTGTGCTGAGAGTTTCAGCATTAGCCTGGAGGCAGTGGGAAGCCATGCTCCCTGGAATATAAATGACTAGAGGACACAATTCTAGTTCATATCATTTTTGTGAATCACTTCCTGGCATGCAACATCTGGCATATAGAAGGGGTTGAAAGCGACTGCTTGACGATGCTAGACTTTCAGATCTGGGAACCTGCATGGCTTAAGAAACTTCCCCATGCCTTTGGAGTTTGCTCAAGTCAAAGAAATTCTGAAACCTATCGACAATCATTCACTTTTCTAAGAATTTCCGAACATGGGAAAGTAAGTGCAGGAAAAGCCTTCAAACGGCTTCCTTCGGAAATGACATGCCCCTGGTCACCTACTGAGCTGGTAATAAGTAACCATTCCTGATAGCTCGTGTATGGTGCATGACCCTGCATAATGCTGGTTCCAGTGAGTGAAGTAAGTAGATGCCACATCAACAAAATTGCTTAGCTGAAAAGATTCTCCATCTGGCACCGGTCATAGCCTTCTACCCTAAACCTACCTGTGCTCCACTATTTTGGCCATCAGCCCAGGGACATCTGGTGATACGCTGACCCTTGGTTATCCTGTTTTTCTAACTTTGTCATTGATTCTTTAGAAAAAGGAATTAAGGTGATCATGACTGGAGTTTGGAATGGATTAGTAGCCCTTGAAAGGGCTTGCCCTTCAAAGAAGCAATGAGCATACCAAAATGTGGATCATCCCTTCTCCCATGGTGGGGGGGAGGGGTGATATGTTCTTGAAATTTTAACTGTTTTGATAAGATAACACTAGCTAAATATAGAAAGAGACCTTGAGCTGGCTTCATGGATGATTACATAATGGAAGGGAAAGTGCTCGATATTTACTGGTCTTTGTGTACCACGCTCTGTGCTAGGTGTTTCTCTCTTGTAATCCTGTTTGATAGGCGTCTCTGGTGGCTCAGATGGTGAAGAGTCCTCCTGCAATGCAGAAGACCTGGGTTCAGCCTCTAGGTCAGGAAGATCCCCTGGAGAAGAGAATGGCTGCTCACTCCAGTATTCTTGCCTGAGGAATTCCATGGACAGGGGAACCTGGTGGGCTATAGTCCATGGAGTTGCAGAGAGTTCAACACATTATAATCTTTACAGGTTGAGAATTATTTTGGGTCAGGAACCCAAACATTAGAGAGACAAGGGTCCATGGAGATAAGAACTGTGTCTGTTTCTTCACCACTGTATGCCCGGTGTGTATACGTTAAATGACTTTCCCATGGTCATAAAGCTGGAATGTTAATAATATAGGTCACTGAATGATGGTCTGTGGGGATGTATATGATGGTGTGTGTGTGTGTGTGTGTGTGTGTGTAGAAAGCTCTAGTTTGAATGACATCTCTCTTTCATTGATAAAACTTCTAGTAACTTTCCATTCTGCAAGGTCTTATTCTATATGGTCCAACTTCATCCTATCTCTTCTCTTTTTCATTTCCCAGCTTCCAGTTTTACTAGTTTTGTTTCCAGCCTTCTGAGGTGGTTGTTCTCTTACTCTTGCTGTTCCCCTTGTGCAGATCTATCTTAGCACAGCCAATTTTTCTCATTTTTTGGTTGCATCTCAAATGACATATCTTCAGAGAAGACGCCTCTGACAATCCCGTTTACATTGACTACTCAACCCCTTGCTGTCACATTGC
Source organism: Cervus canadensis (assembly GCF_019320065.1). Classification (NCBI taxonomy): domain Eukaryota; kingdom Metazoa; phylum Chordata; class Mammalia; order Artiodactyla; family Cervidae; genus Cervus; species Cervus canadensis. The sequence goes on along the minus strand of NC_057415.1, from coordinate 37,124,309 downwards.
TCTATGTATTTTTGGGCTACGTTTGCTCCTAGCTGAGGTGAACTCCTTTACTTACATATTTATTTGTTGTTTGTGAGACTCCTGATGGCAGGAACTTTACCTCGTTTTTATTCACTGCTGTATTTCCAGCATCTGAAACAATTTCTGGCAAATAGTAGGTGTTAAATAAATATCCAATTTGTGAACAGATTAGCGAATAAATGAACAGATGATCTATGACTGTCACATTGTAAATAAAATCACTAAACACCAGGTCTTGACTTTTTTTTTCTCCCTACGTTGTGTGTTAGTCACTGTGTCATGTTCGACTTTTTGCCACCCCACGGACTGTAGCCTCCCAGGCTTCTCTGTCCACGGAATTTCCCAGGCAAGAATACTGGGAGTGGGTTGTCATGCCCTAGGGCATCTCTCCAACCCAGGGATCGAACCTGGGTCTCCTGCACTGCAGGCAGATTCTTTACCTTCTGAGCCACCAGGGAAGCCCGTTTTCTGCATTGGCTCTGGTCTTATATCTCTGCTCCTCCATCCAAATGCAGCTTTTTCCATAATAAGCGGGAATTTGTTCAGCAAACATCCCCCCTCTGTTTCCCTCTGTCTCTGACTAGGGTCCTGACGTTAGGGCCCTTATCCAATGTTCTAGCAATTCTTTTTGTTTTTCTTTTTTTTTTTAATTCAATTAAATTTTGTTTTAACAATGTTGTGTTGGTTTCTGCTACACAATGCAAATCAGTCATAATTATATGTACATCCCATCCTTCTCAATTCTTTGTAATTTCCAAACTCACCAAATCCTTCCCTCTGAACTGTTCTTTCTGTTCCCTCTCCCTGGACCATCCTTAACCACGCACAAGTCCTGCAGAACCTGTGGTCCTGAGTACAGAGAGCCCCTTTCTGGGAAGCCTCTTCTCATCTTCCTAAATGGTACCAACCTCAGTGCCCCTGCACTGCCTGCTCCATGCTTGTACTGTTGCGTTTATCCCACAGTGGAATGACATTTTCTGTCATTTTCCTCTTGGAAACAGTTAACCAAGGGAAGAATGGAAGTCAATTTTTCTCCTATCTCCATCTCATCTCTTCTATACTCATCTCTTGTACGAAGATGAGTACGAGATGACTGTTCAGTGACCAGGCATGGAGGATGCAGTGAATGAATGAACATGAAGGAATAGATTAAGCGATTCTTAAGAAACATATCTGTGAATGTCTGACCCAGGATTATCTTATAGTTACCACTCAGGGTGGTCAACTGTCTGGGTTTGTCTAGAATGTGAGACAACCCTCCATGCTACAACTGGAGAAGTCCCTGCAGAGGAAGATGACTTAATCACCCTAAACACACAACTTTATAGCTGAGTGAGGACTCCTGTGCTAGGCTCCACAAGGAGGTGATTACTGCGATCCTAACCCATCTTCTGCGCACTCCAGGGTCTTTAGGGAGCTCGCTTCCTTCACCATGTCAACATGTTTGAAATTCTTGCTCTCGGTTCTACCTTTTCCTCCCCTTGCCAGTTTCGTATCAACAATTGTTACTTTTTCTGAGGGGATTCCCAGCTCCTTTCCACACCCCACCCTCACTTCTGATTTATTTTATTCCTTCTGGTTCCTTTTCGTGTTTTGTTTTGTTTTAGCAGAATAGTCACTGTCTTTATAGAGTTCTTTAAAAAAAATCAATACAGTTATTGGCCTTCAGAAGCTAGATAAAGGGGGGAGAGAGAGGGAGAGAGAAGGAGGGAGGAAGGAAGAGAGAGAAAGAGATTGACAATTTGGAGACCCCTGCATTGAGGTTTGAGGCTAGGCGATCTCAGTTGAAATTAACAAATGAAGAGACCCAAGACCAAACCTGAAGTCTAGTTGTCGGAACCCAGCATCACTTCCCCTGACAAGTTCAGAGACAGAAATCTTGAACTTCTGGGGTAGTGTGTTGGCATGTGGAAGGGGCGGGGTAAAGACCGGGGGTGCTTCAGGCTGCCGCCTCTCACTATCTCTACAACACTGCAGGAGTCATGTAACTTCAGTTTCCTACCTGTGAAGTACATTTCCCATTGCCCAGCGCAGGGTCACTACAGGACTGAGTTCAGTGCAGACATGTATTAAGTGCTCAACATCACTGTTCCCTTCACACCCTATGAACATGATTGTCTCCAGAATATGGAGTAGGGTTGTCCAGTGTGTAGGGTTAAGTAGCTGTTACATTTTGCAACCATGAATTAGCAAGAATTGTGCTCTGATGAACCACTGGTTTTATATACAATAAATATTGAGTTATGTGTAATGTGTGTGTCCTAGCTAGTTTTGTGACATTTAATAGTTCCCTTGTCACAGGAGTATCCCTGATGTGGTGTGGTTACAGAGAGATTTGCAATTTCTCAAAAATCAAACAAAAGGCACCAATATCCACATAAAACGCGTCATACTCTTTTGACTGTGCAATTCTATTTCTAGGAATTTATCCAAAGGAAATAACTAGAGAATGCATGTACAATGATGTTCATCTCAGCATTGTTTATTACAGTGAAAAATTAGAAACATCTGGAATGCCTGACAATAGAGATTTGGCTAAGTTAATTACATTTCAGACATTCAATTGAATACCACGCAGACATCAAAAAATTGTGTTCTCTAAAAGTATTTAATGACTTGGAAGCAAGTTCAAGGCATATTGTTAAATGAAGAAAGCAGATAACAAAACAATATGTCCGTATGTTTCCAATTTTGTAAAATAAAAATTATGAAGGAAACAATAATAATATTAAATAATACCAGAAGCAGTATCATTAATGGTTAAGAACACAGTCTGTGGAATTAGAACTCCTGGGTTCAAATTCCAGCTCTGACACTTTCTTGCTACAGGAATTTGGAAATCCTTTACCTCTATTTGTCTCAGTTTCCTCCTCAGTTCCTGTAAAATGGGGACAACCTTGTAGAGTTTTTTTCTGACAATTAAAATGTTCTGTAAAGCTGAACAGGTCCTTGTCACAAAGTCAGTGCTACAGAAGTGTTGGCTATTTGCTTCATTTTTGGTGATGTAATTAATAAGTTATTTTAAAACAAAATCTGAAATAAACAAAAAGATGAATCATATATATATGATTCACTGAGCTGTGTCCTAATCTTTGTTACTCCATGGATTGTAGCCCACCAGGCTCCTCTCCTCTAGTACCCAGGCAAGAATACTGGAATGGATAACCATTACTTTCTCCAGGGTATCTTTCTGACCCAGGGATCAAACCCAGGTCTTCCACACTGTAGGCAGATTCTTTACCATCTGAGCCACCAGGGAAGCCTGTACACATATATGCAAATTCATTCAGCTAATAATTGCTTGAACTGAGATTTGAACCAAAGCCTGTCTGACTACAGAATTTGATCATTTAACCATTATGTAATTCAGAAAAAGGAATGTCAGCCATAGTTTTCTCACATTCTCAGGATGTGGAGTAATTTTTACTTTCATCTTTGTGACATTTTGGATTTTTCAAAATTTTAACAATGGATATGTGTATATATATATATAATATATATATATATATATATATATACTGGTTTTATAATTGGAAAGATACTATTATTCATACACTACATTTCAAGTTGTTCAAAATTAAGCAAAATTTCCCTCACTCAGCTGCTGTCTTTATCCCTCCACTGGCCGATGATTCTATTTCCGCACTGTGACGAGGTGGAAGGTGAGCTCCATGGGAGATGCCTCAAATAGTACAGGAGGTCAAGTTCATGGTCACAGAAAATAGGTCACAGGCATCCTATCGCGTTGGCACAGAATTCCAGAAACAGTATGAGTTACAAAATCAGACAGAACTGAGTTCAAATCTCAAGGCTATCAACCACAGGCTCTTGCATGCATTTCTTAACTGCTCAGAGTCTGCTTCCTCCTCTGAAACTGGAGGGTGACAGCTCCTTGTGGGGTCCCAAGTCATCAGGACTCCAAACGGAAGGTCAGTCCCCTTCCGGGTACACAGTTGGCACTTAACTCCAGGTAATAGCCCTGAATAGCCCTACACTGACTTAACATTAGGGTGAGTCCTACTTCCTAAATGCTAACCTTAAACAGTGGTAATAAATGCAAAATCACCAACTTCTAGCTGACTCACATCAGAAAGCTCTCTCTAACCTATTTCCAGTTTGGAGGAAAAATTCTGCCATTGCTGTTACATGTATTTCCCTCCATTTAAAGACAACAAATAAAACACCAAAAGCAACAGCTCTTTGTAAGTTGTTAAAAATACACTGAGGATTAAATCCTGTCTGCCTGTTACTGATTTGGAAGTGGGCTTGAAGACATTCCTTATATCCAGATTGGATTACTCTTACTTTCACTCTGCAACCTTGCCAGTACCTTTTTTTAAAAAAAATTATTATCATCACAAGGACTTGTTTTGTGCCAGAACATGGCAATAGAAATTATCTCTGGCAATTCTGCAGCTCTATCCTCTCACCAGCCCTTAAATCTCAACAAGCGTTCTGAATTTCAGCCGGAATTGATTGGAAAATTGGCCTTATAATTCACAAGGGTTCAGATTTGAGATCAGTTAACATCAGACTTCTGGAAATACTGGCTGCCTCCTTGGGCCACTGAGTAGTGAGTTTTTTCTCCTTGAAAGCAGAGCTGAAAGTCATTTCTTTCTTCCTAACACCTAGTTATTACAGACTTTGCATCCTGAGAACTGCTCTGGTTGTGGGGGTGGCCGGGGAGGGGGGCGGTGGTACATACTGTCTCCAGCAGGCTTTACACAGAGTAAGAAACTTGTTCCTATAGCAGGGAATCTCAGGACTCATGTTCTGAATTTACAGATGATAAAGTTGAGTCCCAGAGAAGAGGCAGGATTTGCTGAAGTTATACCAGGAATTATGGAAGACCGCCATTCCAATTTCTTGAATCTTAGGCTACTGCTGTTTTCCTTCTCTACTCTGCCACATTTCATGTTCGAAAGCCTTTGATATCACTCTAAATGGTGGGTCATCAATGTTGACTCCTCATATCATCTGCTAAATGTGGCCCAGATCCCATCTACTTAATGGGAGAACAATGTATATTCACCATCTTTCAAACTCCGACTCGCTCATGAACTCTCTCGGCCTCTCACTGAGCCATTCTGCAATGTAGAGCGAATACCAATGCCTTTTAGAAGTTGCAAGATCTGCTTTGGAATGTGCGTTTCTTGTTCCAGTTGGACTGCCTTCTGAACATGGAACAATTAAAAGTCAGAATACTGCTTTCCTGGAAGTGGGAGAAACAGATGAGAAGATGCATGCCGGCATGTGCCTTCTGTAATGCAGACTCCAATCCACCCTGAAGTCAGCCTTTCAAAACCTGCATCCACTTTAAACACGATGACTGACACTCTGAGAAGAGCCTCTATTTGGAATTAAAGATCAGATCCTCAAGAACGAGGCAGTAGGAGCTTTACCTGAATTGGACTTCTGACACACACTGAGAGGCCATTTAATTGCGTGATCAATAACATTTCAAAGACAGCTTAGAAGGTCACCAGCATCACCATGGAATGCAGTAAAATACGACAGAGGGAAAACCTGAGCACGCTGTGTCAAGAGTCCAATCAATAGTCACTGAGTTTTATCTGCGTCAGATTTAAGAATGCTTGACATCTGGGCCAGAAGAGGGTGAAGGCAGTTATGCAAACCAACCAGCTGCTTCTCAGAACCCAAAAGTTCACCGAGGATCATCGGTATGGAATACACAGAAGACAGCTAGCAAAGGGACTCAGCAACGCTACTCATAAAAGCCTGCAAACAAACAGATTTCCACGCTGTCAAGCCAAGTTCCAAATGTTGCTTACAGCTGGGTAAATTTGACCTTCCAAGTGTTTGCTCTTCCTTGTCACCCATTTTAAAAACAGGAGACCTAACTCAGGATTACGTGGAGGAAATTTTAGCATGCCAGGCTGGTTATGAGATCGGACTGTAGAGTTAAGCCTGCCTCGGTTGGGATCCCGTTCCTGCTACTTATTGACTGCCTGACCTTGGGTAAGCTACTTAGCCTCTCAAAGCCTTTATTTCCTCTTCTTTAAAATGGGGAAAACTGTTTTGCTGACCTCATAAGCTACGGTGAGGAATGCATATGTTAAAACACTCAGCACAGTGCCTGGCACATAGCAAGGGCTCCATAAAAACAAGGTTATTACTGAAAGTTTCTTGCTTTTCTCATTAATATTGATAAAAAGTCCTGTAAATACAACAACATGCTGAATGCACCTAGGCATATGACGGTGAAGAAGATGGCCAGGAGGTGAGGAGAAGAAAAGCAAAGATATTCTGGCATAATTGTTATAATTGCTGCCTCTTACTGAGAACTTATGAAGAGCCTGGCACTGTGTCATGTACTTAATGAATATAATCTCATTTAATCACCATGGGATGTTATAAAGTAAGTACAACTCATTTTCTGTACAAACAATCAAAGCAAAGCAAAGTCATTTATCTAGAGTAAGATACCCTCAAAATAGACTCAAATGTAGAACTTTCTGACTCTACGACTTTTGCTATACTCTGAAAGTGAAAATGTCAGTTGCTCAGTCATGTCTGACTCTTTGCGATCCCATAGACTGGAGCCTGCCAGGCTCCTCTCTGTCCATGGCATTCTCCAGGCAAGAATACTGGAGTGGGTAGTCATTTCCTTCTCTGGGGGATCTTTACAACCCAGGGATCAAACTTGGGTCTCCTGCATTGCAGGCAGATTCTTTTCTGTCTGAGGCACCAGGGATGCCCAGAACTCTACTCTGATTATCTGTAAATCCCTTGGACTGCTTGGTACCATTTTGACGCAACACACAATGAACCACCCTTGTTATTGGGAGGTAGCTGTATCACATGACACCAGAACAGTCCTGTTATGTACACTGGAGCTATCCTACACGGAGCTTGTGAGCTTCCATGGGAAAAGAGGGGCTATAGATGTTTACATGTTCACCAGCTTTCAGAAAGGCAGAATAAAAAAAAAAAAACACATGGGCAAAACTAAGACATAGGGTCTCCTGTCTCATGAAGTTCTGTATCCCCTGATGATGCAAACTGACAGGGCTAGCCTCAGAATATATTCAGGTCATGTGAGCATAGCAAATATTTATAAAAAGAGGTATATCATAGGTATTGTGTTGGGAGGGGGTGGTCAGCACAGAAAAATGAACTTATTGAGCTTGTACATAAGGAAAGCTCATGGGAAAATAAATGAGCAATTATAAAAATGTCTTTTAAGGCATAATGATGGAGAGTTTGGGCTTTACGAAGAGAGAACTTGTGTTCGAATCCTGAATGGACACTTACTCACTGTATGGACTCAAACACATCATTGTGCCTTTGCATCTGTAAAGCGGGGCTGCTACACCATCCCTACTGCACGTGACTACTCGAAGAATGAAATGGGATATAGCATATGGACAACTTACTATGTACGCATGCTGTTGTTATTCAGTCATTAAGTCATGTTTGACTCTGCGAGCCCCTGGACTGCAACATGCCAGGCTCCTCTGTCCTTCCTTCATTATCTTGCTCAAATTCATGTCCATTGAGTTGGTGATGCTGTCTAACCAGCGGCTGCCTCCTTCTCCTTTTGCCTTCAATCTTTCCCACCATCAGGGTCTTTTCCAAGAGCTGTCTCTTCACATCAAGTGTTATGTGTTATGTGCACATAACTAGCACACAACAGTGTTAGTTTTTACACTTGAATTAGACCACCTGCCTGGGCCTAGTCTGAGTTCTACCTCCTACCAGCTTTGTGTCCCTGAGTAAAGTACTGAACCACTCTGCGTCTCAGTGGTCCCATACGTAAGCTGGGTTAAGACTGATATGTGCCTCATAGGGTCATAACAAGGATTAAGTAAGTTAATATTTATAAAGAACTTAGAAAAATGTTTGGCACACAGTAAAGACTCAATATTGAAGTGAAAAGTGAAAGCGTTAGTCTTTCAGTCATGTCTGACGCTTTGCGACCCCATGGACTGTAGCCCTTTAGGCTCCTCTGTCCGTAGACTTCTCCAGGCAAGAATACTGGGTTGGGTAGCCATTCCCTTTCTCTAGGGTATCTTCCTGACTCACGGATAGAACTCAGGTCTCTTGCATTGCAGGCAGATTCTTTACTGTCTGAGCCACCAGGGAAACCCCAAAGACTCAATGTTCACTACTACATTATTGTGACAATTTTTGATAGTGGGAACTACAAGATACTGTAAGAAAACGAAGAGGCGCTTATGTAGAGCTGTGGTGGGTAGGTGAGTAGGAAAAACTTCCTAGAAAGCAGAGTGAAAGTGGGTATATGCCAAGAAGATGGGTAGGGGCTAGGAGACAACAAGGACAAGGTCTGGATTTAGAAACAACACTCCTGGACTTCTTTAGGTTCCATCTTCAACGGCGACCTTGTTGCGCACAGCTCTTGTTTTTGCCCATTACAGTTCATGGGTCCTGCAATTGGTTTGAAGGCAAATTCCAAGCTTGCAATGGGGTGGGAGGCGGGTAAGAAGAGAATGCAATACCCCTTTCTGAAAACGGGCTGTAACCATTTAGCCGATTATTTAATATTGAGGAATGCAGTAAGGTCAGAGCCTGGATCACCTTTCAATGTAGCTACAGCTCCAACGAGCAGGCTCTGAAATTGCTTGAAGTCATTTACACCAGTGAATGCATATGTATCAGGGCCTGGTTAAAGATTTAGAGGATAAGCCGGTTAATAGAATTAATTTGATATATCCGGTATAATTCAGTGGAACACGTAAGTGCCCTTCAGAGCTCAAAACTGCTGGGAGAGGAACAAATCTTTGTACCAGCCATTAAAGAAGGATTAGTTGGACTCCTGAAGGAATAAACCCATGAGTTTCATTCTTCTCCAGCTATATGCATAATAGATGGCTTGATAAATGTCTATAGTATAAGCCACTTATCAAAACAACTTGGACTACTGATAATATGTATGTGTGAGTGTGTGTGTACAGATATATTAGTATTTTTTTGCCACTTCAGGTTCATGCCATAGTCGTATTTGATCCCTTTGCCTTGTTTCTGAAGCCAGAAGGGAATGCATGAACGACCAGGGTTTCATACACTCACTAAGGGCATGAACGAAAGTCGCTCAGTCGTGTCCGACTCTTTGCAACCCCACGGACTACAGAGTCCATGGAGTTCTCCAGGCCAGAATACTGGAGTGGTTAGCCTTTCCCTTCTCCAGGGAATCTTCCCAACCCAAGGATCGAACCCAGGTCTCCTGCATTGTAGGTGGATTCTTTACCATCTGAGCCATGAGGGAAGCCCACTGTGGGCATTGCTCTTCAGGAAGCGGGGTGGGCAGAAGATGATCACCACCGTTTGCCTCTGGGTAGACTGAAGAGGGCTCCTGGAAGGGACAGTGGCTAGATGCCTTGGGTCACAATCTGGGCTGGTCCAGCACTGAGGCTGCTGGTCGGAGCTGAGAAACAAGACAGCTGAAAGAATCTAATATTTACCGCAGGTCACCGAGATGTCAGTGTCCCCGTATTTTGCAGTTGAAACATGACTGTGTAGGACCAAATAGCTGGTTTTTTGAAGGTGATTCAAAAACAGGAGTAGATCATATTTTTTAAGAGAAATAAAAGCTTCCTCCTACATTCCTGTTCATTTTGCGATGCCAAATTAGGGAGAACTTCTGGCTGAGAAATAGGAAAAAAAAAAAAAGTTGGAGATGTTTTAAGATGATGAGATGGGTTCTTTTTATGCCATTCTCAGTATATATGGTTTTTTAAGATGTCAAATGGGAAAAATGATAACTTTTTTCCAATCTGGGAAAAAGAACTTGGGAGTACACACTGATGACTCTTCTAGGGTATGTGTGTCTACAGCCAGCATAATCATTAAAATATTCTGTGAGCTGAGAAGTACGTTAGAGGGGAATTTTAACAAAAGGGAGAAAGGAAAGGAGAAAGGAAAAAAAAAATGTGCATTTTCTTTTTACCTAAAAGTTTGTTTTGACTTTCAGGGATCATGCAAAGTATCTAGCCCAGTGCCTGGTAGATAGGAATCATGTAAAAACAAAGAACAGAGATGTGCTTAAAATTGATTTCTACCAAAAGGGTAGGGGTACTGCATCTTATCTTGTGTTCTTAAATAAATTACCTTTCTTAAATAAATTATTCTTCCTCAAGGAAGATAATCATTGCTTTCCTGTTTCTCTCTGTGCCCCTTATTGAGTCAGTTCAAGTGAAAACCTTGGACCACAGAGGAAGGCCTGGACTGATGGGCCACTTCTGACTGATGGTGGGCAAGGCCCTTCACCTCAACATGCCTGAGTGTCCTGAACTATAAACTAAAGTGGGCACAGCGGTGCTTCCCTTATAGAGCAGTTGGAAGGAGTCAATGAGAATGTTTTCACAGCCATCAGCAAGGAAAGCGGGTGTCTCATACTTTCAGCAGTTATCCATCTCTCTCTCCCTTTTTTCAACAACGATCCTAATATGTAGGATGAGATCAGTTTTACATAGAGTTGGTTGATGGAAGTTTCTGTATCCGTTGTAGCTGCTCTGGTTTACAAGGTAAATGAATGCTAAGAGAGCCAAGGGTCAGCAACACAGAGGAGCAAGCCGTGGGCCACAACAGCCTTTCCATGACATGACAGAGAAAATCCATGCAGAGCTCAAGTACGTCAAGGAAGAAAGAAGGACAGAAAGAGGGGCAAGGAAAGAAAATGGGGAGAACAGAGGGATACAGGGACAGAGAGAGAGGGAAAATAAATGTGGTTTTGAAATACTCTTCTAATTCTTTGCGAAGAAAAGACAGCAGTGTTGAGCTAATGCCCCCAAAATAGATCTGAGCAAACATTTGCCAATGATCTGGAAAAGAAAAATCTTTTCTGACACTTCTCTTTAAGTAAGGCTGGAATGTGGGACTCGGGGAAGGGAGGGTGGTGCCAAGGCCAGGCAAGGTCCTGCCCACACTGCATCAGGTCCTCCAGACTGGCACTGCCAAGGTGCGGACCTGGCTTGTGACAAGCAAACCTCTGAAGGCTGTGGTCTGGATTTTGCTTGTGGCTTTCTTTTCATATGTGAGGTCTTCTCATACCCAAGAAACCAGGCCTTGCCCAATTGACATCAGACCAAAAGGCTACCCACACTTACAAGGATGCGTGCCATCTTGCCCTTCTTTACGGTTTTCATGGATCTCGATTAAGCAGCAGCGAGAGTTGGGAATCGGGGGGGATCCCAGGTGATCAGTTCCTCTCCATTCCTTGTATTTACAACAACATTTTACGAACTGAGTATATTCCAGGCGTGGTAACTGATATTAACATGAAGTGTGGTTTGGGCAAGTGAATTTGGGAAATGGATTCCATAAGGGTAAAGAGGTCTTTAGGGGGCACTTTGATATGCTAATGTGTATTATGTGGGCTGTCAGTCACCTTATTTTATTCTTATTCTATTAGCATCATTTGACCCTGTCCCTCACTTTTTCTTGAAATACTTGCTCCAGCTAGCATACAGGTAGCTACTCTCTCAGCTTCCCTGTTTCATCAGCCTCTCGGCATCCTTTACAAGTTCCTCTTCCTTTTCCACACCTGGGAAGGCTAGGTCTCAGTCTCAGGCCCTCCCCTGTTTGAGGAACACTCAACACCATCGGGAGGTTCTATTGACTTTATGACTGTTTAATGCCATGGATATAATGATGACACAGTTTTTTTTTCTCACACTGTGATCTCAACCAATTATCTGCAGATTCAAACTTTATGTATACAGATGATATCAACCCTTGAATACCTAATGGACATTTTCCATGTCACACGTTCAAAACAAAACTTCTGATGCCCATCGGCTCCCTCTGCACTCCATCCCCACAGTTTCTGCATAGTTTTCCATTTTCACCGAATGGTGTCATGCTCCCATCTGTCCAGGCTCGAAAATGTAGGCGTCATTCCTGATTCCTCTCATTCTCTAACCATCTATGTCCAATTCAGCCCATGTCTTAACTGCATTACTTTTAAAATATGTCCTGAATCCAAGGGTTGTTACCACTACTACACTATTCCAAACCATCATCGTCTTTCACATAGACTACTTAATGGCCTTCTAACCAGTCTCCCTGGGACACGCTCCCTTTCCACAGTCAATTATCAACACTTCATGATTTAAAAAACAGAAACCAGATCATGTTACTCCCCTTCAAAAACCTCCCAAGATTTCTCATCTTACTAAAAATAAATTATGAACTTTTCCCCATATCCTAAAAAGCCCCATATAATCAGACTCCTGCTAACCTCTCTGCTCTCATCTACTACCATGGCCCCTTCACTCTGTTCCCTACAGACACATCAGTGGATGTGCTACTCTGAACAGGCCAAGGTTAACCACAGGGCCTTTGCACTTGCTTTGCCATTGGCCGGTATGGTTCTGCCTCAGATTCTCAACCGGCTTTCTGACACCAGTTCACCAATTAAGTATGTCCTTTCCTCCTCAGAACCTCCATTTCCCTCTGCTGTGAGAAGATTTCAAAGGGAAGTGGTGAGGACCAGGATTTGTAGACTGCAGAGTGTCAGGACAAGGAACAATGTTTGGTCCCATATAATAAAGCTGATTCACAGCACCAGTAACCAAACAAAACAGAGGCACGGCAGAAATTTAGTGCCACAATTCACCAAGGTCTCTGTCATCTCAGCACAGAATATCTCGGTCATTTAAAAGTGGAGACACAGTTCATTATAACCTTGGCTCTCCTTCCATGTTTATTGTAAAGATCTTCTATTCCTTGATTGGAGGCAGAGCTGAAATTAAACCACTGAATCATTTCTATGAGCAACGACAATATTTCAGAGCTTTCCCCACGTCATTCATGTGTTAATAGATTTTTCTCCTCATGACAACCCTCAGGGAGTCTCATTATCCCCATTTTACAGATGAAGAAACTGGAGCTTGGCAAATGATGCTGGTTTCCTCATGCACACAGAGGTAACAAGTAACATCGCTGACTTTTGAACTCAGAATTTTAAACAAATTCACCTTGCTTACTCATGAAATACTATGTTCTGCTTCGCTATGAACAAACGTTTAAGCATATTGGCAAAGAGGATTCCGTCAGCTGTAAGGACATTTGAGTTTGTGTGGTATTGTTGAAGGCCCTAGGCTTAACAGAAGGAAAGTTTTAGTTTGCCTTGTGTTTTGGTCTCTAAGTCTCTGAGCATTTTTATAAGAAAGCATATGTGACATTACAAAAGGACTGACCAGACTGAACTAGGAGTAATGAGAACTTTTCTCAAGGAAGCACATTTTTACCGACAGCTGTCTTACATTAGGCTGGTTTGCCTCATGTGACAACATGAGCAAATGTGACCTCCGCATCCCTGGGGGTACGTAATCAGAGACAGCACGGCCTCTCGTGAGAGATGTTACAGACTAGAGGGCTTTCTTGAATCACACAAGCTGCTCTAGACATTTCTACGCAAGTTGCACTGTGTAATGGTCAGGGTTCTTTCAACCTTGAGGCGTGGTTGTCCAGCCAACACCAAACATGAAGTCTCAGCTTGCTTTCCTCCAAAAGCAGAGTCTGAGATGAGGTCTGGGTGTCAGGCAGTTTATTTGAGAGGTGATCCAGGCGGCAGGATAAAGAGTGGGGATAAAGGGACAGGGAGGAAGTAAAAGCGAGTCAGTGGGGTTAATGAGCTGAGAATTATTGTGGTCCTGCTGAGACCCTTCTAGAAACCATGTGAACTGAGCCTCCATCCATGTTCTCCCAGAAGGCTGGGCATTTATTCGTCAGCTTCCACCCAACCAGTGCTGGCTGTGTCTGCATAGGAAGCTGAGCAGGCTTCTGCAGTTCCGAAACAGCCATAAGGAGAAACATGCAGAAGTTGGTAGTGTACCCCTGAGATGGGTTAAAATTAAAATGCACATAATTATCCATCACAGCTACACTAAGGTAAGAGGCTGAAGGGATATGATGTTGGCCATCAAAAACACTTCCTATACCTAGGCTGTGGTTTGGTTTTTAGGATGGGGTTTGCAGGAACGAGCAGGAACCCCCAAGGCAAATGTTCCTTCTACTCTGGTCTTTTTTTTTTTAACCTTTTTATTTTATATTGGAATATAGTTGATTAATAATGTTGTGACAGTTTCAGGTGTTCAGCAAAATGATTAACAATATATATATATCCATTCTTTTTCCCATTCTTTTCCAATTTAGGCTGTTACATGACATTAAGTGGTGTTCCCTGTACTACATACACGGTAGGTCCTTGTTGTTATCCATTTCCAATATTGCAGTGTCTATATGTCAATCCCAAACTCCCTAACTATCCCTTCTCCCCTCACTGTTTCCCCATGGTAACTGTAAATTCATTCTCTAAGTTTGTGAGTCTGTTTCTGTTTTGTAGATAAGCTCATTTGTATATTTCTTTTTAACACTCTTTTCTTTTTAGGAGCACAGGATTAGCAATGGTTCCTGTGTCAGGCAGAATAATGTCCCCTAAACCCTCAAAGACATTCACCTCCTAATTCATGGAAGCCTTGTGGCTCAGATGGCAAAGAATTTGCCAGTAATGTGGGCAACTGGGGTTTGGTCTCTGGGTCAGGAAGATCCCCTGGAGAAGGGAATGGCAATGCAACCCAAGTATTCTTGCCTGGAGAATCCCATAGACAGACGAGCCTGGCAGGCTACAGTCCATGGGTTCGCAAAGAGTCGAACACAGTTGAGTGACTAACACTTTCACTTTGTGTCTGTTAGATTATGTAGCAAATAGGAAATAATGTTCTAGGTGAAATTCTGATTGCTAATCAGCTGGCCTTGAGACAAGATTATCCTGAATTATTTGTATGTTCCTAATATATCATAAAGGCCCTTAGAACTTGAAAATGGAGGTAGGAAAAGAGAATCAGAGAGATGACAATGTGTCAAGGACACTCCCTTGAAGATGGAAGAAGGGAGCCACAAACCAAGGAAGGTTGCCAGCCTCTAGAGTCTAGAAAAGACAAGGAGATGGAGTCTTAGCTAGAGTTGCCCTAAGGAATGCAGCCATTTCAACACCTTGATTTTAGCCTCGTGAGATTTATTTCAAACTTCTGACCTCTAAAACTATAAGATAAGTACTGCGTTGCTTAAGCCAGTAACATTTGTTATAGCAGCGACAGGAAATTAATACAGTGCATTATTCCACAGACTGCAGGGCAATCTATGGAATCTAATCAAAGAGGATCAGCACGCTAGAAAGGTTTTGGCTGAAATAATGCTCTTGCATGACAAATAACCCCCCAACTCTGTACGTTAAAACAGAAAATATATTCCAGGCTAACAGGTAGATAGCTTGATGCAAATAACTCAGTGGCAAAATATGCAAAAAACTGTGTACCATCATAGGCTGGGCTTTGCTGGGCTCTAAGCTTCGGGATGGGCTCAGGTCAGCTCCAGGATTTTCATGCCAGTACCCAGACTGAAGAAGCAATGACTCTCTGGGACCAGTTGGATTGCATCTCCTGGCCAAGGGAAGGAACTCCGAAAAGCTGGCATAAATTTGCTATGCCTTTTTAGGTCACAGGTAGATGGTGACATACTATTATTTCTGTGCACACTCCATTGCTGCCAGTAAGTCATAAAATTTGGCCCAAGACAGTGGGTTCAGGGAGGATACTTCTGGAGAAGGAGAGAAAGGAAGGCAGGGAAGGAAAAAAAAGTAGATAAATAATGCTGCTGCTAAGTCGCTTCAGTCATGTCTGACTCTGTGTGACCCCATAGACGGCAGCCCACCAGGCTCCCCCATCCCTGGGATTCTCCAGGCAAGAATACTGCAGTGGGCTGCCATTTCCTCCTCCAATGCATGAAAGTGAAGTCACTCAGTCGTGTCCAACTCTTAGCGACCCCATGGACTGCAGCCCACCAGGCTCCTCCATCCGTGGGATTTTCCAGGCAAGAGTACTGGAGTGGGGTGCCATTGCCTTCTCCAAGATAAATAATGCAACCTACCGCAATCACTGAGGGATGTCAGTATCTGTGAAGGTATGTGTTCACCTATCTCTTGCATAGACAGTTTCCATCATAATCCAGTCAAAATGGCTGATTTTCCAATGAACGGTCCAAATCTACAGAGATCCCTTAGGTTGCATCCATGTCTAAATAAACTCTTAGAATCCTAAATTTGAGAATCACACAAGAAGGCGTAATCCAGTTGCCATCTTATTAGGGGAAAGAGAGGTCTTGTGAAAGGAATGTTATTTTCTCAAGATCACACTTTTAGTGGTAGAGTTGATGACAAACCAAAGGCCTTTAAAATCTCAGTCTGGGGCTCAACTCACATCTTCCTTAATTCTAGAATCCGGCTCCTATGTGCCCCAACAGCTTTGTTAGCATTCCAAGTCCTTTGGGGTCTATGGACTGAATTTAGAAAGGTGAGGTTGATTATTCCAGCACCTTACATACAGAGTCTTCATTTTTCTCCTCTAAAGCTTAGGTTTGAATAAGCTTTACTTTGGCTGGGCCTAGGGAAACCCACTCTGCCCCTGCCTGAGGTTCTGCTTGAGTATTGTAGAGCAGTGATTCAGAGGCAAAGCACCTTCCAAACCCACATGGGCCCCTTCACTTTTTTCCGACAGCAGTCATTTCTAGACTCATTAGAGACGCCCAGATAGAGAGGGCTAGAGACATGGAGGTTCTCCTCTCGGCCACAGGTCAACTGGGGCATCTTCATGGGCCTTCTTAAGACTCTCTTTTCCCAGGAAGCTTCAGTCCTGGGAAAAGAGGCAAAGTCTGCTTCCTATGGCTGAACAACCCTTGTTATCCTCTTGTCCCTCCTAAGCCTGGGGAAAACCCAGCTAGTTGATCCAGGAATCCTCCTCAACTTTTCCTGGGCAGAATTAATTGCTCACATCTCTCTGCTTGCTGTTGCTGCTGCTAAGTTGCTTCAGCCGTGTCCAACTCTGAGCGACCCCATGACTGCAGCCCACCAGGCTCCTCCGTCCATGGGATTTTCCAGGCAAGAGTACTGGAGTGGGGTGCCATTGCCTTCTCCATCTCTCTGCTTACATAGTACGTTAGGCAGGCTTTCTTCCATCACCGACCATACTGTATTATCCTTTTTCCTTTATACAGTTCCCTCCCTCACTAGGTTATCTCTTCTTCTGTTCCTGGGACTCTATTTCATTTAGCATGATGACCCAAGGATTTAGTACAGTGTCTACTAAATACAAAGCAGTCAGTAAACGCTTGCTTGTTTAATGATTCTGTTGATTATTATATCTGAGCTAACAGTTCCTGATAATGTTCATAGTAAAACACAATAGTTATTTACTAAAGAAACCTGAGAAAATTTATGAATGGAAAAGAAGTGACGATTATTAAATGCCTTCCAGGGCCAATCTCTATCCTACACGTGGTCCTTGAACACACAGAAGCGTACACATTCATGTGTACATAGACAATGAAGGATAGCTTAGTGGACATAATAATCAACATTTTTGAATTATTAATGCAGACAGAAACAGATTAAAGAACACTTATTTAGAAGTCCTTTTTTTTTTTTTTTCAAATTATTTGTGTGTTCAGCAATCAACCAATGAGTTCCAGTGTACCAGTCTAAAAATAAACAGGGAGTGCTACATTGCCAGAAATGATCTCAGCTCACCTCTGGGAGGTAAAGTCTCCACTGGAGGCATTTTTGTTGCTCAGCTGTAGAATAGAGGTAGGCCCTTGCAGCAATTTCCAATCAGCTAAAGGGGCTCGGGGATGATTTTGGCAAACTTGACCTAGCTTTGAGCATGAGTTTGTTTCATTCCTCACTGTGCACATCTTGCCATTTCTGAAGCTGTGAGTCAGGCTGATGTCAGCCAAACAAGGAGCTGAACCAGCATGTCCAAGGAGATTGGAGGTGTCCTTGGCAAGGGTCTTTGATGCTACCTACCAGGGACAGATGTCCTAGAAGTGATGTCACTTTTTTCCCTATTTAGGTCATAACTCTACAGTGGCCTTTGTGCAAAGATGTTGAAGTGAAATTGTGAGCACCCTAAGCGTGCTTTCTGAAGAAATGGTTATGCATGTATGTATCTATATATTTATATCTAGTTAGGTACTAGAGACCTGACAGATAAGAATTCTGGTTCTTGCTCTGTCATGATTTGTTGTGAAACTATGGACAAATCATTCCTCTTTCTTGGACTTCTGTTTTTCCATCTGCATGACAACTATGTTGGAAAGGTAATCTCTAAGACCTTTTCCACCATTGTGTTTCCTTTATTATTGGAGACCAATGGCAACATTTATATCATTGCATTTAAGGAGGACATTTTGCTACCAAATCAATGGTCGTTTTTGTCTTTCATTATCATTGCCTCAAACAGATCTGAAATTCATCAGATGTAACACTCTTGCCAGTCTGTAGTGGGATTTGGAAAGGAAGCTGTGTTCCCTTCTGCTGGCTGACTATGGCCAGGTTTAAGCAGCATGGGGTTGGGAATCGGCATCCGGTGGGTGTAGCAGAGTTTTAAATATGGTGAAGTTCCATAACTGAGTGTCAGATCCTGGACTGGAATCAAATTTTTGGACACTCCAGACCTTGACTTTCTTGATAATTAAAAAAAGGGAGTCATAGTACCACTGATCTCATTGAAATAAGCTTTTCTTCACTTTACAGCTTGATATCTGAAGGCCTCAGGAACATTATTTCCAACCTCTCAGCATGTAAAGTGTGGCTTTTGGTTCACCCTCTAAGATTTTCTTTAAATAACTAACATCCATGCAAGATTCATATCCACTTGTTGCCCGTTTATAACCGTCACATCTTCAGCCCCGTCTGCTGCTGCTCCCCCTCAAGTATTACTATTGATCTCAAAGCGGAAGTGATCAGAAAAGAATAGAACAAAGTCAGAGGAACTAACTTTGGCTGAATACTTCCTGTGAACTAGTGCACTGGGCTTCAAACAGTTTCTCTCTTTCAACCTCATACCAGCATGATGGTTTAGGAATTTTACTGGTAAAGAAACCTAGAACTCAAATCACACTCAGGAAGGCTATAACAAATAGTTTTATCATTGGAATAGAATTACTCAAAGGCTTTTGATGAAAGGGATATTTTAGTTTCTTGGATTTGTTTTAAAATTTTATTGTGTTTAGTTTTAAAATGAAAACAAATGTTTTCCCCACATTTTGACTGCAAGAGTTGATTGCATTCAGTAACTAGATCTTAATTAACCCTTCTTTGGAATCTTAACTTCTAAGCAGTGTTAAATGAATCAAGTCTAACATATAAGTTAATGCCTTAGACATCAACTGGGAAGGAAACTGAATGTAGGAGAAGTGTCATGGGGATTTTTACTTCTCCTTTGCTTACGTTTCCACCTTCCCCCTGCAACACCTTCCTAGTTGGTTCCATTCATGAAAATTTGTTTAGGTGAATGATAAGTAGGTTCATCTTTGAGGCCTAAGAGACCTGGGCATGGGTTGTGCTCATGTTCCTATCAGCCACATGGCCTTGCATTGCCGCAACACTGAGCTTCATAAGGTTGGGACATAAATAACCAGGAAGCTTCGTGTTGCCATTGGGATTTAATGAGAAATGCACTGTACGGGAGTCCCCCGCTCAGCCAAGGTTTTGTTTTCTGAAGTTTCAGTTATGCATGGTCAACTGAAGTCTGAAAATAATAAGTGAAAAATCCCAGAGATGAACGATTTATAGGTTTTACATTACGCTCATTCTGAGCAGCCCGCTGAAACCACGCCGTCCTTCTCAGGACTTGACCCACCCTTTGCTTGGCGTCTCCCTCCTGTGTGTCACTCAGCAGCTGCCATGGTTACCAGCTTGACCGCTGCAGAGTCATGGTGCTTGTCTTCAGGTCACCCTGATGCTGCTTGTGAGTGGTCCCAGTGCAAGAGCAGTGACTGGAAAAACAGTGTGTGCAGGGATCCGCGCTATCTGTGGCGTCCGGCATCCACTGGAGTCTCGGAATGTTTGTTCCACTGATAAGGAGGAACTACACGTCTCAAAAGCAGGTAAGGTTTTCAGTCCCTCAAAATTGTGCCCCCCAAAAGGAGAACTTCCTTTCATTTGAGAGTTTACAATGTTATCTCAGTTACTATATTTTGAATAACAGACTTTGGGGAATGCACACTGTTGCAGAGAAGGCAATGGCACCCCACTCCAGTACTCTTGCCTGGAAAACCCCATGGACGGAGGAGCCTGGTGGGCTGCAGTCCATGGGGTTGTGAAGAGTCGGACACGACTGAGCAACTTCACTTTCACTTTTCACTTTCATGCACTGGAGAGGGAAATGGCAACCCACTCCAGTGTTCTTGCCTGGAGAATTCCAGGGATGGGGGTGCCTGGTGGGCTGCAGTCCATGGGGTCGCGCAGAGTCGGTCATGACTGAAGCGACTTAGCAGCAGCAGCAGCATTGTTGTTGTTTAGTCCCAAAGTCTTCTCTGACTCTGTGTGACCCCAGGCACTGCAGCAGGCCAGACTTCCGGGTCCTTCACTATCTCCCAGAGTTTGCTCAAACTCATGTGCATTGAGTCGGTGAAGCTATCTAACCATCTCATTCTCTGCCATTCTCTTTTCCATTTGCCTTCAACCTTTCCCAGGACTAGGGTGTTTTCCAAAGAGTCAGCTCTTCGCATCAGGTGGTCAAAGTACTGGAGCTTTGCTTCAGCATCAGTCCTTCCAATGAATATTCAGGACTGATCTCCTTTAGGATTTACTGGCTTGATCTCCTTGAAGTCCAAGGGTCTCTCAAGAGCCTTTCCAGCACCACAGTCTGAAAGCATCAATTCTCTGGCACTTCTTTGGGTCGATCTCTCACACTGGTACATGACCACTGGAAAAACTTTAACTTTGGCTATATGGACCTTTGTCAGCAAAGTGATGTCTCTGTTTTTTAATACACTGCCTATGTTTGGCATAGCTTTTCTTCCAAGGAGCAAGTGCCTTTTAATTTCATGGATGCAGCCCCAGTGGTTTTGGAGCCCAAGAAAATAAAATCTGTCACCTTTTCTACTTTCCCCTTCCACTTGCCATGAGGTGCTGGGACCAGATGCCATGATCTTTTAGATTTTTGAATGCTGACTTTTAAGTTAGCTTTTTCATTTTCCTCTTTCACTCTTATCAAGAGGCTCTTTAGGTCCTCTTGACTTTCTGCCATTAGATTGGTATCATCTGCATATCTGAGGTTGTTGATATTTCTCCCAGCAATCTTGATTCCAGCTTACGATTCATCCAGCCTAGCATTTTGCAGGATGTACACTCCGTAAAGTTCAATAAGCAAGGTGACAATACACAGCATTGACAAACTCATTTCCCAATTTTGAACCAGTCCATTGTGCCACATCTGGTTCTAACTGTTGCTTCTTGACACACATACAGTTTTCTCAGGAGACAGGTCATGTGGCCTAGTATTCCCATTTCTTTAAGAATTTTCCAGTTTGTTGTGATGCACACTGTCAAAGCCTTTAGTGTAATCAATGAAGCAGAAGTTGATGTTTTCTCTGGAATTCCCTTGCTTTCTCTATGATCCAGTGGATGTTGGCAATTTGTTCTTCGATTCCTCTGACTTTTTTAAACTCAGCTTGTCCATCTGCAAGTTCTCGGTTCATGTACTGTTGAACCCTAGCTTGAAGGATTTTGAGCACTACCTTGCTAGCATGTGAATAAAGCTCAACTTTACGGTAGTCTGAACATTCCTTGGCATTGCCCTCCTTTGGGATTGGAATGAAAACTGACCTTTTCCAGTCCTGTGGCCACCGCTGAGTTTTCCAGATTTGCTGACATAATGAGTGCAGTACCTTAACAGCATCATCTTTTAGGATTTTTAAATATCTCGACTGGAATTCCATCACCTCCACTAGCTTTGCTTGTAATAATGTTTCCTAAGGCCTACTTGACTTCATACTCCAGGATGTCTGGCTCTAGGTGAGTGACCATCATTGTTACCTGGGTCATTGAGACATTTTTTGGATACTTCTTCTGTGTATTCTTTCTACCTCTTATTAATATCTTCTGCTTCTGTTAGGTCCTTACCATTTCTGTCCTTTATTGTGCCCATTCTTGCATGAAGTGTTCCCCCAATATCGCCAATTTTCTTGAAGAGGTCTCTAGTCTTTCCCATTCTATTGTTTATTGTTTTATTCTATTCCTTTGCATTGTTCACTTAAGAAGGCTTTCTTATATCTCCTTGCTATTCTCGGGAATTCTGCATTTGGTTGAGTATATCTTTCCCTTTCTCCCTTGCCTTTAGCTTCTCTTCTTTTATGAGCTATTTGTAAAGCCTCCTCAGACAACCACTTTGCCTTCTTGCATTTATTTTTCTTTGAGATAGTTCTGGTCACTGCCTCATGTACAATATTATGGACTTCCATAGTTCTTCAGGCACTCTACTAGATCTAATCCCTTGAATCCATTTGTCACCTCCACTGTATAGTCATAAGGGATTTGATTTAGGTCATACCTGAATGGTCTAGTGGTTTTCCATACTTTCTTCAATTTAAGCCTGAATTTTGCAATAAGGAGCTCATGATCTGGGCCACAGTCAGCTCCAGGTCTTGTTTTTAGAAGCTTTTTTAGAGCTTCTCCATCTTTGGCTGTAAAGAATATAATCAATCTGATTTTGGTGTTGACCATCTGGTGATGTCCATGTAGAGAGTCATCTTTTGTGCTGTTGGAATAGGGTGATTGCTACAGCCAGTGTGTTCTCTTGACAAAATCTTGTTAGCCTTTGCCCTGCTTCATTTTGCACTCCAAGGCCAAGCTTGCCTGTTACTCCAGGTATCTCTTGGCTTCCTAATTTTGCACTCCAGTCCCCTATGATGAAAAGGGCTTTGTGTGTGTGTGTGTGTGTGTTAGTTCTAGGGCTTGTAGGTCTTCATAGAACCAATCAACTTCAGCTTATTCAGCACTAGTGGTTGGAGTATAGATTTGAATTACTGTGATGTTGAATGGTTTGCCTTGGAAATGAATCTAGATCATTCTGTCATTTTTGAGACTGCATCCAAATACTGCATTTCAGACCCTTTTGTTCACTATGAGGGCTACTGCATTCCTTCTAAGGGATTCTTGCCCACAGTGGTAGATATAGTGGTCATCTGAATTAAATTTGCCCATCCCCATCTATTTTAGGGGCTTCCCAGGTGCTGTTAGTGGTAAAGAACTCACTTGCCAATTCCGGAGATGTAAGAGACTCAAGTTTGATCCCTGGGTCAGGAAGATCCCCTGGAGGAGGAAACGGCAATCCAATCCAGTATTACTGTCTGGAGAATTCCACGGGCAGAGGCACCCGGCAGGCTACAGTCCATCCATCCAGTTGCAAAGAGCCAGATATGACTGAAAGAGCTTAGCATACATGCATTTTAGTTTCCTGGTTCCTAAAATGTCAGCGTTCACTCTTGCCATCTTCTGCTTGACCACATCCAGCTTACTTTGATTCATGGACTTAATGTCCTAGGTTCCTATGCAGTATTATTCTTTACAGCATCAGACTTTACTTTCACCACCAGACACATCCACAACTGAGCCTTGTTTCTGCTTTGGCCCAACCTCTTCATTCTTTCTGGAGCTATTTCTCCACTCTTCCTCAGTAGCAAATTGGACACCTTCTGACCTGGGGGGCTCGTTTTTCAGTGTCATATCTTTATTGCCTTTTCATACTGTTTAAGGAGTTCCTGTGGCAAAAATACTGGAGTGGTTTGTTACTCCCTCCTCCAGTAGACCACATTTTGTCAGAACTCTCCACTATGATCCATCCATTTTTTGTGGCCCTGCACGGCATGGCTTGCAGCATCACTGAGTTACACAAGCCCCTCTGCCATGACAAGGCTGTGATCCATGAAGGGGGAAGGCACCTTTTTGTATACCTATTTTGATATGTTCTAGAGTTGGATTCTTATGAAATCATCTGACAAAAGCAAGTAACAAAAGAAAGCAATCAGATGTAACAAATAGTTAGTAATTGTACAATACTGGGTGTGAAGTGTGGGTGGGAGAGGGGGCTGAGAGAGAAGATGGTCTTATTAGGCAAGATCTGAATATGAACAAGCCCTGTAAGATCAAACCAATAAATCTTAAAGGAAATCAACCCTGAATACTCATTGGAAGTACTGATGTTGAAGCTGAAGTTCCAATACTTTGGTCACCTGATGCAAAGAGCTGACTCATTGGAAAAGATCCTGAAGCTGAGAACAATTGAGGGCAGGAGGAGAAGGGGACAGCAGAGGATGAGATGGTTGGATGACATCATCAACTCAATGAATATGAGTTTGAGCAAGCTCTGGGAGACAGTGTAAGGCAGGGAAGCCTGGCATACTGCAGCCCATGGAGTCACAAAGATTTGGAAACAGCTGAGCAACTGAACTTATATGCAGAGTACATCATGAGAAATACTGTGTGGATGAAGCACAAGCTGGAATCAAGATTGCCGGGACAAATATCAATAACCTCAGATATGAAGATGACACCATCCTTATGGCAGAAAACAAGGAAGAACTAAAGAGCCTCTTGATGAAAGTGAAGGAAAAGAGTGAAAAAGTTGGCTTAAAACTCAACATTCAGAAAACTAACATCATGGTATCCAGTCCCATCACTTCACGGCAAATAGATGGGGAAACGGAAACAGGGGCTGACTTTATTTTTTGGGGCTCCAAAATCACTGCAGATGGCGACTGCAGCCATGAAAGTAAAAGACTCTTACTCCTTGGAAGGAAAGTTATGACCAACCTAGACAGCATATTTAAAAGCAGAGACATTACTCTGCCAACAGAGGTCTGTCTAGTCAAGGCTATGGTTTTTCCAGTAGTCATGTATGGATGTGAGAGTTGGACTATAAAGAAAGCTGAGCACTGAAGAATTGATGCTTTTGAACTGTGGTGTTGGAGAAGACTCTTGACAGTCCCTTGGACTGCAAGGAGATCCAACCAGTCCATCCTAAAGGAATTCAGTCCTGAATATCCATTGGAAGGACTGATGCTGAAGCTGAAACTCCAATACTTTGGCCACCTGATGGGAAGAACTGACTCATTTGAAAAGACCCTGATGCAGAAAGATTGAAGGTGGGAGGAGAAAGGGACAACAGAGGATGAGATGGTTGGATGGCATCACCGACTCAATGGACATGAGTTTGAGTAAACTCCAGGAGTTGGTGATGGACAGGGAGGCCTGGCGTGCTTCAGTCCATGGTGTCTCAAAGAGTTGGACACGACGGAGGGACTGAACTGAACTGAGCAACTGAACACCACCACCACCAACAAGCCCTGTAAACAGCACTTTTAAGAGCAATACACTAAGTGCTTGTATTGTAAAGATCTCGGGTAATTATCTATAGGAAGAAAAAATAACTGTTCATAATCATACATAAGACTTAGAGGGAGAAAACACAAGGGAAAAGAAATATATATGATTTAGAAAACTGTTATATCTGAAACAACTTAGATGAAAGAAATTTAAAAAGATGATGTAATGACTGAGCAATATTGGAAAACACATTTTTCCAAAGTTCGAATAAAATTGTTTTATAAAATAAAAGAGTATAGGAAAAAAGCACATTTCTAAATTAATATATTAATAATTTTGAATATATTTAAATGAATAAACTATATAAGTAGATATTTAATTATTTAATCTACATCATTAACATTTTCAAGTTGGTCAAACATGTCTTAATTTTCTCACTGGGAATTTGGAGAATTGCTATCTATCCAGGGTTTCTTTATTTCTGGACACATGATAAAATATAGGCAAAGATTTGTCTCCCAACAAAAGGTAGTCATGTTGGAAGTGTCAGTGTTACTAGTGGTCTGAAAATAAACTTCTACATGAAAAAGAAAAAGAAAAAAAAAACTCAAACACATGTAGCTAGTTTTTCTGATGAGATTAGTGGTCTCTCGGTCTTACACCCCAATTCTGCTAATCATTTACTCATTCATTCATGTAACAGTCAAACATTTAAGCCAGCTGAAATGTTCAAGGCTCTTGGCTGGACACTGGAGATACAGAAATAAAGGCCACAAGAGCCCTATGCTTCAGGATCTCACGTTTTAGTGAACTGATATCAAATCAGGGCTTCTCAGTTGTGGTACTACTGGCATTCCTGGCTGGATGACTGTTGGGGGGGCTGTCCTGGCAACTGTAGGATGCTGGGCGGCATCCCTGGCCTGTAGTGATGGCTGCCAGTAGCGCCCTTCTCAAGTGTGATGACCAGAATACACCTCGTGACATCGCCAAATGTCCTGGGGGCGGGGGGTGGTGGGAGTGAAATCACCACTGATCTGTATCAATACACATAACAAGATTCTGTTTCCCTAGCCAGAGAAAGCTCTGGAAGACTTAGAACATCCCTGTATTTTTCCAGTGCCACAGAATGGTACACACATAATAGACATTTTACCACTGCATTGTGATAGATGCAAAAGAAAAAGAAAAAGGACACTGTGTGGTTTTTAGAACCCCAAATACTGGACTCTAAGATTCAACGTGCAGCTTCCGTTTCTATGGTGGTTCTTGCTGTTAATGTAGTTTTTGCCCTGTATACTTTCTCTCCTGAATCCAAGCATTGAATTACAGTAAGCAGAGTCATGCATTAGAAACTGGGACAGAGGAAACAGACAGAGGGAAAAAAAAAGAACCTTGAGATTCTGTGGTCCTTGAACAGACTTCTAAATAGAAGTCATTATGTAAACACTCTGAAGCTTTCCTAATTCTGACTAATACATATCTATCGGTATGAATCTGTAGTGCTTTGAACTACACACAGTTTTAAAGTAAAGGCAGATTATCTTTTAAGGAAAATATATTAATTTAAACTAGAGTTGCCAAGTAGGTGTCTCTAGGGACATATCTTAGTAAATGAAGACAAGTGATTTGTAATAAGCTTATCAGGGGTTGGTATGTAAAGTGCTTGAGAAAGGCTTGTTCTCTTATGGTGTTTAAACATTCCTTCCAATGATATCAAAGTTATTTATTTGCTAAGCAAATCCTTTCTCTCAAAAGAGTGTAGTGGCAAGTTTAATTCATTGACATGTATTTCTTACACATGCAATTGTACAATTATTCAAACATTTAAGACACTAAATTCACAGAGTTCTCTTTAAGATGCTTTGGAAGAACATAAGCAAGTAAGAAAAAAAAAAAGTAAGACTGTCACTTGATTTTTTAAGTACTTGATTTCTTCCCAATTTTAGATATTTCCATAGAAAGAACTTTACTGAGGCTGGAATAAGGTGGGGAGATAGGAGAAAGTTACAGATGTGAAGAAAGTTTCACCAGATGTTTAACTACAGTTAAACTTTTCTCCACTAGCCATTTGGCAAGATCCTCCAAAGAGAGATATCCCACTTTTTATTACAGCTTACACTCTGTGTCCTACTATTCCTACATATTAACATACCATCATAACTCAGCTTTTACTGTCAAGAATACATCAGTGAGAAATATTTTTACACCTCGGCCAGGGAGGGAAAAGCTTTCCTGCACTCCATCACACAGGACACCCTTTCTCCTGTGAAACATTTCTCCTCCATGACTCTCTCTGTCTGCAAATCACACCCCTGTGCTACATCCACAGATCATGTCCTCTGAACTCGTGCGTTATCACCAGGCTGCAGGAAAACTACTTCCACATCATCAGAAGAGGTTCTACCGTGAAGTGTAAAAGAAAAAGATTATGGAGCTGGGCACACTCGGCTTTAAATCCAAACTGTGTAACCATGGGCAAGGCCTTTTAACTTCTCTGACCTCAGTTTTCTCAGCACTTTTGGGAGAGTTGAATGAAAAATATATAGAAAGCTTTTAGCTCAATGCCCCTATTAAGGCTCCATAGTGGTACATGATCATCACCACCACAACCACCGTTGTCATCTTTGTTAAGGGATACGGCCTCTGTCTTGGGGCTCCTTGCAACTGAACTTATGACTTTGATTTCTCAAGGTCATGAAACGCGAGATAAATTTTCTTTTATTCATTTTATAAGTTTTCATGGATCATGAGAGCTTCCCTGGTGGTTCAGTGGTAAGGAATCTGTCTGCAATGCAGGAGACTGTCTGGGTCAGAAAGTTCCCCTGGAGAAGGAAATGGCAACCCACTCCAGTGTCCTTGTCCGGGAAATCCCATGGACAGAGAAGCCTGGCAGGTTATAGCCCACGGGGTCGCGAGAGTCGGACATGATTTAGCAACTAGAAGTGAAGTCGCTTAGTCGTGTCTGACTCTTTGCGACCCCATGGACTGTAGCCCACCAGGCTTCTCCGTCCATGGGATTTTCCAGGCAAGAATACTGGAGTGGGTTGCCATGTCCTTCTCCATTTAGCAACTAAGCCACCACCATATCAATCATGGGCCCCTCCCCAGTCTCTGGGAATAAGCAATGCACATAAAATGAACTTATGTACAAGTTCTTGATTTTGCTTTTAGTTTAAAAGATATCAATAATGTCTTTGTTAATATAACAAAAGCATGTGTGTGTATACTAAGTAAGTTGTTCCAGTCATGTCCGATACTTTGTGACCCTATGGCCTGGAGAATTCCCTGACCTGTTCATGGGGTCGCAAAGAGTCAGACACAACAGAGTGACCTTAACTTTCACTTCATAAAGTGAACAGTGCCCTCCACATCTTATTAAGCAATGGGTCACATAGAAACTAGCAGTTATAAATGGAAAATGTTATCCTAAGTAGAAAACGTTCTGCTGAGGTTCTACTGCTAGGGTTCTGCCAGGCTATTGTGAGAAAGGCTCTCATGTGGGTGTGTGCATTTATTTTGGTTGAGGGAATGGTTTAAGACTTCAGGGATGCAATAACTAGAGAGCTAAGCATGAATGGGAATTAACCAGGTGTGAGTGAGGATGGATGGGCATTCCAGATAGAAGAGGCAGTACATAGGAAGACTTAGAGATGGAAAGGAGCAAGCCATGATGAAGAAAATACAGTGTGGCTGGAGAAAGTGCTCAAAGAAGAAATGGGTCTTTAAAGGGGGATGGGAGAGCTGGGCGGACCTCAGATCACACAGGGCTTTGCTGGCCAGTCAGTGAAGGGCCTTATCTAAGGAGGAATGCGTAACCATTTAAGTGTCTGGGAAAGAGAGTAACAAAAACAAAAAGCATTTTTAAAGACGAAACTGGCGATGGAAAGTGCAGAGGGGACGGAGTATGACCACGGGGCTTTCATTATGGGTGATTTATTTTAATGATGTTTATGGTCTATTCACCTGAAATCCTGATTTTGCATTTAGTTTAGATGGTATCAATAATGTCTTTGTTAATTTAACAAAGGCAAGTGTGTACATGTTAAGTCACTTCAGTTGTGCCCGACTCTGTGACCCTATGGACTGTATGTAGCTCACCAGGCTCCTCTGTCCATGGGATTCTCCAGGCAAGAATACTGGAGTGGATTGCCAGGCCCTCCTTGGGGATCTTCCAGCCCCAGGAATTGAACCTGCATCTCTTGCGACTCCTGCACTGCAGGTGGATTTCTTTCTCCTGAACCACTGTGGAAGCCCTAACAAAGGCATAAATAAATATAAGATATTTGTTCCTAATAAGAACAAAACCTCTTTTGTGATGAGCTGTGTAGAACAACTTTTTGGTATTATCCAATTAAGCAAATGAGAGATGGGATGGGGAGGGAGGTGGGAGGGAGGGTCACGATGGGGAACACACGTACACCCATGGCTGATTCATGTGAATGTATGACAAAACCACCGCAATATGGTAAAGTAATTAGCCTCCAATTAAAATTTTTTAAGTTAAATAGATAAATAAATGAGTAATAAAAAGTAAAAAAAGACAACTTTTCTATCTCATGTGAATATATTATGCATAAATTACAATTCTGTTGGAAACTTAAAAAGTATGAATGTGGGGAAACGTTATAAGATTACTGCAGTAAGATAAGAAAGAAGTGACAGCCACTTGGATGAAGATGGGGACAGAGAGAAGTGGGCTTGCCAGTTCACCCTTTATAAGGGCCCAGGTTTGATGGCTGAATCCTTAACATATGGAGCCATCACCTGCCAGTCTATTTTGGGGACTGGGAAAGCACTGAAGTTGAGAGGAAAGAGGTGGTAGCATGTGCTTCACAATTAAATCATCCCAGTGATGCTTACAAACCTATACATTCATCAATTCATTCATTTATTTTCTTATCAAGCAATTATATTTATGAGGATCTGTGAAAATTGCTAGACCATAGATGATATAAGACTTTGGGACTAGATTTGCCTCTATAACTGAGTTTTGTCCCATTCTAACACCATAGATGAAATGAAAAATACTTTAAAACAAGACACTGTAGAGTGATTTAGATCATATGTGAAATGGGAAAGGAAGGGAAGGTCAATGCATACATGGTGAAGGGTGGCAGACTCTAGACCAAATCCAGGGAGAAGTCACCAGGAAGAGATTCTCAAAGTAACACCACTAAAGATAGTATGGTCTTACATGGTTGAGGAAAACCTCCTCTGAGATCATGTCTTAGGATCCATGTTAAGTGAGTGACTGATTTCTATTTAAAAAAACCCCAAAAAACTCCATAAATCAAGTGTTCGTCCATTTCTGCTCTTTCAAGTAGAAGGGTGTGCCCAGCAGACTCCTAACAGAGCAGGGCCCGCTGGCCACTCTGCCTGTTCTGATGGGCTGGGGACGTACAGACTGGCAGAGCCAGAGCTCATGGTGGTTTCTGCTCTGCTCTCTGGATAATCTAATTACTCAGTGAAGA
Organism: Cervus canadensis; assembly: GCF_019320065.1. Lineage (NCBI taxonomy): Eukaryota > Metazoa > Chordata > Mammalia > Artiodactyla > Cervidae > Cervus > Cervus canadensis. Next base: position 37,093,670 of record NC_057415.1, on the reverse strand, counting down.
GAAAACTGTAGGCCAGCCAGATTTTAAAGATTCCTCCCTTTAAATTCTGCTGCCACCAGCTCCCCTGACTTATAACGAAATGGTGTCCCATCTCTTTTAGCCACATTGTTACAAATTTATTATCTAGACTGATGATGACATCATTTGGAGAGGGACCAGGGCTGCGGTCATCTAGCTCCTCTTTCCGCATTACATAGGCAGCTTCTTCTCTCCCCTTTCAGGTCATTAATTTTTTAAAAGAGGGATTGCTTTAAATATCCAGAGTGCTGCTTTCAGCTGTGACACAGAGAAGGTTTCCCCTTTCAGCGCCTACAGCACGTGCCTGCTTCTGATTGAAGGCGGCTTGCCCAAGTGGGCATTTGAGATCCCTCAAAGTGTCTCCTGAGAAGTCCTTGGTCAAAGTCATACTAAAGGCACTTGTTAACTTTATTTCCCATTTGGAAAGAGCAGGAGAGCGAGCCTGGGGCTGCAGAAAATGGGATACAACTTAGAAGATGAGAGCAGCTTCTTCACAGATTCATCGCTGGGTATTAATCCTTCCTTTATGGGTTAGCACCCTTCTCTGTGAAATAGCAATGTTTCCATCACCCATCCCCAACTTCCAGGTGGTAGGAAGACTTGGAAGTAGTAGCAAGTTTTGTAACAGCACTTTGAAGCTCATACTTTTCACAGGTAGACGTTGAGTGTCAACTAAACGGCGAATACTATGCTAAGCACCAGACATACAGTTGTGAAGACAATAGGCTTATGTGCCACTAGGAGACTTATAATCTAGTTGGAAAGACAGATGATAAACAGGGAGGCATACATATAATTATATAGTTACAAACTGGAAAATGCTCTGAAAGGAGGGGTTGGGGGTATCATGGTATGACAAAGTACACCAAGGAAAGGAGAGTCAACAGAGTCCTTCCTTGGTTTCCAGGGACTGGTTCCAGGGCCCACACAGACAGCAAAGTCCAAGGATGCTCAAGTCTCTTATTTGAAATGGTGCAATATTTGAATATAATCTACACACATCCTCCCTTAAACTTTATATCATCTCTGAAAAGTGAAAGAAGTGGAAGTGTTAGTTGCTCAGTTGTGGGACCCATGGACTGTGGCCTGCCAGGCTCCTCTGTCCATGGAATTCTCCAGGCAAGAATATACTCGAGTGGGTAGCCATTCCCTTCTCCAGGGGATATTTCCAACCCAGGGATAGAACTGGGGTCTCTTCCTTGCAGGCAGATTCTTTACTGTCTGAGTCAACAGGGAAGCCCTGGTCACCTATAATACCTCATACAAGGTAAACACTATGTAAATAGTTGTAAATGAACTGCAAACGCTAAACAGTAGTTACTTCCTTGTGACAAACTCAAGTTTTCCTTTTAGGGCCTTTCTGGGATCTTTTTCTTTGAATATTTTAATCTGAGGTTGGTTGAATCTGCAGATGAGGAAGTTGGGTGCTGTAAGTACTAACTGTACAGAGGTCTAGGAAATTCTCACTGAGCAGTTCACATTTAGATACAGGCTTGAAGCCTTCCCAGGCGGCACTAGTGGTAAAGAATCCTTCTGTCAATGCAGATGAAAAAGATATGGGTTCAATCCAATCCCTGGGTCTGTAAGATCCCCTGGAGGAGGAAATGGCAACCCTCTCTAGTATCCTTGCCTGGAGAATCCCACGGACTGAGGAGCCCGGTGGGCTACAGTCCACAGGGTCACAAAGAGTCAGACATGACTGAGTGACTTAGCATGCATACACTGAAGCCTGAGAAAGACTTGGCCATGCAGAAGGTATATGTGTGAGGTGTCTGTGTGTGTCCATATAATGCCTTGGTCAAAAAATTCATTTGGAAAAAAAAAAAAAATTCATTTGGGTTTTTCCATAAACTCTTGGAAAAACCTGAATGGACTTTTTGGCCAAGCCAGTACATGTACAAGGTGGGAAAGACCGGTGTTTCAGGAAGTAGAACCAACTTGCATGAAGGACGTTAAGTGGAAAATAATTTGGTGTGCTTAAGGAACCAAACTGGTGTGACTGGAGGCCAAGGAAGAAGGGGCTGGAAAGTATTACCCACATATAAGACATAATAGTTCAACATCTGACAAACAACTGAGTGACTATGGTTAAGCTAAAATGCATCCAAATAATAGATAAGATTTTCCAATCAAATTGCCAAGCACGAAAGACATGTTGGCAGTGGTTGCAGAAATGAATGCGTCTGGTGCCTTGTCCTCAGATAGCTCACAATATTCTACAGTAAGGACACAAGGAGCCACAAATCACCATAAATACAAGATAAAAGTAAATAAATGCTAAAAAATGAGGGATGCAAAGTGTTATGGAGGACAAAAGAGGGAGAGTTCACACCTCTTGGAGTAGGTTTGCATATGAATGAAAACTTCCTGGAGAAAGTGGCATTTAAGCTTTTCCTTAGAGACAATGATATTTCTCCCATGATTCTGCCATTTGTAACCATGTCATTGTCTGTTTTACTTATTTATTTTTACTTTCTATTGAAGTATATAGTGTGATCAGCTGGAGAGTAGGAATGATTAAATGATATGAGGTCAAGACTACCTTCCAACTCTTGTTTTTCTCCTTTTCTCCTGCAATAAACCAAAGAGTAGGAGAGAAAGGGGGAGAAATCTGAGTGCCTTTTTTTCTACCTAGAATGCTATATCTCAGCCCCACCCTAGATCCCACCCATACTTAAAATTGATAAAGGTGACTCATTCATTGTTTATTTATCTACTTGTTAAAAACATATGGACAACTAACAACATACTGATGCCCAGCACAGAGTCTGAAGTATCAGAATCACTCAGTAAATCCTTGCTAAATTATCAAAGATAAGGGCTAAAGGAAATTTTAGGCAGAGGCAACAATGTATGCAGGGTCACATGTCTTGAAACATGTTTGAAGAAATGAAAATTATCGTACTTGGGCTGGAAGAAAGAATATAACAGAGAAGCTTGAGGGTGATAATCCTAGAGTAACAGACAGTGACTAGATGATATAGCTGAATTTAAAATGCTGACCTCGAGACTATGGAGCATCCACTGTGGGGTTTTAAACAACTTAAAATAATAGTACCACCTCCAAATGAAATAAACAAAAAGACACTGGAAGGAGCCACGTGATTTTTTTTTCAGCCGCTGAAATGTACTTATGCAATGAAAGGGAAGTCACCATTTCCTTCTAGATTTCACAAAGGTAGAATGTACATACAATACGGTCTAATTTTGGTTTGAATTGCAAATATTTTATAGTTCTTGATATTTATACTAATTTAAATTTTTCTCTTACCTATTCAAGACCAATCAAAAAGACTATTTTCAACTAGGATTTTAAGTCAAATACCATTTTTTAAAAAAATATGGCTCTGACAGAAATACCTAACAGCAAGGTGACCAGAGAACTCAATTAACCTGAGAGAAAACGTTCCTAGAGATTACCATCTGCCCACTGTTTGCAAAGTGTTATTATTAACGTGAAAGTGGTAGCTCCTCAGTCGTGTCTGACTCTTGTGACCCCATAGACTGTAGCCCACCAGGCTCCTCTGTCCATGGGATTCTCCAGACAAGAGTACTGGAGTGGGTAGCCGTTCCCTTCTCCAGGGGGTCTTCCCAACCCAGGGATCAAACTGGGATGTCCCGCACTGCAGGCAGATTCTTGACCATCTGAGTCACCTAAGAGCTGCATTTAAATTGTTTGGGATCATGTGGAAGATATCCATATTTTTCCTCCATTTCACCATGGCCTCATCTAATAGAGTGTAAGACACACTGCCCAGTGAGCTCTTCCTGTAACTTAGAGTTAAGGCTAAATGACAATCATCCATGGCTCACTTTCCTTTTCAGACTTTTTCTACACTTAAATATAAAACCAACACTTCCCTTGGAGACAGGACTCACTAGGAAAAGCTGGGTCTTGCCTGTGACCAGAGGCGCTGGAGAAACAATTGAACAGTGCTGGCCATTTGGTGAACCATGCAGTAAGGCCATGGGCCCTGTCACAGATTATGAGATGAAGGAAATGGGCAGGCAGGTCAGTGAGAAATTAGATAGGTGAGGTATGCATGAGACATTTGAGGAAAATAAAGACTGAGTGGTCCTCCGATAGAAAGTAATCCGAATTGCACTTGCCACAGGTTTTTTTTTTTTTTTTTGAGTATAATTGCTTTACCATGCTGCGTCAGTTTCTGCTGCACAACAAAATGAGTCAGCTTTATGTATGCACATATCCCCTCCCTCTCCAGCCTCTGTACCACCCTGCTCCCCCCACCCCACCTGCTAGGTCATCACAGAGCACCAAGCTGAGTCCCCTGTGCTATAGAGCAGCTTTCCACTAGCTATCTATGTTGTACATGACAGACAGACAGACAGACAGACACACACACACACATTCATCAATGCTACTCTCTCAATTTGTCCCACCCTCCCCTTCCCCCGCCTTGACCACCTGTTGGTTCTGCATGTCTGAGTCTTTACTTTGTTCCTGCCTGCATGTAGATTCATCTGTACATTTTTCTAGATTCCATATATGTGTATTAACATACAATATCTGTTTTTCTTTCTCTGACTTACTTTACTCTGTATGACAGATGCTAAGTTCATCCAGCTACAGGGGTTTTTATAATTTATTGTATTGTGTAAACCTACAACTATATATTGATTTAATTTTCTGTTAATGCTTGAAAAATTTCCAATAACCCTTTCATTATCAATAAAATTTTAAAAAATGAAAGGATATATTTAAAAAAGAAATTAAGTACTGAGTTTCTGAATCCATTTCAAAATATTTTTAAAGATTGTTTTCAGATGGTTGCTAGATGATGATGATTGGATATGAACAGGGACAGAAGGAGTGGTTAAATGTCATTTGGAAACATCTAGATTTTTAAAGGAGCTTCTTTTGTTAATTGGATAGTTTTCTATTCTGTGCCATAGTAGAATGAGATGGAGAAAGTATACAGTTTTGCAGCATCTAAATTTAGTATCATACATAGATAAACACATTTGATAAGTTTTTGTCTTGTAAAAAAATTTTGTTGAAAAAGCCATTTGGCTAAGTTGAAGGGAAAAGATACTACCTGTTAGAAATATTTGAGTTGAAGTATTTATGCATTTAATGTGAAAAACAGAGTTGATAATTTCCTCTGATTTCCTGGGTACCTCCATATCTGCTGAGAATTTTCTCAATATTATAGTCTATAAATAGAGTCAATTGAAGGTGTCAACAATTAAAATGAGACCCATAATATTGAAAAGATTATAAGCAATTTGTAGAAAATAATAAAATAATATCATACTAAGAGCAAAAAAAATGCTTCAAATATATTAGTGATACCATATTAGATATAGATGTTACAAAGGTCACTATATTATCTAAATACTTACTGATAAAAACTGTTTACTTTTTTTCAGACAATCAATACCTGGAATTTTTAAAAAGAACATTCTGAAAGTGTATGTGAACCTATGTTAGTTTTTTTTTTAAACTTAATTTAAAAAAATATTTTTTCACACAGTACCATTTTAAGGTCTATCAATATATTAAAATGAATATGTTAGGAAAAAAACTCACATAATTACAAAAAATCTATAGGTATACGTTTATTAGCAAACTGACCCCAGCAATACATTAAAAGGATATCTGTCATGATCAAGTGGGATTTATTCCAGAGATGAAAGAATTTTTCAATATCCACAAATCAATCAAATGTGATACAACATATTAACAGATCAAAGAATAAAAACCATATGATTATCTCATGTATGTAGAAAAAAATTTTTGACAAAATTCAACATGGATTTTAGATGAAAGCTCTCCAGAAAGTGAGCACAGAGGGAACCTATTTCAATATAATAAAGGCCATATATGATAAACCCACAGCAAACATTCTCAACAGTGAAAAACTGAAAGCATTTCCTTTAAGACAGGGAACAGGACAAAGGTGCCCAATCTTGCCACTATCATTCAATACAGTTTTGAAATTCCTAGCCACAGCAATCAGAAAAGAAAAAGAAAGGAATCCAAATTGGAAAAAACAAAAAAATAAAACTGTCACTCTTTGAAGTGACATGATACTTTACACAGATGCCACCAGAGAACTACCAGAGCTAATCTATTAATCTGGTAAAGTTGAAGACTTCAAAATTAATACACAGAAATCTCTTGCATTCCTATACACTAACAATGAAAGACCAGAAAGAGAAATTAAGGAAACAAACCCATTTACTATTGCAACAAAAAGAATAAAGTACCTAGGAATAAACTAAACTAAGGAGGCAAAAGACCTGTATGCATAAAACCATGATATACTGATGAAAAAAATCAATGCCCACACAAACAGATGGAGAGATATACCATGTTCTTGAACTTGAAGAAGCAATAATATGAAAATGACTATACTATCCAAAGCAATATGCAGATTCAATGCAATTCCTATCAAATTACCAATGGTATTCTTTCATAGAATCAGAAGAAAAAAAATTTACAATATGTATGGAAACCAAAAGACCCAGAATAGCCAAAGCAATATTCAGAAAGAAAAACAGAGTGGAGGAATCAGGCTCCCTGACTTCAGGCTATACTACAAAGCCACATTAATCAAGACAGAATGGTACAGTAGAACAGAACAGACAGCCCAGAGACAAAGCCACTCACCTGTGGTCACCTAATGTATAACAAAGGAGTGAGAATATACAATGAAGAAAAGACAGTTTCTTCAGTAAGTCGTGTTGGGAAAACTGGACAGCTACACATTAAAGAATGAAATTATTAACAGAATACTCCCTAACGCCATACACGAAAATAAACTCAAAATGGATGAAAGACCTAAATGTAAGACTGGACTCTCTAAAACACTTAGAGGAAAACATAGGAAGAACACTCTTGACATAAATCACAGCAAGATCTTTTATGACCCACCTCCTAAAATAACAAAAATAAAAACAAAAATAAACTAGTGGGACTTTAAACTTAAAAGCTTTAGCAAAGCAAAGAAAACCATAACTGAGACAAAAAGACAACTCTTAGAATGGGAGAAAATATTTGCAAATGAAGCAACTGACAATGGATTAATCTTCAAAATATACAAACAATTTAATATCAAAAAAACTAACAGTCCAATCAAAAAATTGGCAGAAGATCTAAGTAGCCCTTTCTTCAAAGAACACATACAGAAGGCCAAGAGGGACATGGAAAGGTCTCAGCATCATTAATTATTAGAGAAATGCAGGTCAAAACTGCAATTAGGTATCACCTCACACTGGTAAGAATGGTCATCAAAAAATCTGCATACAATAAATGCAGGACAGAATGTGTTGAAAGGGAACCCCCTTACACTCAATACAGCCACTATGGAGAACAGTGTGGAGGTTCCTTAAAAAACTAAAAATAGAACTACCATATGACCCAGCTATCCTACTTGTGGGCATATACCAAGTGGAAACCATAGTTCAAAAAGACACATGTTCCCCCAAGTTCACTGCAACACTATTTACAAGAGCCAGGGCATGGAAGCAACCTAAATATCTATCAACAGGGGAATGGATAAAGAAGATGCCATGCTATATAATGTAATATTACTCAGCCATAAAAAGGAACAAAACTGTGTTGTTTGCAAAGTTGTGGACAAACCAAGAGACTGTCATACAGAGTGAAGTAAGTCAGAAAGAGAAAAGCGGATATCATGTATTAACGCATATGGGTAGAATCTAGAAAAATGGTATAGGTGATCCTATTTGTAAAGCAGAAAGAGACACACATACATAGAGAACAATTTATGGATACCAAGGGAGAAAGGGGGATGAGATGAACTGGGAGATAGGGATTGACATTTATACACTACTATGCGTAAGATCTTGTAAGACCTACAAGACCTTTTAGAACTAACACCCAAAAAAGATGTCCTTCTCATTATAGGGGACTGGAATGCAAAAGTAGGAAGTCAAGAAACACCTGGAGTAACAGGCAAATTTGGCCTTGGAGTATGGAATGAAGCAGGGCAAAGGCTAATAGAGTTTTGCCAAGAGAATGCACTGGTCATAGCAAACACCCTCTTCCAACAACACAAGAGAAGACTCTACACATGGACATCACCAGATGGTCGACACAGATATCAGACTGATTGTATTCTTTGCAGCCAAAGATGGAGAAGCTCTAAATAGTCAGCAAAAACAAGACCGGGAGCTGACTGTGGCTCAGATCATGAACTCCTTATTGCCAAATTCAGACTTAAACTGAAGAACGCAGGGAAAACCACTAGACCATTCAGGTATGACCTAAATCAAATCCCTTATGACTATACAGTGGAAGTGAGAAATAGATTTAAGGGACTAGATCTGATAGACAGAAAGTCTGATGAACTACGGACAGAGGTTCAGTGACACTGTACAGGAGACAGGGATCAAGACCATCCCCATGGAAAAGAAATGCAAAAAAGGAAAAATGGTTGTCTGAGAAGGCCTTACAAATAGCTGTGAAAAGAAGAGAAGCGGAAAGCAAAGGAGAAAAGGAAAGATATTCCCATTTGAATGCAGAGTTCCAGAGAATAGCAAGGAGAGAAAAGAAAGCCTTCCTCAGTGATCAATGCAAAGAAATAGAGGAAAACAACATAATGGGAAAGACTAGAGATCTCTTCAAGAAAATTGGAGATACCAAAGGGAACATTTCATGCAAAGATGGGTTTGAAAAAGGACAGAAATGGTATGAACCTAACAGAAGCAGAAGACATTAAGAAGAGGTGGCAAGAATATACAGAAGAACTGTACAAAAAAGATCTTCACGACCCAGATAATCACGATGGTGTGATCACTCATCTAGAGCCAGACATCCTGGAATGTGAAGTCAAGTGGGCCTTAGAAAGCATCACTACGAACAAAACTAGTGGAGGTGATGGAATTTCAGTTGAGCTATTTCAAATCCTGAAAGATGATGCTGTGAAAGTGCTGTACTCAATATGCGAGCAAATTTGGAAAACTCAGCAATGGCCACAGGACTGGAAACGGTCAGTTTTCATTCCAATCTCTAAGAAAGGCAATCTCAGAGAATGCTCAAACTACCCCACAATTGCACTCATCTCACACGCTAGTAAAGAAATGCTCAAAATTCTCCAAGCCAGGCTTCAGCAATACATGAACTGTGAACTTCCACCCAGATGGGAATACCAGACCACCTGACCTGCCTCTTGAGAAACCTGTATGCAGGTCAGGAAGCAACAGTTAGAACTGGTCATGGAACAACAGACTGGTTGCAAATAGGAAAAGGAGTACGTCAAGGCTGTATACTGTCACCCTGATTATTTAACTTATATGCAGAGTACATCATGAGAAACGCTGGGCTGGAGGAAGCACAAGCTGGAATCAAGATTGCCGGGAGAAATGTCAATAACCTTAGATATGCAGATGACACCACCCTTATGGTAGAAAGTGAAAATGAACTAAAATCCTCTTGATGAAAGTGAAAGAGGAGAGTGAAAAAGTTGGCTTAAAGCTCAACATTCAGAAAACTAAGATCATGGCATCTGGTCCCATCACTTTCATGGCAAATAGATGGGGAAACAGTGGGAACAGTGTCAGACTTTATTTTTCTGGGCTCCAAAATCACTGCGGATGGTGACTGCAGCCATGAAATTAAAAGACGCTTACTCCTTGGAAGGAAAGTTATGACCAACCTAGACAGCATACTAAAAAGCAGAGACATCACTTTGCCAACAAAGGTCCACCTGGTCAAGGCTATGGTTTTTCCAGTGGTCATGTATGGATGTGAGAGTTGGACTGTGAAGAAAGCTGAGCACCAAAGAATTGATGGTTTTGAACTGTGGTGTTGGAGAAGACTCTTGAGAGTCCCTGGGACTGCAAGGAGATTCAACCAGTCCATCCGAAAGGAGATCAGTCCTGGGTGTTCATTGGAAGGACTGATGCTGAAGCTGAAACTCCAATACTTTGGACACCTGATGCGGAGAGCTGACTCACTGGAAAAGACCCTGATGCTGGGAGGGATTGGGGGCAGGAGGAGAAGGGGATGACAGAGGATGAGATGGCTGGATGGCATGACTGACTCGATGGACATGAGTTTGAGTAAGCTCCGGGAGTTGGTGATGGACAGGGAGGTCTGGCTTGCTGCGATTCATGGGGTTGCAAAGAGTTGGACATGACTGAGCAACTGAACTGGACTGATGGGTAAGATAGATGACTAATGGGAACCTACTGCATAGCACAGGGAGCTCTACTCAGAGCTCTGTGGTGACCTGAATAGGAAAGAAATCTAAAAAAAGAGGGGATGTATGTGTACATGGGGCTGATTCACTTTGCAGTACGGCAGAAATGGACACAGCAGCGTCAAGCAACTATATTCTTTAAAATACCTTAAAAATCCAAACGAAAAAATCAGAGAACGATGAATATCAGGTGTCACTTACATGTGAAATCTAAAATGAGATACAAATGAACTTATTTACAAAACAAAAACAGTTTTACAGACACAATGATTTTATGGTTACCATAAGGGGAAAGGAGATGGGAGAGGGATAAAATCAGGAGTTTGGGCTTAGCAGATATAAACCACTATACACAAAGTAGATGAATGAGTTCCCTATTGGAGAGCACAGGGAACTATATTCAACATCCTATAAAAAACTATAATGAAGAAGAAATATACATACACACACACACACACACACACACACACATTCTAAGTCGCTTCAGTTGTGTCTGACTCTGAGCGACCCTATGGACTGTAGACTGCCCAGTTCCTCTGTCCATGGTATTCTTCAGGCAGGAATACTGAAGTGGTTTCCAGGGGATCTCCCCAACCCAGGGATTCAAACCAAGTTTCTTAAGTCTGCTGCACTGGCAGGCAGGTTCTTTATCACTAGCACCACCTGGGAAGCCTATGAATATACACACTGAACCAATTTGCTGTACACCAGAAATTGTAAATCAACTATAGATAAATAATTAAAATTAAAAAAAAATCTAGAAGCTTTAAGTCAGTGTTAAATCCTGTCACTGGAAGTATGCGAGCAATGATTAGGTGACCAACATGCATGACATGGTGGGTTCTAGTACAGGCTCTGCTGAAATGCGAAGCTGTTTTGAGTTTGAACCAATCCCCTCTTGCTCTCCCCAGAGTTCTTGAGGATAATCTGAAGACAAGGGAGTCATCTAAGGGAGGCAGTGTCCCCTCAGACACTGCAGTGTCCCAGCAGCCTGCATTAGCCCTCCAGGGGACGGATGAGGGCAGCAAGTCTTCCATGGCTCAGCTTCATGCCTTCCAAATAACCATTGATGAAATTGACCAGGAGAAAGCTATGTCAACTCTCCTCCTAATACAGCTTCCAGGAATAAATTTGGAGATATCTCCAGTAATGGGTGTGAGCTCAGTTTACTGGACCTGTTTTTCTCAGAATAGCTTTATGGAGAACTGCTCCTCACAAGCAGATGCCTGCTTTTATCACGCCATATATCAGTCAGTGAATGACTGTGAAATCCCCGCCTTACTGTGCCAGCCAAATGGATAAACAGAAAAATATAATCGTCTCTCAGCCAAATCACCACTGGCATTTATATTGCTTAAGGCGGAGAGGGACCACATGCTTGCATATTGTTTCAGGGCCCATTCATTCATCCATCAGTCATCTTCTTGTATGTTCCCTCCCTCCAGATGGTGTACCTGCGAGGCTGGGATGGAATGTTCCTGGGGGTGTGAAGAAAAAAAGGATGCATGGATGAATTAGCCCTGTAAGCCCTCAATGGGTTTATAACAGCAGGAAGGATAAGACGTGCGTGAGAGAGCATTTATTTTGTCCTTTGGCCAAGTCCTTTTCATATTGTTTGATATCTACTTATTTATCTATTTATTCATCTGGAAATCTATAACTCTTTTAGGGCAAGGATAATGACTTATTTTCCTCCGCTGTCCTCATCTGAGTTGGCTGTCTCTAACTTCCCTACCAGCACACTTCTCAGCTGGGTGTTGAATCAAGCCTATTCTTCTGGTGGTCCATGAGACATAAAGAGGGCAAAAGCTCAGCCTGTCCTGTTCAACTTTGTATTCATTCATTTATTCAACAGATAAGTGATAGAACTCCTAGTGCATATAAGGTACTTTCCTACATGTGAAATGTTCAGCAATAAATCAAAAGCCTAATATTCCAGTGACAGAATCAAAAGATACATGAATAGAAAAAAATATGCAGGGAGTCTGAGGACAATAGGCATTATGGAGGAAAGTAGAGTGAGCAAAGGATGAGAAGAGTCAACGTGGGAGGTAATTGCAATTTTACATTATATAGCGGGATGTGTCCTGACTGAGGAAGGCATGTTTAAGCAAAAACTTGAAGCAGGAAGAAGAAAAGCCGGGTTTGTTTAAGAGAAAGAGCATCCTGGGCGGAAGGAGGAGCAAGGACAAAACACAGATGTGAGGACATGTTCAAGAAATGTAATGAAGTTAAGGAGGTGGATGCAGGTTAGGGTGGCTTAGAACGGAGATGAAGGCTCATATTACGAGGGGCTTTAAAGGCCATTCAAAGCCGTGGGCTTTTACTTTTTTCCCCCCACACTGCACAGTATGTGGAACTTCCCCTACAAGGGATCGAACCTGTGCCCTCTGCAGTGGAAGCACAGAGACTCAACCACTGGACTGCAAAGGAAGCCCCATGGGCTTTAACCTTGAATGGGATCCCTTCATCACAGCACTATTATTGGAGCTCAAAATATGTGTAGAATAAATGTTGAGTCATATTCTTGTTGCAGGAATATAAGTCAAAGAACCTGGGTTCTATATCCAGTTCCCAACATTCAGTGTGACCTTTCTTTGTGCTGGGCAGGTAAGGGTGTCGCAGTTAGATGGAATGTTCAGACACTCCAAGACCCAGAGTTTGCATTCTTAGAGCCATAACATTGCAACCAGCCTAGAGAACTGGGGTGCAGAGGACTGAGCGATAAAATCATCATGAAATCAGTGCAAGGGTTCATCCAAGAGGTAACACTCGGTTTAGGTTTTGGAGGAAATTTGGAGGAGTATTAGGCATAGAGGATGAAGACAGAGACATCCCAGGCAAAAGGGATGGCAGTGAGAAAGGCCTAAAGGATGGAGAACACATTCACTGAACATGGAGCGGTCAGTATTGCTGAAGCAAAGGCCAGGTAAGGGAGAGAAATAGATGGACGTGATGCATGGTCCATGGCTTGGGGTCAGATAACAAAGCTCTTGAGTACTCAGTTTAAGCATCAGTAGGGAAAGAAGAATCATGGCTGATCTTGGAATGAATAAGTGGCAAGATCAAGAAATTAATAGCAATGACTTTGATCTAAGAAGCAAGGCAGAAACCAGTCAGTGGGTTGTTGATGAGGTCAGATCTAGGCTTCTGGCTGCAACAGCAGGGAAACTGAGTGAAGGGAACACAGGAAATACAGAGGAAGACAAATCCCTATGATTACAAATATCAATACATTGTTCGGGGGCAAAGGAATTTTCCCAGCCCACATTTTCTCTGTAGGTTTTCCCAATAATTGTTTCTGTTCAAATATCCATCAGCATGACTTGTTCATTTCCTCTTTTTTCTTAAGGAAGTGATTTAGAATATTTTGAAAACTCCTACACTTTCAGAAGTGCGCATTAAATGTGTGCCGTGGCTCAAGCTGATCCTTCTTAAATGCAAACGCCAGGCAAGGATTATTCAAAAGTGGCTGGAATGTGAACATTTATTGGAAAGGCCCGGGGAAGTGCAAATATCAAGGCAACTGAAAGGTGTTCTCGGATGTTAAATTACCATTGATTCATGGCACACAGGAAAGAAGAGGTGCTTCCTAAGACATGCCGCTCAGGAGGACCTGTGTCATACGGAAGTGAAGAGCAAGAGGTCTGGAGATAAACAGCCTGGGTTCAAGTCTCAGCGGCTGCACAGACTAGCTCTAAGACTTCGGACAAGTTCAGTAACCCTTCCATCAGCTGGTAAGTGAGAACGATCCCTAAAGAGGTGTGGCACACTCCGCTGGGTCCACACGCCACCTCCATGTCCAGCCACCGTCTGGGTGGGCCACGTATACAAAGACATACGTTAATTACTGCCACTAACAAATGCAGTGTGCTGAGTGGGATACGATCTCATTCATGGTGGCGTGAAGGGCAGTGCCGTGAGCACTTACACGTGTGCCGTGAACGAGGCTACTCTCCTGGCTTATCTTGCAAGGCAGGAGGGCTCACTCCAGGACACACGGCTGGTAGGTGGCACAGCCGGGAGACCAAACCCCATCAAGCTGTGGCCGCTACACTAACTTCTACCTTGATAATCACCTGGCTCAAACTCTTGGCTGCACAGAGGAAAGAGACATTCAAAGCGATTCCATGATTTGTCCTAAATCCCAGAGCTAGTTTGTGACAGACCTGGAACCTGTACCTGGGGTGTCTGATTGACAGATGAGGACTGTTTCCATCCCAAACCCTCTCCCCCTTCCAAGTTCCCTCCAAAACAACCCGTCACCTTTCTGCATTTACTAAAAGTCATGGCATAACCGAAGAATCCACTTCTTTCTCTGCAGAGTCATTTTCCCCAAAACAGCTCCTGGATGCTCATCCATGACTTCAGCGTGAACTCCAAGTGCCGCTGGTGACAAGAACAGGGCAGTGCCTCAGCAGCTCCCCAAAGCTGCCACCGGACATGACTCACCAACAATAACATCCTTCCTGCCACTCTGAATGCCACCTCTTACTTTCCACCTGAGGCCTGGACTTTTCCTGGGTAGGGTTTCCTGGTTAGACCAACTGTGTGCAATGTGTGGGATGGGGGAAGGCGGTTAAAATAACCATGCCACAAAAGGTGACTTCTGAGCTGGGTCTTCTGACGTATGGCATCTCCTCATTCTTTTGTATTGAAAACCATGCTCTGTCCGGAAAAAACCTCCAGAGAGTGGGGTTGCTAGGTTGTGGGAGTAATTAACCTTTCCAGAATTAACCTAGGGCCAGAAAACGCCTTGTTGGGGGCCTGGCATATGATACATTCCCTCTTAAATTAGAAGTCCAGCCTCTGAAACTCCAGCCAGTGATGTTCATCTTCAACCTGCTCTGGTCAGACCACACTCAAAGTGTGGCATTTCATTTCAAACTCTGCATTTGTTTTTCAAAATGAAAGTATATGTATTGATTACTTCTTAATATAAGAAGTAATTTGTGCTTATTTTAAAACCTTCAAGGAGTACTAAAATATATAAAGTAGAAGCTAAAAGTCCATCACCCATAATTCTATTCCAGAAACAACCACAATTAATGGATGGGATTTACAGACTTTTTTTTCTGTCTGTATGTTTGAGTGTATTTTTTTTTCCCTTAGGAAAATAAGATTACACTAGTGTATGTAATGAATTATAAACTATTTTTGGCTTTCAAAGAGGTTGCGTTCTTCCTTCTACGTCAAAGTTTTTAAATATACTTTCTCATATATTTAATAGAATCATTGGTTTGTTGCTTTTTACCCGTTTATTATTTATTCATTTTTCAATAATGTTTATTGAGAACCTACTGTGTGCCACACACTCGAGTAGGCTACTGATTGATGCTGCTGGTTTTGTGTATATAAATTCAAACTTCATTATTTGCTCAATGTGGGAAATATCTAAATCACAAAATTGAGGAAAATCAACTTTGTTTTATGTAAACTATAAAAGACCAACCAAAGCCAAATCATGTTTGATAAAATGAACAATTTTAAATTAGAAGCCAATAAATATTGTCTGTCTCCCAGAGAAGCACTGGATATATAATAACTTTTAGTTACTTTGTCTTTTATTAACAATGTTTGAGCACATTAAGTTTGTATTTTTAATGCTATTTTTAAAGCAACAATGAAGGTAAGAGTATACCCTTGAAAATAGTTTTAACATGGTCTTCTTTAGTCACAATGTCATATCTGATTCTTTTGCGACCCTATGGATGTAGCCTGCCAGCCTCCTCTGTCCATGGGATTTCCCAGGCAAGAATACTGGAGTGAGTTGCCATTGCCTTCTCCATGTTGCTTTTCACTGTAGTGAAACATATGTAACATCAAATTTCTGTTGGAACCATTTGTACATGTACAGTTCAGTGGCATGCTGCACACAGGCATTGTTGTATAAGCATCACCACTGTCCATCTCCAGAATTTTTTCATCTTCCTCAACTGAAACTCTGTACCCACTGAACAATATCTCCTCCCTCTCCCTTTCCCTGGCCTCTGGCAACCACCGTTCTGTTTTCTGTCTCTATGAATTTGACTGCTCTCGTGAGTGAAATCATACAGTATTTGTCCTTTCGAGTCTGGCTTGTTTTACTTGGCATAAGGTTTCAAGGTTCATTCATGTTGTAGCACGCCTTAGAATTTCTCTCCTTTTTAAGGATGAACGATAGTTCACTGTATGTATACACTACCTTTTGTTTATCCATCCATTTGCTGATGGACATGTGGGTTGCTTCCCGCCTTTGGCTATGGTGAAGAATGCTGCTATGTACACGAATGTACAAATACCTACTTGAGTCTGCTTTCAGTTCTTTTGGGCCTAACCGGAAGTGGAGTTGCTGGGTCATAATTCTATGTCTAATTTTTTGAAGAACTACCACACAGTTTTCTACAGTAGCTGTGCCAGCAGTGTGCCAGAATTCCAACATATAAGAGCTATTGTATTGTAATGTTGTAGCATCTCATTGTGGTTTTGATTTGCATTTCTTTGATGATTAGAGATTGAGCTTCTTTTCGTGTGCTCACTGGCCATTTGTATACCATACTTGGACAAATGTCTACTCAAGACCTTTGCCTATTTTTATACTAAGTTGTTTATTTTCTGGTTCAGTTGTGAGAACTCCTTATACATTTGGGATACCAATCACTTGTAAGATATATGATTTGCAAATACTTTCTCCCACGCTGTGGATGGTCTTTCACTCTGTCATAGTGTCTTTTGAAGCACACTTAAAAAAAAAAAAATCTGATGAGGTACAGTGTATCTTTTTTCAGATTGAGTTTTAAATAAAACATGGGTCTATGCTTTTATAAAATTTGCATTCTAGTGGGAGGAGACATACATTCAAAAATTAATTACACAAACCCACAGATACTGTGTGGTCATTAAAAGTAGTTCTGTGAGTGCATAGGCCAAGCTTATCAAACCAGCCTATTTGGTGAGAAAAGACTTTCTGAAGACCTGAATAAACAGGAGTTAGGTAGGCAGGAATAAACAGGAGTTGTTGTTGGGGGAGAGCCTTCTGGAATAAACACACAGATGTGCGGAAGTCCTCAGGGAGGCAGAAGAAATTGGAAAGGCTGCCAAAGCTGGATGCGGCAGAGTGGAATAGGCTGGGAACAGATCAGACAGGGTGTTGAAGGCCATGCATTTATAATCAGGGCCAATCTGTTGCAACCGTTTGAAAAAAAATGCGGTAAATCTCATTTGAATAAGAAAATGTGCTTGGGACAGGAGTGAGGGGTGGGGCTTGGGGCTATCAAGGGATGTTTTTTGTTCATATTAAAAAAGAAAAAGAGAAGTAACACTAGCTTTGGTGATAATTAGATGCAGAGTCTAAAATCATGAGGCACAAACTCTCCTTCAACTCCCAGGTCTGTTTTCCTCTCTATTTAATCTATTTTATCCACATTATCTCACCCTGCAGACAGACTCTTTCCAGGTGTTAGGGACTGAGAGGTTTTGGCCATTGAGGGGTTTGGCTATTCAGAAAGAGACACCAGACATCTCTGCAGCAGTAGATTCCAAAGAAACGAGAGAGCTTTACGGAGGGCACATAAGCTTCTGTGGCTTCTCTTGGCCGGCACTTGACCTTCCACCTCCGTGCTGGCAAAAGTATCACCTTAGAACCTATTATGAACTCAAATTCTCAGGCCTCACCCCAAGCCAACTGAATCGGAAACTCTAAGATGAGCCCAGCAATCTGTGTTTTTATAAGCCTTCCAGGTAATTCTGATGCACACTCCATTTTGAAAACCACTGCTTCAGACGAGTCATTGTGACTAAGGAGACGGGATACAATGACTGATCACTTCTTAGTCATATGCTCACCCCGGTGGCCTGGAGGGCAAGGTCCTGAATTTTGATAGAGCCACCATAACCTCTTGAAGTGTTTGGTGCAGAGGTATTTTTCAAGGGCAAAGGTAGGGAGTGTGGACTGCTATTATCAGAGCTGAGAAAGGGCACTGCACAGACAGAAATCTCAGATGCCCAGAGCACCAGGGCAAATGTCTGGGGATTTATTTGAAAGCAAGAGGACTGCACTGAAAAGTTTTCAGCAGGAGAGATATCCAATCAAATATGAATTCAGATGATGATGATGGCTGCCCCGTGTCCTTCTGACGGGACACTCTGGAGCGGACACACGGAGAGCAGTCAGGAGGCCGTTGCTGTTGGGTAGAAGTGATTGTGGAAAAGGAGAGAGGTTGAGAAATGATGAGGAAATGGATTCAACAGCACTCAGTGACCAGCTGCACTTGGGATGTGAAGGAGGGGGACCCCAGGGTCTGGGCTGAGTCCATCACAAGGCCTTATGGATTCTGTCTCTTGTGCCACAAAATTCTCTTCTCTGCTCTTTACCTGGCAAAATGCTACTCCCCCGTCAGATTACAATCTAAGTGTCTCTTCTCCAGGGAAATGCGATCCTCCAGCCTCTCTCCTAATGCTGTTTAATTTTCCTCCATAATACTTATCTGAGCTTATAACACTATATTCATTCACACAATTATCTCTTTAATATTTTAGCTCCTCTAAAATTCTGTATCATCCCTGAAAGCAGGAGCTGCTTCCTCCCAAGAGACAAGAAAGCCAAGTCATTAAGTATACAGACTCTGGAGCCAGACTGCTCGGGTTCAAGTCCTAGTCCGCTAGTGGCAAGCTGTGTGATTCTATGCAAGTTACTCAACTTCTCTGTGCCTCAGCTCCCTCACCTGTTAAATGTGTGGACTACTGGTCCTACCTCCTGGGATGGCCATGAGGAATCTATTGGGTTATGGGTGCAAAGCCTGGAGAAGAGCTTTGCATAGGCACCAGCTCAGCTACAGCAACCTGGACTGTTCTCTTTGGTGTCCTTACCACCTCTCCCAGTGTCTGGTATTGAGTAGATACCCAATAAATATCTTAAACGGGATGAAAAGTCAATGAGGACCTTTTAGGGAGTGACCATGTGAAGGTGGACACTGAAAATAAAGCAGAGAGAGCACTGTAAGGTGAGCATGGTGAAGAGGGCAGGCGAGATGCTGCATTTATGTTCAACATCCCCATGCTACCTGCCTCAGAGACCATCAGAGAAGGATGCTGAGGAGCAGAAGGAAATGAGTCAAAGCCATAGCTTAGAGGTGTTGTATTCAGTATCCTAGCACTGCCATAGCAAAGTACAAAAACCTGGGTAGCTTAAAACAACTGAAATTTCTTGTCTCCCCCAGCTCTAGGGGCTGGGATCCTGAAAGCAAGGGGTTGGCATGGTTGAGCTCCTTCAGAAGGTTCTAGGAGGGAATCCATCCTGCCACTTCCAGCTTCTGGTGGCCCCAGGCATTCCATGGTATGTGACAGCATCACTCCAGTCTCAGCTTCTTTCTTTTCATAGGCATCTTCTACTTATGTCCAAAATTTCCTCTTCTCTTAAGAACACCAGTCATATTTGATTAAGGGTCCGCTCCGTTCCAGTATGACCTCATCTTAACTAATTACATCTGCAAAATTCTATTTCCAAATGAATTCACATTCTGAGAATGTGAAGCTTGAGCTAAAGGCTTCAATATATCTTTCTTGGGGTTCAACCCAAAGAGGGCAGTTCAACCCAAAGAGGGCAGAAGTCCATTTGGGGGTGACTGGCATTGGATACTTCTTGGGACCATGATATCAGAGATAAGATTAGCCTAGCAGTTAAGAGCACAAGTTACGGAGTTAGTGTTCAGTAAGTGGTATCTGTTAGCTAAGCTTTTCTACAGAGAGGATCTAGCATGAGAAAGAAAGAGGAGCAAGGAATACATCCTTAACCAAGAGCAATCACCTTGTTTTAGGTTAGAAATGACACAAGAGAGCAACTGGAATGACAAAAATAGTAGAAATTATTCCCTGGTGTTTAGGGCGCCTATTTATCCATATAATTTAGTCCTCTTCCTAGCCTAGGGCAGGTGACTCAATATGGCTTTGTTGACTAAGTTGAATGAGTATGAAGGACACTTTTAGCCATCAGAAGAGGAGTATTAAGGGTAGGTAGGTCAAGAAAGAAGGCTAAAAGCTACCTATAAGCCTCTGAAAGGCTCTCCTTCAGTAGAGAAATTACACCAACCCTTCTGTGAATACAGAGCTATGCCTGGAGGGTGGAAATTGTAGGGAGAACCATTTTCCCCTTAATACTAGAAAATGTAAGCTGAGGGCGCAAGCATATGAAAGTTCCAGCACCAAGGCCCACTCCTTGATGCCTGCAAGCAGAGACGAATTGCACAAGCCTCATCATTTATAGACGGTGTCTTTGCATGGAGCAGATGGTTAGATCAGAGGTTCATTGAGTTTCTTTCCACCTATGATTTCAATTTGACAAAGAGGCTAATAAATAACAGACATTTATTAGATGTGAGGAATGTAATAGAAATTATTTAAGAAGAGACATCCAGTATGAAATTCCTTCCTCTCTCATTTAGTTTTAACCTACTCTATTTCTGAAGGTTAAAGGTACCAGCTATTGATATCATGTTACCCTTAATCTCTTTTATGTTAGATTTTTAAGGGAGGGGACAAGCGGTCTTTGAGAAGCTCCTCTGGACCAAAACAATAATCCTCAATTCTTCAAGTAAATGCAAATGTCACGTCAATGTCTTTTAATGGAAGAGACTTTAGATGAGGCATAAGGTATGGACCAATTGGTGTTTAGTCATGAGTTTGTGATTTTCAAAACTGTGAAGGACAATTTGGGAGAGGCAATGACAAGATTAAAGAAAAAGAGCAGGGGGGTCCCATACTTTAAAAGCTCTTTTGAAGTGAGTTCCAGAATGTGCCATTCAGATCCCTCTTAGGGAATGAAAGACTTGTTCTCTCAGCCACTGGGAATGATACTGACCAAGAGCTCTCAGTTTTCATTCCCCTCTAGGAGCTGTCTCAGTAGAGCAAAGCCCCCTTGACCAAGAGTGTCCCTCTTTCCTAGGGCAGTCCTCATCCAAGGACTAATCAATGAAGGCGCAAATAGGCCTGACCCTCTCCTTTTGTCAAAGGACATCTCTGAAGGCCCATCTCAGCTTCAAAGCTCTCCCTGGATTCGACTGACACTTTTAGTGGACTTCATCTCAGCCAACTTCACCTTCTGTTCAAGTTTGCGCTCCCTCCCAAAGACGCTGATTCTGAAAGTAAGACCTAGTAAACCTTCTGCATGTCAATCTCTATCTCCAAGTCTACTTCCTGACAAGCCAACACACTCCACTCTGACCTTTGCCTGCTTTCAGTTATCGCCTCATTTTTTTGGCTAATCTTCAGAGCAAAACTCAAAATACCACTCATATTCTTTATCCACCCATGCATCAATAGACATTTAGATTGTTTCCATATCTTCTCTATTGTGAACAGTGCTGCAATGGAGAAGGAGTATAAATATGTCTTTGAGATCCTGGTTGCAGTCATTTTGTATAAAACCCTGGGAATAGGGTTGCTATTTCTATTATATAACAATATGTAATATTTCTATTTTTAATTCTTGGAGGAGCCCCCATGTAGTTTTCGGCACTGTCTGCACCATTTTACATCAACCTTGAGCCTATAAGTGAACACCACCTTATTATACACTCAACATTCTGCAAAAACGGTAGGTCTCATCTTAGGTGTTCTTACTACCCACGTCCACTATTTTCACTTCTTTCCCTTCCCTTCTCTCTTGGACACATTCCCATTAGACTTGGTTGTTAATACTCCACACAAAGAATTCTTGTCAAGCACACTCCAGTTCATCTTGCCAAATCCAGTGATCAGGTTTCAGTCCTCATCTTAGTTCACCCCTGAGCAACATGTTATAGTTAAACACTCCCTTCTTATGACAATGTCTTTGCTTGGTTTCTAGGACCTAAGGTTTACCTGGTTTTCCTCTCTTCACATTCTTTTCAGTGTCTTTTGCTGGATCACCCTTATCCTCCCAACTTTTAAGTACTGGGAGATGCCAGAGCTCATCCTTGTTTTTTCCTTTTTACCTATATTTATTCCCTAGGTCAGGAGTCAACAAGGCTTTTTTTTTTTTTAATAAAGGGGCAGACTGTAAATATTTTAGGTTTGGGGGCCATATGGCCTCTGTTCCTACTGCTTAACTCTGCCATGGTGGCATGGAAGTAGCCACAGACATTACATGAAAAAGAGAGAAAAGTTGTGTCTCCAAAAAATCTTATTTACAAAAAACATGCAGTGGCTAGGTTTGTCCCACAGGCTATAGTTTACTAACCCCTCTTCTAAATAATTTCATCTGGTCCCCTAGCTTTCAATATCATGTCTAAATTCATTTAAGTTTCAGATTCATATATCTAAATTGTCACTTGGCACCTCCTCTCAAAAGTAATATGTGCTAAAAGAAATCTCTTTATGTTTTATCCATTTATCCCTCACACAACCTATTTCTCTTCCAGTCTTTTTTATACAATCAAATGGCATCACTCTTCACAACATACTCATGCCATCTCATTAGCCTCTTCTTTCACTGCCAACCAAGTTTAAGACACAAATTTCTTCCACCTAGGTTGTTTCAATCACATTCAACAGACCTTTATGCTTTACTTCTGACCCCCTTATACTCTTTCTTTATATGATGGCAAAAGAACACTTTTAAAATTAAAATTACATCTTGACATTTTGCTACTTGATACTGTCCAGTTACTTTCCATCTCATTCAGGATAAGTTTCAAACTTTCTTCCAAGACTTAGAAGGCCCTAAACGATCTGGTCTTTGCTCACCATTGTGGCCTTGTGGTCTACTATGCTTCTTCTTGCAACCTAAATTTCTATATGAAAATTATCCATAAATGCTATTTGTTGTGAAAAAAATTTTAGACATACATGGTCTTCCCCTATTCATTTTTTTTTTTCAAGAATTAGAGGAAAAAAAAAAAAAAAACTTGAGGGAGTAAAGCAAGGAAGAAGAAAGACTTGGACAGAAAATAGGAGAAGAGAGGGAAAGGGAAGCAATAAAATAATGAAGATGAAAAGTCTCAGGAGGACAGATAAAAGACCTGGGGAACAACCATTCCACATAGGAGCTGGGGGACAGAGAACATGAGAAGCATCATACTCAAGTTAAAAACAAAACCCCCAAAACAGAAACTAGAACTGATTGCACTAAGTACTGTTGTTCACATTGAAAGGGGCTTTGCAGTTCTGTTGAAAATACAGACTAACATAATGGCAGGCACTTTAGAAACACACACATATTAGATATTAAGCAAGTTAAAAAAGGAGGAAATTATCAACTCCAATTAAAACAAAAAACTATCCAAAAGCAGAAATGTGATCACAATGTAAAAACTGGTGGCTCAGCTGGGACAATAGTTTTCTAACTATGACTCTTGAGAGTCCCTTGGACTGCAAGGAGATCCAACCAGTCCATCCTAAAGGAAATCAGTCCTGAATACTCATTGGAGGGACTGATGCTGAAGCTGAAACTCCAGTACTTTGGCCACCTGATGCGAAGAACTGACTCATTTGAAAAGACCTTGATGCTAGGAAAGATTTGAGGCGGGAGGAGAAGGGGATGACAGAGGATGAGATGGTTGGATGGCATCACTGACTCAATGGACATGGGTTTGGATGGACTCTAGGAGGTGGTGATGGACAGGGAGGCCTGGCGTGCTGCGGTTTGTGGGGGTCTCAAAGAGTCGGACATGAATGAGCGAATGAACGGACTGACTGATACAACTGTACAGGTATGAATGCAATTTTAACCTATATAGTGAAGTTTGATGCAGTGGCAAGATCTTTAAATTGTAAGTACACCAGGGACCCAGTAGAGTATTTTAGGTATTATTGTGATATAATTATACTTGGAAGGTCATGATTAGAGTATGTGTGTGAATGTGTCTGTATATGGAATTATAAAAAATATAAATTCTTATTTTTGATAAGAATAATAATATTTTAAAAAATGTTTGTAACCATAAAATAATCCACATTAAAAAAAAAGATAAGAATGTTTAAATGTGTCTGCCCTTCCAACAATGATAATCTAGGGTATAAAAGGGAATCATTGCCTATGTATCTCCTTTTAAAATGTTTTGGTCTTTGTAAAATATGTAATATATACTTTCAGTAATTTCTAAATTAATTAAAGAAGAATAGAATACATCAATAAAATAATTCTGACTTCTTATGGACCAGGCTAAATTTTCCTCTCCCCTTACTTTTTTAAATAGAAGTTAAATTGCAAAATATGAGAAGTACCTAGTACATAGTTAGCCTTCACAAATACATAGCTATTCCCTCATCATAACAAACAAGGGGTAAAATTCCAAGTTGGAATTTTAGTTTGGTTCATAGCATTTAGTTTGGCTATAAAAACAAATTAGTTTACAAAAATGCTTGTTTTCATAAAAGCATTGCTAGACTTTAGGAAGGGCAATAGTTCTTCTGCCAGCTTCAATAAAATGGTGACTAAACTCACAGTAGACACTCCCCTCCCCATCCTCAGTCATCAGCTCTCTGGCCATCCATCATTTAGTGTGCTGCTGAGAACCCTGCAGTTCAGAAAACAATTGCCAACTGACTGTCTTGCTAGGATGAGCTATGGCACCGCTAGAGAGAAGGAAGTGAAATTGATTTGTACGAGGCCAACTTTTACAAAGCACAACTCCACTGGGTTAGTTACGACTATTCAATTTCCCAAATAAAAATAGAGGCCTTACTAAGTAACAAATTACACTTTCAAGGGAGAAAAAAATCTAGCTTTAGATGGTAATATAAATTTGCTTTATTTTATACGTTTACAGAGAGAGACTGTGTTTTCCTAAGATGCTGTATTCTGCTTCAGAAATATGTAACTTCTCTGATGGAATGTAGTCTTTCATGAACTAAAACCATTTTCTCTTTTTCTTCTGAAACTGGTTGACACTAAAGCCATTTATGACTCATCAAAACATGATAGCTTGTGACTCTTGCTCATTGAAGCCCATATGTCTGAGAAACATAGTCTTCCTAATATGGCACATTTGGGTTGTTTCTGTTACAGCTGATCCTCTCTATTAAAGCCAAGGATCAAAGGCTGTAGGTGGCCTCGCTTTAATCCTTGTGTTTCTAAGAAAGGAAGTAGGGAGGACTATTTGCATCCTCAGTCATGATAGGAATGACCTGCCCTTTAGGAACTGATTTTTTTTATTAAGAATGTACTGAAAATCCTTTATATTCAGGTGCCAGTAGATATGAGGAGAAAATGCCACCATCCTTGGTCTAGTAGGGGTATAAGCACATAAACAGATATCTGCAAAACTTTGTGGAAAGGACCGCAATAAAGAGAGGCAGTACTGGCAAGATTAAGATGAGAAGCAAATCAAGCCTGA
This sequence comes from Cervus canadensis, assembly GCF_019320065.1. Classification (NCBI taxonomy): domain Eukaryota; kingdom Metazoa; phylum Chordata; class Mammalia; order Artiodactyla; family Cervidae; genus Cervus; species Cervus canadensis. The sequence continues at coordinate 37,068,172 of NC_057415.1, read as the reverse complement.
GATCCCTTTTCAGAAAGGAGAGAGAAAGAGTAAGTGGGGGCTCCTGTAGGAACTTACCTAGAACAAATCAGGCCCGTGAGAGGCACGTTGAACATTTACTCACTCATCCCAAGAAGAACCTATCAAGATTATTATTAGTAGGAGCATTATTATTATTATTCCCATTTAAAAATGTGGAAATTTTTAAATATTTAGAGATAAATTATTTATCAGTTACTTCCAAAGCATTAAAGGGCTCAAAAACAAACAAACAAAAAAAGCTATATAATCTCAGAGACACCTCCCAGAACAATGTCTAACACAAATTTCCTTTGCTGTGACCTCTGCAGTTTCTAAGGAGAAATGTAAAATGTTTAATTCAGGACAATATTTTAATTAATTGGAATTAGAATATGCATTCTTGGCTAGCTGTACTAAGTACTTGTTGCTATTTACCTGGTGTCTGGTTTGGGTCCTTGGGAGTGTATAGATGAATAAGCATATCTCCAGCCTTTGAAATGATCACAGGCTATTGAGGGCAGAGCCTGAAACAATCATGAAGTCTTATCACCATTTCACCTTCATTCTGTTCAGTCTATCATCAACACTACCAACCATCAAATACCTTAGGAGATGCATTTTATAATAGTCTCCTTATAGCTCCTTCACCTCATTCTGTGCCTCCCTTCAATCTGTTCAGTGCAGCTAGACTGATCTTTGAGAACACATAGCTTCACTTTGGTTTTTAAGGAAAATTAAATCTACCTCTAGGGCTTCCCTGGTGGCTCAGCAGTAGATAATCTGCCTGCAATGCAGGAGATGCAGGATACTTGGGTTCAATCCCTGGGATGGAAAGATCCCCTGGAGGAGGAAATGGCAATCCACCCCAGTATTCTTGCCTGGAAAATCACATGGACAGAGGAGTCTGGAAGGCTACAGTCCATGGGGTCACAGAGTTGGACATGACTGAGCATGCAGGCATATGTACCTCTAATCTTATTCTTTTCTCTAAAACCAACAAAATTCAATAAAAACAAAAAAAAGAAAGTTTACGCTTATTTCTAATGTTTACATCCCTACACACACACACACACAGTATATATTACAAGCAGTTACACTGTGAGTTGGTGAGTCTTACTAAGGGCACTTCTCTTCCATCACTACTCATTTTCCACGAAAACACAATAAAGGAAAGCAAACCGTATTCAATGATTATGTTAATACAAGAAAAGTCAGCATAGGATCTAAAATAATAGCAGCAAGAAGAAAGGGGAAAAGGAAATTTACAAAGGAATAATGACCAACAAATACCGTCAAAAATCTTACCACAGATAAACATTTGCTACCAAATAGTTTGCTGTATTTATAAGATATAAATACAAGTGTTTGCAAAATAAAAGCTCAAAAAATATTTAGGAACTCAAGGAATAGCAACAACAATGATAAAATAAATGAACTAGGCAAAAAGGTCAGGAATGAAATAAAAGTGAAAAAAAAAATATAACTATCACTTAAACCTGCATTAAAAGCACCATCTCTATGGGAGAAGTAATGCCAGAGCTATAGAAGCCTGTAGACTTGAGGAAAGTGAGCTAAAAAAAAGTAAAAGCAATTGAAAAAATAATTGGAAAAATTATTTCCCGAAGAAATACAAAAGAGATAAAACATGCATATAATTGGTGTCACTGAGAATGCCATCAGGACAAATGAAAGAAAAAAATAAAGGCAAATATCTAAACATGTCACTCCTTTTTCAACACTTCCAAATGCTTCCCATATCTTACAGAAGGATCCAAAGTCTGACTTTGCTGACACATTTCTTACTGTTATACCTCTGTAGATAGTATTGGAGAGGTGAAGTAAAGGTCCAATGATGTAAGCCCTCAAATGTAAATAGGGATTTACTATACTGAGTATGATGGTAAGCCATTGAGTGTTCTGTGAAGAATATGGCAAGATCATCTTTGTTTTCCACAACAGAAAGTCCGCCTGCTGGGGTTCAGAGGGAGAAGGGGGTTTAGATAATGTCTTACTGATTCTGTCCACCTTGGAATGAAACATGCAGTAGCTATTCAAGATACAATTTCTGATCTAAAAGCAGCTCACTTGTCCTAAAATGTCTTCATAAAGCACTTCCATTAGTAAAAACACAAAAAACAAAAAACAACAAAAAAAAAGGAGGGTAGTTTCCTTATACCCTCTGTAGTGTGCTGTACCCAAGAAAATCTCTTCCATTTTCAGAATTTCAAACTGGTCAAGGGTTCATTTGCTTATTTTGCTTTGACTTTGAATGACAGTATGATGAGTAGCCATCATAGTCAACAAAAGAGTCTGAAATGCAGTACTTGGATGCAATCTCACGAATAACAGAATGATCTCTGTTCGTTTCCAAGGCAATCCATTCAATATCACAGTAATTCAAGTCTATGCTCTGACCAGTAATGCTGAAGAAGTTGAAGTTGAATGGTTCTATGAAGACCGACAAGACCTTCTAGAACTAACACTCCAAAAAAGATGCCCTTTTCATCACAGGGGACTGGAATGCAAAAGCAGGAAGTCAAGAAATACCTGGAGTAACGGGAAAATGTGGCCTTGGAGTACAGAATGAAGCAGGGAAAAGGCTAACAGAGTTTTGCCAAGAGAACACACTGGTCACAGCAAACACCCTCTTCCAGCAACACAAGAGAAGACTCCGCACATGGACATCACCAGATGGTCCACACTGAAATAAGATTGATTATATTCTTCGCAGCCAAAGATGGAGAAGCGCCATACAGTCAGCAAAAACAAGACTGGGTGCTGACTGTGGCTCAGATCATGAACTCCTTATTGCCAAATTTAGACTTAAATTGAAGAAAGTAGGAAAACCTTTCAGGTATGACCTAAATCAATCTCTTATGACTATACAGTGGAAGTGACAATTAGATTCAAGGGATTAGATCTGATAGACACAGTGCCTGAAGAACTATGAATGGAGGTTTGTGACACTGTACAGGAAGCAGTGATCAAGACCATCCCCAAGAAAAAGAAATGCAAAAAGGCAAAATGGCTGTCTGAGGAGGCCTTACAAACAGCTATGAAAAGAAGAGAAGCTAAAGGCAAAGGAGAAAAGGAAAGATATACCATTTGAATGCAGAGTTCCAAAAAATAGCAAGGAAAGATAAGAAAGCCTTCCTTGGGGATCAATGCAAAGAAATAGAGGAAAACAATAGAATGGGAAAGACTAGAGATCTCTTCAAGAAAATTAGAGATACCAAGGGAACTTTTCATGCAAGTTCAGTTCAGTCACTCAGTCGTGTCCGACTCTTTGCGACCCCATGAATTGCAGTACGCCAGGCCTCCCTGTCTATCACCAACTCCCAAAGTTTACTCAAACTCATGCCCATTGAGTCGGTGATGCCATCCAGCCATCTCTTCCTCTGTCGTCCCCTTCTCCTCCTGCCCCCAATCCTTCCCAGCATCAGGGTCTTTTCCAATGAGTCAACTCTTCACATGAGGTGGCCAAAGTACTGGAGTTTCAGCTTCAGCATCAGTCCTTCCAAAGATGGGCACAATAAAGGACAGAAATGGTATGGATCTAATAGAAGCAGAAGATATTAAGAAGAGGTGGCAAGAATACACAGAAGAACTATACATAAAAGATGTTCACAACCCAGATAATCATGATGGTGTGATCACTCACCTAGAGCCAGACATCTTGGAATGTGAAGTCAAGTGGGCCTTAGGAAGCATCACTATGAACAAAGCTAGTGGAAGTGATATAATTCCAGTTGAACTATTTCAAATCCTAAAAGATGATGCTGTGAAAGTGCTGTGCTCAATATATCAGTAAATTTGGAAAACTCAGCAGTGGCCACAGGACTTGAAAAGGTCAGTTTTCATTCCAATCCCAAATTAAGGCAATGACAAAGAAAGCTCAAACTACCGCACAATTGCACTCATCTCACATGCTAGCAAAGTAATGCTCAAAATTCTCTAAGCTAGGCTTCAACAGTATGTGAACCATGAACTTCCAGATGTTCAAGCTGGTTTTAGAAAAAGCAGAGGAACCAGAGATCAAATTGCCAACCTCTGTTGGATCATCGAAAAATCAAGAGAGTTCCAGAAAATCATCTACTTCTGCTTTATTGACTATGCCAAAGCCTTTGACTGTGTGGATCACAATAAACTGTGGAAAATTCTGAAAGAGATGGGAATACCAGACCACCTGACCTGCCTCTTGAGAAATCTGTATGCAGGTCAGGAAGCAACAGCTAGAACTGGACATGGAACAACAGACTGGTTCCAAATCGGGAAAGGAGTATGTCAAAGCTGTATATTGTCACTCTGCTTATTTAACTTATATGCAGAGTACATCATGAGAAATGCTGGACTGGATGAAGCACAAGCTGGAATCAACATTGCTGGGAAAAATATCAATAATCTCAGATATGCAGATGACACCACCCTTATGGCAAGAAGCAAAGACGAACTAAAGAGCCTCTTGATCAAAGTGAAAGATGAGAGTGAAAAAGTCGGCTTAAAACTTAACATTCAGAAAACTAAGGTCATGGCATCTGGTCCCATCACTTCATAGCAAATAGATGGGGAAACAGTGACAAACTTTATTTTGGAGGGGCTCCAAAATCACTGCAGATGGTTAATGCAGCCATGAAATTAAAAGACACTTCTTCCTTGGAAGAAAAGTTATGACCAACCTAGACAGCATATTAAAAAGCAGAGACATTACTTTGCCAACAAAGGTCCATCTAGTCAAACCTATGGTTTTTCCTAGTAGTCAAGTATGGATGTGAGAGTTGCACTGTAAAGAAAGCTGAGTGCCAAAGAATTGATGCTTTTGAACTGCGGTACTGGAGAAGACTCTTGAGAGTCCCTTGGGCTGCAATGAGATCCAATCAGTCCATCCTACAGGAGATCAGTCCGGAATATTCATTGGAAGGACTGATGCTGAAGCTGAAACTCCAATACTTTGGCCACCTGATGTGAAGAGCTGACTCATTGGAAAAGACCCTGATGCTGGGAAAGACTGAAGATGGGAGGAGATGGGGACAACAGAGGATGAGATGGTTGCATGACATCACCAACTCAATGGACATGAGTTTGAGAAGTCTCCAAGAGTTGGTGATGGGCAGGGAGGCCTGGCGTGAAGTAGTCCATAGGGTCGCAAAGAGTTGGACAGGACTGAGTGTCTGAACTGAACTGAACTTAAATGACAAACATTCTTCTCAGATGCTAGTTAGGATGTTAACTACAACTCTGCATACTCATGGCCCATTACTATACCCCACGCCCAATCTCAAATTTTAGAAATCTGAACCCACTTGATTAGAGCTTGCATATTCTCCAACATTCAATGAATTCTTCTCTTGAGTGCTATCTGAGAATGTTCATCTATGGAGCCAGTGACAGTCTGGGTTACATCCCACTTTTACAAATTATTTCCTAAATGGATGCTGGGAGACCCCCTAATGTTCTGTTTAGCTTGAGCAGAGAATTCACTCAGACCTTAGATGGAATAAAAAGTACTAGGTCCCCAGAAGCAACAAAAATTAGACCAACTGTGCATAAACTCTTCATTTCTGTGATCTAGAAGACTAGTTTGTTGAAGGTCAAGAGCACTAATTATGCAATCAGACAGACTATACATTTACTAGCTGTATAACTTTGGGAAATTAAACTTTCTGATTTTCAGTTTCTCCACCTGTAAAATGGAGATAGTGATTTCATAGTCTTTACAGGACTATTTGGAGCATTAAATGAGAAAATAGATGTAAAAGTACCCAATATAGTTTTTGATCCATACTTAAGGGCTCAATATAACAAAGCCATTACTCTATGTAAGATTACCATTATTACTGTAGCCTGTATAATGTAACATCTTGCACTTATAAAGCATTATATAAATTTTTGTGAAAAATTTTAGTTCCCAATATAAAACAAAAATTATATTTCATCCGAAATAACAAAGACAATACAAAATGTCACAAACATTTAAAATAATAGATGGCTGTTTAGCATGTAACTTTGATAAATCGATAGTCAAATTATGCATCTATTTTAGAAACAAAATAGTGGCTAAAGGCATTTGAGTACATACAGTCATAATCCTTAGGGGAGGTAGTAGACTGTCCCTAAAGTTTTTTTTTTTTAATTTTTTCCCTAGTAGAATATTAATTTAATATTTCTTAATAACAGAAGATCTATTGTTTAATAAACGTGGACTATTATTTTCTTCAAAAGGACTCAAAGTCCTAAATATCCTGATGCACACAATGTGATTACCTATGCAAGGGCTAGAACGTGTATAATTTCCCAAACTTTTTGGCCTGGAACCACTTTTCCCTCAGCCTCTATGAACATTTCTCAGAACAGATGTTCCGTGGAAGTCACTTTGGGGATTTCTATGTTAGAAACTAGAAAGGGTTATGCCCATCATTTTTATGAGGAACTATTGTTCAGTTTTGCTACATTAAGGGGCCATGCGGGGAGCCTAAGAATAGAAGGGCTGGGGGATTTCTGCCAGTTGTACTCTTCTACCTGATGTAAAACTCACGTAACAGGGAAGAAGCAACCGACAGAAACAGCCTAGGTCACGGCGATCATTTGAGTTTGGACGTCCAATGTCAACACTCTGTCCAGTGGTTATAAATTCCTGCATGAGTCTTCAGTTCTATAACCATCTGCACGTGAACATGCCATGGCGTGTTCTGCCATTCCTTTGGCTAAAACTGATGATCCGGCCAGGAACCAACTTTGAGGGTCTCTGTGACCTTCAGAGTCTGTCTGGGCCCCACAAAGCATAGCATGCTGCCCAGAGCGGAGAGGCATTTGTGAAATTTATATCTGAGACATTCTTTTCTTCCAGTTATTTTCTCATTGCCTTGTTTCAACTACAAATAAGCTTTCCTCTAGCCAGATTCTCTCTCCTGTTCCTTGGTTCTTACGCTTGCTGAATCATTTTCAAGGTTCAACTTAGCACTCTCCCTCCTGGAAAAACACAGTAGGACAGCTGTCTCCCTCTTTGCAGTCTCCTGACCTCCTGAATATTCCTGCATTGTTCTCTACCAACATTCCTAGGTCCAAGCCCTTAGCTGTGTATCATGAATGTGAAAGATTCCAGTCATGTTAATGAGCTTGTTCACATGTGTCCCTTTGAGAAACTGTATAGACAGGACACACAGCAGGCCTTCACTTGTTATTGCCATCCTTCACACCAATATTTTAAATATTACCAAAACTCAGTGTTTATGGAAAATTTAAAACTCTGTTTACTACCAACAGTCCTTCCTAGCTGCTTGTGAATTACTGGTGAAAAGCTGCACCAATCCCTCCAGTTCTATAAATTTTCAAGAGAAGTGTTTAATAGGTATTTAATCCTCAAAAAATGATGAGAATCATTAAGGGTTTAACAGGATGCCTTCTGGGGCCTCATTTATTAATTTAACCACTACTTGTTGAGTGCAAAGAATATGCCTGACACTGAACAAGGATTATAATGATAAACAAAACACTAACCTGTTCTTTAGTTTCACAGTTTACAGTGAATGGGAAAGGTAAATTGAGCAGGCAATTATAATAGAGCATGTTAAGTTTTAAAATAGATCTCAAGACAGGTGTTCCCATTTTGTCAGTGAGTCTGGAAGGAATATTTGGGGAAGGCTTTTCTGAGAAGTCTTCCTCTAATTTTCTAATTGGAAATTTGAATAATGAGCAAAACCTAGCCAAGCAAGGACAAGAGGTATTTGGGATGGAAGGGAAGGTTGCCCACTGACTGGGGAGAAGTCGCAAAGGTTACTGCACTTAAGGGGAAGGGTGTGGATGAGTATGTGAAGGACATGATTGAGTCTGGGAACCACAGGGTGGGGGCGTGTAGAAGAAGAGCAGAGGAAGCTGGAGAACTCTGCGGGGTTGCTATCGTTGTTCAGTCACTCAGTCATGTCCGACTCTTGGAGACACCATGGACTGCAGCCTGCCAGGCTTCCCTGTCCTTCACTATATCCCAGAGTTTGCTCAAATTCATGTCCATTGTCAGCAATGCTATCTAACCTTCTCATCCTCTGCCATATCATTTTCCTTTTGCCTTTGATCTTTCCCAGCATCAGGGTCTTTTTCCAACACTCTTTGCATCAGGTGGCCAAAGTACTGGAGTTCCATCATCAGTCTTTCCAATGAATATTCAGGGTTGATCTCCTTTAGGATTGACTGGTTTGATCTTTGCTATTCAAGGGACTTGCAAGAGTCTTCTCCAGCACTGCAATTCAAAAGTGTCATTTCTTAGATGCTCAGACGTCTTCTCAGTCCAGCTCTCAGATCTGTACAAGACTATTGGAAAAGCCATGGCTTTGACTATGCAAATCTTTGTTGGCAAAGTGATGTCCCTGCTTTTTAATACACAGTCTAGGCTTGTCATAGCTTTCCTTCCAAAGAGCAAGTGTCTTTTAATTTCATGGCTGCAATCACTGTCCACAGTGATTCTGGAGCCCAAGAAAATAAAATCTGTCACTACTTCCCCTATATGGGGACCCAAACATAGAGAAAGTTTGATACAGTTCCAAGGACTTTAACAAGCAGGGACCCATTGGGGTGTTTTAAAGCAGAAACTTGATGTGATTTAATTTGCATTTTAGGAAAAAGACCTCAGGTTCTCTGAAAACCAGAGGTGAACATCCAGTTCTCAAAGGAGGACTAAAGAACCATGGAAGACATGCAGGAGGGGCCTTCTGGGTCCTCCTTCGAGTCTCGGTTTTTCCGAGGGCGCTCTGGTTTCCTCCCTCTGGGTGACTTTTGGCCAGCCTCTCCTGAGGGACCAAGCCCACCCACAAACCCAGCTGCACTGCCCTGGCTTTCTCCAGCCTGGAAGAGACACTGTCGGCAGCCAACAATTTATCTCTGTACCGTCCTCCAGTGGAGAAGTCAAAAAGCTGTAAATCACTGGTCACACCCCAGGAGGGAAGGTTGGGACCACATTATTTCATGACCAGGAGGAATATGAACCTTTCCCCTGGGGAAGGGCACATGCATTTCATTAGGACCCAAAGGGATGCCATGCACCAACGCAGGTGGACACCTGTCTGGGTTGAATGACTGGTCCACACAGGGGCCCTATGAGTGCAAAGCAAATGGACTGGATATTAGCTGGCTCTGATCCAAGAGCTCCCAAACTGTGTCCTGTCTGAAGGAGGCCACCTTTCCCCCCGGGTGTAGCAATTTCCAATTACTCCAGCAGGAAGAAAGAATAGGGGAAATTCCACAACACGACAGCCAGGCCCCTCCGGGAGGCTTGTTCTGAAGGCTCCTCACCTCTGAGCTCCTTACACGCTGCCCACCCACAGGCTTCTTTATGAAGTTCAGCCAACAGAGCCCCCAGCCCCCAGAGGGAAATGGCCTAATTAAAATCACACTTCTCGCCGCCAAATTGGAAATGCTAGTCTCCGCTCCAAGAATGTCTTGGAAAAGGATCTGGAGTTGAGTGAGTCTTTCCCAGAAGGGATTTTTCCTGTAAAAAAAAAAAATGGCAAATACCGCAGATAGTGAAGGCGGCGGGAGGAGGGCGGGTGTCTCAGTTTTAAATTTTCTGCTGGTCCAAGTCTCCCCTTTCTTTCCCTCTGTGCCCTGGTTTCTTGTTATGTGCTATGGAACGTCCACCTCCTCTCCGCCCTGAATCTTGTAAGACTCACAAGAGGAAAATTCCTCATCAAGCCCCACAGTTTGTGCAATGCAGTGATAGAAGGTAAGAACACCGGAACAGCAAGGCTTGTGTTTGCTTTCTGACTTTCACTGTTTAATATCTGGACAGGGTATTTTATCATTTGAAATCATGGTTCTCTTATGTATTTAATAGGGATGATAAGCATCTCAGGGAAATGATAAGTGCTTGACATATTCTGAGTTCTAGAAAAGTAAGATAGCTCTCTTTATTATAATTACCAGATTCCTTTGCACTTCAAGACTATTATCAGTAAAGAGTTATTGGAGTAAGGCATGAAGGAATTACAAATTGAATGCCTGCCCAGAAGCCATTAGACCTTAGAAAAGTAATTTGCCCCCATGAGTCTCAATATTGTATTCCATAAAAGAAGAATTTGGAATGGACCAGTCTCTATGATCCTTCCTAGGTCTAGTATCTCAGAATTCTAGACCTAAAAAAATTGATTTCACTGTTCACTTATCCATTCATTCAACAAATATTTCAAATAAAACTCACTCTTTATTCAGCCCTTACTGTATGCCCTAAACAGGATGTGTGCATGTAGCACATGGACATAGATGACCTCATGTAGTTTCCATGTATGCTTGGATGCTCAGTCATGTGTGACTCTCTGTGGCCCCATGGACTATAGCCCACCAGGCTTCTCTGTCCATGGGATTTTCCCGGCAAGAATACTGGAGTGGGTTGCCATTTCCTGCTCCAGAGGATCTTCCTGATGCAGGGATCCAACCCATCTCCTTAGGCCTCCTGCATCTGCAGGTGTGTTCCTTACCACTCACGCCACCTGGGAAGCCCACAGCCCTCATAACAATACAATTTATAATCCTCAAATATCTTTCTTCTGTTTTGAAGTTTGCTGAGAGTCTGAGTCTCTCCTATTTAATCGATCTTCTTTGGCATAGAGATGCTAATTTTAAATAAATGTTTTATCTGCATAATGGAGGAGAAAATAAAAGCTAACATTTATGAAGTGTTTGCTATGTGCCAGACCCTGAAATCAATTCTTCACAAACTGTATCAAACTCTTCTGCACCACCTTAAATTTTCTTAGTGCTGCCTTCTCCTGTCTCTAAACTGCTGGTGTCATCTCAGTTTTTATATCTTCTTTTCAAGGAGTAGTTCAGAAGCTTGCCTCTGTGGCCAATTACCTCTGCTTATGTCTGGATGGATCCTACCTCTTGGGTCTGGTCATTAGCTTCCCCGGGAAGGTCAGCCTCCCACCCCGTGTTTGCCTCTGCAAAGCCAGGCTGATCAACTAGATGTACTCAGACACTCAGTCACGTCTGATTCTTTGCAATTCCACGGACTGTAGCCCACCAGGCTCCTCTGTCTTTGAGATTTTCCCGGTAAGAATACTGTAGTGGGTTGCCATTTCCTACTCCAGGGGATCTTCCTGACCCGGGGATTGACCCCACATCTCTTAAGTCTCCTGTATTGGCAGGCAGGTTCTTTACCGCTAGCACTACTGGGGAAGACCAGCTAGCTACATGTCCTGAATTTCAAGTTTCCTTTGCTACTTCCGGACTTGGATGAAATTCACAGCACGGGGTGGGAAGATCAGATTTTATGAGCAGTTGTCAAAAGAGCCAGAGGCAGTAGTGCAGAAACATTGGGTGTTAACTGTGAGAGACAACACGCCAAAGGGGACGTTGAATCCTCTTTTCTTCCTCTGGGGAAACGATTCTCTCCACTAACTGCCCAGAGATGGCCCACATGACAAAGTGGATCCACCTCTTACAATACAGTCGTGTCTCTTCATGATTTACCATGAAACAGCAGACAGCATGGTAGTGTATCACCTTGCATTTATGTCCATCCCTCCATGCCTCAGTTTACTTTTCTCACACTCTTCCTACCCTGGGATGTCATCTGCCGAAATTAAAAATTTACACTTAGTCCTCACATCAAGCTCTGTTTTCTGGGGAACCTGGGCTAAAACCATACAGTATCGTATTTACTTCTCACAGCAACTCTATGGCATAGGAAATATTTTTATTCCCAATTTACAGAGAAGTACCTAAAGATGTCTGATGAGGCCTTACAAACAGCTGTGAAAAGAAGGGAAGCAAAAAGCAAAGGAGAAAAGGAAAGATATGCCCATTTGAATGCAGAGTTCCAAAGAATAGCCAGGAGAGAGAAGAAAGCCTTCCTCAGGGATCAATGCAAAAAAATAGAGGAAAACAGTAGAAGGGAAAGACTAGAGCTCTCTTCCAGAAAATTAGAGATACCAAGGGAACATTTCATGCAAACATGGGCTCAATAAAGGACAGAAGTGGTAGGGACCTAACAGAAGGAGAAGATATTAAGAAGAGGGAGCAAGAATACACAGAAGAACTGTACAAAAAAGATCTTCATGACCCAGATAATCACAATGGTGTGATCACTCACCTAGAGCCAGACATCCTGGAATGTGAAGTCAAGTGGGCCTAAGGAAGCATCACTACGAACAAAACTAGTGGAGGTGATGGAATTTCAGTTGAGCTATTTCAATTCCTAAAAGATGATGCTGAAAAAGTGCTGCACTTAATATGCCAGCAAACTCAGAAAACTCAGCAGTGGCACAGGACTGGAAAAGGTCAGTTTTCATTCCAATCCCAAGTTAAAGCAATGCCAAAGAATGCTCAAACTACCACACAATTGCACTCATCTCACAGGCTAGTAAAGTAATGCTCAAAATTCTCCAAGCCAGGCTTCAGCAATACGTGAACTGTGAGCTTCCAGATGTTCAAGCTGGTTTTAGAAAAGGCAGAGGAACCAGAGATCAAATTGCCAACATCCGCTGGACCATTGAAAAAGCAAGAGCGTTCCAGAAAAAAATCTATTTCTGCTTTATTGACTATGCCAAAGCCTTTGACTGTGTGGATCACAATAAACTGTGGAAAATTCTGAAAGAGATGGGAATACCAGACCACCTGACCTGTCTCTTGAGAAATCTGTATGCAGGTCAGGAAGCAACAGTTAGAACCGGACATGGAACAACAGACTGGTTCCATATAGGAAAAGGAGTATGCCAAGACTGTATATTGTCACCCTGCTTATTTAACTTATATGTAGAGTACATCATGAAAAATGCTGGGCTGGAGGAAGCACAAGCTGGAATCAAGATTGCCGGGAGAAATGTCAATAACCTCAGATATGCAGATGATACCGCCCTGATGGCAGAAAGTGAAGAACTAAAGAGCCTCTTGATGAAAGTGAAAGAAGAGAGTGAAAAAGTTGGCTTAAAGCTCAACATTCAGAAAACTAAGATCTGGCATCCGGTCCCATCACGCCATGGCAAATAGATGGGGAAACAGTGGAAACAGTGGCTGATTTCATTTTTCTGGGCTCCAAAATCACTGCAGATGGTTAATGCAGCCATGAAATTAAAAGATGCTTACTCCTTGGAAGGAAAGTTATGACCAACCTAGACAGCATATTAAAAAGCAGAGACATTACTTTATCAACAAAGGTCCGTCTAGTCAAGGCTATAGTTTTTCCAGTGGTCATGTATGGATGTGAGAGTTGGACTATAAAGAAAGCTGAGTGCCGAAGAATTGATGCTTTTGAACTGTGGTGTTGGCAAAGACTCTTGAGAGTCCCTTGGACTGCAAGGAGATCCAACCAGTCCATCCTAAAGGAGATCAGTCCTGGGTGTTCATTGGAAGGACTGATGTTGAAGCTGAAGCTCCAATACTTTGGCCACCAGATGCGAAGAGCTGACTCATTTGAAAAGACCCTGATGCTGGGAAAGATTGAGGACAGGAGGAGGAGGGGATGAAAGAGGATGAGATGGTTGGATGGCATCACCAACTTGATGGACATGGTTTTGGGTGGATTCTGGGAGGTGATGATGGACAGGGAGGCCTGGCATGCTGCGGTTCATGGAGTCGCAAAGAGTCTGACATGATTGAGTGACGGAACTGAACTGAACCTAAAGGTATAAGATGAAGTGGCCAATATCACAAAGCAAAAAAGAAAAAACACACATTAACACTTAGACCAAAGACTGCCTTACTTCCAATACAAGAGTCTTAACCAATATCCCATATCTATTATAAAAATCATTTGTAATGAAACATGCAATCAGTAAGTATCTACTGAGTATCTTCTATGAGCCAGGCACTCTATCAGGCATTAGAAAATTAATGGTAAATAAAACACACACAATCCTAATTCAAAAGATGCTCAGTATATTTTGAACTCATATATTAGAATAAGTAACTTTAGTTACTATGACAAATACCATAATCTCAGTAGATTAATACAATAAACCATTCTTACTCATATCACAGTATAATGAGAATATTCCCCATCATCAACCTTGCAACAGTAATAATAGAATAAGACTAGTTCAGTGTGATATGAAATCATACAGAAAGGAGCTCAACTATGAGAGGAACAGAGAAAAATACTCAATGCTTAAACCGATATTCTGGGAAGAACTGGCTATGCCAAAGGGCTGAATTAAAGTGGTGGGTTTTTAAATTTTTCTTCTTAAAATTGATAATTTCTTTAAAGAGCAGCTTTAGGTTTACATAAAACTTGAGCAGAAAGTACAGAAAATTTCCACATACCTCCTCTTCTTCACCCCCACTCCTGCCTTTCCCCTGTTATCAACGTCGTGCATTCCTGTGGTATGTTTGTTGCCATGGGTAAACCAATATTTGTAAATTATTGTTAATTAAGGTCGCTAGTTTACGTTAGGGTTCACTATGTGTGTTAAAATGTTGTGTTCTATCAACCCCATGACAGGTAACCGTCTGTCAAGCAGAATTATGATTTACTTGAGTCTCTTCTAGCCTTTCCTGCTTCAGTCTATGCCCTCTGCATCAGCAGATTTACCCTTCCACTGCTCTAATTATGAACTTTTTGCTCTTCAGAATCCATTCATGGCTGCCCGTTGTTCTGAAGACCAAATCTCAAATCCTTAGCTGCCTAGATTTGAAGGTCTGCCTACTTCCCCATGTTCATCTCCTATAGCTTCCCTATTGTCTTTTGTTTCCCTATTTCTAACCTGCTACTCTAGCAAAATTTCACCATTTGCCAGTCATGTAGCACAATTTATGTGAAACTATTTTTTTCTCCCTACCTGTACTTAAACCATTCCCTCTATTTGGAACACCCCACTGGCATATGCTTATAGTTGGCCTACCCTTTGGAGCCAGCTCCAAAGTCAATTCTTAGATTTCCAGCTGATGATCTCTCTTTCTTCTGGGTTCTTCTGTACTTAAACTTCCTGCTTCTTATGAGACATTGAGTACATTGAGCCTGGTATTTTATGAAGCCCTGTTCACTCATTACCTTCCCCAAGTGAAAGCAGGTGCACAAATACGTTTAAGTGTCATCTTGTCATCAGGACTTATGTGTCCTTCCTTCCCCCTTTATTAAATCCTAGGGCATAATTCTTACCCAGATTATACCAGAATGCAATTCCTGGTAACTAGCTGTATTACTAGCAAAATGGATGGATGCTTAATCACTGTAGAATGAAGGCATCAGTTCCTCTGTCTGAATTCACAACATCCTATGATTCTAACTTGTCCCTCTCTGGATTTCAACCCTGATGTAGCCATCGCTGTTGATGACCACACAATTCCTTTCTCTCCTTCAGCAGTTGTGAGTCACAAATGGATCACTGTACTCACAGCTAGACAACTTTCCTTGGCCAAGGGTAAGTTACTCTACTCAGACAGCCTAGGAGGTAGCCCTTATCCTTCAACCTCTTTGGATCCCTGTGGACACAAGAATTAACTAATACGGGATCACAAGGCTGGATCCCTGCCCCCAAAATGGGACAACTCTGTGGCACCAATGATGCTTCAGAGTCGCCCATTAGACATGGTTGATGTTTTGCCTAGATTCTTCCTTTGTTCTATTATCAGAGGTCCTGTTGCCTTTTCTATGATGAGATCCTCTACTACTGAGGAATTTTAGAAAACAAGGGAAATTGCTAATTTACACACAGAACACCATTTCAGTGTACTCAAACATGAACAAAAATGTCTATAACTCAATCTCTGTGTGATATCAACCAGTCAGCCCAGCTATAGCCTCCCATTGATGTGTCCTTTTGGCTTTCTGCATCTCCAAAGAATAAAAGTAATCTTTGACTTGTGCCAGCCATAATTTCTCATTCATCTTAAAATAAAAAATTCAGTCTAAATCTTTGTCCACTCATTTGCAACCCAAGGCCATAACACTATGCATTTTGCATTTTTCCAAGATTTACTTCTTCGTATTACAGCTTCCATATTTCTTTCCTTTATATTTCTTTCTCCCCCTGAGATCACAGCTGAATCTCTACTGGCTCTCAGGGACCATGGAGCAATAATTCGAAGTGGCTTGGTAGAGAGTTCCATGGCAGAGGGCCAGTCCTCCCTTCCAACAACTCAACCCTAAGAGAATGGAGAAGAAAAATAGAGCACCCTGGAGGAAAGGATCCTTGAAAAGTCCCTTCTCACTTAGCGAGAATGAAAAAGTTCTATTCATGACTTTTACCACCAGGTTTAGGCCTCTGCTGAAAAACAACAAGGAATTTGGAATATCTGTTTAAAATGAGTGTAAATATTTACCCACATATGCTGAAATATTCTAGTGACATTTAGTCTGATGCACACTGCCAGGAGAGAAGCAAGCTTCTGAGCCAAACACAGGAATACTTTTTTTTTTAATCTTCCCTGGGAGTAGAGCAAACATTTGCAATGATATAAAATGTATTAAATTCACTGACCCTGGAATTCATAACTGGTTATGCATCAAGTATTATCATCTTGTTCAGAACCCCAATGTTTGCAAACTTCATATTCTTGGCTCTTCTCATTAATCTTCAAGAGCAGGAACAGGGTTATCCATATTATTATCATTATTATAATTAAACAAGCAGCAACACATGCACATATTTGTCTTAATGTTATAATAATCTCAGTATGATTATTAAATATATGCCTTGTTTTGCAGAGTGCTTAATAGTTGGCAAAGAATTTTTATACATCTGATCTAGGATATGGGAGGCACTCAAATGTTTGTTAATCACTCCCACTTACTTTATGGCAGATTCTTTGCAAAACACCATAGGTATGTGTTCTCATTTAATAGAAGGCTGGATGAACTAAGCTGGTATTATTTTTCATTTCTACAGGTGAAAAATCTGAGGCTCAGCGTGGACAAATGATTAGAAAAGACATTTGATTAAAAGACGTGCATTAAATATCCATTATGTATCAGATGTTGCATTAGATGTTGGGAAAACACACACACACACACACACACACACACAAAAATCTGCCCATGCCAGGGAATTTACACAGATTAGTGACAGAGGGATTAGTGAGAGGGCTGGCTGGCATCAGCCACTCAATGGACATGAGCTTGAGCAAACTGTGGGAGATAGTGAAGGACAGGGAAGCCTGGCATGCTGCAGCCCATACGGTTGCAAAGAGCTGGACACGACTGAGCGACTAAAGAACAACAAACGAGAAAAGTGAGAGAGGAAGGCACATAAATAATTAGAAAATACCACGGCTGCTACCAGTAGCTTAAGAACAACAATGGGAACACAGAGAATAAAACAAATACAAGATAAAGCAAAGTTTAATGACAGAGATTGAGGTCCTTACTAAGATAGAGATTGAGATCTGTATTAAGACTGAGCAGGAGTGTGCGTGGAAGAGGGTGGAGACAGGGGCCATGCTTAGGGAGAGCATCTCAGGGGGCATATGCTCATATTCTGCATAAAATAGTGGATGCACGATACCTATCAGGGACTGGGGATACTTGCTCCGGTTGTAACGGAGGGTACATGCAGGGAAGAATGCTGGGAGATGCTCAGATTCTGGTACCACAGGGGCTTTGAATGCTGTGCTATGGGGCTGGGATCACACAACCAGCAAATGGCAGAGCAGGGCCCCAAACCCTTAGGCCTGCTTAGTACAGAGCTCTCTATCACCCCGTAATACATCCCTGCTCTGCGTGCGCTTCGGAGGCCACGTGCTCTCATGTGCTCAGGAGTCCACGTGTCCATTTTTCTTCCACTTTTTGAAGTTATTATTTTTCACATACAAAAATCTGAACACAATTGATGTATACAACTTGACAAGTTTGGAGGTAAGTGCACACCCAGGAAACCATCACAAGCATCTAAGCCATAAATCTGTATCACTTTCAAAAGCTTCCTCCTCACCTCTTGTTTATTTATAATTATTATTAGTTTATGATGAGAACATCTAATATGAGATCATATTCTGCATTTTTAGGGGTGTTGGGAGAACTGGGGAAGATTGGTTATTCAGCCAACAGCAGTACAAATCACAAAAGTATTTTTATTTTTTAAATTAATTTTTATGGGAGTATGTTTGATTTACAATGTTGTGTTAGTTCCTGCTATTCAGCAAAGTGAATCAGCTATATCTATATCTATATTTATCTCTCTCTCTCTCTCTATATATATATATATATATATATATATAGCTGATTCACTTTGCTGCTTTTTTGGTTTTCCTTCTCACTTAGGCTTTAAACATTTTTAGTGACTGGAATCAATCCGAGAAAAGTTATGCACAGACAGAAGACTTTTTGAAGATTTTTCAAAGACGAGAAAAGGAAGTTTGTAAGCGCATAAAAACATTTGTAAGTTCCTTGGCCCTGCTAAAGTGTTTAGATGTTGTGTGTTCTTTGTAAATCGCTAATGTTCCTTGTGGATGTGTTTACCAGGATGTTTTTATTTATTTGTGTTTTTTTAAGCTGGTGATGCTTTGGAACATTCCATGAGGTCCGCTCTCCAAGCAGACTGATTCCCAGGACTGGGCTAGAGAGATCCGAAAGAAGAGGCTCATGTCCTTTCCCCGTGTCTAAAATCTTTCCCCTGTTTACTCATGTGACCAATTTCCATTCATTCCCTAGGTCTCAGAGAAGTCTTGCTTGACCTACAGCCTAGGCCAGACCTTTAGATATGCACTTTTTTAGTACTCTGCACTTCTCTGTCATGTAACTGATCACAATTAAAATGTAAACAACCACTTAATGTAAGTGTTAGCATTGTGTTCCTGTCCTTTTTCTCCACCATTCCCTGTGATACTTGGGTAAAGGGGAAGTGTAGTTCACTGCTGGCACTCAATAGTCGTTCAACAAATATAAGTTGAAAGAATTAATGAAAATCAGACTAAAATCAGGACAGATCATCCAGGTAGCCAATCAGGTGTTTAAATAAGTCATTAGTACCCAAAGGATCCCACTAGTGTTTACAAACAAGGAAACTGACCTTGTGATATTAAGAATGATGGCTTCAGTTAACATTTATTGATTAGGTACTTTGTACCAGGCTCCGCACTAAGAATTTGATGTGTACTTTCTCATTCAGTCTTCACAGCAACTGCATGACTTACTACAGGTGGCTGAGACAGAGATTTGTACTCTTCTTTCATAATGTAAGGGGCTTCCCTGATGACTCAGAAAGTAAAGAATTTGCCTGCCATGAGAGAGACCTGGGTTCAATTCCTGGGTCAGGAAGATACCCTGGAGAAGGGAATGGCTATCCACTCCAGTATTCTTGTCTGGAGAATTCCATGGGCAGACGAGGCTGGCAGACTACAGTCCATGGGGTCGTAAAGAGTTGGACATGACTGAAAGTTACACACTCACTTGGGGATTCCCCGGTGGCTCAGAGAATAAAGAATCTGCCTGCAGTACAGGGGACCTGGGGTCGATCCCTGGGTTGGGAAGATCCCCTGAAGAAGGGAATGGCAACCCACTGCAGTATTCTTGCCTGGAAAATCCCATGGACAGTGGAGCCAGGTGGGCTAAAGTCCATGGGGTGGCAAAGAGTCAGACATGACTGAGTGACTTTCACTTTCATAATGTAAAGTTGACGGTGGGAAGTGGCTGCCTGCCAGGGACGTTGTTTAAGCCCCTTTGCATCTTCGGGGTCTGAGTGAGTAGTTCTGGTCAATGAACCATGAGCAAAAGACATGTGTCACTTCTGCACTGAGGCACTTAAGTGTCTGGCATTCTGTCTCCATGGTGTCCCTTACTTTTTCTGCAGTGACATAGGCAACAATGTGTTAAAGATGGGAACCACAAAGTGGAAGGAGACTGGATTCCTAAAAATCTGGAGGGATAAAAATCTTCCAAATCTGGCTAATTCTTATCTGATTTGAATGTGAGTAGAAAATAATCTTTCACTTTAATAAGGATGCACTGGGATTTCAAGGTTTATCTATTAGAACATTTAGCATCACTCATTCTAACTAATCATCAACTTTCCCAATAATTCAGTTGGTGAAAATCTGCCTGCAATGCAGGAGACCCCGGTTCCATTCCTGGGTGGGGAAGATCCACTGGAGAAGGGATAGGCTACCCACTCCAGTATTCTTGGGCTTCCATTGTGGTTCAGCTGATAAAGAATCTGCCTGCAATGCGGGAGACCTGGGTTCATCCCCTGCGTTGGGAAGATCCCCTGGAGAAGGGAAAGGCTACCCGCTACAGTATTCTGGCCTGGAGAATTCCATGGACTGTACAGTCCATGGGGTCGCAAAGTGTCAGACACGACTGAATGACTTTCACTTTCATTCTAACTAATCATTGACTTTCCCAATGGCTCAGCAGGGAAAGAATCTGCCTGCAATGCAAGAGATACAGGAGACTTGGGTTCGATCCCTGGATCAGGAAGATCCCCTGGAGAAGGAAATGGCAACCCACTCCTATATTCTTTCCCAGAGAATTCCATGGAGAGAGGAGCCTGACAGTCTACAGTCCAATGGAGTTGCAAAAAAGTCAGACACGCCTGAGGGACTACTAGCACAGAGCACACATCCCGATTAATGAAGGTGCAGTTAGGACGACAACCATGAAGAGGAGGAAAGTGATGCTTAGATAGATTAGGTAACCTCCTCCAAGTTAGATATGATAAGTAGATAAATATTTATGGAGTGGGGACTCCAACGTTTCCCTGGGGTGGGGGCACTTATGTAACTATCTGTTTAGAAAGGGGTAACTTAGGAACCTGAGGCTTGCATAACACATTATACATGATAGAGAATACTGGGGAGATATAGGGGTATGACTAAGGAAGGTCATGGGAGACTGTAACAGTTCTACCTCAAGCCAGCTATGTATTAGTATTCATGAGGTCCAAATGCGTCACAAAAATGTCTCTAATACAGTAACTATGAGAGGCAGATGGTTTGTGCCCATTTTACAGATAGCAGGTGACAGGTTGAGAGAGGCTAAGTGACTTGTCTGTGCCTCTGTAGCTAAAAAGCAGTGGGGCTGAGAGTCAAGTTCTCCCAGGAACTTGTCAAAAACACTAATCTTTGGGCTCAAATTCAGAGATTCTGATTTAATATGGTTAAAATCACAGCTAGGAATCCGGATTTTTACCAGCTTCCCGGCTTAATGTGCTGCAGGTAGACGTCCATTTTAGACCTTCCTGGATCTCCGGCAGGTCTAAACCCTTTATTGCTTTTTAAACCCTTTATTGCTGTTCCCAGCACTGAGGGAGAAAATGGCAATTCTCCTTCTGGAAGGGGGCGGAGGCCCGGAGCTTCCAGTTTGGAGCATTCTGCTCTTGGCTTCTGTTCTCTGTGTCGATTAGGCCTTTCAAACCAATTACCATTATATATTGCTGAGATTTATAGCCCTTGGTATTTGAGGTTACAGGACTTCCGTTCTCAGGAAGAAGCTCCATGCCATCACTTCTAATCAGCTCAGCACAAAGCCTGACTTCCCCTCTGCAAGAGGGCACACTGTTCCATTAGAGTATTAATAGCCAGGCAGAGCAGCCTCAACTTCAGTGCTTGGGGAAACATAAAAACTGGCTTTGGGGGGATCCAAAGTTTTAAAGAATTGTCCTCCTTATTAAAATAAACTCAAAGATTCAACAAAAATGACGAAGAAAAAATCCCTAAAGACCTGACTTCCCCTAGGTAGAGTGTCCTACATAGAAAGTTACTCTTTCCACGCGGTAGGCAAGGTGTACTTCCCTGGGCTCATGGTGAGAGGACGGTTGCTCTCAAGTTCAAGGTACAAACAGTAAGCAGCAAAATTTCTGAAATATCAATTTATTTAATACCTACTAAATACTGAATGAATGAATGAACGAACAAGCAGAAGAGTGTAAGATAGATGGGTATTCATTTTCCAAAGCTGTTACTTAATTCTTCTCTTCATCCAATCACTCACTAGTTACTAAAGCAATAACTCAGTGTTATTTGTCAGTCATTATATTAAGATCATGAGAAATTCAAACACAAAGCTAAATATTCTATCCACAGAGAATTTATAGTCCACTCAAGAAAGGCACGTAGGGGAATCCCCTAGGGGTCTAGTTTGGGGGCCTGGGCTTGATCCCTGCTCGGGGAACTAGCACATGCTGCAATGAAGACTCTGCATGCCACAACTCAAGATTCTGCATGCAGCAACATAAAAGATCCCTGTGATACAATTAAGACCCAGCACAGCCAGATATATAACTTTTTTTTTTTTTAAGGAAAGGCATGTAACGCTTCCCCTATAAAGTTAAGCACTTCTGAAGACCTTGAATCATGTGCTCCTAGCCTACATTTTCAGCCTCATTTCTCAGTCCTCCTGTCACACATGGAGTCTATGCATCTCTGTTCTTCCTTCATCTTCACATTAAAAGATCCATCCTCTTTCACTCACATCTGTGTGTTCAAACCCCATGTTTTCTTTCAGAGTTGTTGAAAAACTCCCTTTCCTGCAGTCTGTTCCAATTCCCTCCTTAGGTAAAATAAACCCCTCATATGAAGAGTGACTTCACTTTCACTTTTCACTTTCATGCATTGGAGAAGGAAATGGCAACCCACTCCAGTGTTCTTGCCTGGAGAATCCCAGGGACGGGGGAGCCTGGTGGGCTGCCGTCTATGGGGTCGCACAGAGTCGGACACAACTGAAGTGACTTAGCAGCAGCAGATGAGGGGCCAAAAGAGTTTTTAACATAAACATGTGTTATTACTCTTAGCCCTGTCTCACTGACAGTTTTGTTCATTGTCTTCTGATCTTATGAATGTTGAGCTTCTGAAACTGAAAAAACAAGAAAGTCTCAATACTCTTATAATCCTTATAAAGCTCCAATACTTTGGCCACCTGATGCAAAGAACTGACTCATTGGAAAAGACCCTGATGCTGGGAAAGATTGAAGGCAGGAGGAAAAGGGGATGACAGAGGATGAGATAGTTGGGTAACACCATCAACTCAATGAACATGAGTTTGAGTAAGCTCCAGGAGTTGGTGATGAACAAGGAAGCCTCGTGTTCTGCAGTCCATGGGGTTGCAAAGAGTTGGACACAACTGATTGACTGAATTGAACTGAATGCCTTGTCAGTAACTGAAAGCTCAGAAATTTTAGTGAATTGAATGGAGGCATCCTCCAGGAGGGTGGGATTATCCCTGAGATCCTGCTGTCAAATTTCTATCCTAAGTCTGTTGGCAGTAGCCATACTAATAATAATATGTATTGATGTTATCAACTTCTCGATCACTTACTCTTGCTAGGTACTGATCTAATTATTTTGCATGTTTTATTTCACATAGTCTTAATGCTTCCTTGTTGAGATCGGTATGGCCACTTTTATTTTAGAGAGTATCTGATGCTTGACACATGGTTGACCTGCATCCACGTGTGTATGTTCGGGACTTGGGTTCTTCACCATTAGGAGATTAGCTCCCAGACCCCCCACATCCCTAACCTTTGGCTGGATTTCACAAACTGTAAGAAACATCTAGAAAGGCATTATCTCTTATGAGAAATAATTCCTGGGGTCATCCTGGTTCTGGAAGAGCAGGTGAGGAAGAGGAAACTTCTTTTTAATTCCATGCTGGAGAAATATATAATGTATTATGCCATGAGGAAAACCTATACAATTGTAAATTAATAGTATACATATGCATATACCATAAATATATATATTTCTTGATTTGGGTAAATACCACCTATGAATGGAAAAATGTTCTGGGATCTATATTTCCAAAAAGAACATACTGCTTTGCTAGGAAGGGAATCATCCTTTAGCCCCATTGTGACGTAATATGAGTAACTGAGTAACATGAGTTTGAGCAAGCTCTGGGAGTCGGCGATGGACTGGGAAGCCTGGCACACTGCAGTCTTTGGGGTCGCAGAGAGTTGGACAGGACTGAGCGACTGGGCTGAACTGACCCACAATTCTTTCCTTACGCCAACAGGCAAACAGCTGGTCTGGCTGAGATATGAAATTTTATGTATGGCTTCTATACCCCGAGAAGTATATATACTCTGGGCCAGTGAACTTAAACCATCTAGTTCAGCAATCCTGTTTATGTATCATCCTTCTTTGCCTCTATTCTTTAGAATCTTCAGAGTGGAAAAACAATTATGCTAAATCTGGCTTCCAATATGGCAAAGCTTATCAGAAAACAGTATCAGTCTCTTCCGCCATTTCCCCTGTACTCTCTTCCCTTCCACAATAATTTTTGGCTTCTTCAAGGGTTGTCTTCAGTTCAGTTGCTCAGTCGTGTCCAACTCTTTGCAACCCCAAGGGCTGCAGCACGCCAGACTTCCCTGTCCATCACCAACTCCCAGAGCTTGCTCAAATTCACATCAAGTTGGTGACTCCATCCAACCACATCATCCTCTGTCATCCCCTTCTCCTCCTGCCTTCAATCTTTCCCAGCATCAGGGTCTTTTCCAATGAGTCAGTTCTTTGCATCAGGTAGCCAAAATATTGGAGCTTTAGCTTCAGCATCAGTCCTTCCAATGAATATTCAGGACTGATCTTCTTTAGGACTGACTGATTTGATCTTACATGTCTATTAATCAGCATTGGCTACCTACCTTGAATCTCTAGTATCCACCATAAAGAAATGTGATAAACCCTTGTCTCTAGCCTCTGCACTGTGGAGTTTGCACAAAGTTGTCTACACTGGCATCTTCTTTGGCACATGTCTCCACTTGGTTATCTGGTATACCATGTTCTCAATCCTCTGTGGTATGTGGCAGCACCCTCCTGCAAAGGGAGTGGATTATTTCTTCCCCTACTGGAGAAGTCCCACAGCAGGGCTGCTTGGTTCCCATTCTACCCAACTTTTACTCCCAGAGTCCTCTTGTTATCCCAGCCTCTGCCTTTTATGATGCATTCTTTCTCAGCAAACTCACTGCCCAACTGGAGTACATAATCCAGTTTTGGGGTCTCTCCTCTGCTCATTCTCCCACACACAGTATTATCAGATGTGTCTGTATCTACTTTTCCCAAGTAGTTTCCTCATTTTCCAATTTATTAGATTCTACATATAGGGACTTGAGACAAGCAGTAAAATTTAACATCCTAGAGCAGACCTGAGGTTTGTCATCAGCACCCTTACTGTATTTAAAAGTATTACACTCTCATCCTCAACATTTCAACTGATGCTCACAGAAGCCTTATACAAAGTATGACATTATCCTCATTTTAAAGATCAATAAAATCTGGCCAGTAAACAGTACTTGAGTGGTTATGATATGCTAATGTCAATACTAGGGATTAAGAGACGAGATAGGAGTATGCCACAGATGCCCCTTAGGAATGAACAGGTTAAGAGCGCATGTTGACACCATTTCCTTTTCCCCCTCCCACTTCTTCCTCCCTATCCAGCTTCCTTCCTTCCTATTTTTCTCTTTTCCCTCTCCTCTTTTCTTTCTCTCTCCATGATTCTTTCCCTCCCTCCTTTCCTTCCTTTTATCTTTTCCTCCCTCTCTTCTTTCACTCTTTCATTTTTTCTTTCTGATAGGAATTTTTGGAACACTTACCATAGGCTAGGCTTATACTAGATACTAAGGAAGCTTAAGGGACACTAAAATTACCATATCTTAAGACTATACATAACTAGGCATTTTTATATTGCTCTAATTTTTAAACATTGAAGTATAGTTAATTTATTACAATATTGTATTATTTTCAGCTGTAGAACAAAGTGACTCAGTAGAATGTACTCTAATTTTTAGCCTCCAAAAGAACCTCAGTGAGTAGATGTCATCACCATGTTCTGCATGGCAGATGACTTGTTCAAAGTCATACACTTGAGGGAGTAGAGTCAGGACTTTAATCCAAATCTGGCTTTAAAACTCAGATTCTCTAACCCCAGATTAGCACACCAAACATAAAATCACAGTCTCATGTAGCAGGAACAATGAGACAACTGAAGCGAGTGCAGAGTTCTGTAGGAGAAACTGCTATTATGGGACAAGGAGTCTGGAGATGAGAAAACATTTACAGAGGAGGAACTCAGACCCAGAGAAGACAAGTCTCCTAAGGATATGCAACATGTATCTGTGTATAAGGGAGAAAGACAGAGACATACAGAAACAGACAGATACAGGGCTAGCAGACAGACAGACAGTGTTAGTGTCCAGATCTTCTAAAATCAAGTCCATCCTGTTCACACATCCCTGGGCTGCTCATCCCTCACTGTTTGAATTTTGTGTTCTAAACTTTTAGGATAGGCTTCTATTCAGGTCCAGTGATACTAGGCTTCTCTCCTTAGAAAGCACAATGGATCCTAGAAGTTAGAATCAAAATCCCAGCTATTCAGTATTTGTCCTTTTTGTATTAGATGTTTATTTCTGTCCACACATGTTTGTGGAGATGTGTGTTTCCCCAGAAACCTAAAATATGCTATGAATTAGTGGGAGAAAGCTCAAAGCCACTTGGTCCAGAGTCTACTAAAGAAAAAATAGGGAGTGAGAGCCCGAATGGGGAGCTGTCTGTCCTTCTGTGGCTCTGACATACGAAGAAGGGTTTGTTTGGGTGGGATCGGCTGGAAGCACTAGAAAATGGAGGAGAGAATTCTGTTTCTGAACCACCCCTCCTCAACACATCTGTCCCACACTGCTCACGTCTGCTCCAGCTTTTTCCCACATGCTGCAAGCATGTCTGATTCTTCCCTGCACTACGGCAGGGCTCTTCTAAAGTCCTCCTTTATGTAATAGGGAACCTGGCAGGCTCAAGGAAAAAAACAGCTACCCACATCCCCACAGATGAATAAAAGTCTGGATCTTGTTTACTCTCTTTGCAGACAAGGCTGGGCTTTTCCTTCTAACTCGAGAACATCAGTGAGGAATCCAAAAGTTCTCCCAGTGGAGTGGCTAGTGTTGAGATGCCGTGACACGGCCACATGGAGGTCTAGGGGACCCATCTGAAATTTTTTCTTTTAATGGGAAGAAACCTTATTTCACTAATAGTTCTGTTTTAGTTTCAAATTAAAAAAATAAAAATAAAACAAACACAGGGATAAATTGATGGGTAGAGCTTCTTCTCTATCAGACTAGAAGATAGCAAGTCTGAAATCATCCTAGCATGATAAAAAGTTATGAGAGAGAGGCCAAGAAATATAGGCTTGGCACCTGGATGACACCTGCCTAGTCACCACTACTTTCTGACATGAGACAGCGATTACATTCGATCAGATTGTCGATGGTTTATGTCTGATGTGTGCTGCTACCAGCATCTTCCATGCTCCTGGCAGACATTACCAATCTATGTAACCTTCTCTCGTGATGTGTAAGAATTTAGCATCAGAAGCTTCAGTCATTCTTCAACACATTCCACTAGAGAGCAGCTGTCTACTCTGCCTATTTATTATTCATCTCCAGAATAGAGTATCTTTGCATCCTTCCCAGACATTAAATACATACATACATATATATATATATATGTATATATATATATATATTTCCAGTCATTGTTTCTCTTCATTCTAAACAATTTTTTTTTCTTACACATTTTGGAAGGCAAGTCCCGCCCCACTCAACAAGCGAAACCTACTTCACCTGTGAGTTTTCCAGGCATGTATGCATTTATCCACAGTAAACTTTCAGCAACTGTAGAGAATTTGGAATTAGCATAGATAAGAAACCAAATGTTTGGATACTAAGCTGAAGGCCATTTGAAGTGTTGCATGCGATTCATCTGAATTCAAACACTCAGTTGGCAACCTCACAACAGACTCTTAAGATACTCTTTTTGTGGTATTTCAGAGCTAGTCCTGTGCAAGAGCAAGAAGCCTGCTCTAAACATGATGCAGACCTCTTCAACCTTATTGATCACCACAAAATTCGCCACTCCTATGGATTCAAGAGGTAGAAGATAAAAGAACGCTTTTCCTAAACAAGCTTCCCTTTCCCATACCCAGATGGGATAGGATAGACTGCAGTGACCTGGAGGTGGAGAGGGCCTGGTGGACAGACAGGAGTCCCAGCGTGGACTGGGGGTCAGAGAGCTCTAACCCTTGTCCCAGTCCCACCCCTGTCTCTTCTTCTGAGGTTTTGAGCCTCTCTCGCCTCTTCTTGAGATGTGCTGCCCGAGTTCACGTGGAGAACCCAATCTAGCTCCTCTGTTCTCTGACTCTCTGAATCTGTGCCTTGGCTTCTGAAGAATGAATGGATGATTGTGAGGTTCCTACAGGTACTTCCGCTTACAGTTTCTACATCATCAATTGTTTAAACTTTGAGGAGGGGAAGGAATGCTTCAAGTATTACCCTTGTTTTTCCCTCTAATATTCTAAGAAATTAACTCTTTGTTCTATGTTTAATGACTCTCAATTATATAAACAGGAACTTTTTGAATTTCAGAAATTTTACTCTGGTGCTTTTGTTAATAAATTTACTGTGAGATCGGCCTCCTTTGGTTTTTTTTCCAATTCACTCTTTCCCACCAAAGTCTCACCCATCCAGAGACTCCTCTCTGTAGTCGTCATGTATGTAAATTCTCTGCATCATTTAAACCCGAGTATTTTATTTCCTCTATGAAGTCATCCAAGATCAAGGGCTTATCATCTGTCATAAATGTGATCACAGGCAATCTTGTTATTCCCCATTTCATCATTCATCATGCATTTATTCTTCATTTTCCAATAGGGTTTTGGGAGGAACAAACATAACTGAAAAAGACTCTTGAATCTCAAGGACTGCAGTAAGTATGCATGTGTGTGTGTGTGTGTGTGTGTGTGTATGTGTATATATATAATATTTATAACCATACCTAGATAGCATGATGTTTAGGTTTTCAAGTTTAGATGACTAAGAATAGAGGAAATTAAAAGTATACATCTAATAACCAATAGAACCAACCTTGAAACGCAGTACCATATGACTTTAAAATGCATGCATCTTTTACTACCACACAGCTCTCTTTGCCATAAATTCTTCTAGTAGGTAGGAAAAGTCACATTTTAAAAGCTGGACAAGAGGCAGAGGAGGGTAGTGATGAAAATAAAAAATAAAGGTATATTTTTAAAAGTCTTGATTAAGTTGCAGAAGTTGAGTGTCACAATGAGCACTGAGTTTCCTGGAAGCCTAAGCAAAGAAAGAAAGAGTATGAGTATCAATCTCTTGGCATCTAACAGAAGAAAACATGGATGCACATGTTGGCCTGGATTATACTTCTGAGATGGGCTTGTCACAAAGGACACTGACCAATACATTGGAAGACGTTCTCAGTAGCACTTTGATCAAGAGTCCAAAAGATGTTCTGCAGACATCTGCTTTTTTATAACAGCAACAGCATGGATGAATGCTGGCAGAACCGTGCTAAATCATAATTCCAAATGGCAATTCTTTAAGGGGCCCAAAGAATACAGTCCAGGGATCTGTCTTAACACAGGAGTAAAATGTGAAACATTTAAAGTTTTGAATAGTTAGCATGCTTTTAGTCCAACATTTCCTTGAGATGGTGAAAATGTTGTTCTGTTTTTGTATGAAAAAAGAAATACATGATAGTTTTTCTTAATTTGTAGCAAGAGAAAAGCTGTTGTTTTGTATTTTTATAATTATGTGTTTGTTTCACAAAAGCCTGGCCATAAGATGCAATGAACTATATCTGTAAACAGCAGGAAGTCATGCTGCTGCTGCTGCTAAGTCACTTCAGTCGTGTCCGACTCTGTGTGACCCAATGGACAGCAGCCCACCAGGCTCCTCTGTCCATGGGATTCTCTAGGCAAGAATACTGGAGTGGGTTGCCATTTCCTTCTCCAAGGAAGTCATAGGAGAAACAATTTAGTACAGAAATTCATGGCCTTGGGATTCTTTGGGGGTAGAGAGTGGTCAAGAAAGCCTTCTCTGAGAAGGTGACATCCAATGTGAAAACTGATGAGTAATTAAGAGAAAAAAGAGCAGTAGACTTGGGGTACAAAGATAGTTTTAAAGAGGAAGCAATTAGCTCTCTGAGAATAGGTCACAGTAGAGGTGACATTTGAAATAAATATTGAAGAGTGAGTTTTCCCAGGAGGCAAGGGGGCAGGGCCTTCTGAAAAAAGCAAACTGCATGCACAAAGGTTTGGAAGCACCAAAATGTGAAACAGCAAATGCATGTTCAGGTCCTTTTAAGTCGCTTTGTGGGTCAGAGCCTGCCCGTGTAGGAAAGTGGCCAAAAAGTCAGGCTAGAGGTCAACACAGAGTCAAATGATGGAAGACCTCATGTGAGATGTCAGGGAGTCTGACTTTCGCTCTGAGCAGGCGGAGATTTGTTTGTGAGTGACACATCTGAGTCCAACTGTGGCGAGGAGCTGGCAGGAGGGTGAGGCTGGAATGGAGCAAAATAGTGAAGATGCTGCCATGGTAACACAGGCAAGAGATGCTGAAACTCGAACTGAAGACTCGGAGTGAGATGGAGAGAGGGGAGCAGGTGGAACTAAGAGGTACTTAGGCAGCGGAATCAGCTGAATTTAGTCACTTGTTGGCTGGGAGAGGGGTTTTGGAGAGGAAGAACTCCAAGACGATTCTGCACATTGTAAGAACTATGGGAGGAAAAGACACCCCTGAAACACAATCTGCACAGGGCCCTGAGAGGACTCTGATGACCCCTTGTTCACGAACAAACTGTTCTGGCTAGGGTGACGGGGAAAACAGCAATGTGGTAGCAAGGATTCAACTAGTGATGTAGAATTGAGGATACCAGCTTATTTACAGAAGACTTCTCTAGGTCTAGGACATATTTATCTAATTATTATAATAATGGAACATTTATTGAGCTCTTGTAATGTGCTCACCAGCACTTGGTTAAGCATTAGATATTACAGTATCACAATTAATGGCCATGATGCCTCTATGAGGAATAAACACTTATCGCAATAGTCATTTCAGCGCTGAAAGAAATTCAGACTCTAAAAGCTTAAGAAAACCATTCAAGGTCACAATACTAGTGCATGGTAGAGACAGGATTTGGACCCAGGTCAGTGGAATTCAAAGTCTGTACTCTTAGAGAAAGACAAATATCATGTGATGTCACTCTTGTATGTAGAATCTAATTTAAAAAAATGTTTAAAGATACAAGTGAACTTATTTACCAAACAAAAATAGACTTACAGGTATTGAAAACAGACTTACGGTTACCAAAACGAAAGCATGGGGGAGGGAGGGGGGATAAATTAGGAGCTCGGAGGAACACATACATGCTACCATATATAAGACAGATAACCAACAAGGATCTCCTGTACAAGGATCTGCCGTACAAGGATGTACTATACAGCAAACTCGACTCAATATTCTGTGATAACCTACATGAGAAAGCAATCTGAAAAGGAATAAATATATGTATATGTATAATGAAGCATTCTGCTCTACATCTGAAACTAACATAACATTGTGAATGAGCTCTACCCAATAAAGTTAAAATATTTTTTAAAAAGCATACCAAAGAAGCCTAAACTCTTAATCATGATTCTTGGAGATCGAGAGAGACAACTTATTCAAGGACACTCAGTAAGCAAGAGTTTTATAGGGGCTGGAGCTATATAATGCAGGTTTTGGTTGAGAAGGCTAGGTAAACTCTGGTGATGTTTTATTATAGGGCTTATGCGTAGATACACGTAAGCCATTCTGGAGAAAACACAAAACTACAATTCAATGGGAAGATACCAGTAAGTCCTCTATTTCTGTTAAGGGTTCAACCAGTGAACTGTCTAGCTTTCTGACTTCAGTGCTACACAAGGCAAGGTGTTAAAGAAGAAAAAGTGGACAATGGGTTGGATCTCCTTAGTAAGTGTCAGAATAAAAGAAGTTGTTTAATTCTTACTGTAATTTGCTGACAGCCAAAGCCTTTGGAGCTGCAAATTAGTAAACAAGAGTTTTCTACAGAAAACTGGAATGTTCACACTCCCAGTCAACTAAGCTATTAAGAATGTTGGGGTTCATTTTCTCATAATTGCCCATGAGTGCCCAAGGCCAAGTTTCTGTATCAGTGGAGAAGGAAACAGAGAGGCATGGTCCTAGAAGCCACAGGAAAACTCTTCCTTTAAAGGCCTATGGCACTGACAAGCAAAACAGAGAGGGGCATTGACAGAGGAACTTCAAGCGTCAAGGACGGACCAGCGGTGACATTATCCAGAGCCAAAGCGTCCCCATGGGAGTCATCCTAGCCCTTTCTTGAGGACTGCAGGTGTGTGCTGCTTCATGACACATCTCATTATCCGCTGGACAGATCTAGCTCCTGTATTGCCCAGGGTCTGTTCAACTGTAACTTTAGTTCTTTCCTGAAGGCATCTCCTTCCTTCACAAAAATGACTCTTCACATCCTGGAGGATAGCTCTTGTACTTCACGACGTCCTTTTCCCTTAAGGTTTCATAATGGACAGCTGAAGTCACCAGTATGACGAGGATGTAGATTAAAAATAGCTTCCATTTGTGGAGAGCAGGAGACCCCATTCTAGATGTGCTCAATAAAACAACCCCGCCTAGAGTTCTATTCAATTCTAATCGCAACTCAGAAAGGACAGTAATGATTATCTCCATACTATAGAATGAGGAGGTTGTATTTCAACGAGATATTAAGACATTTTCCTGGTTGTTCAGTGAGTAAATGGTGGTCCTAGAATTTGAATTCAGATAGGTCTGATTCTAGAGAGCAAGAATTTTCTTATATAACAGACTCTCCTAAGCTTTACCCACTTTGACCCTTTTTACTTTTTATTTGCCCCCTCTACACACATACACTTTACAAGCATAAAGAAGGAAGATCAGTTGTGGGGGAAAATCTGCTTACTCTTCAGAGAGTTTTATATTACACTTATTTTGAGTCATTTTCTAGGGAAAGTTATAGTGAGATGAAATATCTGACATACTTCTTTCCTAACCAATAACACTTTTAAGAACATTATTTCGTGGAGATGTTAAGAAAACAAATATGAAAATAATCTGGGTACATCAAGTTAAAACTATCCCCTTTAATTTTCAGCTAGTGACAGCAGAGGGAAGATATACTTTTTTTTGAAGGCCAGTTTGGCAACGGGCATCCAAAGCTTTAGCTTTCTGCATACACTTAAACGGAATAATACGTTCATTCTTTCATCTATACATTCAATTCATGTTTACTTATTGAACATCTAGGAAGGCAGGTATTTCTAGTTTTTCTGGAGCACAGTGATGAAGGATTTATGAAACTAAAAATTCTAGCGTGGGACAATAGGAAAGTACATTTATACTATAACAAGAGGACTTATGCGGTGGTGAAAATAAAGCAGGGTGTTGACAGGCTAAGTCTGGAAGTGCAGGAGGAAACAGAATGATGGGTGGTAAGCTATTTTGGAGTGAATTAATGGAGAGGCTCCTAGAAAGATCTGGATGGAGAGTTTTTGGAAGAAAAAAGTCTTGAGGCAGGAATGTTGCATTCAGGGAACAGTTGGAGGGCCAGTTAAGCTGGAGAGGAATGTGTCTGTGGGCAGAGGGTAGCAAGGGGAGGCTGGGGACACAGGGAGGACCCTATACAAACAGGTAAGAAAAATACCTTAGAGAACTTTGAAGCTTTGAAAGCCATGATAGGGGCTTGATTCCAAGTGCTCTAGGTGTAGGAGATTAACATTATCTGCTCTTACATTTAAAAGATTTCTTATTCTGTTAGGTGCAGAAAAACCTAAAGTGCTCAAAGCGGAAACTGGGAAATCAAGTATCAAGCTATAGCAGTAAAGAGGAAAAAAGATAGACTAGGGTGATGGACAAGAATGGATGTTCTAGGGAGATGGACTAGGGAGAGACAGATGAGGGTGATGGACTGTGGGGGGCATGGACTAGGGGAAGATGGACTAGGATGATGGACTAGGGGGCAGGGGAACTAGGCAGGATGAATTAGGGGGAGATACTCCAGAGTGATGGACTAAGGAGGAGATAGACCAGGTGGATGGAACGGAGGGGAATAAAATTGAGGGGAATTGACTAGGGGGAGATGTTCTAGGGTCATGGACCAAGGAGAGACAGACTAGGGTTATGGATCTGGGGGTAGATCAACTACAGCGATACACTAGGGGGAGCTGTTCTAGACTGATGGACTAGGGGAAGCTGTTCTAGGGTGATGGACTAGGGGGAGATGTTCTGGGGAGATGTTCTAGGGAGATGGACTAGGGAGAGATGTTCTGGGGAGATGTCCTAGGGAGATGGACTAGGGGAAGCTGTTCTAGGGTGATGGACTAGGGAGAGATGTTCTAGGGAGATGGACTCGGGAGAGATGTTCTAGGGAGATGGACTCGGGAGAGATGTTCTAGGGAGATGTACTCGGGAGAGATGTTCTAGGGAGATGGACTAGGGGGAGATCTTCTAGGGAGATGGACTAGAGGGAGATCTTCTAGGGAGATGGACTAGGGAGAGGTGTTCTAGGGAGATGGACTCAGGAGAGGTGTTCTAGGGAGATGGACTCGGGAGAGATGTTCTAGGGAGATGGACTCGGGAGAGATGTTCTAGGGTGATGGACTATGGGGAGCTGCTCTAGAGTGATGGACTAGGAGGAGCTGTTCTAGAGAGATGGACCAGGGGCAGACAGACTAGGCTGATGGATTAGGGGCAGGTGAACTAGAGTGGTGCACTAAGGGGAACTGTTCTAGGCTGATGGACTAGGGAGATGGATTAGGCAGAAGTGGACCAGCTGTAAGGGGACATGGAGTGGAATAGAAGAGGTGGAACTGGTGAACAGTTCTGGGATTTGGGATATATTTGATGTCAGAGCTGGCATAACTTGCCAAATGATCTACTCTGGAGGTCTGTGGCACTAATTTCACTTCTGGAAATTTATTCTAAGGTAATAATCATGGATCTCCACAAAGATACCATTATACGAACGTTCATGATTGGCAATGGCAAAATGTTAGAAATAACTTGTACTTCTCAAACTTCTGACCTAGTTAAAAAAATTTATGAAAAGTCCTGGAACGCTACAAATCAAAAATTAGCAGATATCTTGTCTTGGGTAGTGAGATTTTTCAGTCATTATTTTTCTTTCATGTTTGTTTGTATTTTTAAATGTTTAAAATGAGACTGTTTTATTTTGTACAACAACAACAAAAAACCCCTCAAAGTTATGTTTCAAAAGTAAACTTGTCCTTATTTGACTGCATTTCTGCACAGCAGGGTCCAATGATTTTCCATCTAAAATGTATCCCAAGAACTCAGTTCAGTTGGACATCCTCTGAGGATTTCACAAATACTCATGATAGATTTACTATGTAGCAATATGAGCCCAAGCTGAGACTGACACTGGGATTCATACATGTCTGGAGAGCTGGCCGGGGGCATGTTTATTTATATGTGTAGTTTGCACTGGTTAGAGGGGGTGGAATGGGGAAGGTTGCAGGGAAAAAGGAATGGTGAGAACAACTCGGTGCCTATGATGTGTCTGGCATGGTCCAGGGACTAAAATTGAAGGAGCTATTTATTCAAAGATTCTGGGAGGCACAAAAGTACAAAGAGGGCATCCGCAGTGCCCAGGAGATGAAGCATGGCACAGAATGGGTGCAAATATGCTCTTCATCACTCTGCGGGAGATCACAGTCAAATCTGGGCATTTTAAAGATGTCTGAAAATGCAGGGCATCTGGAAGTTCCAGTCCCGGGACCATGCTCATACAAGAGAACCCTTGGAAGTCCTAAGAGCCCCTCTCCAAGTGGACTCATCAACTTCCAACATAAAAGAGGGGGTGCTGGGAAATTACAGAAGGGCATAGTGACACTTTACTGGTAAAGGTCTGTCTAGTCAAAGCTAGTAGTCATGTATGGATGTGAGAGTTGGGCCAAGAGAACGCTGAATGCTGAAGAATTGATGCTTTTGAACTGTGGTGTTGGAGAAGACTCCTGGGAGTCCTTTGGACAGCAAAGAAATCAAACCATTAAATCCTAAATGAAATCAACCCCAAATGTTCACTGGAAGGACTGATGCTGAGGCTGAAGATCCAATACTTTGGCCACCTGAGGCAAAGAGCCAACTCATTGGAAAAGACCCTGGGAAAGACTGAGGGCAGAAGGAAAAGGGGATGACAGAGGATGAGATGGTTGGGTGGCATCTCTGACTCGGTGGACGTGAGTTTCAGCAAGCTCCAGGAGTTGGTGATGGACAGGGAAGCCTGGTGTGCTGCAGTCCGGAGGGCTGCAAAGAAGCTGACATGACTGAGTGACTGGACTGAATGGGGGGATTAATGTGACCCTGTTTATTTACAAAGGACGGTGTAATGCTGGGGGAACTGAGGGTACATAGAATATAGTCTCAGCCCCCACATCCCAGAGTTGGAGAGGGAACTGGAGGTTTTCTAATATCTTCACCTAGCTCCACAACCACCCAGAGAGACAGTCTCACTCCCTAAACACCCCTGATGGGACCGACTGACTCCTCTTTTCGTGGTGATATTGTTGTGGTTTTGGGTAGTCGCTCAGTCATGTCCGACTCTTCACAACCCCGTGGACTGTGGCCCACCAGGCTCCTCCGTCCACGGGACTTCCTGGGTGAGAATTCTGGAGTGGGTTGTCATTTCTTTCTCCAGGGGATCTTCCTGACCCAGGAACTGAACCCTCATCTCCTGCTTGGCAGGTGGATTCTTCACCACTGAGCCACCAGGGAAGCCTGCTTTTTGGTGTATGGGGATAAATTTCTCTCTCTTCTCTCCTAGTCAAGTTGTTTGGAAACATGATGGACAGGGCTATCATGGCTGAGAAGGTGAGTATTAGTGAGCCAAAATCTAAGTGGGCTTCCCTGGTTGCTCAGCTGGGAAAGAATCCGTCTGCAATGTGGGAGACCCAGGTTTGATCCCTGGGTTAGGAAGATCCCCTGGAGAAGGGAAAGGCAACCCACTCCAGTATTCTTGCCAGGAGAATTCATGGACTCTATAGTCCGTGGGGTAGTAAAGAGTTGGACATGACTGAGCAACTTTAATACACACACAAAATCCAGTCTGCACTCTTCTCTCCAAGTTGTGTGTCTGGGATAGGTGAAATGAGGTAGGTTTTTAACTTGCTGAAAGAAAGCACAAATTAATTCAAAAAATTAATTTGCCCTAAAGGATGCATTTTCTTTCTTTTTAAAATTATTCACTCAAAGCAGTCATGTGTGCTAAAGGCAGTGCCCATCAAGGGCCAGGTTCAACAACAGTCCTCAGCTTTGTCTTCAGCGCTTCTCGTATGTTGCCAAACAATTTCAGCCCTGACAGTTCTTGAAGCGGTCTCAGTGCTGCAACATGGCCATCTTTTAATTGCATAGAATCTATCCTTGTGGCAAGTCCTTCCAGCTTAAGTATCTGACGTTATCATTCAACTCCTCTACACATTCTAAGATATTTTAACACTTGCCCAATACAATTCTTATCCCTATTCAAAAAAGCCTTCTTTTGTCCCTCCACTAGTACATGACCCAGGGTCTACCCAATATTTATTTACAGCCTCATTTCTCTCCAGAAATCCCAGTCAAATCCTTATTCTACATCTCTTTGGCAGATATTCACACTCAAAGACCTACATGACTGCTTACACCTTTTGCTTGCTTCTCCATCTATAGCTGGTCTCCAGTGATTTCTTGAGCTTTTTTTTTTTTTCTTCCTTCAACTTGACGATAAACTCCTTGATGGTGATTCTGTGTACACAGAAATCATGCAATAACTGTGTGTTAATTTATTTAATTCCTTTGTTCCTCAGTGTCCGCAGCCCACTCTCTGCCTCTCCCTCTCCTGGTCACCTGGTTAAATAGGCTTTTGATAAATACTTACTGAATGAAATAATGAACCAGCACTAACTAAATATAAGGTGTTATTGTAATAATTGGCTGGGTCAGACAGATACTTGGATACCATGTGGAATGCTGTGGCAGCATTGGAATGCCACTGGATATATGGAGGTCTGGCAGAGAGCAAACTGTGGTTGGATTTGGGCACAAGAGGGTGAGGGTGGGAGTGGGAAAAGCTGAGCAGGAGTCATTATGTCTGGGATGAAGTGGAAGGGCTGAGCAGGGAAAACAGCAGCCCCAGAGCAGACCGGCCCCTAGTGTTACAAACACAGGTGTGAAGGTCAATGATAGCTGTCACAGCAGCAGCAATGGCGCCATACATTATTAAAAGTAAACCACCCCACGGTTTGATGTTAGTTTAATGATTTTCTCAGGTTCCCGAATAGCCATCCCAGATATGGAACCTCAAACGCGTTTTGGAAAAGAAAAGTCATAAAGTATAGTAAGTCTTAAATAATGGTATGCATGCTGGAGAATTTGAGTAAAGTTGCAGCGATGACTACAAATCATTTCAAAATGTATCGGGAACCAGATGGATTGACAGAGGGAGAGAGGTCCACAGATGGCTTGATATGTATGTGATAAGTATAGTAAAACGTTTGTTGTAGAATCTAGATGGTAGATGTGTATATATATATATATATATATATATATATATGTTGACTGTAAAATATTTCAGTGTTTCTATATGTAAACATGTTGGTGAAAATACACTGTACAGCAATTGCTTCAGTTTGTTTGAAAAGAAGCATGTTGGATCCTACAATGACAGAAGCAAAATGTAGTTCACTAGGTAGACTTCTCCAGAGTGGTAATAATAAACCTACAAATTTATAAAGGGCTTTAGAGTCTACCTAACACAAAATATGTTGACTGAGAGAAAAGACTCTGGAGCCAGGCTGGCTGCTTTCTGCTTGCTAGCTATAGACAAGCCATTTAAATCCTGTGCCCCTTGGTCCTTTCATTTGTAAAAGCTGTATAATAAGTCTTCCCAGAGATGCTGTAATGTTGAAATAAAGCAGTGAATTAAAATTGCCTAGGAAGGAAACTAATGAGCTCTGTATTAACACTAGTTATAATAATAATATTGTTGCTATTATTGTTATTATATTGGCTTTCTGAATAGGAATAATCAATTTGCTTTACAGCAGAGGAAACTGAGGTTTAGAGAGAAGTCTTTTGTCTAAGACCATGGCGATTAGTCAGAGGTGATACTGGCATGAAACTCAAGTCTTCTTTTTCTCTTTTGAAATATGCTTCCCCTGGTTTCCCACTGTCATTCAGATTTTCAACCATCTCTAAGGTGGAAAAGGAAAGCTATGGGCCCAGCAGAGTGCTTGGTACATGGGAGGTACTTAAAAAAGCAAGTGAATGATAAAAGTTCATTTATAGCACTCGCTGTGTCTGCTCCCCTGCTAAAGCACCACACATTATCTCAAAGCATCATCATAAAAGCTCTGAGTTTAGTTTTACTGCCTTTACTTTCCAGATGAGAGAGGAGAGTTTAGGAAGCGTATATTGCCCAAGATCCCACAACTAGCACGTCTGAGCCACAGATCCATCTGGTTCCAAAGTCCCATGCCTTTTAAACAACACTGCAACACTTTCTTGAATGAAGGGAAGGCTGCTTCAAAGCTGAGCCGAATGGTAGAAATTAAGAGACATGAGCCATTCTACCCTCACTCCACAGAGCTCCCCCTGGGTCCTTCTCACCATAGATGCATTGTATTACTAGCAAATGTGAATGTTTTGATGAATTAGGCAAACACTCCAATTGCCTGTACATTGCAACATCTTCCCTTCAAAGGCCAGGGAATGTAGACTGTACGTTCTTTGTCCAGCTTGTCTGAATGCGTCAGCGCTGTCTGGGAGGCAAGGAGATGGACGCTCTCCTAGCAGGGCTGAGGCCCCTCCTGCACATCCAGCTTCTGTATTTGTAACATTGCCATGTGCTGCACCACTGGGCCAAGGAATGAAGGGGCCCGTGGGCCCAGCCACCTCCAGTTATGCAAGCCAAGAAAAATGTGCAAATCGCATGAGAAAAGGAGGCAGTCCCCAAACATCTTTATTTGTTCATTTCTGTGCCCTGACACTTTGATTGCAGGCTTGCACTTAGAAATTTCAAGATAAGTATCAGCAGCTGGACACCGGGTAAATCAGAGACACAGACTCTGTGTAAATATTGAAGTTTCGAAAGCACAAAATGATGTCCCATGGCTTGGAGCACCGAACCCAGCGGGAAGGGAGGGGGAGTGATGCTCCGGCTTTGGCAAAGCCGACCTTCTGAGAAACTTGTGGACATGTCTGGACTTGCCTGAACTTGCCTGACAAAGCCGAGCAGAGATCTCAGAGTCTGCCAGATCCACATACGAGTGGCCTGTTTGCTCGGAACCAAAAAGGAACAGTCAGAGGAAATGAAGGATTAGGATGAAGAAACAAAAGATTAGAGGGCTGAAATCTGTTAACAGAACAGAGGGTGCAGGCTGGGTAGTCATGATAATGCTAGTAAGCTGAGCAGCCGTCTGTTGAGTGGCTACCATTGACAAGACCCAGGGCTGGACTTTTCACATCCACTCACACAATTAGCTCTACCAGTCATCTGCAATTTGGACTGAATTTGCCCCCATTTTATATATATATATATATATATATATATATATATATTTTTTTTTTTAAGTAAACTGAGATTAAGTGGTTGGAGAACTGTATCAAGGTCAGAAATCAGCAAGTAAAAGGAAAAAAAGGTTACAGCACATGCTAGTCAGAGCCAGACCACCGTGTATTACAGACGCCCCCATGTATCAAGATGCCCCCATGACCACTTCACATGGATTTAAACAAAGAAGGAACCCAGGATCTAAATTCCCCCAGAGGTAGAATAAAGAATAACCACTATACTTGATTCTAAAATTTTCAAAGGGGTTATATAATCTATTGGATGCAGAAGAGATAAAAATACCCTAAAAGGGTTTTTCCTCAAGGACAATATATTTCATATACTAGATGTACATTTTAGCTAGTAAATATTCATTTTTCCCCCCTCTCCTGAGATAAGCAATGAGAAAGGGAATTCTATTTGAGAGGAGAGAAAAAAAAGAAACAGAGAGAAACTCTCTCTTCAGGGGTTGAAATAATGGGTGGAACCGATCTCTCAGCATACTATAAGCAGAGATTAAAGAGTTTTGCTGGTAAAATCTGTCAGGAAGATGGACGAGAAAAGCATGCCCAACACCAGGTGTCAGAGCAATCTGATCAGCTGAGTAAGAGTGTAGATACATTGATGAGTGAAGTTCAAATAACGAGTAGAGCTAGGTAACATGCTGTAGCTACATTGAGAAGCTTAGCACATTATTTAAGATACTCTGATTGCAAGTAACAGAATTCAACTCAGGATAGCATAAGCAAAAAAAAAAAAAAAAAGTGAGAATTAGTAAAAGCACGCAAGGATTTCTCTTGCAATAGCCTGTGTGAAATATAATGGGAGAAATATTTAAGCTGCCTGGGAGAATAGGGAGAAATGATGTTAGAGACGATGACAGAATTCCAAATCCTGAAGTTCTCTGTAGACCCCAGGAAGGCACTTGGATTCAATTCTAAAGGCAACAAGGAGCCAGAAAGGAAGCAACATGATCAAGAAGCATGAAAATGGGATGACTGGATAAAAAGATCATTTGATTTGCCGGAGCGGTTAAAGAAAGGAAGGTGTCAAGGGTGACTGTTGGTTTTCTTGACTGTGTCTGTAGTAGTAACAGAGATGAGGTGGGAGAAAATGGTTAACGATGCGTTTAGTTTGGGACAGATTGGCTTTGAGATGTCTATAGACCTTCCAAAACATATTGATAGAAAATTAGAGGCATGGGGTTGCTGCTCAGAACAAGTTGGAGCTGGGGTTACAAATGTGAAGCTGCCGGCACAGGGATGCTAAGTGAAACCATAGCAATGGATCAGGACATCTGAAGAAGTGATAAAAGATGTGATAGCAGGAAGGAGAGTCCAATACTGAACTCTAAAAAATAAACAAATAGTAATGAGTCAGGCATATTAAGAAATATGCCTTCAGAGTTCCTAAGAGTAGCCAGAGAGATAAGAGGAAATTACAAAAAGGATTACTTCCAGAATCGCAAGGCAGAGACTTCTGAAAATCCACTCCTCCATCCAAGCAAGGAGAACACTGAAACAATTGTCAAAATCAACGTTTGCAGAATGCTAGATAGTAACCAAAAACTTGCAATAATCTGAAGAGTCTTTGTTGAAAGAAAACAGCTGAACCTCAGTAACAATAGTAAGCAGCTTTGTAGCATTTTAACATGCCCTATAGCTATTTTTGCCTTCCCAAACCACAGCCATGAAAACCAACAGACTCATAATCAAGGTAGCTGTGAAATGCACAATCTAGAAAAGACAATATTTAGGAATCTCCCAAAAGCCCCATTCTCAGAGAATTATTACTATCTGATTTGTCTGGAAGCTCCCTGAAATACCCATTCACAGGGCTTGTCTTTATGTGACCTGACCCAAAGACAGCCGACTCATTGGAAAAGACCCCGATGCTGGGAAAGACTGAAGGCAAAAGGAGAAGTGGGTGGCAAAGGACGAGAGGGTTTGACTCAATGGACATGAATCTGAGCAAACTCTGGGGGAGAGTGAAGGATAGGGAAGCCTGGGGTGCTGCAGTCCATGGGGTCACAAAGTGACATGACATAGTGACTGAACAACAAAAGACTCCAGAAATATAGGTTGCTTTAATATCTAGAAAATCAATCAAGATAACATACCATATCAATAAAGGACAAAACCACATTATCATTTCAGTACACGCTTTAAAATGACTGGACAAA
This sequence comes from Cervus canadensis, assembly GCF_019320065.1. NCBI lineage: Eukaryota > Metazoa > Chordata > Mammalia > Artiodactyla > Cervidae > Cervus > Cervus canadensis. Next base: position 37,025,682 of record NC_057415.1, on the reverse strand, counting down.
ATTTGATACTCTTTCATCATAAAACAACTCAAAAACTATGAATAGAAGGGAACTTTTCAACCTTAAAATGCATTTCAGAAAAACCCATGGCTAATATCATGCTTAATAATGAAAGACTGAAATCTTAGGATCAGAAACAAGGATGCTCCTTCTCACTATTTCTATCTGTTGCTCTAGGTCCTAATTAGGACAATTAGTCAAGAAAAAGGGAAAAAAAGTTATCCAAACTAGAAAGAACAAAATGAAACTATCTCTATATGTGGATGTCATGATTTTTATATAGAAAATTCTAAGGAATCCACAATTAAGTATTAAAACTAATAAGTAAGTTCAGCAATGCTACAGGATACAGGATCAATATGCAAAAATCAACTCTATTCTTCTATACACTAATGATCAACATTTCAAAAAGAAAAGTAAGAAAATAATTTCATTTATTACAGCAATTGAATGCCTAGAAATAAATCCTTATATTATCAGTTAATTAATTTTGATAAGGTTGCTCAGACAAACCTCAAGAAAAGAATAGTCTTTTCAACAAATAGTGCTGTGACAACTGGATATACATGTGGAGAAGAAAGAAGTTGAACGCCTCAAAATATGGAAAAATTAACACAACTGGATCATAGACTTGAATATCAGAAATTAAACTAAAGAATTCTTAAAAGTAAACATATTATTAAATCTTCATGCCTTTCTTAGATATGACACCAAAAGTCTAAATGAAAAGAGAATAAGTAGATAAACTGGACTTTATCTAGTTTAAAATCTTTTTGCTTCAAGGGCATCATCAAGAAAATGAAAAGACAATCTACATAATAGGAGAAAATATTTGAAAATTATTTTTATGATAAAGGACTTAAATCCAAAATAGATAAAAATTTATTATAACTCAATAGTAAAAAGACAGATAACACAATTTACAGGCAAAATATCTGAATGCACATTTATCTCTTAGGAATATACCCACTAAAAATGAAAATATATTCCCACATAAAAACTTGTACACAAATATTCACAGCATAATTATTCATAGCAGCCAAAAAAGTAGCCAAAACAAATATCCATCAACAGATAAATGAAGAAGCAAAATGTAGTATATCCATATAACAGAACATTATTTAGCCACAAAAGAATGATATACTGAAATGCTACAGCATGAATTAGCCTTGAAAGTATTATTTTATGTAGAAGGAGCCAGTAACCAAGTATCACATTGGATAGTTACACTTACTTAAAATGTCCAGAATAGAAAAAAGAAAAGTAAAATAAAGTAGCTTAGTGGTTGCCTGGGACTGGGTAGGGGAAAGGAATTAGGAATGACTGCTACAGGATATGAAATTTCTTTGAAGTGATGTAAATTCTGTAATTAGATAGTGGCTAGTGTTATATAACTCTGTAAATATATATAAAAAACACTGAATTGTACTTTTAAAAGGTTAATTTTATGATGCGGGAATTGAATCTCAATAGAGCTATCACAGAAAGAGAAGAGGATGTCAGGAGACACGGTGATAGCAACATCATAGGCGATGAATGACCATTCATATGAGGAGTGAGAGACGTTTACGGGATTCAGCAGCAGTGGAGTCCTTGATGACCTGGCTAATTAGACAGTGGAGAGGCAGGGCAAAGCAAGCTTGATTCATCAGCCAGTGTTTATGAATTGCAAATTACACACTGGCACATGTCATTCAGATGAGAAATGAATGAAGGGAAGGAAGGTAGATGGTAATGTGCAGAACTGAAAATGAAGGAAGAGAAAGGGAGGCATGAGAAGTCTAGACAATTCTTATAGAAGTTTGGTTGCAAAGAACAGAAAAAATATGTCAGTATTTGAAAAGAGACACAGATATAGGCTTCTTTGTAACTTGTTAATCTGAGAGAAACTTAAATATCTTAACATGGGTGAACTAAACTCTACTGCTGATGGGAGCAGTTCATGGGAGCAAGAGGGCTGAGGTTGCTGACACATAATAGGGAGGTGATTGCTAAAAGGACAAAGTTCCGGAGAAGTTCACCAGAACTCTGATGAAGGAATTATCTTTAGACAGTAAGGGAAAGACATAAAGGAATGTTTTGTGTGATAGGACGAACAGAGGATGAATAAGCAGCTTATCTTGAAGACATGTGTGAGAATGTTGAAGGAATTCCCCAGTGCTGGCTCCTATTATAAAGGAAGGTTTATCTGTGGAGAGCCAAGAAAGAATTGATGGAACTTCCAGACCCAAAAGGAGGTGGTGAGACAGCTGCAAAGGAGGAAGCCTGAGGGTAGCAGTGCGAACTGGAAACATGAAAAAATGCTTTCGGCGTAGAGGGCTCAAGTGGAGTCTGGGACTATAAATTTATTGTAGCTTCAACCCGCAGCACTGGGCAATTATTCCTTCTTCCGGGGTTTAGCAGTTGTATTCAGAGGCGACCCTAATAAGGAAGATCTCTGGATGTGTTCAGGAGAGTTTTCCCAGAGAGGCCAGTGAATGTTCCACGGTGAAGGAAATGAAAATAGTTTATGGATAAAGGAATCCTTTAAAGTGGGCATCAAGAATCAAGGCTATGGGGAGGAAGTAAAGCCTGGGCATGACTACAGGGAGAAAGGAGAGGGGTCAAAGGACTGGAGGGGTTTCCTCTCCCTTTCCTGGTCTGTTTTTAGCTCCCCTTACCCCTCTCCCCACCAGCCTTCTCCTTCTACATCTCCTTCTTAAAGAGATGCTTGTTTAAAATTGCTTTTCGGCTCAGTTGGTTATGCTCTTGATGGATGAGTTCATCAGTTCTTGGAGAACTCCTAATGTACTGGCAATTGGATGAGGCGTAGGTCACTTTAGGATACTACATGGTCAGCTCAATGGCTAAGCATGAACAGAGGAGTTCTTATTAGATTTTCACAACAACTCTGTCCTATGAGTGAGGCAAAGAGAAGAATCTACTCCAGTGTCCCAGGGGAAATGTGAGGGAAGTTCCAAGTACAGGGTTGGAATCCAAGCGTGTCTTGTTTGGCTCTTCTCCATTCTATGCTGACAGATAATTTAATTTGTAAATGAGAATACATACATTTAATGCAGTACAGAGCCTCCTACTTATTTGGAAGAGTGACATTTAATCATAGAAAACACTTAAAATCATAATCCATCACACACTTTAAATATAATTATTACTTTATTCATGCAGTTCTTCCTTGGTTTTCTAAGCTATCTTTTCAATATGTTCAGTCATTGCCCACCCTGCTCCTTGCACGCATTTTCTTTAAATTATGGCCCAAACGTAAGCTAGGCAACATCCTACATACGATATGAGAAGGGTCACTACTTTCAAGGGCCTTGAAATCCAACTGAGAATACAAAATATGTCTGTATATATGCATATTTGAGCATATAACATATGTTATGTTGGAAAGAGTTAATTATCTATGTTAACTTTTAATTATTTTTCATGTGATGACACAGTTTTCCAAGCAAACTCATTTGAACATCTGTTCCTTCTAGTAATTTAGAAATCAACACAGTTTTATTTAACATTATCATATCCAGACAACATTTCAATGAAATTTTTTACTAGTCTCTGAAAATTTGATGGCAGAAATTGTGTCATTTGGGTCTCTCCAAACTTAGTGTTGGTACTTAACAAACATTTGCTGGTTTTAACTGAAGTACTGAGCCAAAACAAATAATCAGTCTTGGCACAAATGCATATCTATATTGGCTTCATATAAATACCTGCTAATTTTCTAGTGTTGAGACACAAAAATCTTCACCAGCTAATAACTTTGTGATTCTAAGAAAGTCATGGAATCCCTGGATACCAGTTTGTTTACTTGTTAAATGGGGATACTATTTTATTATCATCTAATAATAAAGATAAGTGAAAATTTTCAAAGATAAGTGAAAATTCTACGAGTTCTGGTAAATGTGCAAGAGCTGTAAGAGGTTATGGACTGTGTCATCTCCCCAGCATAAAGCATTATTCTATAGTCATAGGCCTGTTATGATATTTTACAAGTTGTTATTTTATAGTTAAACCCAGAAAATACTCAAAGAGAATGAACACACAAGAACATGCATATACACATACTGTTGATCTTTAGTCGCGAAGTCGTGTCTGACTCTTTTGTGACCCTGTGGACTGTAAGTAGCCCACCAAGCTTTCTGTCCATGGGATTTCCCAGGCAAGTTGGGGCTTTCCAGTGGTTCAGACGGTAAACGATCTGCCTGCAATAAGGAAGACCTGGGTTTGATCCCTGAGTCAGGAAGATCCCCTGGAGAAGGAAATGACAGCTCCTTCTAGCATTCTTATGGAAAATCCCACGGACAGGGGAGCCTGGTGGGCCACAGTCCATGGGGCCGCAAAGAGTTGGACATGACCAAGTGACCAACACTAGCCCCAGCAGGCTCCTCTGTCCATGATTTCCCAGGCAAGAATACTGGAGTCGGTGTTGTTTCCTTCTCCAGGGGATCTTCCTGACCTGGGGATCAGACCCAAGTATCCTACCCTGGCAGGTGGATTCTCTACCATTGAGTCACCCAGGAAGCTCACATACACATGCACATGAGCAAATGTTTTCTTTTGAAAAGCCAGTAGATCGAAGAATCAAGTATCTTCACCCCTGATATGGATGACACTAAAGAGAATAAGAGATGGATCTCATTGTTGATGGCTGTTACTGGTTGATCATGTAGGAAGAAAAATATCCTTAATTTTAATTTGATACCACCTTTACACTTTGAAGCAGAAGATAATTGGTACAGATCGACATTTAAATGAGGGCATCTCCACTCATGCAACTTGGGTCTGGACAGTAATCTGGGAGGTGAGAAGAGGCTGCCTTGTGTATTGCAGGAAGCTGAGTAGCATCCCTGCCCTCTACCTCCTGGATGCCAGTAGCGTACTGCCCTTCCTGCAGGCAGGACAACCCAAAATGCCTCCGGATGTTGCCGAAAGTCCACTGGGAAGAGAGTGAAGTTACCCCCAGGTGAGAACTACCGCTTTAAATAGTATGAACCAATATGTTCATGCAGTACTTTGCAAAGCTCCTTTAAATAGATTATATATTAAATTCCCCTCAGCATCTAAGACTTTGAAAAAGTAAATGACTTGTCCAAAATCACACAGCTAGGGATCATGGGAAGCCAGAATCCAAGCTCAGTCTCCTAATGTCTCCAATTCATGCTAATACCACAACTCATCTAATGAAGGAACTTGGAAGAATCATAAATGACCTAACCAAGAAATCTACTTCCTAGATCCTTACAGATGGGTGAAGGGATATCTCAAAGAGAGAACAATGCCAGACCCTCTTTCATTTTGTTTTCCCCTTTAACTCGTTTTCCCCGTTTTCTTTAACTCTTAACCCCTTGTTCCCTGATTAATAAGACAGTGAGAGTCTGGTTTCTGTGAGCCCTGTTATTCTATTGAATAATAAGAGTTCAACATTAGCAACTAAAAGTTGCTGTTTCCATCTTGTCTGGAAGTTCCCTTTCTTTTGGATTCACTTAATCTTAGGATGTGCTTGCTTTTCTCAGCTCTTGCTGCCATGTGATGAACTCTAAAGTGGGTTTTGTTCTTTTGGGACCCTTGAATCTATTTTTCAATTGAGCCAAAGCTAGCATGACCAACTTATCCTGGTTTATCTGGGACTTTCCTGATTTTATCACTAAAAGTCCCAAATCTCAGGAATCCTGCAGTCCAGAGGTAGAATGATATCCCTCATGTAACTAACTGATGATCTCAGAAACCTGGAGGATTTAGAAGGTTAAAAACAGTCTTCAAATTGGTATAGAACCACTGATTCCCTGACATTAGTCCAGAAAGAGAATCTTGGAATAGTCACTGACTTTTAATAAGGTACTTAAATGCAGAAAGAGAGAGATGAGGATGTCTCAATATGTTGATGTGTTGACATGGCAGTATGTTGACATGATTTGCATGGATAGAGGAACGATTTCTTTAATAAATATTCTAACTCAGAGCTTAACATATTCATTTGTTTTATTCTCACAATACATCACAGTATCTAAAAATAAGTATCAATATCTCCAGTTTATAGGCAAGCAAGTCAAGACTCATTTGAATAAGTCCTTTGAGGGCATACAGACATTTCAAGGCACAGCTGGGATTTGAACCCAAATCTAATCGATTCTGATCTCTCATCTCAAGTCTTTCCCTCCTTCTCTATATCTGACATCTAGAAATTTTCATTATCAAAAGGCAATAGGCAGCTATTACTGCTCCCCGAATTCCTCTGAGAGAAAAAAGGGCAAGAGTCATTAATAGGTTTTCTACTTAATTCAATTCACAGTCAATTAATATTTATTGAGGGTCTTTAGAGGACTGGAAACTGCACAGTATTTTTAATGAAGTCTGAAAATTCTAATCTTTCCTGGTATAAGAAACTTTGAAGTTGTTTTTTTTTTCCACTTGCTTTTGAGAGAGACTCTCCTCTCAGTACACATCAAAGTGCATTCAAGGGTAAAAGGGCTTATTTTCTGTTATCTCAAATACTTATGGTATTTTAAAGTGGATTATTAATGAATAATTAATTGACACATTAATAACCCACCTAGCCGTGTGACATGCTCAGAGCACACCTCTGCATCCAGGCATATAACTTCTGTCTTCAGGAGGCGTGAGTCCAATAAGTGGGGTGGGAAGAATGGTGACTTTAATATGAGCTGCAATTCCCTCTTTGTTAGCCATTTTTGTATTTCAAATTTTCAAGAACTTTTGGGGCACAGGAGAAATGATGGGACTGGATTCTGATTTCTATGATAACCACCCTGAATCTCTCTAGTCTGTTCCTTTTTTATTACTTCATTCACTCAACAAATATAATGGAAGTGGGGACAGGGGATTATGGGGAGCACAGTACTCGCTGTAATGGAATTAGCAGAATTATTGGAATTATCAAGGTGGACTGTGTCAGGGATGGAGCATGATCAGAATGAAGGACCAGCGCACGCTCAGTTACAAGGTCAAGGGAAAATTTTGCCATTTAATAGAAGCAGAAGAAACTTATTCTGAGACGTAAATAAAGTATATTTAAAAAGTGGCAAGGGGGTCAGGCTGGAGAGAAAACAGGACTGGAATGTAAAAGATTTGTTTTACATTTAGAGGGGCTACGCCACTGAAGAGTTCAGGTACGGGTTAGATCCGTACCATTTTCGCTTTTAAGAAATATCCCACGTGCTTCATTGAGGAAGATAAACTTCAGAATATTTACTTTAGATGAGAGAGAAAAGTGCCTTGGACAAGGGTACTGTTTCCAGGAAAGATAGAAGCAAGCAGATATTTAGAAAATTTCTATTGAGGGAAAGAGCCATTTTTTAGATAAGGAAAACCAAGGCCAGGGGAGAAAAGTTGTCTTGTCACATAGACCTCATCAGAGGGATGTCATACGGAACCTCAGCACAGAGCAGAGGGTTCGGAGACAGGTAAGAATTCAATCTCAGCTCAGCCGTTTACTAGATGTGTGACCTTGAGTGAGTTACTGCAACTGTGTGCGGAGATCAGTCCTGGGTGTTCACTGGAGGGACTGATGTTGAAACTGAAACTCCAACACTTTGGCCACCTCATGTGAAGAGCTGACTCATTTGAAAAGACCCTGATTTTCTGGGGAAGATTGCGGACAGGAGGAGAAGGGGACCACAGAGGATGAGATGGTTGGATGGCATCACTGACTCAATGCACATGGGTTTGGGAGTTGGTGATGGACAGGATACCGGGAGTTGGTGATGGACAGGGAGGCCTGGTGTGCTGCGGTTCATGGGGTGGCAAAGAGTTGGACATGACTGAGCAACTGAACTGAACTGAACTGAAAATTAAGATAATGATGTCACAATTGATGTTTCATAGTGTTTCAAGAATTCAAAAGAACAAAGCATTTAAACCAGTAACTGGGACATAGCAGGCACTCAGTAAATCATCACTATGATCATCATCCTATCTTTTCCTTCTCTCCACCTATCTTGGCCTCAGATGCGAGGGAGTCCATTGCTCACCTAAGTGGATGGGCTACTGTGAATACCCTGTGTGACCCTCCCGCCCCTCTGTTCCTGCCTCTCCCAGTGAGAAGTCTGGACGGGCCAAGCTCTGCACCACAGGTAGGGTCCCACCGGGTTTCTGGGGACTCTTTGTTTGCACACAGATGGAGACAAAATCTGGTGTTGCCTCCTTACGGTTTGCCTGGGCAAGATGAGAGCACAGCTGTTTCTCTGCGAAGCTGGTTTTCGTTTTCCCTTTAGACAGAGTGAAGACAGTACCCAGGAGGATGGGGGTGGTGTCACCGTCACCAGGATGAAACGTGCATCACTCTCCCAGGGAACGACCTTGGATACAATGGAACCATGCTGAGGTCCGGCGGGCACACGGAAGCAGGGCTCTTCCTCCCGCGCCTTGTGGCCTCGCCCCCAGGCACACGAGGTTTATTTAAGGATCCTTCCTGACTCTCTGCTCTCGCAGCGCCTTGTGATAGAGGAAAAGAATGGACTGGAACATTTTAAGCCTGGGAAGACTCCAAGGCAGGGGTCCCCAACCTCCGGATCTAATGCCTGATGATCTGAGGTGGAGCTGATGTAACAATAACAGAAATAGAGTGCACAATACATGTAATGCACTTGAATCATCCTGAAATCATCCTCCACCACCCAGGACCACGGAAAAACTGTCTTCTGTGAAAATGGTCCCTGGTGCCAAAAAGGTGGGGAACTGCTGCTCTAAGGGACATGTCATTCAATGAGCCTCTTCTATTTTTAGATGTGGGACCTAGCCCTGACAAAAGGAACTTACTCAAGCCCTTACATCAATTTCATGATAATAAAAGTGAAATAAACTGCCTTCTTGTGGAATAAATACAATTAACAGTACCTGCTATAGAGCAGCTTCCCAGAGCAATTCATCTGACTTTCCATTGTGGTATGTTTCTTTCCTGCCTGGTTGTATACATATGCACACTTTTTTTTCACTTTTTTTCACACCAGTAGCCTGATGAGAAGGGCACAGCAACCCACTGCCTGGAGAATCCCATGGACAGAGGAGCCTGACCAGCTACGGTCCATAAGGTCACAGAGTCGGACACAAGCAACTTAGCACACATACAGCCTGATGAATCTCTGGGAGATGAGATTCACCCTTTCTCACAACTGTACTATACACAGTGTCAAACACAGAACTCTGCACCTGGCAAACTCTCAATAATCTGTTATTGATGATTAATAATGGGAAATAGATGCATCAATTATAATGCTAGCTCTTGGATCACACAAAGTCCACCTTAGAAGAAAGAGCACTTGAGACTATGCCTCTTAAACAGATCCAAGAGCACCATATTCATCACTTGATTCACATTATTTTATTTAAACTCCTTTGGGAGTTTAGAGAGTCTCCCAAGTTCTTAAATTGTGTAACCAAGTTACACAAAGGATTAGGCAGATAGAGAGGGAAATGTTGCCTTTATTACTGAAAGAGCTGTTTAAGAAGGGGCAGTGGCATTCTTTCAGAATTAGACAGAGGTGTCCACCTGGTCAGAGAGGCCCTGGACATCCCCAGGCCTCTTGGGCATGAGCAGGGCAATAACAGCCTGGGTTATTGCATGACAGAAGGCAAACCAAATCATCAGTTCTCAGGAGACAGGAAGGTTCCAAAGAGGAAAGGGACATTGCTGAGCTATGACTTCCAAGTTCTTCATCCCAGTTAGACAAGTGAGCGGTGGTAAGAACCTACAAGTGTTTGCTTCTGGACCTCTTTCCATATGGAAACACACACCCTTTCTCCTAACAACATTCCCTAACATTCCCATCTATCAGAGGTAATTGCTATTGTTGTTTTGGTCACTAAGTGTGTCTGACTCTTTTCGACCCTTTGAACTGTAACCTGCCAGGCTCCTCTGTCCATGGGATTCTCCAGACAAGAATGCTAGAGTGCGTTTCCATGACCTCCTCCAGGGATCTTCTCAACGCAGGGATTGAACCCATATCTTCTGCATTGGCAGGCAGATTCTTTACCATCTGAGCCACCAGGGAAGCCTATCAGAGGAAATAGGTGCAATTAATTGTCTATTTTTCCAAATGAGAAATCTGAGAGTCAGGGAGTAAGGGACTTACTCTAGGCTGCACAGCAGGTAAACAACTGGGCCAGATTTGAAAACAGGGCCGTCAGCATGTCCCAGAGGTATAGACGGTACGCTGTATTACATCACTGCCTATTTCTCAAAGGTAGCCATTCCAATGCCCTGTGTCAGTTAAAAGAAGAAACATCCTAAAGGATGCTGACTTATTAACTCACGACCTTTATCCACGAGACTGTTTTGCTGGCATTTGAATGGAGACTGGTGAGGGCAGGGTATTAGCAGGGCTCTGCTGCCTGAGGTACTGAGGGGTTTATCTTTGTAGTTGAGGAGAGGATGTGTGCCTGTGTGCTAAGTCAATCATGTCTGACTCTGGACGACCGTGTAGACTGTAGCCCGTCAGGCTTCTCTGTCCATGGGATTCTCCAGGCAAGAATACTGGAGTCATTTGCCACGCCCTTCTCCATGGGATCTTCCCGACACAGGGATCAAACCTGCGTCCCTCCGTGTCTCCTGCATTGGCAGGCGGGTCCTTTACCACTAAGGTCACCTGGGAAGCCTAGAGAATGTAAACTGTGAGAGCAGGGAGCACGGACGCCAGCACTCCCCTGGAGAGGGTGTGCCCTTACTGGGTTTTATGGAACCAGTTGATCTAGGTGAAGGCTCCTCCGCTTGGCTTCTCCCATTGGCCACCGACTCATGTGAAGAGTAACATTCATACTTTGTGCAGAAGAAGTAAGGAGAAAGCAATACCTTTTTTTGATTGCTTAAGAGTCAGGAGTTACAACTAAACCAATCTGCCTGACATGTTCAATACTGTTCTGAAAATATTCTCTGCTCAGCTGAAGGCAGGAACATAAGAATCTCTGTTCTCAGCTCACGTCAACCAGTGTTATATCTGATAGAGCACAACAATTAGAGTTTTAGCCAGAAGTGGCACCTTCTGGACCTATGACACCTCATATCAAGAGACTTGTGGGGCCCTGAGGGACAGCATTTCACTTTTCAGAGTTTCTTTTCCCTCTTGATTCTTACCTTAACCACTCACATCACAAACCATGTTTCCAAAAGAGGAGGTTGAACTCTGAAGCTGAGTAGCACTACAAGCACAAATCTTGGAGCTTAGTAGACTTCCTGGCCATTCCATTTATTGCTGGTTTGACCTTGGGTGACCACCCAGTCTCTTGGAACCTCAGATTCGCAATATGGAAAACGTGGGTGATAATACTTGCCTTCTGCCTTCTTCTGGGGACAGACCAAAACAATGCAAATAAAAACACTTTGCACACTGATTGACGTCTAAGAAATGCTTGCTCAATGATGGCTGATTTCATTATTATGGTAACATCAGACACTATTATCACTATCTGATCCCAAGTAAATACGCACTTATGGAGTAGTGTAAACAGAGATTTTACAAGGAGGAGGCCCATAGAACTAAGTTTTAAAGGTACTTTAGAGATATTGAAGATGACACCTCCCATTACATTACACATGATTTCTTCAATGACAACCCAGGAAAGAAACTGATTTCAGCCTTGCTGCTGCTACTGCTAAGTCACTTCAGTCGTGTCCGACCCTGTGCGACCCCATAGACGGCAGCCCACCAGGCTCCCCCATCCCTGGGATTCTCCAGGCAAGAACACTGGAGTGGGTTGCCATTTCCTTCTCCAATGCAGGAAAGTGAAAAATGAAAGTGAAGTCGCTCAGTTGTGTCCGACTCTTAGTGACCCCATGGACTGCAGCCTAATACCACTTCTCAAGAGACAACAGTTAACCAGCAAATAACTGTTGTCTCTTGAGAAGTGGTATTGAATCTTACAACAGATTGCACTTCTGTTTTCAGTGGTAGGAAGCTCATACTTAAAGTAGGACAATAAACTACCATTTATGTAAATATCCTTTTATTCAAGGGCTCATTATACCAAGGAGAACATTGTGGCCCCAAATGATTTATTTTATATACTTGACACAATTGATCTTTTCCTCAAATTTGAGACTCTCTTGTTTCTTGTAAAACTACTTTTTTGAAAATCTGTTCCCTTTCTTCTCTTCTGACTTATTGTACTTTGATGCCTCCCACATCCCACATTTTCAATGTGCTTTGTCTGTATCATCGTATTTAAATCTCCAAGACATGTTCTGAAGCATGATTTACTCTTATCTTCACTTTATGGAGAAGAAACAAGTTTAGAGTGATTTGCCTTTACCTGGTACACTAGTCATTCTCCCATTCCTTTCATTATATTCTCCCTCCACATATGAGACACTATTATATGACCACATTCATGACGTGCTGCAGTCCATGGGGTCCCAAAGAGTTGGACATGACTTAGCGGCTGAACAATAATAACATACAGTTATATGTCAACAATAATTAATATCAATTGCCAACAGTAGCAAATTTGTACCTATAGCTCTGAACTCTCTTTTGAAAACCAAAATACTACTTCCAAATGACTGTTTGACACTCTACAAACCCTCTAAGTTCAATAAGTTGAGACTCAATCTTAGTACCCCTCATCTGGAAACCATTCCTTTCCCCAGAGACTCATGTTTGCCTATAAGAATTAAATAAATAAATAAACAAAATAAAAAACTTGAGCATCCACCACGCCCCTGGCACCATGCTGTGTGTTTTTTTTTTTTTTTTCTTTTTTAAAACTTTTTTTAATGTGGACCGTTTTTAAAGTCTTTACGGCACATGTTACAATATTGCTTCTGTTTTATGTTTTGGTTTTTTGGGTCCAAGACATGTGGGATCTTAGTTCCCCAGCCAGGGATCAAACCTGAACCCCCTCCATTGAAAAGCAAAGTCTTACCTGTTGGACAGCCAGGGAAGTCCCCATGCTATGTATTTTAAAAGCATCATCTCATTTGATCTCCACAATAGTTTCAGAAGGTAAGCTCACCATTCTCTATAGCTGAGAAGAGGGTCATTCGCTCAAGGCTACTCATCAAGCACTGGTTGTAGCCAGTCTGATTCTTAGATGAGACACTGAAACAACAGCCTTTCTTTAAGTCATGTGGGCTGGAAAACCTTATCTTTCAGTTTTCCTTCTTTCCTGGCCATATCCAATTAGTCATCTACTGTAATTTTTAAGTTCTCCAACTTGGGTACACACAGAAATCCTCCAGGGAGCTTTATAACCTATTGTAAACCCCAGAAATTCTGATTCAATTGATTTGAGCTGTGTCTGGGATATCAGAATTGTTTAACCGCCCCAGGTGATATAGTGAACCGCTGATTTTAACACTCTAAGTATGTATACCCAAATCATCATTATCTATCATTCCCACTGGAGAAGGAAATGGCAACCCACTCCAGTATCCTTGCCTAGAGAATCCTGTGGACAGAGAAACCTGGAGGGCTGCTGTCCATAGGGTCACACCGAATTGGACATGACTGAAGCAACTTAGCATGCCTGCATGCACTGGAGAAGGAAATGCCACCCCACTCCAGTATTCTAGCCTGGAGAACCCCAGGGATGGAGGAGCCTGGTGGGCTGCCGTCTATGGGGTCACACATAGTCGGACACGACTGAAGCGACTTAGCAGCAGCAGCAGCATTCCCACTTCTCCTGCTCCAGCATTAGTTTCATCATGTCTTCCCACATTTTGCTAGGCCCCTTAGACTGCCATCCTGTCCCTAATTTTTTTTTTTCCATGCCAGACATTCTTCATGATGAGTGTTCAGGGTGATCTCAACAAAGAACAGATCTGACAAGACCACTCTCCAGATTAAATCTGGCCATAGTTTCCTATTGCCCTAGGGAAAAGTCCCAGATCCACCTTCTCTTTGTTGTACCTGCTAAACTCTTTCCCAAATGGCTTGCCAGGTAGCTCAGTGGTAAAGTACCAGCCTGCCAATGCAGGAGACATGGGGTAGATCCCTGGGTCAGGAAGATCCCCTGGAGGAGGAAATGGCAACCCACTTCAGCATTCCTGCCTGGGAAATCCCATGGACAGAGGAGCCTGGTGGGCTACAGTCCATGTGGTCACAAAAGAGTTGGACACAACTTAGGGACTCAATAAAATGACAACAAAGACAAGCTCTTCCCCACACTGACATTACTTTGCTCCTGATGCAGCCCTGCTTGGAATACAAAGTCCTCCCTACCCTGTAGGATTAAATTTAGATGTCCTCTTTCTCCGAGGTCTTCCTTGTTTGATTCCATCCTCATCAAATCAATTGCTCCCTCCTCTGTGCTTCTAAAGCACAAAGCACTTTTATTTTTGGGTTAGTGTCAACTCTCCTAGATTGTAATCTCACTGAGGGCAGGAAATACTGTTCATTCTTCTCCCCTAAAGACACAGCATACTATAATAGAGTTGTTATAAGAATTAAATCATAGTAGCTATTGAAAAATAAACAAATACATTAATATAAGAACTTTTTTCCTTTTTTATATTTTCTTTCATTTTCTTCCCCCTTCCTTTAAATAGGATAGCCTCATCCCCATGAGAGATTTCTAAAATTGTATCCCATCCCAGAGAGAAGAACAACTGACTTCGGGGTGTCTATAAAAATTGTTGTAGTGACCTTGAGAAAGTGAATTAGCCTCTTGACACTACAGTGGTCTAGTCTGTAAAATGGAAACAGCAATAATAACAATTCTCGGGGCTGTAGGATAATTGAATGATAATGGATATAAGATAGTAACTTAGTACTTGGCACATAGTAAGAACTCAAAGAAGCTTTTTTCCTTCTCCATGAAGCCTTCCTTGCCCATGCTAAATCTCACTGATGCCTTCCTTTTCCTTACTCACTTGAATTTATTTAACAAATATTCACTGAAGGTCCAGTATATTATACACACTTCTCTAAAGTGCTTCTTACATAACAGTGGAAAACCAGCAGAAAGTCCTGCCCTCAAGGGACTTAGTTTCCAGTGTGGAGAGAGAGAAAGAAAAGAAAATAACAAAGCAAAATATACGGAATCAAAGATGACAGTAAGCACTAACAAGGAAGGACGGGACACGCTGCCAGGGCAGGGCTATGATTTTAAGTGCAGTGGGCAACTACGTCCCTTTTCAAACAGGCGCCTTGAGGTGAAGATCTGAAGAAGGTGGGGAAATCAGCCACGCAGACATCTGGGGGACAGAATTCCAGGCAGGAGGGATATCAAGGAAGCCAATGAGACTACAGGAGAGTAAGTGGGGGTGGGATGGGGTGAGTAGGTGTTGAGTTCAGGGGTGGGAACATCATGAGGCCGGATGGAGTAGGATGCTGTCAATTATTTTAAGAACTTTGGATTTTACTCTGAGTGAGATGAGAAGACTTTGGAGAGTCATACAGGGACAACTGATATATTTTTCGGGATCAACTTGGACACCAAATGGAGACCAACCTTTCAGGGCAAAGGCAATGGGGAAGGAGACCATGTAATCTCAGCGAGAGCTGATGGAGGCTTGCATCAGACTGTGACCATGGAGATGGTGAGGAGCAGGGGGATCCAGGATGTATTTTAACATCAGACTAGGTATCCTGTAAGATTGGGTGCATGATATGAGTGAAATAGAAGGGCGTTTTGTTCTGAGCAAAGGCACAGTTGGAATGACCAGAGCTGAGACTGGGGAGTCCATTCCAGGACCGGGTTTGATGGGGAAAGGTAAGGAGTTTAATTTTGAAAATAAGTCTGAGGCATGCAAGGAGATAAATCAAACACTTGTTGTAGTACCAATATGAAGAAACGATCCAGAATGAAAGGAAAAAAGAGCTGTTGGTATGCAGATAATATTGGAAGCAATGAGAGAGAATGAGATCACCCAGGAGTGAATGCAGACAGCGTAAGGTGGTAGTCAAAGGACTGAGTTTCGAGAAACTCCAACATCAAGACATCAAGCTAATGAGAAGATGTCAGCTGATAGTAAGAGATCTGGCAGCGAGGAGCCAGAAAAACCAGGACAGTGTGTGTGACGGCTTGGAAGACAAGTGAAGGAAGTGTTTCTAGGAGAAGGGGGTGATAAAAGATATGTTGCTAACAGGTGATGAAGTTCAAAATGAGGGCTGATAACTGACTCCTTGGGGTAGCCCCGTGGATGTCCTTCATAACCTTGAGAAGAGCAATTTTGATGGAGAGGTAGAGATAAAAGCTTGATTAGAGGCGATGGGGGAAAATGGGTGGTGAGCCTACTCACCAGCTGCCAGGAGTTGTACAAGCTACGGAGCTTCAAATTCTTCATCCCTCCCCGTCTTCTTCCCTTACTCCCCTCTTTGCTTCTTCCGTCTCTCCCTCCCTTTCTCTCTTTCTCCTCCTCCCTTTCTCTCTTTCTCCTGCCCTGCCTTCCTTCTTTCTTTCCTTGATCTATAAAGTCTACAAAGGGATCTGTATCTATAAAGGGATAACAACATCTATTTCATGAAAATTTTGTGATGTCTGGTATGTAAAGCATGGTAAAGTGTGGCATGTCCTTCCTAACAAAAGTCCCTTCCTGCCCGTGTAGGATCCTATGTCTTATACCCTCAGGGTCTGGAACAAGATCTGCACAAGTAGGTGCCCATTAAATGCTCACTGATGGAGATGAGTTAGGTCTACAAGTCTCCTTCTGGTCCAAGAGCCTGGCTATTTCTTTGGATCAAACAAGAAAGCTTTCTTGTTAAAGGTGAGGATGGAATGCTGGAGTCCATCATTGGCTTTTCAGGAAAGGAGGCTTTTGGCTCGGAAGAGTATGGGGCTTCTGACTGTAAATAAGAATTGCAATTCTGCTTGGAAATGGGGATAGAAGGTCTGAGAATAAGTGCACTCTGTCCAGGGCAGCCTCCTGCGGAAATGATTTCCGGAGCAGAGTGCCAAAGTGCTTTCGTAAATGATTCTGGCTCACCCCTTTCCCTATCTCCTGCCCTTGTGTATGCAACATTTATAAAAATAAACATTTGCAGGAGGCATTTGGGAGGACGCCAAGGTGGAGCACCCGGCAAAAGAAACAGATACACTAGAGAACTTAGAACTCCCAAGAAGAATGTTGGTTTTCAGAGGAAGGAACCCAAAGACCGAGGAGGGTGGCGGTAAGGGAAAGGAATGTGTGAGTCTCAGAGCTCCCACTCTTCTCTCAGCTTCTCCTCTCTTTTACCACCTCATTCCTCACCCTCTTTCCCACTAGAATGCATGATTCTTGATGGAAAGAGCCACACTACTGATTTTTGGTCTTGGCTTAGTATCCAGAATGGCACGTTTATCAAGCAACCACTGGATTCCAGGAACTCTGTTCCTACAATCATGTCTGCATTAGATGTCCCATAATTAAATAAGCATGCTTTCATCCTTGTAAGTTAGTACTGCATTTGTTCCACGCAGGTTACCCCAAATGTCACCTCCTTATAGAAGTCCCTGCTTCTTCCTACATGCGTCATTTCTCTTCAGATACCCGTCACTTATCACTCTGTAATAGAAGCTCCCTGAAGGCACGATCTCACTGCCTAGAACAGGGTCTGGTGTATAATGAATATTCAGTTAATATGAACATATGATTAACACTCATTTCATGTCTGTCTCCATTGCTAGACTGAATTTCCTGATGAAAGAGATGGAGCCATTTTCTACTTAATTTCTCCACTTTCTGGTACTTAGAAAATACCTAGTAAATGCCAGGACTCCCGTGGTGGTGCAATGGATAAAATCCACCTGCCAATGCAGCAGACACTGGTTTGATTCCTGGTCCAGGAAGATCCTATAGGCCTCGAAGCAACTAAGCCTGTGTTTCACAACTACGGAGTCTGCATGCTGCAGCTATTAAAGCCCGAGTGTCTAGAGTCTGTGCTTCACCACCAAAAAAAAAGCCATGACAATGAGAAGCCCACACACCACAATGAAGAACAGCCCCCACTCACTTCAACTAGAGAAAGTCTGTGCAAAAGCATCAAAGACCCAGTGTAGACAAAAATAAATTTTAAAAAACTTTAATAAAATAATAGGAAAGATTTTTTAAAAAGATGATACTCAGTAAATGTTAATGGGATAAACATATGACCCAAACTCTCATTTTTTATGTTTCTTTCAAATTATTTTCTACTTTATTAAATAAAATATATAATTTTATTAAATAAATGTATATTATATAAAATATGGGATAATGTTGAAAACAGATAAGTGTTTCCATTTTAAAATAATGGAGGTGTGACCATCTTGCTCATTAGTAGCAACAAATGCTTGCTCTTATAGTCACTCATTCCAAGTGTTTATTAAGCACCTACTGTGTGCTGACATCATGCAAATCACTGTACAAAAGATGGAGATCAAGCATATAGTCTTTATACTCAAATAAATCAAAGGTTAGTGCCAAGATAAGGGTACTAATGGGAATCATGGAAGAACATAGTCAAAGCCAGACTGGTGTCATCAGAGAAAAACTCCCAGTAGGAGGACCAGTAAAGCTAAAGAAGTTGAAATGCGTCATGTATTCAAGGGATGATTGGCCTGGGTTTGGGCAAGGGAGAGAGAATGAGGAGAGGAGGGTAGGGATAAGTTTGCCCAGGCAGAAGGAACAGTATCACAACATGTAAGGAATAGAGCAAAAGGACTCAGAAAAGTGATAGAAGATGAAAATAATCAAAAAAGTCAATGGCCAGTGGGCAGGGGCAGCTGGAGGAGAGAGAGAGCATAGGGCTGGGACAGGCACGGCGAGGAGGGTCTCGTATTTAGGAATAGTTCAGACTTCCTTTGGTGAGTGCTGAATCCTATATTTTCTCACTGGTGAATCTCATAGACACACAGAGGCATGCAGAAGAGAAGTAATCCCCCAGAAAGCCTAGTTAACTGATGTCTGGAGGGCCTGCCTGTAGACCTGGACCCAAATCCCAAATCTGCACAAATCGCTCAAATCCAAATCACTGCACTAGGAATGGAAATGAGATAACCTCTCTCACACTGGTTATAATGAGCTGGTAATGGAGGTCTGGGGTCAGTGTTTTAGAAGGATCCTGTGGTTCCATCTGCATCTATAGGAAAGCGAGTTGGGCTAGATTCAAGCTCTCTGCCTTGGGGGGGCGGCGGGGGTGAGAGGAGAACTCACTCGCACCTGTCATGTATCTGGCATTTCCTGGAACCACATTGTGCAACTCCTCACTTACACCCCAAAGACCTCTGTTTCTTGGTGAATTCTTTCTAGATGATTATGATTCTTCATTTACCCTTTTCCTTGTTTGAACATCTCCTTACCAGGACACATACCAGAGATTTTCCTAGAAATCCAGAACACTGCTAGCAAGGGTCTGACTGATGATTGTGAAATTCTCCAAATTCAAAAACGGTTCACTTGAGTCAGGAAAACCAGAAGGAACTCTCACTACTACCATCTTCTAATCCCCAGGTTTGTGTACTGAAGGGAATCAGGAGGGCCCAAACACAGTATTTTAACAGTGATTACTATGTCCACAGGATTGCTTGTTCATTGCCACAGGAAGTATTTTAATTAACAAAGCTTTAAATATGATGAAATATATGGAAGCTGTCAACCCTCCCATAGGAGGTGTTGGGTCTTCCATGTAATGTACTTTTTGTATATTTCCTTATTTGTCATTTTGATAGCACATTTCATTTTGTAGGTATTCAGTAAGTATGTTTTGAAGACATAAAGGGATGAACTCATCGATGAAATAAATAGGTAAGTAAATGAAGGCAGAAATTAATGACTCTTATCTAGTTTTAATTAAGCCTTTTGAGGAAAGGACCCACCCAAGCATTTTTCATCTTCAAGCTTCTGTGGAGCTTGTCATAGCATCTGACACATAATGGTTTCTCAGGAAATGTATATTTTATGGATTATATTCCATAAGTACAGAATACACGTATATACGTATATACACACACACACACACACACACACACACACACACACACATACTTTATAGAGGCCACTGCAGCACCTGTTACTCAGTAAGAATAGACAGAACAATGCATGTTCAATGCATGTTTTATATCATTTTCAGGACAAGTTTCTCCACAAGAGGCTCATGAACCATTTGTATCAGAATATAAAAATTAAGTAGGAATAATTTTGGTCCGCAATCCCAGGTCAATCTTGGGCATTTTTAACAAGTTCTTAAGTGGTTCTGAGGTACCCACATTAGAGACTTACCTTCTAAACCAAGGGATACTTGAGAGCAGAAACTAGGTTTGTGCATCTTTGATTCTTTCAAGTGCAATGCAACTTAAGGCCCAGGACAGACTGGGCTTTACTTTTGAAGGATATTTCAGGGGCAAGTTCTTACTGGATGTCTTGACTGTCAAACTGGTGACATTTCATGCCAAACCAATCATAAAACAGATGATCTCACAAGGGTCAAGTTGTATACCATAGTTGCTTTCTCCAGCATGCTCCTGGAAGTTAAGTGGAGTGTCTCAAGCCTATGGAGCTATGGGTTCTATTATGCCCTACTGTCTGAGACTGGGTTTAAGGAGTATGCTAATGGTGTTATGTGACTCAGTGGTAAAGAATCCTCCCACTAAAGCAAGAGTGATGCAGGACAGGCGGGTTCCATCCCTGGGTCGGGAAGATCCCCAGGAGTAGGACATGTCAACCCCCTCCAGTATTCTTCCCTGGGAAATCCCATGGACAGAGGAGCCTGGTGGGCTACAGTCCATGGGGTCGCAAAGCGTTGGACGTGACTGAGTGACGGCGTGCAGTGCAACTGCTGTTGTCGGTGCAGATCTCTGAACTGAACGGTACCAACTAACGAACTGACTCTGATCAAATTCCTCAGACCCAGGCTCTGGCAGAGGTTTGCATGTCCAGAAGTTTATCAGAAAGTGCTTTTGGAGATAAATCTATGGAGGGTGAAGGTGCCAGAACTGGGCAGAAGGAGGGACTGGGCTGTGATGTAGTTAAAACAAAGGCCTCAGTTGATGCCACCAGGGAACTCTGGAGCTAGGATGACCCTTCAGAGTCACTCCACTTGAGGCAAGTGGGCCAGGCCTTCAAACCCCACGTGAAAGAATGAGTGGATGCGGGCTCACCCTGCGGCCTTGGAGGCTCCCTTCCATGGAGGACCACTGGTAGCTGGAGAGCTGACGATGACCAGCAATCTCAACCTGGGCCCCTGAGTGCTTTAATTTTAATGGAGACTGTCTGTCTGGTACATCACCACGGGCAGCACACCAACTGTCTATGACGACCATCCCTAGAGAATTCACAGTTTGAAGATGGTGCCGTGTGTTGCTAGTTAGCCATAGGCTTTGGGGTCAGGGATAACAAATCCGATGTCTCTCCTTTTTACTAGCTGTATGACCTGTGTAACAAGCTTAAGTTTTCCAAACTTCAGGTTTTTCCTTGCAAAATGGTGCATGACAATGCCTGGTTCCCAGGCATATGTACATAGCCTGTACATATGTAAGTCATATGTACAAAGCCCCTCTGCCTCCACTCTTTCTCCTTAAAGATTATTTAACATCAGTTTAACATTTATTTACTCCTCAAACGTGTTGTGTGGCTTGACTCAGTATGTGTCTGTAAAATGAAAATCACTTGGGGGAAGGCAGACTTACATCCCCTGAGCCTGTTCTCAAAATCAGTGACTTAAAAAAAAAAAAAAAAGTACATTTTAAAAGCATAATAAAAAACTACCTTATAGATATAATAAAAACATAATGGTTTCACATAATAATAGAAAGTAACTGAAGGAAACAATATAAAGTAAATTATTTCTTTGACAAATATCTGAGGGCCTGCAGCCCGTGTCAAGCCTATTTTGTATGTATGGGATTCACTGGTGAACAAAGTAGATGAAACTCTTCTCTCTTTCAGAGTACATCTTCTAAAAGGCAATTGTGTATGTATATATATATATACTCAAATAAACAGATACACAAATGCCTTTATTTATTAACATATAGACAGGTAGCAGGTAGGTAGATTATTCTTGTTGAGTTGTTAGGTTGTGTCTGACTCTTGCGACCCCATGGGCTGTCCATGGATTTTCCAAGCAAGAATATTGGAGTGGGTTGCCCTTTCCTTCTCCACCATAGTCACTGGACTCCTGGCAAAACACTCTCTATCTCCACAAGATGAAACAGAAAGAACACAGGGAATTTGGGAATATTTCCTATGTTCTGAGTGCAGCATTTCACTTTAGCTTGAGAACTGGGGAAAATTCATTCTTTCAGTCAAAGGGCTCATGAAATAGCTAGACAGATAGACAGATATGCTAGAAAGTTTTAAGTGCTATGAAGAAAACCAAGAAAACTTTGAGGAAGAATGCAAGACTCATTTTAAAAAAAGATGGTCAGTGTGAGCTTCATTAAGTCAATGAAAATGACCTTTTCATGAGAGTTGAAGATGTGGGAGCTATCCTAGGGGGAAGTTGTTCTAAATACAGATAGTAGCCAGTGCAAAGGTCCTGAGGTAGAAACATGCCTGTCATATGAGGCGCTGCAAGAAGTCAGACTGTGTGACACATAGAGAATATAATCACGGGGTGGCACCTTGACTGTCCTAGCCTAGACTGACCCACAATGCAAGGCCTCCCCTGCCAACCTGCCTCCGACTGCCTCTGCTCAGATGGAAGATCCCCGTGCCATTGCACACCCCTCTTCACTTTCTTGCCCTCCCAAAGATCAGCAAATGACATACTAGCTGTGCTTAGTCGCTCAGTCATATCTGACTCTTTGTGACCACATCAACTGTAGTCCGCCAGGCCCCTGTGTCTGGGGGAGTCTCCAGGTGAGAATACTGGAGTGGGTTGCCATGCCCTCCTCCAGGGGATCTTCCCAACCCAGGGACTGAACCCAGGTCTCCCACACTGCAGGAGGATTCTTTACCGTCTGAGCCACCAGGGAAGCCCAAAAATATTGAAGTGGATAGCCTATCCCTTCTCCAGGGGATCTTCCTGACCCAGGAATTGAACCAGTGTCTCCTGCATTGCAGGTGGATTCTTTACCAGCTGAGCTACCAGGGAGCCTGGCATTTTATTCTCTTTCTCTATTGAAATCACAATTAGTGGAATCAGTCTGGAAAAAAATCACCAAGATAGAATAACACACACACACACACACACACACACAATCTAGGTTACAGACAAGCCTGGAACTGACATCCCAAATGAGCTTCTGGAAAAAATCACCAAGATAGAACAAACAAACACACACTCTGTCTGTCTGTCTGTCTGTCTGTCTAGGGTACAAACAAGCCTGGAACTGACATCCCAAATGAGCTTCCACAAGAAAGCTCAGGACAAGACTAGGTCTTCAGCCTAGGTCCTGCCTCAGCCTAGCGATGGCAGTCATTGATAAGAGAAACCGATCTCTTATATTTCCACAACTTGAATGGTTCATCCTGGAATGGAATTTATAAAATGGAGAGAAAAATAATACTTTATGGTACAAATATCACTGCCCCTCAGGCTTCTTCCCTGTTATCTGGACTCTACTTAGGTTGAAAATGTTAATAGACGTACTCACACACCGTGGTTTCTGCTCTTTGAATTCATACTCAAAATCCAACTTTAACATTGTGAAAAGCTTCAGGGATGGATCTCAGAATCTTGTAGAGAAAACTGCTCAAGATTACAATCTTAACTCTCATATCTTCTGGGATCTCATTTCTGAGTGTTTATGAGGAGGGGAAAGTCTTCATCCTTTCCCTACATCCAGGAGGAGCTACATAACATCAGCCTTTGCACCAGAGTCTCATCATCCAGATCTTTGATGACGCTTGGCACCTATAACAGCATTCAGTTTCTTGAAGGGTCAGGATGGTGTGAACATATCCTGATGAACTGCTCATGGCAGGGCTCTGCTCCATCTGATGACACCCCGTGTCTCTAACAGCTTTGCCTCTGACACCAAATGACTGCAATATTGGCCAAGACACACTTCAAGTCTCTCAAACTCTTCTCTTACTTTTGCAAAACAAAAGTGTCTTATACCCATGACGTGAAGACAAAGATTTGGCTCCTGGCTCTGCCCATTGTTTTTAACTTTAAAACATTTTTCCATTTTTATTAAGACATAATTGACAGAACACTGTATAAGGTGAAATATACAGCGTAAGGACTTGACTTGTAACTGGATTTTGACACTTTTGAGAAGGCTGCTGTTTTTTAAATTTATTTTTAATTGGAAGATAATTGATTTACAATGTTGTGTTGCTTTCTGCTGTACAACAACATGAATCGGCTCTAAGTACACATACATCTCCTCCTTTTTTTTTTTTAAATCCTATAGCACTTTATTTTTTTTTTCCATTTATTTTTATTAGTTGGAGGCTAATTACTTTACAATATTGTAGTGGTTTTTGCCATACATTGACATGAATCAGCCATGGAGTTACATGTATTCCCCATCCTGATCCCCCTCCCACCTCCTCCTCCACCGATTCCTCTGGGTCTTCCCAGTGCACCCAGGCCCGAGCACTTGTCTCATGCATCACCTGGGCTTTGGTGATTGTTTCACCATAGATAGTATACATGCTGTTCTTTTTGAATTCCCACCCTCACATTCTCCCCAACAGAGTTATAAGTCTGTTCTGTATTTCTGTGTCTCTTTTTCTGTTTTGCATATAGGGTTATCATTACCATTGTTCTAAATTCCATAATATGTGTTAGTATACTGTACTGGTCTTTATCTTTCTGGCTTACTTCACTCTGTATAATGGGCTCCAGTTTCATCCATCTCATTAGAACTGATTCAAATGAATTCTTTTTAACGGCTGAGTAATATTCCATGGTGTATATGTACCACAGCTTCCTTATCCATTCATCTGCTGACGGGCATCTAGGTTGCTTCCATGTCCTGGCTATTATAAACAGTGCTGCGATGAACATTGGGGTGCATGTATCTCTTTCAGATCTGGTTTCCTCAGTGTGTATGCCCAGAAGTGGGATTGCTGGGTCATATGGCAGTTCTATTTCCAGTTTTTTAAGGAATCTCCACACTGTTCTCCATAGTGGCTGTACTAGTTTGCATTCCCACCAACAGTGTAAGAGGGTTCCCTTTTCTCCACACCCTCTCCAGCATTTATTGCTTGTAGACTTGGATAGCAGCCATCCTGACTGGCGTGTAATGATACCTCATTGTGGTTTTGATTTGCATTTCTCTAATAATGAGTGATGTTGAGAATCTTTTCATGTGTTTGTTAGCCATCTGTATGTCTTCTTTGGAGAAATGTCTGTTTAGTTCTTTGGCCCATTTTTTGATTGGGTCATTTATTTTTCTGGAATTGAGCTGCAGGAGTTGCTTGTATATTTTTGAGATTAATCCTTTGTCTCATCTCCTCCCTCTTGAGCCTCCCTCTTACCCCTACCCTCATCCCACTCCCCTAGATCACCACGGAGCACTGGGCTGAGCGCCCTCGGCCATACAGCAGATTCCCACGAGCTCTATTTTACACGTGGCAGTGTGCATATGTCAATCTGTTGTTGTGTGGTCGCTGAATTATGTCCGACACTTTCTGTAACCCCATGAGCTGCGGCCTGCCAGGATCCTCTATCTATGGGATTTCCCAGGCAAGAGTACTGCAGTAAGTTGCCATTTCCTTCTCCAAGGGATCTTTCTGACCCAGGGATTGAACCTGCATCTCCTGCGTTGGCAGGCAGATTCTTTACCACTGAGCTATCAGGGAAGCCTGTGCATGTCCATGCTACTTATTAATTCCATGACTTGCAGCAGGGCGTTTGAACTTTCTATGTTGAAAGCTCCCCTTCTGAGTGAGCTACCTCACAAAATACCATGGCATTAGAGGAGCTTTGCAGAATAACTATGCAGTGATACTGAAATTAAAGAGGCATTAATATCTGTTGCCAGGGAACACTGAGGTATGCTGTCTGCTGTGGAGTTCTAGGACATCTGGAGAGGTCACCTGCACCTTCCTAACTCATTTAAAAAAAAAAAAGAGAATTCAAAGGCATTCATATACACATTTTCTTATTCGGCTAATAGGATGGACATTTTCTTTCATAGGATTAACTCCTCTGAGGCCCAAATTTATGATCTTATGGCTATGAATTATCATCCCCTTTTTCACTAAGACAATCAGTTTATGTTATTAATTGAGAACTCAGCCTCTGGGTCAAAAGTTTCCAGACTTGTTCACTCACTAGCTGCAAACTTGGGCAAATTTCTTTGCTTTTCTAAACCTAGATACTGTAGATTTATATAACAGTAGGCATAATAAAAGTAATTTTTAATAGAATGTTGATTACATTTAATGAAATAATGCATATACTTGTTTAAGCATGGTATCTGGCACATAGAAAGTGGTTAAGACTGATTATTACTAGTGTTGTTAATATTACTTTATAACTATATACATCCAGGTTTCCCAGGTGGCACAGTGGTAAAGAATCCGCCTGCAAATGTAGGAGACACAAGAGATTCAGGTTCAATCCCTGGATTGGGAAGATCCCCTGGAGAAGGAAATGGCAACCCACTCCAGTATTTTTGGCTGGGAAACCCGTTGGACAGAGGAGCCTGGAGGACTACAGTCATGGGCATGCAAAGAGTCAGACATGACTGAGTGACTACACACACACACATACACACACACACACACTATATATAAACATATGTATGCATGTGTGTGTGTGTGTATATACACAACATATATATATATATATAAAACAATATTTTTAAAGTTAGGTGCTTGGAATCAGGCTGACAAGGAAAATGACTCTCTTGGTCATTAAGGTTGTAATTTCAACATGACTATGGCAGTGTTCATATTCATCTATACAGTGCATGGAATTCTCCAGGCCAGAATACTGGAGTGGGTAGCTGTTTCCTTCTCCAGGGGATCTTCCCAAACCATGGATCGAACCCAGGTCTCCCACATTGCAGGCGGATTCTTTACCAGCTGAGTCACAAGGGAAGCCCTCTTTTCTTTTAGAGAAAGCCATTTCAATGCATTATTCTGTTCTGTATGCTGAAAAGAGGATGGGGGGTAAAGGATGACAGAGAACTGACCCAAAAGGTTTAATGGAGAGTCCATTGTAATTAAAGTACTGGGTTATGAATAGAATGGAAGTATTTGGACTCTAATTAATACATACGTAAGAGAGAGAGGACGGTCACTTGGATGCTAAAAGAATTCTCTGCCGGCAACACTACGCACATTGCTCCCTCCAATACTGCAAACAGAATGCAAACGTAGAGACCACCAGAAGCCTCTGGGTCCAGCTTGCTTTTTCTTGCTACTCCTAGTTTGCCATGCCCTAATTCCTGCCTTATGCTTTCCCCATCAAAGTTCAAGGGGGAAGGAAAAAAAGCTTGAGATTTACACAGGTACTTGGTGGTGACTCAGAACCTCATGGAATTTATAGTCTTGCTGGCTTCTGTTTGAAACTCAGCTCTGTCATTTACATTAGCTGCGTGACCTTGAGAAGATTCTTAACATCTCAACATTGTTTTCCTCCATTCTGCTGTGGTGAATACAGGAGACCCCTGGAATTACTGTCTTTTGATTACTTACCGGACACCAGCTGAGGTGAGAGGTGGCGGAGACATTTATACATGGAATCTAAACTAAGGAAATATCGTGGGGTTAAGAGCTATCTCTGTGAATCAACAGAAACACAAAGATCCCAAGCATTAAGCACAAGGACTGCAGAGCGGGACAGACAATTCAGACCCCACCAGGAAGTCTGGTCTCAGCCACTACATCATCACTTTGCCTCCATCTGTCTTGGTTTCTAGACACATAAAAGGTGGTGCTGGTTTAGTCACTAAGTCATGTCCAACTCTTGCAATCCCTGCCAGGCTCCTCTGTTCATGGGATTCTCCAGGCAAGAATACTGGAATGGGTTGCCATTTCCTTCTCCAGGGCATCTTCCTGACCCAGGAATTGAACCTGGGTCTCCTGTATTGCAGGCAGATGATTTACCAACTGAGCCATGAGGGGAGGAATTAGAACCTAGCCACAGAACAAGTGTGAGGAATAAATGAGATCTGGATATAAATCGCACAGCGTTGGCTTTCCCATAAGCATTCATAAGTGTCCGTGTTTATTGTTATTATAGCAGCAGTAGGAACAGCAGTATGGTCACGGTTGGTTGTTACTGAGGCGGCGGGCAGGACAAGGTGCACAGGTTTTCTAGACAACGACGGCAATCTGAGCAAGTGCGTTTGGGCTGGAGCCCCAAATGCGATGCAGGGAGTGGGCACTGAACGCACTCATGATCTGACAGCATGTTATAAATGGGAGACTCAGAAAGTAAATCCTGAGACGGGAGCCCACCTCTGGGGTCCACCTGCTAACCCTCCGCTGCACCAATAAGGACAAACCAAAGATAGAAGATGCAGACTCTGATCCACCTCAAGGAGGCCCTTTTCCCTCCATCCCTGTAGTCAGGACTGCAGATGAATTCTCTCTCTGGAGTAGAAGTTCTAGTAAGCAGAAAAGGATGTGGGAAAACAAAGTTCAAAGAAAGCAACCTTGAATGCCCCAAGGAAGTTTCCACAGGTTTCCTCACCCTGTGGTATGCGAGTTGATAAGGTATAAGGTACAGCCTTCCTTTAAAACAACAGGGTGCGGTCGAATAGGATGCCAGGACATCAAAACAGAGCTCAGTGAGTTTCCTCAGTTCCTCCTTTAATCTACATTTGGGAAAACTGGGGCTCAGGAAGGGGGCAATGTGGCTGACATCTTAGCTCCAGACGGTGGTAAGGACTAGAGCAGATGAGAATCCAGGGTGAGTGGCTCCAACCTGGAAGCTGTGTTCACCTATCACACTGTTGTTCCCCTCCATGGAGCACAATACTGGAGGCTTCCGTTCAGTTCAGTTGCTCAATCGTGTCCTACTCTTTGTGACCCCATGAACCACAGCACACCAGGCCTCCCTGTCCATCACCAACTCCCGGAGTCCACCCAAACCCACGTCCATTGAGTCAGTGATGCCGTCCAACAATCTCATCCTCTGTCGTCCCCTTCTCCTCCTGCCCTCAATCTTTCCCAGCATCAGGGTCTTTTCAAATGAGTCAGCTCTTCACATCAGGTGGCCAAAGTATTGGAGTTTCAGCTTCAACATCAGTTCTTCCATGAACATCCAGGACTGATCTCCTTTAGGATGGACTGGTTGGATCTCCTTGCAGTCCAAGGGACTCTTAAGAGTCTTTGCCAACACCACAGTTCAAAAGCATCAATTCTTCGGTGCTCAGCTTTCTTTATAGTCCAACTCTCACATCCATACATGGCCACTGGAAAAACCATAGCCTTGACTAGAGGGACCTTTGTTGGCAAAGTGATGTCTCTGCTTTTCAATATGCTGTCTAGGTTGGTCATAACTTTCCTTCCAAGGAGTAAGTGTCTTTTAATTTCATGGCTGCAATCACCATCTGCAATGATTTTGGAGCCCAGAAAAATAAAGTCAGCCACTCTTTCCACGGTTTCCCCATCTATTTGCCATGAAGTGATGGGACTGGATACCACGATCTTACTGGAGGCTTACAGGAGAAGAATTAAAGGATGCCTTAGAAACTCAAGTCTCCTCAATTTATAGACAGGGCTTCTGAGCCCCGTAGAGAAAAATTAGCCTGTCTCAGGTAATCGTGAATGGATGGCTGAAGTAGAATTATAATTCAAGTCCCTGTACTCAGAGAGTATGCTTTCTTGTGCGCACTCTCACATTTCTGCAGAAAACCTAGAGGCTGGAGGATCTTAGAAGAGGTCCCTGCTCCTCAGGGTTTTCTGCATGTAGACCAGGAGTCAGCCTGTAAAGGTTTTAAGCTCCCTGTCTGTGCCTGGCCAGGCCCCAGGTTGGTCCTGTGTATCTCTCAAGTAGCAATTCCCATGAAATATCTCACAAAAAACATAGTGGAAAGGAATGAGGTCTCTTATTCGATCTGTCTTAGGATTCTTGCCGGCTGTCCTATCTTGGTGGGCTCAACATCTCCCCCAGTCTCTTGGCTCTCATGCATCAGGTACAGGTGTGGGGCTTGGGGACCCTGAGGGCTCCGGAACACTGACCCCAGGGTGAAAAATCATCCACAGGTTTTTTTTTTCACCGAGAACACATATCACCTGACTGCTCCTGGCCAGAGCTGCTGAGACACACAAGACATTCAGCTCCTTGGCCAGGTAGTAATGAAAGAACCACAACACAACAGCGTCTGGAAACACGTAATCAGAATGGGCACCATTGCAGGGGAAATGCAATGAAGTATATTAAATTATTTCCGCAACCGCAGCTCTGTCTTTAAAAGGGAAAAAAACACCACACACAATGTTTCATATTTCAATTTTAAAAGAGAGAGGCTCGACTTATAAAGTCAAATACATAGTTCAGGGCAAAGCATGTAGTTTGGTTTGTAGTTTATTTTCATATGCTTATTTATTTATTTATGGTTAGCTGAGTTCCAAAAAGGAACTGAAGCAAAAGATTTGTAACTTTTTTTTCTTTTCCAAGTTAGGTCAGGCCAAAATTTTTCTTTGAGAGGCTTATCACTGTGTTGGAAATTGGGGAGACAGATAAAAGAAAGAGTGTGAGCCTTAGCCTCAAGGTCTCAATCACATGAAATAAAGATGGAATAATAAAAATAATAATGTACAATGTTATGGTTTATCAAAATATTATCACATGCTGCATATAATTAAATCTTTCCAAATGAGACTGTGAGCAAACAATTTTTCCTAGCCTATTCATAATTGAATTGATACTCAGAGGGGAAAGACAGTCAAATCAGATTCACCTAGCTGGTAGCTGGTAGAGCCAAACTTGAAAGTTTGAATCTGAAATCAAGTGTGGTCACTAAGAAAGAAGAGAAGAAAAAAGGCTTAACTGGTTTGGGAAGGCTTTCTGAAAGAAATTATATACAGACTGGGTATGAATATGAGTTAAGAAGAGTTTGATGTTAGTAGAACAGAGAAAGACACAGCAATTAATGAAGGAATTCCTAACCCTTCATAAAATGCATAACCCAGTTTATGCTGTATTCCATATCTAAGTGGCTGTGAATGCCTCCTGAAATTGAGCCAGTTGCTTGCTTCCACATGTAGTGGCCCTGCTGATGGCTCATAATATCCTTATGGTTACAAAGTCATTTTATCACCTCTCCCCGGCTGAAAGTCAGGTTTTGACCATGATACCCATTGGGTCTACCATATTTAGAGCCACGGGAGCTTAAGCTACGACAGGCCCCACAAAGCCTCTGGCTCCATAGACAGGCTGGGTAGTCCAACCCAGAGGTAATGGCCACAGGAAGGACTTTTATCAATGGAAGACAGAAGGTTGCCAGTAGATAAATGCCTTTTTCCATTTTCCTTTTGACAGACGACTTCGCAATGTACTGGTTTCATGTAGAAACTCTCCGGAAATGTCCTAAGTGACCAAGCAATTAGCTGCACTTCCTTCCGAAGCTGTGATCAACTTGTTAACACAATACCCTGTGGCAACTTTCTTTTGAAATACCAAATTCACTTATTTCTGAAATATCAAACTCTCCTGCTATTATTAATGCTCACATCCTCTCAGTCTCCTTTTCTAGGTTCTCCTTATTAGAACTTCTGAACATTGAAATACCCAGCATTCAGTCTTTGGAAATTTTCTACTCCAGACTCAATCAATATTTTTTGGTGGCAGGGGGTGGGGGGAGCAGATATTCCTATTGCCAATGAATCACAAACATATTCCTCCAATTCAAACCTGCTTTCTAGACTTCAGACTTGTGTGTTCAGCCAACTTCCTGATCACTGTCTCCACATGGATGCCCAATCAGTATCACACTTAACATGACTAAAACCAAACTGTCTTCTGTACATATGCTCCACAAGCAATCTCTCCTGCACTTTCCCCATCTCAGAAAATAACTGTTCCAATCTGCTGACCCTGGAGCCAGTTTTGACACCTTTTTTCCCCTGCATCTTCCCCCTCCCCCCCAATCCATTCCCAAGTCCATCCAACCCATCCGCTAATACAGTATCTGTGCATTTCTTTTCCTTCCGCAGCTTTTATTCTGCATATCGGTCCAAGGTGCCATTTTTCCTTGCTAAATTATCACAGAAGCTTCCTAACCAGTCTCTCCGCTGCCCCTCGGTCTCCCTATTTTCAACTCAGCGGATGAAGTAGCTCTTTCAGGATATAAATCATATGACATCTCTCCTTAGCTTAAAAAACATCTTAAATTTTCCATCCTACGCAGAGCAGAAGCCAGTCCTCAAAATGACCTACAAAGCTCTCTTTGATCAGCCTCCCCCAGACGTCAATATCCTTTTCTTTTCTCTCTCTACAACAGTTCTCTTGGCCTCCTTGACTGTCCTCAAATCTGCCCCCCTTGCTTTCATCTCAGGGTCTCTGCACTTGGCATTCCTCAGCTAGAGGGAACATATCTGAGATATATGCCTGGCTCACGTTCCCCCTTCCCCAGGGGTCTGCTCAAAAGACCTCATCTCAACAAGGTCCATCATGACCATCCCATTGAACATTGCCGGAGAATTCTTTCACCCCTTCCAGGCTTTGTTCTTCTGTATAACACTTCTCCCATCCAACATGCTATACATTTTACTTAATCATGTGGTCTATTATCTGTGTGTGGTTGTTTAGTCACTGCATTGTGTCCGACTCTTTGTGACCTGCCATGGGCTATATTCACCCACTATACCCACCAACAGTAAGCATCATGAGTCCATGGTCCACCCTCACCCTCTTGTTCCTAGCCAAGTAACAGGAAGGTGCTTGACAGACATAGACATTCGTGGGATAAGTGAGCACTTATTTACCCTCTGGGCTCTGTGATAGCCCTCCCTTTGGGATCAGTGTTTCCCACCTGCTGAAATCATGAGAAGGGTGTGGAAAACTGCCTTTGTGGGCATCATTTGTGGCTGAAGGCCTGGGCAAAAGCTATGTCTCTCGTGTGTAGGAAAAGACAGCACATCCTCTACAATATGAGCAGAACTCTCACCAAGGAGGGAACAAGACCATTATTACCAGGGGCAAAGCCTGCAGACCCACTAGCGTAGGCCAGGCCTTCCCAAGTAGCTGCATGCCCTGCTGGCTGCCATGGATTACAGAGTGCCACGCGTGCATGCAAAGCAAAGGAGCAGTAGGTGGGAAAGGTATTAAGTTTTCATTTCAGCCAAGTCTTCATGTGGCATTTCAATAAGCAACGATGGGATGGAAAGGAGGGTCATTCCATGTGAAAAAAAATTAAGGACAGGATTATTACCCTGGGAAGAGGGGACCTGGGAGGGATGGAGCCAGGAGGCTGTGGCTGAGCGGCGAGTTTCTCTTCAGGTTCTAAGGGCAGTGCTATGTGTGGGCCCTGGGGTGAACAAGGCCCTCATAGAGCTGAGGACTGGGCAACTGTCCGTGGGAAGATCACAACCCAAAATTAAGCATCTATTGCTCCTGTCAGCATCCTAGAAGTCTCTCTTCACTCTGAGAAACACAAAAAGAAATACATATAGATAAATAGATAGATAAAGACATACACACACATCACACAGATATTTGGGAAAACATGTGCTTGAGGGAAGCAAGGAGAAGGCAATGGTACCCCACTCCAGTCCTCTTGCCTGGAAAATCCCATGGATGGAGGAGCCTGGTAGGCTGCAGTCCAAGGGGTTGCGAAGAGTCGGACACAATTGAGCGACTTCACTTTCACTTTTCACTTTCATGCATTGGAGAAGGAAATGGCAACCCAATCCGCTGTTCTTGCCTTGAGAACCCCAGGGATGGGGGAGCCTGGTGGGCTGCCGTCTATGGGGTCGCACAGAGTCGGACACGACTGAAGCGACTTAGCAGCAGCAGCAGCAGCAGCAGCAGAGGGAAGCAAATAGTATGGCTTATGTACATGTGCTGTTTAGGGAAGAAGAGAAAAAGCAAGCTTTATTATTATCATTATTCAGTTCAGTTCAGTCAGTTCAGTCGCTCAACCGTGTCCGACCCTTTGCAACCCCATGAATCACAGCATGCCAGGCCTCCCTGTCCATCACCAACTCCTGGAGTTTACTCAAACTCATGTCCATCGAGTCGGTGATGCCATCCAGCCATCTCATCCTCTGTCGTCCCCTTCTCCTCCTGCCCCCAATCCTTCCCAGCATCAGGGTCTTTTCCAATGAGTCAGCTCTTCGCATGAGGTGGCCAAAGTAATGGAGTTTCAGCTTCAGCATCAGTCCTTCCAATGAACACCCAAGACTGATCTCTTTTAGGATGGACTGGTTGGATCTCCTTGCAGTCCAAGGGACTTTCAAGAGTCTTCTCCAACACCACAGTTCAAAAGTGTTCAAAAAAGTTCACAATTCTTTGGTGCTCAGCTTTCTTCACAGTCCAACTCTCACATCCATACATTATCATTATTACTAATATTTAAATGACCATTCTTGGCTGTGTTGAGCAAGAGATTCTTATATAAATGGCCTTCAATAATTGATGATGAACACCAAAGCTTTCCTGCATCATATTAGTTTATAGAGACTTGCACTTATAATTCACTAATCACAGCTCTCATCCCCTCACCCCTTAAAGGCTGGGAAAGTTAATACAGTTTCCATAGGACAATTTACACCATAGAAGACATTGTGTGGCTCTGTTAGTGAATTGATGCATCCGCAGAGGCAAAGGACACGATAATCCATCAAAACACAGCCTCTGCCCTCAGCAGACAAAAGGACCTAGAATTAGATGATCTGAATTTTGCACCTTAGCCCGGTGATTTTTTAGCTGTGTGAACTTAGGCACCCTGCGTGTGTACTGAGTCGCTTCAGTCGTGTCCTACTCTTTGTGACCCTATGGACTGAATCCCACCAGGCTTCTCTGCTGTGGGATTTTCCAGGTAAGAATACTGCAGAGGGTGGCCATGCCCTCTTCTAGGGGATCTTCCTGACACACAGATCAAACCTGTGTTTCTCATGTCCGCTGCATTGGCAGGCAGGTTCTTTACCACTAGCGCTACCTGGGAAGCCCTGTTACTTGCTCAGTCATGTTCGACTCTGCGATCCAGTGAACTGTAGCCCACCAGTTTCCTCTGCCCATGGAATTCTCCAGGCAAAGATACTGGAGTGGGTAGACATTCTCTTCTCCAGGGTATCTTCCCAACCCAGGGATCAAACCCAGGTCTCCCACACTGCAGGCAGATTTCTTTACCAACTGAGCCACCAAGGGAAGCCCTTTAGGGGACAGTAAATGTTTCCAGGGGCTTGATACAGCGGTCTTAAAAAAAAACTTAATTATAAGAATTTCATACAGAAACAGACAAGAGAGTCATATCTATAACACAGGAAAAAACTTGAAAAATCAATAACTTGTTAAGATTGGCAAAAGTTATGAATAGCCAATTCTCAAAAGAGAAAATCTTAACCACCAATAATGGCCTAAAAATTAGGGAAGTATGCTCTACCTCACCAGTAATCAGGGGAAAGTAAAACAGAAACAAAGAAACAAACATCTATAACAACATCAAAACAGACCACTTTACATTCATCAGCTCATCAAAAATCAAAAAGTCTGACATATCCTTTTGATAATTCAATAGATTCTAATCATTCTGAGTCCTGTGTATTTTAGTCCCTTTAAAAAAAACCTCAGAATCTTTTGTGGTAAAAGAGGTCAGGGGGCACTGTGATTTTGTTTACTTAAAGTTTTCCATTTATTTGCAAAGTCTTGCCCTTTACTTTGTAAATTATTCACTCCACAGCCAGCTCTGAGCATAGTCAAATTAAAAACTTGGCTTACCCCATGTTTGTTTACCAAGAAGGAGAAGGCTGCTTCTTTTTCCATGCTCCACCCCATCGATCACTCTGGATATTTGTAGGCTAATAAAACCTAACCAGCATGTTACCAGGTGCATAGCACTCTGAAGTATGCCTAGGCCGTGCATTGAGATAAAAATGAAACCTTTCATTAATAAATGACTGATTCTGTTCCTGTCTCTTCAATTTTCCATGTTTTAAGGTACTTTTAAAAGGACCATTTCCCCTGCATTATGAGGGACATTAGGCTCGGCGACCTTTTAGATTCTGTGCAGTTTTATGACCCTATGACTCCACAGCTTTCCAAAGTCTGTTTTATTATTTTCGACATCGTATTTCACGAGAAGTTAGAGGACAGGGGTGCAGGGGAGGGTTGGAAGGCAAGGAGAGAAGGGTGGAGACAGAAGAAGAGGTCAAGGGGTCCCAGCTATGAGTTCGAACCCTGGGAGAGCAGGCTTGGGCCCCAGATGAAACCTAGAGAGGGCCTGAATGGCAGCGTGTGCTCTGCCAGAACACACATCTCGGTCTCCACACCGGACTTGCAGCTTTGGGAGGTGGAGCCATGTCACAGCTTTCAGATGCACATGTAGCCTTTCTTCCAGAGCCCCCTGGAAATCTGTGCTACAGGCCTCAACCGTCTCGCCCCAGAATGGAACATCCCCTTAAAGCCCTATCTCCCCGGGACCGGAATTCATACCCCCTGCCCAGCTACGCCATGACAGCATGCCTCCTGCTTAGACGAGGCCACTGGGACACACACCCTGCTCGCTGCACATCTAGGGGTTGTGTCAGAGAAAGGAAGACCAAGCTCTTTGCAGATAAGATTATATTTGTGGCTATTTCCCCAGCTGCCCAGAAAGTGGGATAGAATGGGGAACAAGGAGAGGGAAGACATGGCCAAAGCCAGGATGACTCGATGGGAGTTGACAGAATTCCTTATTTCAATGAAAAAAAGAAAGAAAGAAAGAAAATGGGAATAACAAAAGGACTAAAGAATAAAGTGATTTATTTCATTTAGAAACATTTCTCGAACTCCTATTACACATGAGCAATGGTTCTCATCTCTGAAAATCCCTCAGTGAAACAAGACAGACGGGTTACCTGCTCTTGCAAATTCAGATTCTAGTGGGAAATAGGGGATGTGCAAGCTACAGCCAGAGTTTAATGAAATGGCTCTTCACATTTCTGGTTCATAATAATAGCTCAATAAATGGTAGTGATTTAAAAATACTGAGTGGTAGGTAAATCTATGAGGGCAAGACTTGTGTCTTACCTTATCCTTCTCACTGTTATAAATTCTTAATATCTATTTACTGAATGGTTAAATGAATAAACAAAAGAATATGAATTATGGACTTCTCTCTGCCAATGAAGTCAACGTGAAACTTAGAGACTTACTCTATCTGGGACTCCATATAGAGGGATTTCTTCCTCCATATAATAAAGGACATTACTGATCTCATGACTCCAGACCACAGTCCCACCACAGTGCTCCCTGCTTCAGTAGCCCAAAGAATTCAGGCCTGATGTCTTAGTCTCATGGACAGAACCTTCTACAGGTCCTTCTGTTACATTTTCAATATGATTTCTCACTAACCTTCTACAAGACCAATCCATCTAATCACATCCTTCTAAATTTTCAATGTGTTTCTTGCAACAGCACTTCCCTTAAGCACTTTCTTCTCTTTTTTTCACCCAGCTGACTTTCTCCTGTTATTTAAGTTCCAGCATCAGTAACTTTGTTCAGGGAATATTATTTACCATCCTCTCTCACCCTGCGCATCCAGGGTAGGGGAGAAACTCCTCTACTGTGTTGGCAAAGATCTCTGAGCTTTCTGAGCATATACCCATAGAAAGCCATAATTCAAAAAAGATACATGCACCCCAATACTTATTGGAGCAGTATTTACAATAGCCAGGACATGGAAGCAACCTAAATGCCCACTAGTAAAGAAATGGATAAAGAAGATGTGTGTGTGTGTGTGTGTGTGTGTGTGTAGTGGAAGGTTACTCAGGCATAAAAAGAAATGAAATTTGGCCATTTGCTGAGACATGGATGACCTAGAGACTGTCACACAGAGTGAAGTCAGAAAGAGAAAAAAAATATTGTCTGTTAACACATATACATAGAATCTATAAAAATGTTATAGATGAACTTATTTGCAAAGCAATAATAGAGACACAGACATACAGGACAAATGCATTTATACCAAGGGAGGAAGGGGAGGATGGGATGAAATGAGAAATTGGGACTGACATATACACACTAGTATGTATAAAATACATAACTAATGAGAATTGACTGTCCACCACAGGGAGCTCAACTCAATGCTCTGTGGTGACCTGGACGGGAAGGAAATCCCCAGAAGAGGGGGTTGATATAGACATACAGCTGATTCGCTTTGCTGCACAGCAGAAATTAATACAACACTGTAAAGTAACTATACTTCAATTAAAAAAAAATAAAAGATCCCTGAGCCTACCTCTTATTCATCATGGTCCATTTTAATTGTGATTCTGTTTTTGTTTACTTCTTCCTTTTGAGACCAGTGACAGTTTTATTCTCCTCTCTGTCCCCAAAGATATCCCAGTGCTTTTGTCAAAACAGATTCTCAATAAAGTTTTCTTCAACTGAACTGTTATCTTCTGCATACCATTGGGAAGAAATTTTCAGCCATTATTTTATAATGAGTTAATGTGAATCTTCACAAGAACTAGTTTTTTTTTTTTTTTTTACAGTCTTGGAAGACACATGTCAAATAAAAAAGACTTCACACATTGTCCAGCTGAAGAAATACATAGGGAATGCTTAAAAGTCTGGATGCTAAAAATAATCTCTCATTCCATGGTAAGCTGAAATGATATTGCAAAGAAATGTCAATGCATTGAAGTGGAAAGTCAATTACACTTGACATAAATGTATTTTAAACCCAAGCTCTTGCCACTTAATTTAGGTCCCTGGCCTCTCTTGGAGACAATACTATCCAGTAGAAGCAATACTGACTTCAGCATGGCACAAATTTTGTCTCACTTCCTGAAAGCATCGTTGTGTAACTCTGAACAGGTGAAATGTATTTATATTCTCTAAGCTCAGTTATCTCATCTGTATCATGGTCTAATTAGAGGTAACACACGGGGTGTTCTTAATATTTTATGGAATTATGTAAGTAAAGAATTTAGCACTGCATACCTCATATGAAATTCATGTTGAATATGAAATTCAAAACCTACCCATCTTGGGTGGGTCTTGGGAGGATCTTGGGTGGATCTTGGGAGGATCTTGGGGCAGGATGCATCTAAGTCCTTAGCTATGTCTATGAAAATGATATGCCCAATTACTGGCAATAGATGACATTCAACATATATCCATTAAAATAATGAAAATAGTGACATCGGTAGTGGTGGTGGCCCTGATGGTAGTTGTCTTTGAAAAGAGGAAGAAGGAGGAAGAGAAGGAGATGAAGGTGGATAAGAGGAATAAGAGGATAATTGGTAAAGAAAGATGAAAAATATAAAGAGGTTTTTAAGGAGCATAAAATGTGATACCCATGTTGTTGAGACAAAGTAAGTACTATCACTGGAAACTATTTCTTAGTGTTTACAGCCCAGAAAAGTGCTAGTGGATTTTATCTGTACTAAAGGACACCATAACAACAACTGGGATGAGGTTGCTTTCATCATGATTTTAAAAGGCCTGTCAACATCTCTAAGGATGAAGTGCTGTAAACTTGTGAATTTCTTGGAATTCCAAGATGGCTATGGCTTTTCTTTCTGTGACCCAAGGCAGCATAATTGCAAGAGTATCAACTGGATTTCCTGATTTAGGTTCAAAAGCCTGATTTTTTAAATAGTTCATGCAAGTTAAAAATAGCCAAGACTTGACTTCAGGGAATTATTCTTTCAAAAGTATTATTTCTTTAAAAAGTGCCACATGTTTGTTTTTTTCCATGTCATCACTGGCACAGCCATTTTTGAAGGCTTAGTAATAATACTCTTTTTAAACTTTAGTCCCAGTGATGAGGCCCCTTCAGGAGAGAACCAAGGGCTCCTTACTTAAATCTTAAACTAAAGAGGATGGGAGAAAAGTTTTGCTTGATATATGCTACAGATGAAGCTAATGGCGCAGCAAAAATTAGCTTTTAGAGGTAGTCAAGTTTGCTTGTGCACTGGCTTTAGGACTGGGGAATATGCATGTCAACAATTTATGACTTTGTTTTGCCTTGAGTATTTGGTTTAATAATTTCATCAGCTATTTTCTTTGTCTGCTTGATCTCTTCTAATTCATTTTGTGTTTCTTTCATATGTTATGACAATAAAAACCAACATGTCAAAATGGACTATAGTTCCTTAGGCACAAATTTTTCTTTTTTTTTTTTTCTCTCTTGTTCCTGATTATATAAGGAATAAAGGCTTAATGGAAAAAATGTGAAAAATAAAGGAAAAGTTAAGATATTACATCTATATATCACCAACTGGAAGCATGTATACACACACAATATTATAAGTCTATTGGTCTATTTCTTCCTAACTTTTAATCTGTGTATTTTTCCTCTTTACATACTCTTTATATAAATTTAAATTCAGATTTTTTGTTTGCCTGCATTGTGTTGTTTTTTTTTCAACCTCAGTAAGGCATATAATTGAGTCAATATTACTTTTAATTTCATAGTAATTATAATTGATTCTTTTCCATACTTGTTTTATTTTACCCATATTTTATGTTCCATTTATTTCCTCTCCTTCCTCTTCCCTTTCTTCCCCAAAACACACAAAATAGGGTATTTGATGTTTCCTTAGATATAGAGTCAATCTTGAAAAATATTTTATGTGTATGCATTTTTCATTTACAGAAATAAAATTATGAATTTCCTGCTTATTTTATTGTATTGT
This sequence comes from Cervus canadensis, assembly GCF_019320065.1. Taxonomy (NCBI): domain Eukaryota; kingdom Metazoa; phylum Chordata; class Mammalia; order Artiodactyla; family Cervidae; genus Cervus; species Cervus canadensis. The sequence continues at coordinate 36,985,130 of NC_057415.1, read as the reverse complement.
ATTTCTTAATTTATTCAATAAATACTATGCTTTCAATAGCTAACCTCAATCCTCCAAGGGCATTTAATTTATTTCTTCTGACTGTAACTCTATTCCATCATGAGTACCCTCTCCTTTTTAATTTATCCAGTCTGCTGGTAATTGACATTTAAGTTAGTTCTACTTCCCCACAACCACAGGCATTTTATGAATAAATTTGTCAATTATGTGCTTTGACCTCTGGAGAAGGGCATGGCAACCCACTCCAGGATTCTTGCCTAGAGAATCCCATGGACAGAGGAGCCTGATGAGCTATAATCCATAGGGTCACAAAGAGCTGGACATGACTGAAGTGACTTAAAAAGCAGAGACATTGCTTTGCCAACAAAGATTCGTCTAGTCAAGGCTATGGTTTTTCCAGTGGTCAGGTATGGATGTGAGAGTTGGACTGTGAAGAAAGCTGAGCACTGAAAAATTGATGCTTTTGAACTGTGGGGTTGGAGAAGACTCTTGAGAGTCCCTTGGACTGCAAGGAGATCCAACCAGTCCATCCTAAAGGAGATCAGTCCTGGGTGTTAATTGGAAGGACTGATGCTGAGGCTGAAACTCCAATACTTTGGCCACCTCATGCAAAGAGCTGATTCATTGGAAAAGGCCCTGATGCTGGGAGGGATTGGGGGCAGGAGGAGAAGGGGACGACAGAGGATGAGATGGCTGGATGGCATCCCCGACTCGATGGACATGAGTCTGAGTAAACTCCGGGAGTTGGTGATGGACAGGGAGGCCTGGCGTGCTGCAATTCATGGGGTCGCAAAGAGTTGGACACGACTGAGCGACTGAACTGAACTGAAGTGACTTAGCATAGCACAGCATAATTTTTGATACTGTTCCACGTGAAAAAAAATGCATGCTTTTTGTTGGATATAGAATCTAAACATATAGTTTATACATATTAAGCATATTTTTAACAACTTAAAACTATTTTTACTTATTTTTAAAGTCTACTTGATCTAGTAGAGGAATGTGAACAAATCTCAACCTACAAAGTATTCCCACATTTATTTCTCCCTATAGTTCTGCTAGTGTTGCTTTATTAATCTTGAGTCTATCTTCAGTGCATTTATCTTTACAAACATCATAGCTGTTAGATATATTGTTCTTTTAAGTATGCTTTTATTAACTCTTATGCCCACTTTTATCTCAGATTATATTTATCTATTATGAAACTGCTACCTCAGCCTTCTCTGGTGCACATCTTCCTCATATACTACTTTCTCTATCTTTATGCACACTCTTTATATCCATTTGTTTAAACAGTTTCTCTGAAAACAAACTGGTGAATCTTGGCATAAGAAATGCAATCAGAAAAATCTCTGACTTTTAAGCTATGAATTTAAACCATACACATTTAATGTATCATCATTTTACTGATACATTGCCATTTATTCTTGCAACTTTATTTTGTACTTTATATTTGGCATGCATTTTTTTTTTCCTTTGCATTTCTCCTTTCAAACTGTCCAATGGCCAGAGTAAATTTCATCTTGCTGTTTTTGAAAGTTACATATTCTATTCAATTTTTTTCAGATAGAATCAATTTATTAAAATTTGTAATTATTTTCTCTTTATTTTGTCATCAATGCTTAAAATTGCAATGTATATAATCTTCCTCTGATCAAGACAAACACTTTAACCCATTCTTTTCTTTCTTGAACTTGCCCTCTCTACTCCATCACTACATCATGTTGAGTTTTAGTCTGAATTCCTATATATTTCCCTTTTCTTCTATTTTTATTTGTGAGAGACGTATCACTAAGATGAAAACTTTTGCTAAAGTAATTAACATTGTTTCCCAGTTCTTCTCCAGATAAATAATTATCTACTTGTTGTAATATATCCTATATAAGTATATTCAAAGATATTATTTTTGCATTACAATTTCTGAGCTTTGTATACCTAAGACTAAGTTTATTTCATTTCTGCATTTGAATTTGATATACATATGCTTTTTATAAAACACTGCAAAATATTTCTCCACTCTCCTCTTGAATCTACTACTATATAAAGAATGTTGATTTCAACCTGATTTCCTACTGCCTTGTAAGTCATATATTTTTATTCTAGAAATGCACATAATTCTCTCTTCTGGAGTTTTTGCTTGTGCTTTACTATGATTAATTATTTATTTCCTTGGTTCTCCTTTGTATGGATTTCTTTATCTACTTTATTTAGCACTCAGAATTTTCTGTATAAAACACTTCCTTAAAAACTGGATTATTTGTTTTCATGGAACTGAACAAATAGTTCCAAAATTTATATGGCATCACAGAAGACCCAGAGTTACCAAAGCAATTCTTAGGAAAAAGAACAAAGCAGGAAGAATAACCATCCCAGACTTCAGACAATACTATTAAGTTACACTAATCAAAACAGCATGGTATTGGCACAAAAACAAACATATAGACCAATGGAACAAAAGAGAGAGCCCAGAAATAAACCCACACATCTATGGTCAATCTTAAGCAAAAGAGGAAAGTATATACAATGGAGAAAAGATAGTCTCTTCAGCAAGTGGTGTTGGGAAAGCTGGGACAGCCACATGTAAATCAATGAAGTCAGAACACACCCTTATGCCATACACAAAAATAAACTCAAGACTTAAAGATGTAACTATAAGATTTGACACCTTAAAACTCTTATAAGAGAGCATTGGCAGGACACTCTTTAACATAAATCATAACAACATTTTATTGGATCCATTTCCTAGTGAAATGGAAACAAACAAACAAAAAACAAGTGAGACATAATTAAACTGAAAAGCCTTTACACAGCAAAGGAAACCATAAAAAAAAATGAAAAGATAATCTATGGAATGTGAAAAATATTTGCAAATGATGTGAACATAAAGGGGTTAATTTCCAAAAATATATAAATGGTTTATACAGTTCAATATTAAAAAAAAAAAAAAAGTGGGAAGAGAGAACAAGATGGCAGAGGAGTAGGTGGATGTGGAGTGCATCTCTCTCCACGGATACATCAGGAATACACCTTCAGACACAGAAATACAAGCAGAACATCAGTTGAGAGCAGACAGGAGGACCCGACCAGCAGAAAAGAACACACAGAACCGTGCAAAATTCTGTAGGACGAAGGAACTGGGGGAAAAACAGGTGTCTTAGTAGGACTGGACCTGCCCTTAGCAGGTGGGGGAACTGAAGCAGGGGTCTGATCCCCACACTGAGGCAACTGAGTCAGAGGAGAAACATTTAAGGCTGAGAGTGAAACAGCAGACCTGTGGCAGCCTAAATGGAATGAGAAATCAGACAGTCCTTGCAGCAGACACACATACCCTGGACAGGGATGCAGGCCCCCTGGAAGGCACAGTGGCTGGGAGCTGGAGATTAGGGGCTGTGGAGCAATCCCAGGGTGAGGGCTGCTGTTGACTGCAGAGAGATGGATCATGGGGATGTGAGGGAGGAGATTTTGGTGAGAAATGCCTGTGGAGGAGAACCAGACAGCCATGGAAGCAAGGCAATACTGCTGAGTCACGCGTAGGGGGTGGAGTCATCAGCATAGCCTCTCTCTCTCCACACACTAGCATTGGCAGCTGAACAATAGAGAAGCTGGCCCACCAAATGCCTGACACATTGAATACAGAGTAGGACCCCACCCAGGGTGCCCCTTTGAGTGCCTGATGGGCCCATCTACAGAGTAGGACCCTAGTCAGGGGGGCCCTTCTATGTGCCTAACTCGCCAAACAACAGAGAAGGACCCCAGGCAAGGGAGCCCTCTAAGTGCCTGAACAGGCAGAGGTATGGAAAAAAACCAGCCAAAGAGGGCTTCTGATCGCCAGCTAGGAGAGGCTTGAAAAAAGACTCTGATAGGGTCATAATTCCTGGGGCAGAGGCCGTCCGTGTCCTTGAACACTTTGCGCCGCTGGTGTCCCCCAAAGCCAAGCAGCTGTGCCATCTTCACACTCAACTCTCACGGGGGCAGAGTTGCCACAGGCAAAAAAAAATCCTGCATCTATGCATGCAGAGCCGCTTCAGTCCTGTCCAACTCTTTGCGGCCCTATAGACTGTGGGCTGCCAGGTCTCTCTGTCAGGGGGATTCTCGAGGCAAGAACACTGGAGCGTACTGGCCAATACTGGTTGCCATACCCTTCCAGAGCACTATATCCCCTGCTGCCCTAGCCGCCAACTCCCCTGGATATCTGGTTCTGCCAGAACCCCTGTGATCCAAGCAGCTGCACCACCTCCATGCTTGGCCTTCATAGGGGCAAACCCTAGTCTGTCAGGGCAGCCTCAGGAGCAATCCCCAGTGGACGACCCACATGCAGAGGTGGAAATAAAACCACAACTGAAACCCAGAGGCAGTGTGGCTAAGGAAGAAGACTCAAAACCTTCCCACCAGCTGCAGATTAAATCCACATGATCAACTAGCCAGACTCTGTGTCTATGGAATATATAAAAGGACACTGAGAATTCCCACAAAAGAAAACCCATTAGTTCTGATAGCTGTGGACACTGGAGGCAAGAACACACAGGAGCAGGACCAGACTAGACTCTGCGCTGCCCCCACAGCAGGTCTAGAGATGAGCACAGTGCTGGGGGGCATCCTAGGGAGGGGAGGTGGACTGTGACCCCAGCGAGGGAAGGACTCTCACAGCAGAGACTCAAAGAAAACATTTATTATTCTTATGCTTTGACTTGTTCTGTAGATTCTTTTGGACTTCTTTTCCTTTCTTCCCCCTTCTGTTGTAGTTATCAATTTTATTAGTAGTATGAAATCAAATTAAACTTTTAAGCCTTTTTTTTTTCTTTTCTCAATCACATTTTTTATTGTTGTCATAAACCTCTTGTTCTACATTGGGCTTTTGCAGTTTTCCTTTTTTTATTGTTTTTTCTTCTTTGCTTTTTTTTAAAATTCTTAAACCTACTGTTATTTTTTCTACATTTATTCCCTTGCTTGCTTTTCCTACTGTTCTTTTCCCCTTGCACTTAATCTTTAATGCGTATAAATCTTCTTTATCTACCTCTATTTAACTTTGCATATCTATTATTTCTTTTCTTTCTTTCCTTTCCTCTCAACGTATTTGTTAGTTTTATTTTCATTGCTTCATTCCCCAATTGGCACCTTGCTTTAGTTTTGTTTTTCAGTTTGTGCTTCAGTTAGTTTTGTTCTTAACTAGTAGATACAATTTCTGGTTTCCTTTGTTTGCCAGGTCAATCTATTGTACTTTATTTTTGTTGGGCTGTTTGACTTTGCTTATGGGTGTATATCTACATGTGTATATTCAGTTATACTTTTTATTTTCATTATAAACCTCCACCTCCATGTTGGTCTTTCGCAGTTCTGTGGAGTTTTCCCTTTTTTTTCTCTCTTTTTAAAAAAATTTTAAATCTATTATTATTTTTTATACATTTATTCCCTTGTTTACTTTTCCTACTGTTCTTTTCCCCTTGCAGTTAACCTTTAATGTATATAAATCTTTATCTACCTCTGTTTAACTTTGCATATCTATTCTTTCTTTCCTTTCCTCTCAACATTTTGTTAGTTTTATTTTCATTGCTTTATTCCCCAATTGGCGCCTTACTTTAGTTTTGTTTTCCAGTTTGTGCTTTAGTTAGTTTTGTTCTGGTAGATATAATTTTTGGTTTCCTTTGTTCTCCAGGTCAATATATTTTACTTTATTTTTGTTGGACTGTTTTGATTTTGCTCATCAGTGTATATGTATACATGTATATTCAGTCACACTTCTTTTTTTTTTTTTTCTATTTTTTATTTTATTTTTTTTTTCAGTGGGTTTTGTCATACATTGATATGAATCAGCCATCGATTTACACGCATTCCCCATCCTGATCCCCCCTCCCACCTCCCTCTCCACCCGATTCCTCTGGGTCTTCCCAGTGCACCAGGCCCGAACATGCACTTGTCTCATGCATCCCACCTGGGCTGGTGATCTGTTTCACCATAGATAGTGTACATGCTGTTCTTTTGAAATATCCCACCCTCACCTTCTCCCACAGAGTTCAAAAGTCTGTTCTGTATTTCTGTGTCTCTTTTTCTGTTTTGCATATAGGGTTATCATTACCATCTTTCTAAATTCCATATATATGTGTTAGTATGCTGTAATGTTCTTTATCTTTCTGGCTTACTTCACTCTGTATAAGGGGCTCCAGTTTCATCCATCTCATTAGGACTGATTCAAATGAATTCTTTTTTATGGCTGAGTAATATTCCATGGTGTATATGTACCACAGCTTCCTTATCCATTCATCTGCTGATGGGCATCTAGGTTGCTTCCATGTCCTGGCTATTATAAACAGTGCTGCGATGAACATTGGGGTGCACGTGTCTCTTTCAGATCTGGTTTCCTCAGTGTGTATGCCCAGAAGTGGGATTGCTGGGTCATATGGCAGTTCTATTTCCAGTTTTTTAAGGAATCTCCACACTGTTCTCCATAGCGGCTGTACTAGTTTGCATTCCCACCAACAGTGTAAGAGGGTTCCCTTTTCTCCACACCCTCTCCAGCATTTATTGCTTGTAGACTTTTGGATAGCAGCCATCCTGACTGGCGTGTAATGGTACCTCATTGTGGTTTTGATTTGCATTTCTCTGATAATGAGTGATGTTGAGCATCTTTTCATGTGTTTTGTTAGCCATCTGTATGTCTTCTTTGGAGAAATGTCTGTTTAGTTCTTTGGCCCATTTTTTGATTGGGTCATTTATTTTTCTGGAATTGAGCTGCAGGAGTTGCTTGTATATTTTTGAGATTAATCCTTTGTCTGTTGCTTCATTTGCTATTATTTTCTCCCAATCTGAGGGCTGTCTTTTCACCTTACTTATAGTTTCCTTTGTAGTGCAAAAGCTTTTAAGTTTCATTAGGTCCCATTTGTTTAGTTTTGCTTTTATTTCCAATATTCTGGGAGGTGGGTCATAGAGGATCTTGCTGTGATTATGTCGGAGAGTGTTTTGCCTATGTTCTCCTCTAGGAGTTTTATAGTTTCTGGTTTACATTTAGATCTTTAATCCATTTTGAGTTTATTTTTGTGTATGGTGTTAGAAAGTGTTCTAGTTTCATTCTTTTACAAGTGGTTGACCAGTTTTCCCAGCACCACTTGTTAAAGAGGTTGTCTTTTTTCCACTGTATATCCTTGCCTCCTTTGTCAAAGATAAGGTGTCCATAGGTTCGTGGATTTATCTCTGGGCTTTCTATTCTGTTCCATTGATCTATATTTCTGTCTTGTGCCAGTACCATACTGTCTTGATGACTGTGGCTTTGTAGTAGAGTCTGAAGTCAGGCAGGTTGATTCCTCCAGTTCCATTCTTCTTTCTCAAGATTACTTTGGCTATTCGAGGTTTTTTGTATTTCCATACAAATTGTGAAATTCTTTGTCTAGTTCTGTGGAAAAATACCGTTGGTAGCTTGATAGGGATTGCATTGAATCTATAGATTGCTTTGGGTAGAATAGCCATTTTGACAATATTGATTCTTCCAATCCATGAACACGGTATGTTTCTCCATCTGTTTGTGTCCTCTTTGATTTCTTTCATCAGTGTTTTATAGTTTTCTATGTATAGGTCCTTTGTTTCTTTAGGTAGATATACTCCTAAGTATTTTATTCTTTTTGTTGCAATTTTGAATGGTATTGTTTCCTTAATTTCTCTTTCTGTTTTTTCATTGTTAGTATAGGAATGCAAGGGATTTCTGTGTGTTAATTTTATATCCTGCACTTTACTATATTCATTGATTAGCTCTAGTAATTTTCTGGTAGAGTCTTTAGGGTTTTCTATGTAGAGGATCATGTCATCTGCAAACAGTGAGAGTTTCACTTCTTCTTTTCCTATCTGGATTCCTTTTACTTCTTTTTCTGCTCTGATTGCTGTGGCAAAAACTTCCAACACTATGTTGAATAGTAGTGGTGAGAGTGGGCACCCTTGTCTTGTTCCTGATTTCAGGGAAATGCTTTCAATTTTTCACCATTGAGGGTGATGCTTGCTGTGGGTTTGTCATATATAGCTTTTATTATGTTGAGGTATGTTCCTTCTATTCCTGCTTTCTGGAGAGTTTTAATCATAAATGAGTGTTGAATTTTGTCAAAGGCTTTCTCTGCATCTATTGAGATAATCATATGGTTTTTATCTTTCAATTTGTTAATGTGGTGTATTACATTGATTGATTTGTGGATATTAAAGAATCCTTGCATTCCTGGGATAAAGCCCACTTGGTCATGGTGTATGATTTTTTTAATATGTTGTTGGATTCTGTTTGCTAGAATTTTGTTAAGGATTTTTGCATCTATGTTCATCAGTGATATTGGCCTGTAGTTTTCTTTTTTTGTGGCATCTTTGTCTGGTTTTGGAATTAGGGTGATGGTGGCCTCATAGAATGAGTTTGGAAGTTTACCTTCTTCTGCAATTTTCTGGAAGAGTTTGAGTAAGATAGGTGTTAGCTCTTCTCTAAATTTTTGGTAGAATTCAGCTGTGAAGCCATCTGGTCCTGGGCTTTTGTTTGCTGGAAGATTTTTGATTTCAGTTTCGATTTCCTTGCCTGTGATGGGTCTGTTAAGATCTTCTATTTCTTCCTGGTTCAGTTTTGGAAAGTTATACTTTTCTAAGAATTTGTCCATTTCATCCAAGTTGTCCATTTTATTGGCATAGAGCTGCTGGTAGTAGTCTCTTATGATCCTTTGTATTTCAGTGTTGTCTGTTGTGATCTCTCCATTTTCATTTCTAATTTTGTTAATTTGGTTCTTCTCTCTTTGTTTCTTAATGAGTCTTGCTAATGGTTTGTCAATTTTGTTTATTTTTTCAAAAACCAGCTTTTAGCTTTGTTGATTTTTGCTATGGTCTCTTTAGTTTCTATTGCATTTATTTCTGCCTTAATTTTTAAGATTTCTTTCCTTCTGCTAACCCTGGGGTTCTTCATTTCTTCCTTCTCTAATTGCTTTAGGTGTAGAGTTAGGTTATTTATTTGGCTTTTTTTCTTGTTTCTTGATGTAAGCCTGTAATGCTATGAACTTCCCCTTAGCACTGCTTTTACAGTGTCCCATAGGTTTTGGGTTGTTGTGTTTTCATTTTCATTCATTTCTATACATATTTTGATTTCTTTTTTGATTTCTTCTATGATTTGTTGGTTATTCAGAAGCGTGTTATTTAGCCTCCAGGTGTTTGAATTTTTAACAATTTTTTTCCTGTAATTGAGATCTAATCTTACTGCACTGTGGTCAGAAAAGATGACTGGAATGATTTCAATTTTTTTGAATTTTCCAAGACCAGATTTATGGCCCAGGATGTGATCTATTCTGGAGAAGGTTCCGTGTGCACTTGAGAAAAAGGTGAAGTTGATTGTTTTGGGGTGAAATGTCCTATAGATATCAATTAGGTCTAGCTGGTCCATTGTGTCATTTAAAGTTTGTGTTTCCTTGTTAATTTTCTGTTTAGTTGACCTATCCATAGTTGTGAGTGGGGTATTAAAGTCTCCCACTATTATTGTGTTACTATTAATTTCCTCTTTCATACTCATTAGTGTTTGCCGTACATATTGCGGTGCTCCTATGTTGGGTGCATATATATTTATAATTGTTATATCTTCTTCTTGGATTGATCCTTTGATCATTATGTAGTGTCCTTCTTTGTCTCTTTTCACAGCCTTTATTTGAAAGTCTATTTTATCTGATATGAGTATTGCGTCAGTCACACTTCTTATTGTTGTTTTAAACCTCTGGCTCTATATTGGGCTTTTGCAGGTCTGTGGAGTTTTCTTTACTTTCTTTTTTTTTCTTCTTCCTGTTTTTTTTCCTCTTTTTTATAATTTTAATTTTTTAATTTTAATCCTGTTGTATTCTTCCTATATTTATTGCTTTGTTTGCCTTTCCTACTGTTCTTTTCCCCTTGCATTTAATCTTTATGGGTATAAATCTTCTTCATCTACCTCTATTTAACTTTGTATATCTATTCTTTCTTTCTTTTCTTCAACATACTTGTTAGTTTTGTTTTCATTGCTTTATTCCCCAATTGGTACCTTGCTTTAGTTTTGTTTTCTGATTTGTGCTTTAGTTAGTTTTGTTCTTAACTGGTAAATATAATTTTTTTTTTTTTGTAAATATAATTTTCGATTGCCTTTGTTCCCTGGGTCAGTCTACTGTACTTTTAGTTGGACTGTTTTGACATTGCTTATGTGTATATATGCATATGTGTATATTCCATTATTTTAATTATTATTTGCCTGATTTTGTAACTGCCATTTGTCTGGGGTTCATCTTTGGTTTCTCATTTTTGGGTATTTGTTTTAATCTCACTTAATGCCATAACAGACCACTTGTGGAATCTTTGTTCCTGACCAGAGATCAAGCCCTGAGCCCACCAGGCTCCCCCATCCCTTGGATTCTCCAGGCAACAACACTGGAGTGGGTTGCCATTTCCTTCTCCAAGAACTAACCCTAGGGAGTATTAAATAGTGAGAACTCACACAAAGGAAACCACCTGAATACAAGTCCCAGCATCACCCAACCACCAGTGGCACCTTGTGCAGGATGCCTCATCTAAATAACAAACAAAACAAAAATACAAACTGATCATCAGCAGACAGCATTACCACCTAGCTCAGCCTTGCCCACCAAAGGAAAAACAAACAAAAACTCAGCACAAATCTCACCCGATACAAAGCTTATACAAACCACTGGACCAACCTTAGGAGGGCAGAAACCAAAAGGAAGAAAGAATTCAACTTGGAAACATGGAAAAGGAGACTTCAAACACAAAAAGTTTAAAAAATATATAATGAAAAGGCAGAGAAACACTACACAAATGAAGGGACAAACTAGAAACACAGAAGTCCAAATAAATGAGGAGGAAACAAGCAAACCACCCGAAAAGGAATTCAGAACAATGACAGTAAAGATGATCCGAAACCTTGAAAACAAAATGGCGAAAATGCAAGAATCAATGAACAAAGACCTAGAAGAATTAAAGAATAAACATACAGAGAAAAACAACACAATTACTGAAATTAAAAATATTCTGGAAGGAATCAATAGCAGAATATCTGAAGCAGAAGAATGAATCAGTGAGCTGGAAGATAAAATGGTGGAAATAACTTCTGAAGAGCAGAATAAAGTAAAAAGAATGAAAATAACTGAGGACAGTCTCAGAGGCCTCTGGGACAATATCGAATGCATCAGCATTTGAATTAAGGGGTCCCAGAAGAAGAAGAAAGAAAGTGTATGAGAAAAATTTTGAAGAGATTATAATTGAAAATTTACCCAACATGGAAAAGGAAATAGTCAATCAAGTCCAAGAGGCACAAAGAGCCCCATACAGGATAAACCCAAGGAGAAACATGCCAGGACACATACTAATCAGACTAACAAAGACTAAATACAAAGAAAGAATATTAAAAGCAGCAAGGGAAAAGCAACAAGTAACATACAAGGGAAACCCCATACTCCTAACAGTTGATCTTTCAGCAGAAACTCTGCAGGTCAGAAGGGAATAGTAGGATATATTTAAAGTACTGACAGGGAAAAAATTACAACAAAGATTACTGTACCTGGCAAGGATCTCATTCAAAATTGATGGAGAAATAAAAAGCTTTTCAGACAAGCAAAAGTTAAAAGAATTCAGTATCACCAAACCACCTTTACAACAATTGTTAAAGGGACTTATATAGTCAAGAAATACAAGAGAAGGTAAAAGAACTACAAAATCAACCCCAAACAATTAAGAAAATGGCAAAAGGAACATATATATCAATAATTACTTTAAAGGTAAATGGATTAAATGCTCCAGCCAAAAGACACAGACTGGCTAAATTGATACAAAAGCAAGACCCATATATATGCTGCCTATAAGAAACCCACTTCAGACCTAAAGACACATATAGACTGAAAGTGAGAGGATGGAAAAAATATATCCCAAGCAAATGGGAAGCAAAAGAAAACTGGAATAGCTATCCTCATATCAGGCAAAATAAACCTTAACACAAAGAAGATTACAAGAGATAAGGAAGGACAGTACATAATGATCAAGGGATCAATCCAAGAGGAAGACATAACAATTGTAAGTATCTATAGGAGCACCTCAATACATAAGACAAACACTAACAGACATAAAAGGAGAAATTGACAGGAACACAATAAATAGTAGGAGACCTTAACACCCCACTCACACCAATGGACAGATCATCAACACAGAAAATTAAAAAGGAAACACAAGTCTTAAATGATCCATTAGATGAGATGGATATCATTGATATCTTCAGGACATTCCATTCAAATGCAGAAAAATACACCTTCTTCTCAAGTGCACATGGAATATTCTCCAGGATGCAGCATATCTTGGGTCACAAATCAAACCTCAGTAAATTTAAGGAAACTGAAATAGTATCATGCATCTTCTCAGACCACAACACTATGAGACTAGATATCAATTACAGACAAAAACTGTAAGAAACACAAAGGCATGGAGATTAAACAACACATTTCTAAATAACCAACAGGTTACTGAAGAAATCAAAAGGGAAATCAAAATAACAAATGACAATGAAAACACGACCAACTCAAAACCCATGGGATGCAGTGAAAGCAGTTCTAAGAGGGAAGTTTATAGCAATACAATCCTACCTCAAGAAAAACATCGAATAGACAATGTAACTTTACACCCAAAACAACTGGAAAAAGAACAAAAAAATCCCCCAAATTAGTAGAAGGAAAGAAATCATAAAGATATGAGCAGAAATAAGTGAAAAAGAAATGAAAGAAACAATAGTAAAGATTAATAAAACTAAACACTCATTCTTTGAGAAGATAAACATAATTGACAAGCCTTTAGCCAGACTCATCAAGAAAAAAAGAGAGAAGAATCAAATCAACAAAATTAGAAATGAAGGAGAGGTTATAAGAGACAAGGCAGAAATACAAAGGATCATAAGGGACTATTATGAACAACTGTATAGCAATAAAATGGATAGCCTGGAAGAAATGGACAGATTCTTGGAAAAGTTCAATCTTCCAAGACTGAACCAGGAAGAAATAGAAATTATGAACAACCCAATTGCAAGCACTGAAATTGAAGCTGTGATCAAAAATCTCCCAAATAACAAAACTGAAAGCATTCCCTCTAAGGTCAGGAAACAAGACAAGGGTGTCCACTTCCCCCCCTATTATTTAACATAATTCTGGAAGTCCTAGCTACAGCAATCAGAGAAGAAAAAGAAATAAAAGGAATCCAGATCAGAAAAGAAGAAGTAAATCTCTCACTTTTTGCAGATGACATGATACTGTACATAGAAAACCCTAAAGATAATATCAGAAAATTACTATATCTAATCAGTGAATTTAGCAAAGTTGCAGGATCCAAAGTCAAAACACAGAAATCACTTGCATTGCTATATACTAACAATGAAAAATCAGAAAGAGAAATTAAAGAATCAATCTGATTCACCATTGCAACAAAAATAATTAAATATCTAGGAATAAACTTACCTAAGGAGATAAAAGAATGGTACATAGAAAATTATAAGACACTAATGAAAGAAACCAAAGACAACATAAACGGATGGAGAGATATTCCATGTTCCCGGGTAGGAAGAATAAATATTATGAAAATGACTATACCACCAAATACAATCTACAGATTCAATACAACCCCTATCAAATTACCAATGGCATTTTTCACAGAACTAGAACAAAAAATTTCACCATTCGTATGGAAACACAGAAGACCCCAAAAGCCAAAGCAGTCTTGAGAAGGAAGAATGGAGCTGGAGGAATCATGCTTCCTGACTTCAGATTACACCACAAAGCTACAGTCATGAAGACAGTACAGTGCTGGCACAGAAACAGAAACGCAGACCAAATGGAACAAGATAGAAGCTCAGAAATACACCCATGCACCTATGAGTACTTTATATTTGGCAAAGGAGGCAAGAATATAGAGTGGGGCAAAGACAGCCTCTTCAATAAATGGTGCTGGGGAAACTGGACAGCTACATGTGAAAGAATGAAATTAGGATACTTCCTAACAACATACACAAAGATAAACTCAAAATGGATTAAAGACCTAAATGTAAGACCAGAAACTATAAAGTTCTTTGAGGAAAACATAGGCAGAACACTCAATGACATAAATCAAAGCAAGATCCTCTATGACCCACCTCCTAGAGTAACGGAAATAAAAACAAAAGCAAAAAAGCGGGACCTGATTAAATTTAAAAGCTTTTGCACAGCAAAAGCTAAAATGAAACTATAAGCAAGATAAAAACATAACCCTCAGAACAGGAGAAAACAATAGCAAATGAAACAACTGACAAAGGATTAATTTCCAAAATATATAAGCAGCTCATACAACTCAATGCCAGAAAAACAAATAACCCAATCAAAAAGTGGGAAAAAGAACTAAACAGATATTTTCCCAAAGAAGACATACAGATGACTAACAAACACATGAAAAGATGTTCTACATCACTCATTATTAAAGAAATGCAAATCAAAACTGCAATAAGATATCACCTCACAGCGGTCAGAATGGCCATCAGCAAAAAGTCTACAAACAATAAATGTTGGAGAGGATGTGGAGAAAAGGGAACACTCTTGCACTGTTGGTGGGAATGTAAATTGATACAGCCATTATGGAAGATGTTATGGAGATTCCTTAAAAAACTAGGAATAAAACCATCATATGACCCAGCAACCCCACTTCTAGGCATATATCCTGAGGAAACCAAAATTTCAAAAGATACGTGTATGCCATTGTTCATTACAGCACTATTTATAGAACATGGATGCAACTTAGATGTCCACTGACAGATGAATGGATAAAGAAGTTGTGGCTCATATACACAATGAAATATTACTCAGCCATAAAAAGGAACACATTTGAATCACATTTCTAATGAGGTGGATGAACCCAGAACCTATTATACAGAGTGAAGTAAGTCAGAAAGAGAAAGATAAATATCATATTACTTTGTCAACAAAGGTCCAACTAGTCAAGGCTTTGGTTTTTCCACTAGTCATGTATGGATGTGAGAGTTGGACTATAAGGAAAGCTGAGCACCAAAGAATTGATGCTTTTGAACTGTGGTGTTGGAGAAGACTCATGAGAGTCCCTTGGACTGCAAGGAGATCCAACCAGTCCGTCCTAAAGGTGATCAGTCCTGGGTGCTCATTGGAAGGACGGATGTCGAAGCTGAAACTACAGTACTTTGGCCACCTGATGCAAAGAGCTGACTCATTTGAAAAGACCCTGATGTTGGGAAAGACTGAGGGCAGGAGAAGGGGACGACAGAGGATGAGATGGTTGGATGGCATCACTGACTCAATGGACCCGAGTTTGGGTACACACCAGGATTTGGTGATGGACAGGGAGGTCTGGCGTGCTGCGGTTCTTGGGGTTGCAAAGAGTCGGACATGACTAAGCGACTGAACTGAACTGAATGCATATATACGGAATCTAGAAAAATGGTACCGAAGAATTTACTTACAGGGCAGCAATGGAGAAACAGACAGAGAGAGTAGACTTGTGGGCATGGGGAGAGGGGAGGAGAGGGTGAGATGTAGGGAAAGAGTAACATGGAAACTTACATTACCATATATAAAATAGATAGCCAATGGGAATTTCCTGTATGGCTAAGAAACTCAAACAGGGACTCTGTATCAACCTAGAGGGGTCGGGTGGGGAGGGAGATGGGAGGGAGGTTCAGAAGGGAGGGGACATATGTGTACCTATGGCTGATTCAGGTTGAGGTTTGACAGAAAACAACACAATTCTGTAAAGCAATTATCCTTTAATTTAAAAAAAGTAAAAAGAAAAAAGAGGGCAGAAGACCTAAATAAACATTTCTCCAGAGAAGACATACAGATGACCAACAAACACATGAAAAGATGCTCAGCATCTCTAATTATCCATTCTGCCATTCACTTATCTTGAGAATTCTATTTCAGTTCTTTTATTTTGCCCACTTGATATCTCAATTTTTAAAAAGAATTTATTTTCTTGCTTTTGATCCTAATAGATTTTCTTTTTACTCTGGGTAAGCCTTTTATGCATATGTCTATATTTCCAAGTAGCATCAAGCTTCATGAAGGTATTCACCCACTTCTATATACCAGCACCTGATAAATATAAGAAATTCAAATAATATTAGCTAAATTTCTGAATGAAAGAAAAGGTACATTACATTATTTATGTAACACTTCACATGCTTGGAGGAATCTTTAGCATTTTCAAATCATGTTTCTTAACCTC
Organism: Cervus canadensis; assembly: GCF_019320065.1. Lineage (NCBI taxonomy): Eukaryota > Metazoa > Chordata > Mammalia > Artiodactyla > Cervidae > Cervus > Cervus canadensis. The sequence continues at coordinate 36,968,900 of NC_057415.1, read as the reverse complement.
ACAGAGTGCTCTAAAATTTATTCTACTAAAATTTTATTTGTTGATGCATCTGTGATACCTACAATAGTTCCTGACATATGGTAGCAGCTCAAAATATTTGTTGAACGATATATGAATGAACAAAAGATAATTCCTTGAAATGGTTCCATGTACTAGGATGAAAGGTGGCCCTGAAAAGGATATGCTTACTTCCTAACCCCCGGAACCTGTGACTATTACCTTATAAGGTAGAAAATGAATACTACAATATATCACAAAAGATGTAACTCAGATGTGAGAGCTGGACCATAAAGAAGGCTGAGCACCAAAGAATTGATATTTTCAAATTATGGCACTGGAGAAGACTCCTGAGAGTCCCTTGATAGCAAGGAGATCAAACCAGTTAATCCTAAAGGAAGTCAGCACTGAATATTCATTGGAAGGACTGATACTGAAGCTCCAATACTTTGGCCACCTGACGTGAAGAGCCAACTCACTGGAAAAGCCTCTGATGCTGGGAAGGATTGAAGGCAAAAGGAGAAGCAGGTGACAGAGGATGAGATGTTTAGATAGCATCATTGACTCAATGGCCATGAATTTGAGCAAACTCCAGGAGATAGGGGAGGACAGGGAAGCCTGGTGTACTGCATCCATGAAGTCACAAAAGAGTCGGACATGCCTCAGCAACTGAACAACAAGTTAAGGTTTGACGAGAGAGTAACTTGTCCTGGATTATCTAGGTGGGCCCTAAATAAAGTGACAATACCCTTAATACGAGTAAGTCAGGGGGACAGTCAACAAAGACAAAGGAGGCGGCAATGGATCAGAAAGCATGATTGGAGTGATGTTGCCACACGCCAGAGAATACCAACAGCCACCAGAAGCTGGAGGAAGCGGAGAACGGATTCTCCCCTACAGATTCCATAGGAAGGTGGCTCTGCTGATACGTTGCTTTTAAACTTTTATATGCCAGAATTGTGAGAGAATAATTTTCTATCGCTGTGAGCCACTACAGTTGTGGTAATTTGTTGCAGCCCGGGACACTGATAAGCTTGGTAAAATGTTTGGGAAGTCAGTCCTCCGTAAGGTGCTCCCCTCTCTTCATCATTTTGAAATTTATAATGCACATTAACATACTTCAGGATCTCTAACATCCTGTGAGTATTTAAGTCAGTATTTCCAAAACTTTAAAAGAACTGCTGTTCTTGCCTTCCTTCTTTCCTTATAGCATTTACAGCCCATGTAACTGTGAGTTTGCAGAATTTACTGTGAAGAATACTGAGTTAAATATCCGTCACCCTAAGAATAGGTCAAAAACAGTCGCAAATAACCTAAGTGCATGAAACAGTGAACACTCCCTCGCCAAGCTCTATGCTCTGCCTGACACGCCACCCGCTCAGGTAAGGTGGGCTTTCCGGTTGGTCCGCCTAGGGGAGAAAGTTATCTCAGGTCTGCATTAGCTTTTCAAAACAGAGTGGTGGTCCAGGGGTCCAGCCATCTTTCTCCAAGGCCTACCTACATTTCTCTTTATAGTGTGAACTCTGTATATAAGTTTGACCTTTAAATTTTTAAATTTACTTAGGTGGACAGAATATTACAGTATCAGGTTTTGCTTAAATAGTAAAATTTATGTATATTACAAGATTGTTTTATCAAAAAGAATGTCAGTTATTAATAAAAATAATCATTTGGGTTTAAAAATTAGTTGCAAAGTCATAATATTTTATTATTATTCCTAAAACAACTGGTACACTGTTCGTGATACTTTAACCATTATTATGGAATTCATGCTTTCAATAGCAAAATGGACTTTGTAAGATATACTACATAGTTTGGGACAAATGAATGTTAGGTGTAAAATTTGTTAGTCTGAAAATGTTAGAGTTCCATTATTGTTACCTGTCATTTCACAAACACTACTTACGTTCTCTATAGCATATAGATCAGCACATTTCTTATATACTGCTCCAACAAACATTTATATTACTGCCATTTACCTGAAGACATCAGACTGTGACTCCATAAAGCATGAACTGAAAACTGCACTTGAATTGCATATCCATTATAGTTCACAATAAATTAACAAGGGGTAAGTATTTATGTAAGGACCAAGAATTCCAATCCCTAGTCTACTGCATTTTGGAAAGAAGGCATATTTTAACGTCAGAAAAGTGAAGGATGAAATGAAGCAGAGTCCATAAAACATCTCTTCAATCAGAATAATCGCTTATTCATTCTTGTAATATTTTTTGGACAAATATTTATCGAGATGTCCTTCTACCGACAGGCATTGTGCAAGGGGCTGGATTCATAAACAAAAAGTAGAGAATAATTTAAGAAAACATTGTCTAGTTAATACCAAATAATTTTGGAAAAATCGAGGTTGAGACATACAAAGAAACTTGCCAAAAGTCACACAATGAGTTAACAGAATAACAGGCTTGAATTGCAATAATATTAATTTATTAATTCTACTGACATAATGCAGATATGATCAGTTTATGGTAAAGATAAGAACACATCTAAATGCTACCCTGTTTTTTATCCAGTCATTTTAAAAGGTATTGATGCTTTTTTATTGTCCAGTAAATGGCTTATCTTGGTGAATGTCTATGTACACATGAAAAGAATGTGTTTTCTGCTGTTGTTGGGTGGAGTGGTCTATAAATGCCAATTAGAATGACTGTTAATAGTGTTGCTTGAGTTTTCTCTGCTCTTACTGATCTTCTGTCTACATGTTCTATCAGTTACTAAAAGAGGAATGTTATAGTCTCCAACATGGATTTGTATGGTTCTCCATTTTTATCAGTTGATCTAGTATACTTTAAAACTCTATTATTATATGAATGCACATTTAGGATTGCTAAGTCTTCTAGATTAACTGACTTGCCTGCCATGATGAAGCATCCCTCTTTATCTCTAGAATTTCCATTTTTCTAATGTCTATTTTGACTAATATTAACATAGCCATTTGGAGAAGGAAATGGCAACCCACTCTAGTGTTCTTGCCTGGAGAATCCCAGGGACGGGGGAGCCTGGTGGGCTGCCGTCATGGGGTTGCACAGAGTCGGCTACGACTGAAGTGACTTAGCAGCAGCAGCAGCAACATAGCCATTTTGGTTTTCTTATAGTCAGTGTTTGCTTTGTATATATTTCTATACTTTTTACTTACACTTTTACCTTTTGTACTTTTACTTTTCAGCCTGTATGTTTTTTTAAAAATAACTTAAAGTGTTACTGGCTAAAGAAACTCACAGGACTCGTAGTCAGCAATTTTGGTTGGATCTGCCGTGTTCTAATATGATGATGATCTCTTGATTTTTTATTGGAGTGCTTTTATCTTTAAATCATTCATGTTTAATGTAGCTATTGATATGTTTGGGTTTAAATCTATCATGTTGGAATCTAATGTGCTCTTCACTCTTTTTTTTTTCCCCCTTTTCTGCCTTATCATAGTGTAAATGAGTAACTTTTAGGATTACCTTTCGTCTCCAATATTGTCTACATCATATCACTCACTGTATTTTCTTTAGCCCTTGCTGTAAGGTTTAACAGTATGCCTCTTAACCTTATTACAGTCACCATCAAATAATTTTTACACCAGTGTGCAGTCGCTAGTATCCTTTTCCCTTCTTTACCTGCCTAAGTACTAGCTTTCCTTGAAAACTCAGTTCAGGTATCACTTACTCCTTTCTCCTAAGTCAATATAGTTATTTCTCTTCCTCTGGTTATCCAAAGTTTCTGTTATACTCATAATTTTAGTTCTGTTATTTACTGGACATAATATGAGTAAATACTCAATATCTGTATAGATGATTACTTTCACATCTTTAAAATAAGAATACACCCACTTTTGGGGTCATTCCAAGTATGGAGACCCATACAAGATATTCCACTTAAAATGGGTTAGCTATTATTATCATTCTATATTGTCATAGACTCTGTGGGGTGTACTGTAATTCTATTTACTGCCTTCTTTTCTTCTTGAGCTGGACCGCAGTCCACAACTTAATTTTGTTTTATCCTTAACACCAAAATGTGATGGGGTTCAGTACATCTCCACTTAGTAACTCAAGGAGAGGGTCATCCTTAGGAATCAAGAGATCCAGCCTTGCAATTGACCTGCTATGGGATCTTAGGCAAATCATTTCCCTTTCTAGGAATGTCTGAATTTGATGATGGTTAAGGCCCCATCTAATTATATCATACTGTTGAATCCATCAAACTACACAGGATGAGATGCTTTGGTGATTTTCGTATATTTTTTCAAAGAGTTTATTCCAATTCCAGGGTCTGATGCCATCCACACACAGACTTTCAGAAGTTCTCGGGCAAATCTGGGAGCCCTGCCCACTGGGTAGAATGAATGCTACTCAAGCTAATAACTCTAACAGTCTTGGCCCCAACTATTTACCTGTCCAGCAACTGGACATACATTGTTCCTGCTGTTTCAGCAAAACCTGAGAGGATTGTTCATGACTCAGGGTGTCAAACTCACAGATTAACAGTCATTTGTAATTCTTACACGTACAAGTGACTACCAGTCGAGCTAACAGAATGAAAAAAGTGCCCTTTCTCACTTACGTTGTGTCCCATCACCAGCAAAGTGATTTTTTGTTTTTTTAAACTAAGAACTTGCTTGAAGTAAAGCTATTGAGACAGTGACAACAGCCAACAGGAGAAGTTTTTTCCAGGGACAGAAGAACAAAAGATGGCAGTTGCCCCTTATGTAAAATTCCAAGAATTTGGGCATGATATTTTGATTCAAGTGACAGGTGACTGACATCTGTCACTAAGTGGCTGGGAAATTTATGTCATCTCTATGCCTCAGTTAGCACATCTTGTACAGTGGAAATAATATCTACCTTGTATGACTCCTGGAAGTATTAAATTAAATGTTTTCAAAAGTATTAAATATATTCAAAAGCACTTGTTCAATTGTAAATTACCAACAAACATAAATTATAGTTAACTGAGGGAGTCAAGCTTTGATTTGCATATTTAACATCTTTACAAACCACATAATCCCAATTTTTACTCCGGGGATATAGATTATATTGAAAACAATGTAAATTTTGTTTAAACATTTTAGGTCTGACAAAGCTTTGGGAACATCTTTTGTGAAGGGAAATTTTCACTGAGAACAGAGGGAATCGGGTCATTCTAATTTTTTGCTCCACTGTTTTCTAGAACTTGAGGTGGGAAGGAGAGTGGTGTTGATTAAGCACAGCCCCCCATCCACCACGCGCGCGTGCGCATACACACACACACACACACACTCACACACACTCACACACACACACACACACACACTGCACCCTTCAATTTTATACAGTTGTCCAATTTCTCCTACACATGGAGGGAAGAGAATCAGGGACAGTCATCTCAACCCCATATGGCGGTTGTGAGGAATAAATGAGCTGGGTTTACGTGACTAGAGCTTTGCTAATAGTAACGTCATGCACAATGGGGCCTGTCCTAGAGGCAGATATAGGACATGAAGACTTATCAAAGCTCTGAGGTCAAAAATTCTGAGTTTAGTGACAGCCTCTGCTTCTCTGCCTGGTCCTTCCTGCGCTGACTGGGACTTAGCTCCCACAGTCACACGTTTCAGTCTCTGTGGGTATAAGCTGACATCCCCCCTTGCTTTGCAGGACTGTCATAAGGAGGAAGCAAGAAGATGCCTATAGCCTTGCCCTGCAACTGGCAGTATCTTCTACAAACTTAAAGAGTGGGCTCTGCTCTAGTCACGAGAAAAGCCCAGGGCCTCTGAATTAGCTGAGGAATTATTTTCCCCTCCACCAAAGCCTTGAAGAGTCCGCAGTAGGACTCTGCCACCAAAGATAGCCCACCATGAAGCAGCAGCATTCACACCCTGTCTCCAGAGCACTGCATTTCTCAGTCTAACCATCTCACAAGTACAACCAGCACAAAAAAGAAACGAGCGTTGTTGCAGAGGTAAGATCCTCTATCGGAAGAATCCAGCATGTTGGTCCATCCTGGGCGGACGGCAAGCACCATTCCCTCCCTGAGTCCCAGCTGTGGCGATTCATACAAAAGAAAGGGATAAAAGAAGCAAATCTTCTGCTACCACTACTGAGCCATCCCTGACTTAGAAGAAGGAAAAGGAGGCAAACAAAAGGAAGGATGTAACTAGCCTCTCCTCTGGGAGTAGAGCTCTCTTTAATATCCATATGGGTGACACTCATCGGCAATAAATGCAGACACCCATTTTAATGAAATATTAGGAACAGAATAACAACATCCAGAAACTTGACAATACAAATGACGTGCTAAGAACTCCGTGTCTGTTATATGGGCTATTTTCTGTCCCATCCATGGAAAACTACTTTAAGCCTCTTGCCTTTTGTTTCTGTTTTCTGTGTTTACAGATACATGATACCTTTGTTTTGTACGATGAGCTCTTCAAAGACACAGGCCAGGTCTCCCCCGTCTCCCCGCTGCCCTGCTTAGCACAGGAAAGGGGCTGTCAGAGGGGACCACGCAGTGCGGGCCACCAGGCTTCAGAGAGGACACGGGGACCCTGGAGTTAGAAGGATTTGTGCCAGGAAACCATGTCATGTGAGGAACGAGTGAAAGAATGGCAAATACTCTAAACTAGGAGAGCGGAAGGTGGGGTGGGGATGGCAGGCGGCATGGGGACCCAGTCAGCAAAATTCCCTGCAGCCTGGAGAGACCTAACCTAGAGTGGATCCAAGGAAGGAAGGATGCTGTACTCACATCTGTAAATGGACCATTTAATTTAGTACCCTTTCCCACTCGGGTGAGTTTTCACACTATGAGATTTTTACCCGTAGGGATCATTAAATTCTGGATTAGAAAATCTGATCTACTCTTGAACATCACCGGCTCTTGTCTCCCTTTGAACATCACTCTAAGACAAGCAGGGGCCCACTCAGGATCCTTTGGTTTACATGAGCATTAACATATACAACAGCAACAAAGCTTCCTCTGGGCATATGATATGTTTTTTCATTTTTCCTCCTGAGAATCACTGATCTTTTTCCTCTGATGGAAGAGAATTTTTCCAACACAGCATGATGGCATTTCTTTTCCCCTCAAGTCCCAACCTCAGAGCTTTCCAAAGAATACACATTCCAGATTCAGTCATCAGGGACCCCTCATCGGACAGCCAATGTTTTGGTGAAAAGGAATCCAAGCAGAAGCAGTGGGGGAGAAGTTTCAATTGCTAACAAGTTTCATGAGGGGAGGGTGTTAGATGATCTAGAACTATAGCATAGCATATTCAGCTTTGAGGAAATTTTAGACACAGGGAACCTGAGACCTAAAGAAAAAATGATTTTCTCAAGGTGCCTCGGAGAGTGCGAGGGTGAGGGGTCATCCCCCTGTAATATGTCAGTAGTGATGCTGCCGCTCTTGTCCAGGGGAGTGGACTCTGCCATTGGACTTCAGAGACGACCTTGCTTCCCCAAGAACCAGAAACAAAGCTTGGACCCCAAATTCTGGGGGGAAACCAAAGATGGGTAAAGGAGGAAGGAATTCAAAACATCCCTGTTCAGACTCCTTAAGTCGGGGCGTGAGGCAACAGTAAATCCACAAGAGCAGGGCGTCTCCTCACTACCAGACCCAAGGCCAGGCTCCCGGCAGGGGCACACCCCAGCCTGCGGACCTGGGAGGGTCTCAGTAACCACGTGTGAACTGAGTCAATGAGAGCTCAAGGGGAAAGCACATTTTGCCCCACTCACTTCTAGAAATCTGGTCTGAAGATGAAAAAACTATAAACAGGAGAGAAGCTAACATGTATTAGGGACCATAAATCAACACCCTGAACGCTGATGTGACAGGTGGAGTAGGGACAACCCCTGCCCTTGAGGCATTTAAGCTCTAATTTCTTGTACCCACTTGAATCAAAGAAGTTATTTATTTATTTACAAATCACATGGATGTATCTGGTAAACTGAAGGGACACATCTCATTATCTAGGTACCTGACAATGGGTCAAGCATCTCCCTGCCTGAGCAGTTTGGGGAGCCTTCTGTTCTCTGCCGGAACTCTCCAAGCAGGCTACCCCCTGTCTCCGAGCCTCAGTGTGACCATCTGCAGAATGAGCAGATGGGGACAGATGTTCTCTGAACTCCCAGGTGTGGAGCGCCGGAGCCTCACCTGGGAGCAGGAAGGTTTGTGGTCCTCACTTTAATCTGCAATGCCACCTTGTGGTAATCAACAAGGACGGCACTGGGGACAAGCAGGAGGCCGTGTGATGGTCTTAACACCGCAGCCGGGGCAGCAGATGACCAAGGGCAGGAGTGCTCAGCCTCCCCTCCCCAGGAGACTGGGTCCAGTGAAAGGGCTATGGGGGTTTTCTTTCAAGTCCAAGTCTCAGAGACCTTGGAAGCCTCATCCAGCTTAGAAACACTAAGAGTATCCTCTTGTAACATAGCCTGGGGCGCCCTGGAGGCTTGGAAAACGTGTCCGCCCCATCACAGCACACATCCATGCCCTTCCTTATGTCTGCAGGACAGTGACAGATGGGATGAGGCCGGGACAAGACACTGGAGGCAGGGACAGAAAGGAAATGAGCCAGTTTTCCAGGCCAAAGTTCTCTTGCCCGGGCTACGGGGAAAGGATGTCATTGTTTCCAGGGTCTAGGAGGTCTGAACATTCTCAAGCTTCTGATGCTATTTTTTTTTTCTTAAAAGCACTTTTTCTCCCCCTCATTGATCCATTCTAACATGGAACTGGGTGGGTGGCCGTGGAGACCAGACTCCTCCTCCCTCCCTCCCCAACCTCACCCTGCTGCAAGGAGCCGAGTGAACTGGACGGGGTGGAGCCCACTGGCCCCAGCTTCCGCTCTGCTGGTCCCATCATCTCTCCTTAGTCCAATGAGTGCACTTCTCTTTCTCATCCAGACCAAAGACTTCCTCCTGCTTATCACTGCACTGCCCCTTCTGAATAGGAGACGGAAGGGAGGCCATATAGCAAATCCCTGGCCTCAGCCACACACCAGTCAACCCTAAAGCTGTGATACCCTAGCTCCAGACACGAAGCTGCAGGTTAGAATGTACCGCATACGAAACTCTCAGCTGAGTGAACTCAGGCATATTGGCTTGTGGGTGTCAACAAGACTACTATCGCAGGAGGAGAACACCAGTTTGAAACTATCTGGTCCTTAAAAACATCAAGAACTCTGAACCTTCACACTTCAGGACAGGAAGTGATACTGCCCAGCAAAACAGCAACCATGAAAACAAAAAAACAGTTAAACCACAAAAAACTCCACTTGGCGGCGAGCTAAACATTTAACACGCATTACTTTATTGAATCCCCGCATGACGATTATGAGGCAACTAGTTTTATCATTCTCATTTTTATAGTGAAAAAAAAAAAAAGACTTAGTAAAGAGAAAGTAACTCACAGTTTCCCAGCATGGACGTGGTGTCACGGGATTTGAACTGATGTCTCTTCTAACTCAAGCTCTTAGGCTCTGACAATGCCCAGAAGAGCATAGGATGGGGATTACCAAGGCTTCTGTCCTGGTTCTCACTCTATCACCTTGAGAGCTTGGACCAACACTCAGTCTCTCCAGCCTCTGGTTTCTTTGGATCTAGAAAACAGATGATGCAACAATGTCAGATGAAAGACAAAACTCTGAACCATATCATGCTGTCAGGTTCTTCCTACAATCAAGCATCCAGTGTGATACACTGGTGGAGACTGAAGCTGAGGTATGTAAGCCAGCACATTACAAGGGAATTCAGGTCATCAATTTGTTCTGCTTGTTCTGAAATCTGTTAAATATCTGAATTCAAAAAGCAGACCCTCCACTTCATCCTGGCTCCCATCTCCTTGTCCTGTCTTGTTCCAGGTCCGTTGCCTGCCTAAACTTGGTGGACAGGAGAGACTGTGACTCTTGGTTTAAGCCAAATCCAAGGTTTATGTTGGTGATGAGAGTGCGGGCATCGTAGAGGATAACCTCATTGCCAAGCTGCCTCTTGTATTGTTGTTTATTATTATTATTATTATTAAAGGCGTAGGTGTCTCAAACTCTGTTTTCTGCTCTGGATAGCTTATGAGAAACTCAGGCCAAGCTTATAATATTCCAGAAAATATCATGACCCAGATTTCAGAAGACCTGAAATCTAAATTGTGTGATTTTTATATAAACTTAGGAATCTTCCTGGGTTTCAACTTCCCCATTCACGGGGGTTTAGAGCAAACCTTGCAATTTTCTATGTCCCTGAAAAACTGACCGTTTCACTCTGATTGGTTAAAAGCGCTAGTTGTCTGCCCTTACTCTTACTCTAAATTCGGGTAGTATTTTTTAATACCTTTGTCCCACATATAAGCATTTAATTGACTTGCGCATCTAAGTTTTTTAAAGCTCCCCAGGAGATTCTAATGAGCAGTGAAGATTGAGAACCCCTGGACTAAAGGTACATTTTAAAACAGATTTTCTTTCTCTTATAAGACATAGAGAGGTTATAAAGAAAACTGCCCAAAGCTTAAAAAAAAAAAAAAAAAAAAAGTGATATGTTCAAAACCAAACCAAGGACTGTCTAACTCCAAATCAAGGTTCATTTCCATTGTACCCACCACAGTATAGCAGTTAAAACACCCAATCTTTCCTTCCATAAATACTCAAAATCCTTTTAAAAATACTCAGCAGGATAAACAATGCGCAGCTTGTAAAAATAGTTCTGCTCTGACTTTTTCTCATTTTTCTAGCTCCCAGCAAAAACAGAGATCCTATTTTCTAAGTCAGTCCTTCTAATCCCTTGGGTTTCATGACTTTCTATCCGTTTGCTTGACAGTCCTCAAAGTGAAGAGGGAAACTGCATCTGGGTAGATGGAGAAAGAAATGGCCTGCTGAATTTCCAACAGGTAGCTGATTCTTATACACAAACTAAAAAAAAAAAAAAAGAGCACCTTTTAGATTTGCTAATCAGCTAAAAAGCCCAGATTATCACATTCCAAGGAAAGAGAAGTGGCTGGGAAGTCAGTTTCTGCCGACCCCTGCAGGTTTCGGCAACTCTGTTCTTGGCGTCGGGTTCCAGATCCATCCATCAAGTCACACAAGCCCATTTGCAAATGCTATCTGGCTTCGTGAGAACTCTCTTATTCATCCCATTTATTAAGTAATAGAGAGAGTGACAGTCATTAGTGAATATAAAAGTTATTTTCACTCAGGGCTCAAACAAGTCTCTTTGGCTTGAACACGGAAGAGGAACCCTGGCTGACTCCACCCCGTGCCCAGAGATTGTGCCAGAAGGCAGTGCGTCTTGGTCAGTCCTTTCTAGATTAGCTCAGCACTTAAGCTAATTAAACTTTACTCCTTCAGATTTGTTTGCTGAGTGTCAAGTATATGTCTGGCCCTGTGCTAGAACACTGCGACTTTGGGCCAGGTGCTTCATCTGTGAGCTTCTTTTCCCTCATCATTGAGATGGGCCTAATAATGTCTATACGACAATGATGTAAGTGATACAAGAAATACTAAAGCTTTATCAAATGGAAAACAATGTTTGCAAAGTTTCTTTCACCTATACCTTTTCTGGGCCTAGAATTATATGTAAGGTGGAGTCATTTTTATGCAATGGACACTTGCCTATCTACTGCAATTCTGAGTTTCCTAACTCACAAGGGGGCCTTAAGTTTCCCCTTTGCCATTTTGATTGATGTTGCCCTGATACAGGCATTAAATTTCTATTTTTTAATCCAGTCCCTCAAAACCTCTGTTCCTTTCTTCTTCTCCTTATGTTAATTCTCAGTGCAACATTAATGAATCTCAGGGATATCAATCTTTCCAAGGAAGTGGTTTTTATTCACATGGAATTATAGATCCTAGATGTGGGTGACTCTAGAATAAACTGATCTAATTTTCAACCTAGTCGGGAAGAAACTTGGACTATCTAGCTGGAGAAATAGCCCATTGGAATTGTTTGCATATATTTCAAATTTTTATAGGCAAGAGAAATCACACCTCTTGTCTGAGATGACTGAAAACTAAATAGCAAATTGCAATCATTAGAACTATAATACTTAAGCATGGGCTGTTTGCAAATTCATTGGGTCCTTTGTCTCTGCAAATACTTACGTGATAGTGATTGTGAACGACTGAATTCCGCCGGGCGTGTTACACGCTGGGCTGAGTTGACTCGGTTGTAACTCACAGTGTTCAATAACCCTACCTTTGGTTTGGTCACCCAGATACAGGTACACTTTCTAGTCTTCCCCACCCTTTTCTGTGCCCCATGCGTCTTACCCCTCTGGGCTTCCTTGCCTTCTAGCTTTAGGTGAGATTCACCCAGATTAGAGGGAGAGAGCAGCATGAAATCAGGAAATCGGTCCCTCCCTTCTTACAGGCTTGTCACGGGCTGGCTGCGTCCTTTGGATGATGGCACAGCTCCTTCCTGGCACCTTCCCCTTTGGTGTGGGCATCCGTGTCTCATGGACCCCAGAAGCACTCTGTGCCCCCCCCCCCTTCGGTGCTAGGTGTGATGAAGGCACCCTGCTGGCATAGGACCCCAGAGGGCTGTGCTAATTCTTGGGTTTCCCCCTATACCCCACCCACACCTCTGTCAAGACTTTCTTCACCATATTCTCCTCAAATACCCATCTTTCTTTCTACCAGGACTCTGACAACATGGGATAAAAATAACGGCAGAAATCAACACAAAGTTGTAAAGCAATTATCTTCCAATTAAAGATAAATAAAATTTATATAAAAAAAGGTGAGAACATAGAAGCTAAGATATTTTGGTGTTTTCTCTAAACCCCGTAGATGACAGCTGAGACCTGAAGAAGCAAAGTGACGCAGGAAATTGGTGGCAGGACCAGGATTAACAATTTATATTCCCTGAGCGAAGATCAGACGTCACAAACCTCTCCCCCAAAGCCTCTCTGAATAAGAAAGAGGAGTTTGTTGAAACGTAATCCATTTCCAACCTGGCAAACACTACGTACGCTGGGTCACCGAGGTTAACACCCTCCGTTATAAATCATGTTGTCAGCATGCACCCTTGATGTGATGTGATGAGAATGGCCCTTCATCTCTGAGGTCCTCCTCTCCAATGCCCCAAACCCCAGTTCAGCCCTGAGAAAAACATCAGACAAATCCACAAGGAGGGACATTCCATAAAATGCCTGAGTGGTATTCCTCAAAACTGTCAAGGTCATCATAAACAAGGAAAGTCTGAGAAATTGTCACAGGACAGAGTCATCTAAAGAGACTTGCCAGCTAAACATGATGTGGTATCCTGGATGGAATTCTCAAACAGGAAAAGGATATTAAGGAAAACTGATGACATCTAAATAAAGGGAAGAATTTAATTAATAGCCGGGTACCAACTAAGTTTCTTACTTGTGACAAACGCATCCTAGTAACAAAATATGTTAATAGGAGAAAATAGACAATGATATACACGAGGTCTCTGTATTATCTTTTAATTTTTCTATAAATCTAAAACTATCTTTTTTAAGTTACCACTGTTTTCTGAAATAGGACCTTGGTATGAAGTTCCTGAAGACCCTTCTCTCCCCAACAAATTGACAAAAGACTATGCAGGGGGGAAAAAGTAAATTTCAAAGTTTAAATAGGAAAATATAGTTTAGAGCACAAATTCTAAATAACAATTCTAATTCAGAAACTTTTATGGGACACAAAAGAACATAAAGACTTTCTAAAGCACAGATCTTTACAAACCATGGATCTAAAATAGTGTTACTTGTAATTAGTTTTCACTGTTCAGGAGTATCATTGTTTTATTTGTTTGTAAACTGAAGACAAAATTGGCAAGGGTGGGGTGGGGTTGACTGGGAATGGTGGAGAATAAAACACATCCAAGTGCAAATAGCATATATGTATCTCAGCCTACAAAGCTCAAATATGTTTTTATCTATACTTAGAATCCTCAGAATTGAGGGTTTGTATTCTTTAAACCAAAATCTATCAACTATAACCTCCTGGTGTTTGAAAGGAAAGAAAAAAAATCATTTTAATGTTTGTTTTTTAAAAGATATCAACTATCCTATAGAAAATCACATTTGGTGAATTAAATCTAGAGATTCAGCTTTTCTTAAATTATACCTGGGATTTAAAAAAGATCAAGGGAGACTCTTTGGCCAAATACATTGGGGATTATATAGAATCTGAAATGAAACAAATGCCAAATTCTTCAAGATGCAGACACAGCTCTGAAACTTGTCTGAGTTTCCTGATTGTCCCCCTGATGTTTTTTAATGGTGATTACTGACATCATATCTGTTATTCTACTATTTATTAACAGTAGTACTTGTTATACTATATGTGTTTCCTTTGTTTTCCTTTTGTTTCCTGCCTTCCTTTGGATTGATGAAATTCTATCCTCTTTCATTTCCTCTAATAATTTTGAAGGTGTATGTGTGTGAAAGTACATATATACTATATGTATGCATAAATATTGGGTTGTCCAAGAAGTTCTTTTGGTTTTTAAACAAAAATAAGAGCCAAATTTTTCATTTTCACCAAGAACTTCATTGAACAATATATTCACTATTTTGTTCCAACCTTCTGCCATTTTTCAGGCAACTTCATAATTCTGTCTTCCCAAAACATTGTATCTTTTTTCACAAAGAACTATTTCAAGTACCTTTTACAGTCTTTGAGGGAATTGAAATTTTTTTTCCACTAAGAGAATTTTGTAATGACTGAAATAAAGAGAAATTCAAAGGCACAACATCTGGTGAATACAGTGGATGAATCTGAACTCCCCAACTAGGCTATCATAGTTTTTGCCGGGTCATCAAAGAGACATATGTTGCATTATCCTGATGGAAGATTATGCATTTTCTGTTGATTAATTGTGGACACTTTTCATCGAGTGCTACTTTCAGTCAGTCTAATTGGAAGCAGTACTTGTTGGAATTCATTGTCTGGTTTTTCTGGAAGGAGTTCTTACTAGAGGGCTCCGTTCCAATTCCACCATGTACAAAACATCAACTTCTTGAGATAAAGATCGGCCTTTGGTGCAGTTGGTGGTGGTTCATTTCACTTGCTGCATGATCTCTTCTGTTTCATGTTATTGTACAGTATCCCGTCACACTTTTTATCTCCTGTCACAATTTGTTTTAAAAATGGAGCACTTTCATTGTTTCCATAGAGAACTGTATGTGGAAATACAATCAAGAAGGTTTTTTTTTTTAAATTTAAATTATGTGGAGCACACATATCAAACATAACCAAGCTGGTGCAGATGATTCTGAGTGCTTGATTTGGATATTTTGAGTATGTCGACTATCTCCCACATGGTATACTGTTGATTGTTCTCAAGTACTGTCTCAGTTTTATTGCTATCATGTTCAACTGGTCTACCCAACCATGGAGCATCGTCCAACAAAAAATCACTCACAAGAAACTTCACAAAATGCTTTGGACACGTTCAATCAATCACAGCACCTTTTCTATACACTGCAAAAATCTTTTGTGTTTCGCTTGCATTTTTACCTTTTTTGAAATAATAAAGCATACTATGACAAAAATGTTGCTTTTTCTCATCCATCTTCAATATTAAAATGGCTATACAGAAATGCACCAACTTTGCTAATATTTTTGAATGCATGCTGACATGATAGCTATCACAACATAATCTTAAAAAATTGCTTTGAATGAAGTTAAAGATAACTAACTGCTACTAGAACCATCTTATGGGAAAAATGAACAAATCTTTTGGCCAATCCAATACTATATATATAGCAGATTTATTTTTTATCATTTACTTTTAAAATTTAAGGTGCACATATAGAAATAGTCTTATCAGTGTCTTCTTTAAGCTCCCACCAAATGACTCAAAGAACCTAGAATATTTTACTTTGTTGATCAGTTCAGTTCAGTTCAGTCACTCAGTTGTGTCCAACTCGTCGCAACCCCATAGACCACAGCACACCAGGCCTTCCTGTTCATCACCAACTCCTGGAGCTTACTCAAACTCATCTCCATTGAGTCGGCGATGCCATCTAACCACCTAATACTCTGTCATCCCCTTCTCCTCCTGCCCTCAATCTTTCCAAGCATCAGGGTCTTTTCAAATAACTCAGCTCTTCACATCAGGTGGCCAAAGTACTGGAGTTACAGTTTCAGCATCATTCCTTCCAATGAACATCCAGGACTGATCTCCTTTAGGATGGATTGGTTGGATCTCCTTGCAGTCCAGGGGACTCTCAAGAGTCTTCTCCAACACCACAGCTCAAAAGCATCAATTCTTCGGCAATCAGCTTGCTTTAGAGTCCAACTTTCACATCCATACATGACCACTGGAAAAACCGTATCCTTGACAAGACAGACCTTTGTTGGCAAAGTAATGTCTCTGCTTTTTAATATGCTGTCTCTCTCTCTATATATAACTTTCCTTCCAAGGAGTAAGCGTCTTTTAATTTCATGGCTGCAATCACCATCTGCAGTGATTTTGGAGCCCAGAAAAATGAAATCAGCCACTGTTTCCCCATCTATTTGCCATGAAGAGATGGGACCAGATGCCATGATCTTACTTTTCTGAAT
The DNA here is from genome assembly GCF_019320065.1 of Cervus canadensis. Taxonomy (NCBI): domain Eukaryota; kingdom Metazoa; phylum Chordata; class Mammalia; order Artiodactyla; family Cervidae; genus Cervus; species Cervus canadensis. Next base: position 36,952,411 of record NC_057415.1, on the reverse strand, counting down.
GTTGAGCTTTAAGCCAACCTTTTCAGTCTCCTCTTTCACTTTCATCAAGAGGCTCTTTAGTTCCTCTTCACTTTCTGCCATAAGGGTGGTGTCACCTGCTTGTCTGAGGCTATTGATATTTCTCCTGGCAATCTTGATTCCAGCTTGTGCTTCCTCCAGCCCAGCATTTCTCATGATGTACTCTGCATATAAGTTAAATAAGCAGGGTGACAATATACAGTCTTGATGCACTCCTTTCCTGATTTGGAACCCGTCTGTTATTCCATGTCCAGTTCTAACTGTTGCTTCCTGACCTGCATACAGACTTCTCAAGAGGCAGGTCAGGTGGTCTGGTATTCCCATCTCTTTCAGAATTTTCCACAGTTTATTGTGATCCACACAGTCAAAGGCTTTGGCATAGTCAATAAAGCAGAAATATATTTTTTTCTGGAACGTTCTTGCTTTTTCGATGATCCAGTGGATGTTGGCAATTTGATCTCTGGTTCCTCTGCCTTTTCTAAAACTAGCTTGAACATCTGGAAGTTCATGGTTCACATACTGATGAAGAATTCTCTGGCTTAGAGAATTTTAAGCATCACTTTACTAGCATGTGAGATGAGTGCAATTGTGGTAGTTTGAGCATTCTTTGGCATTGCCTTTCTTGGGGATTGGAATGAAAACTGACCTTTTCCAGTCCCGTGGCCACTGCTGAGTTTTCCAAATTTGCTGGCATATTGAGTACAGCACTTTCACAGCATCATCTTTTACAATTTGAAATAACTCACCTGGAATTCCATCACCTCCACTAGCTTTGTTCATAGTGATGCTTCCTAAGGCCCACTCAACTTCACATTCCAAGATGTTTGGCTCTAGATGAGTGATCCCACCATTGTCGTTATCTGGGTTGTGGAAATCTTTTTTGAACAGTTCTTCTGTGTATTCTTGCCACCTCTTAATATCTTCTGCTTCTGTTAGGTCCATACCGTTTCTGTCCTTTATTGAGCCCATCTTTGCAGGAAATGTTCCCTTTGTATCTCTAATTTTCTTCAAGAGATGTCTAATCTTTCCCATTCTATTGTTTTCTTCTATTTCTTTGCACTGATCACTGAGGAAGGCTTTCTTATCTCTCCTTTGTATTCGTTGGAACTCTGCATTCAAATGGGTACATCTTTTACCCTAATCTTTCATATTATTGTTTTGGCATGCTTTGTTTTCACCTTATTTCTCATTACTTCAAATTAGTTAATATTATGTTTATTTAGATTTACCGACGTATCAAGTAATTTATTATTATCTTATGTGCATTTCTAATTCCCACATACAATTTGTGGCTTTCTGAAATACAACCTTTATCAGCATTTTTCTCGTTATGTTTTGTAAGCCTTCAGTCTTCGCTGAATTTATATTCAATTTATTACCAATCTTGAATAATTTTGAGGTCTTACAGAATAATTGGCTTAAAATTATCATTTGTAATGCTGTGCATTATTTAATTCTAGCCTCTATTGTTGCTGCTAAGTCTACCAAACATTTAGCTTCTGGTTTTGGTATTATTTTTTCCTTTGTTTGCTTTATAAGATTTTTACTGTATCTATGGTTTTTAAGTGTATGTTTATTATGATTTTTCCTCTTTAGGATTCCCTAAATTTCTTTAACTTACATCTTATTACTCTCTCCAGTTCTTAAAAGTTCACAGCTATTACCTGTTTAATTTTCACTCTTTAGGCACATAGCATCTGTCTTCTCTTTCAGGGATTTCTATTCATTCATTCATCCTTTCAGCAAACATTTCTAGAGTACTTTCTATGTGCCACATACTGCTTCAGAATATTAGTAATATATCCCAAGTATGAAATATTGAAACTTCTAAGCTTCTGGTCCAAACTCTTCATCTTTTTTTTCTTTATTCACATCCATTTATTGTTGCTGCACTTCCATCTCAGTAACTTGATCTTTTTTTAATCTTCTAGGTCTTTACTTCTCTCTACAGCTATGGCTAATCTATTGGGCCCAGACATTGACATTTTTTTAAATTTAAAATTATATACATATTTTTCTTTAACAATATCAATTTTTAAATTCTAATTACTCATCTTTGATAAGTTCTTGTTCTATTTTAATTTGTTTCCATCTATAGTCTCTTTAATCATTTAAAATGTATTTATTTGATAGCCTCTTTTTTATGTTCTGTAATTTCAGTGTCTTGGGGCATTAATTTTATGCTTTGTTGTTTCTGTTGATCTCCCACGTAGTAGATCATTTCCTCCAGTAATTTGTATTTTTGGATTATGTGTTTATTTTTCGTGGTGGTCTTTCCGCCACAGTCTATCCCCTCTGTCAATGGGAGGCACATGCCCTCTGGGTTTTGGAAGCATCTTCACAGCGTGGTTTCTTTTATTTGCTTCTGCCAAAACCATGAGGTTTATGGTCTTAAGAGTGTTTTTTTGCATTATTTCCCTCCTTGTGATCCCTACTGCATGTGAATAGCATATATTCTGACCCAAATGCATGCATAGCACATGCTGGGTTTTCCAAATTCTCACTGTAGATGCCTTTGCTTTTCCCTCTGTGAGCACAGGCAGAAGATGAGCTCTCTTGCCACTTTACTGGACTTACAGGAAGATCTTTGTCCCCTAATTACATAGACTGAGCAATGTTTCAGGGCCCTGACTTTATGTGTAGCACAGAAGGTTCTGCCCTGGAGGAGGGCATGGCAACCCACTTCAGTATTCTTGCCTGCAGAATCCCATGGACAGAGGAGCTTCGTGGGCTACAGTCCATGGGTCGCCAAGAGTCAGACACGACTGAGGTGATTTAGCATGCGTGCACAGAAGGTTCCCAGTTTCTTGCAGTTGTAACTCTATAGTTCCCGTTTCCACGGAGAATTCAATTCCCACCTTACCTGTTACCTTTCTCAGCCACCATTACCATTAACTTGACACTGTGTGCATTTGGCTTAGATCTGCCTCAGTTCTTATCCTTCAGAATTCATCTGTTTCAATCCTGGCTATTGATTGGTATATTGCTGTTGTTATAATTAATGCAGTATCTCTATGGGTTCAGAGTAACTGTGGGTCTCTGAAGGCTCAGTCCGTGATGTTGCAAGAGGTGTGAAGTCAGACCAGATGGAGAAAAAACAAAACAAAACACTAACCTTTGTCTTTAGCATCCTCATCACAGAGCCAGGCCTCCTGGCTCGTGCCTTACTGTTGGCAATTCCATGATAGAATGAATGAATATCCACACGCTTGATTTATACTTACCTCCCCCGCAACTGTGCATTTACTGATACTTTACGTTTCTGCCTTTGTCACCACATTTCATCCATTTTTCTTTTCAAATGGATGCCCCTCAAGTCAACACTTTATAAAATTACAATGCAATACTATTACATCTTTAAAGCAGTGCTCACATCTCTGTAACATGCTGTGTATTAATGTATAATACTGCTCAGTAATATATACCGTACAATAAGAAATCCCATTGTTCAGTTCCGGGATGGCACTTGAAAAGTTTAGGAGAGTAAATTTCCAGAAGGCATAGATTATTTGATGTATAATTTTATAAAAAAGGGAGAGAACTGCATTGCCCAATGTAGTAGCTTTTAGATGTATTTGAACATCTAAAAGCTACTAAGACTGAGAAACTCCATTTTTAAGTTGTAATTAACTTTAATGAAACAATGGATGTTCAATTCAATTACTGAAAATGTATCTTTCTAGTACATTTGAAGAACTTTGATCTGTGACACTCCCAACTGTGAATAGGATGAAATATAAATATAGATCAGCTATTTCTGATTACAGCTTAGAGTTCAAATCAGGATGTGCTATAAACTACTGCCTCTGAGAAGTTTTCCAGGATAAAGACTTTCAGAGCTAAAACCTGGGCAGTCCCACAGAAACCAAATGGGTTGGTTACCTTACTTAAGGGCAAATACCCTGAATTTCAAAGTATTTTTTAAAAGAATGCAAAATATTTAATGTGTTGAAATGATCATATTTTAGATGTATTGAGTTAATAATATATGCTATTAAAATAATCTCATTTATTGTTACTTATTTCAGTAGCTTTTCTTTTTATAAATATGATGCTAGGAAAATTAAAACAATACATATTGTACACATTATATTTCTAATGGACAGAGCTGATGTAGAACATAGATCACTTAAGAATTATTTTTATCTATCCATCTATTTACTGGAAGCACTCAAAGTTGGACTTATGAAATTCTGGATAAATCATATAATTTTAATTGAGTTTATATTCCCAGTGTCTAAAATTTATTATTGCTCATAATTGTCATCTTTTGAGCAGTTACTATATTCTAGCCACTATGCTTTGCTATTTTCCTAAATTCTGTGTTTAAGTAGCTATGAACCTTTAAGGTAGCCCACTGATAGAGGAAAGTACCCCGGATCTCCATTTTACATACAAGAAAATTTAGGCGCATATGGAAAAATAACTCTCTTGTGGTCATTTTTCTAGTTAATGTTAAAGCCCAGGTCTCCAATCCTGGATGACAATTTTCACCCAGGTAACAGGCACACTTTTCAGAAGTGCAACCAAATAACACTGGCTCATCTGGACAGGTACTTTCAACCACTAAGAGTCACTAATTTAAATATCCAAAATTGTTTGCTTCTTACTTTGAGTTTTACATGTAGTGCCTGTGGTGACCTAGCTTGAATTTAGCTTGATCTTTATAATAGATTGATGTGACTTGACTTAGGGTTTGCTACGGTCAAGAAAAAGTTAATATGTTAACGGATACAAAACAGTATGCCAAAAATCTATGCTAAGTGCTGAGTATGCATTATTTCATCTCATCTTGCCCTAAGACTTGTGTATTATTATTATGGGTAAGGAATCTGCCTGCAATGCAGGAGACACAGGAGATGCAGGTTTGATCTCTGGGTGGGGAAGAACTCCTGGAAAAGGAAATGGCAATCCACTCCAATATTCTTGCCTGGAAAATCAAATCGACAGAGGAGACTGGCAGGTTATAGTCCATGGGGTCTCAAAGAGTTGGATATGACTGAGCACAAGGCACATAGTATTATTATCATTTCCCTTTTGTACACAAGGACATTGAGGCCCAGAAAAATTCAGGAACATATTGAAAATTGTTTTACGTCAAGTAGAGACAGATGATTAATCTGGTTGCACCTGCTTCCAGAACAAAAATTTTACTGCTCTCTGATATATTGTAGATGTAATAGATGCTCTTGAGAAGACTCTTGAGGTCCCTTGGACACAAGGAGATCAAATCAGTCAAACTTAAAGGAAATCAATCCTGAATACTCTTTGGAAGGACTGATGCTGAAGCTCCAATACTTTGGCCACCTGATGCCAACAGCTGACTCATTGGAAAAAGACCCTGATGCTGGGAAAGAATGAAGGCAGGAGGAGAAGAGGGCAACAGGATGAGATGGTTGGATGGCATAACTGATTCAAAGGAAATGAACTTGGGCAAACTCTGGGAGATGGGGAGGGACAAGGGTGCCTGGTATGCTGCAGCCCATAGTGTCACGAAGAGTCGGACACAACTTGGTGACTGAACACTAACACCACCAGATGCTCTCAATATTCTGGGAGCAGCGAGTCTGAAACTGGTTTAACGGAGGGTGGTTCAATGTTGACTTAATGAATTGCATCTCCTTGGGGAATGTTGCCAAAAATTTGAGGTTCACACTGTATTAATTTCCTATTGATGCTGTTACAAATGATTGCAAACTCAGTAGTTTAAGACAACACACATTTATACTTTTATTCCCGAGTTCAGAGCTCTGAAATCAGCTTCACTGGACCAAAGCCAAGGTGCCAGCGAGGCTGTGCTCCTTTAGGGAGCTTTCAGGGGAGAACCCACTTCCTTGGTTATTCTGATCTCTGAACTGCATTCCTTGCATTTCTTGACTAACAACCCCTTCCTGCAGCTTCAGAGCCAGCAGCATAGCATCTTTAAATCTTTGTTTCATTATAACATCCCCTTCTTCTCTTCTGTCTCTGAAGTCAAATCTCCTTCTGCCTCCTCCTTACAGAACCATGGTGATTACATTTAGAGCCCACCTGGCTAATATGGGAAAAATCAATCTCTCCATCTCAAGATCCTGAATCACATCTATAAAACTCTGTTACCATATGAAGTAACATGCTTTGGCTGGGGGGATGAGGATGCAGACATCTTGGGGAGCTGTTATTCAGCCTACAACATATGCCTAAAAATAGCACCTATTTGTGCAAGCCTATGACTTCCAAAATTGTCATAAAGGTGAGCACAGAAGGATCTTTTAAAAAGGGGACTTCCCAGGTGGCGCAGTGGTAAAGAATCTGCCTGCCAATGCAGGAGACGCAAGAGATGCAGGTTCGATCCCTGGGTTGAAAAGATCCTCTAGAGTAGAAAATGGCAGCCCACTCCAATATTCTTGCCTGGAAAAATACCATGGACAGAGGAGCCTGGTGGGCTACAGTCCATGGGTTCACAAAGAGTCAACACAACTGAGTAAGTGAGCACACACACAGATTTTAAGCGGCTGTGCAGAAGTCCTTTTCTGACCATGTGCAAAATACTGCTGAACATCTATGCAAAGTGAAGTTTTACAGGAGAACCAGAGATGGTGACAGGATTACTTCTTATTGTTTCCTGTCAACTCTGAAAAATACAAATCCAAAGATGTTTCCATTTTAGCTTTCTTCATCCTAAAATGTAGACGTGTGCTACATCAAACAGTACATATGACATAAACCCATGTAAAAAATGAATGAGACTAAAATGATTTCATGTGACTGTTTCATCTGCTTGGATACAGTCAATGTACTTTTGTTATGGTGAGCAGCTTTTTCACACACACAAAAAAAGACCTATGAACACATATAATTTGAAAATATTTTAGCAGAGGAGCTTCTGTACTTGTAACAGTAAACTTGTAAGATCCATATTGCAAAGATGTAGCTGATTATAATACTTGAGATCTTCTCAGGCAAACAAAACATTATGCTTCTACAACCCATCAAGAAATGCATAATTTATCTTAAGCCATCTTGCTTCCATATAGGACTTTTACATGGTGTAGTTATGCTATGTCCAAATGATCCCTATAGATATTTTGGATATAGGTAGAACAAGTATTATACCAGTTTTGGAAAAAAAAGCGGGGGGGCTATTCAGAGACAGATGATCAGTTTAGTTTTCACCCAAGTTTTCTGAGCTAGTTACATCCAGAGAAAGACCAGAACACAGATCTTGCAGTTCCTAGTTCTATATTCTCTGTTTGAAACTTTCATCCTACTTAAGCCACACTGATATAACTTTATTTACTACATATGTTTCTAGAGTAATTTAAAGATTGTTTACTTATGTTAAAGGAATTAGAAGCTCTCTTATTAGACAGGGAGAAACAAAGACTCATAATTCAATGTGTCCAACACAGAAATTCACTTGGTCTTTTAATCCATATTTTATATATTCAGGGTATTCAACTCATTTATAAGTCTTGACTCAAATATAAACTTCTCAGGAAATCTTACTCTGTTCAATTTTCTTTTCCATCAAACTTATAGTACTATAAACTAGGTGGCTTGTGTGTGAGTGTGTGTGCACATATGAATAAAGCCCACGGAGTAAGGAACCTGCTGCCTATGTGGGAGAGCCAAGTTCAATCCCTGGGTTGGGTAGATCCTCTGGAAAAGGCAATGACTACCCAATCCAGTATCCCTGCCTGGAGAATTCCATGAACAGAGGAGCTTGGCTGGCTCTAGTCCATTGTGTCACAAACGCTGGACACACTGAACAAATAACACTTTCTATATATATAAAATATGTATAATTTATTTGTTGTCTATGCCCCTATGCTAAAGGCAATTTCTATGAAGGCAGTGGTTTTTGTATCTTTGTTTATCCCAGTGCCTAGAATTGAACTTGACCCATAATAAGTGAAAGTGTTACTCAATCAGTCATGCCTGACTCTTTGCGACCCCATGGACTATAGCCCGCCAGGCTCCTCTGATCATGGGATTCTCCAGGCATCTTCCCAACTCAGAAATCAAACCCAGGTCCCCTGCACTGTGGGCAAATTCTTTAACGTCTGAGTCACCAGGATCCATAATATGTACTTAATAAAATTTGTTAAAAAGTGAAATAAAAATTTTAAACTCTTCTACAGATTCAGTGCAATCCCTATCAAATTACCAATGGCATTTTTCACAGAACCAGAATAAAAAAATATTAAAATTTGTATGGAGACCCAAAAGACCCCAAATAGCCAAAGCAAATTTGAGAAAGGAAAACAGAGCTGGAGGAATCAGGCTACCTGACTCCAGGCAACACTATAAGGCTACAGTCATCAAAACAGCACAGTATTGGCACATAAAAGAAACAGATTACTGAAATAGGATAGAAAGCCCAGGAATAAAGCCACACATCTATGTTCAATTAATCTACAACAAAGGAGACAAGACTATACAATGAAGAAAAGATAGCCTCTTCAATAAGTGCTGCCGGGAAGACTGGACAGCTACATGAAAGAAAACATTTTTTAGAACATTCTCTAACAGCATACACATAAATAATCCCTAAATGGATTAAAGGTAAATTGGAAAACTATAAAACTCTTAGGAAAAAAAAATATTTGCAAACCATGTGACCCACAAGAGAGTAATATGCAAAACTTACAAACAGCTTAATTAGTTCAGTATCAAAAAAAAAAAGCCCAATAAAAAAATGGGCAGGAGACTTACACAGACATTTCTCCAAAGAAGACATACAGATGGCCAACAGGCACAGGAAAAGATGCTCAACATTGCTAATAATTAGAGGACTACAAATCAAAACTACAATAAGATATCACTTCACACCAGTCAGAATGACCATCATCAGAAAGTTTACAAACAGTAAGTGCTGGAGAGGAGTCAGGTGGAAGTGTAAATTGGTAAATCCACTATGGATAATAGTACGGAGTTTCCTTACAAAACTAAAATTAGAACTATCATATGATCCTGCAGTCCCACTCCTAAGCATGTATCTAGAGAAAACTCATTTAAAAAGATACATGCACCTCGATGTTCACTGCAGCCAAGACGAAGCAACCTAAATCTTGACCAATACATGAAAGGATAAATAAGATATGATACATATATGCAATGGAATATTACTTAGCCGTTAAAAAGAATGAAATGGTGCCATTTGCAGCAGCATGGATGGGCCTGGAGATTACCATACTAAGTGAAGTAAGTCAGATGGAGAAAGACAAATATATGATATCACTTATATGTATCTAAAATGGATATAAATTATTTTGAAAACAGAAACAGACTCACCGACTTTGAAAATGAACTAATGGTTACCAGGAGAAGAGAGCTGGAGTCGGGGGGACAGATTGGGAGTGTGAGATTGACATGTATTCACGGCTATATCTAAAATAGATCACGGATAAGGACCTACTGTATAGCACAGGGAACTCTGCAATAACTTAAATGGGAAAAGAATGTGAAAAAGATTAGAAACACATGTACAACTGAATCACACCATTGTCCACCTGAAACTAACCGAACAGTGATAGTTAGCTGTACTCCAATACATGATAAAAATCAAATAAAATTATTTTATTAACTGAAAAGTTCAAATTATTATCTAAATAAATGGGTCTGATTTTGATAGAAGAAACAGCTATGACTATAGTCTTTTAAATTTTAGAGTATTTTGCTCTTAAATGACAACTTTCATATGATTTATTCCCATTGTGCAAATAAGCAAACTTTTGCTCATAGAAATAAAATGACTTATGCATGATCAGTCACCCAATAGTTTGGATATTACTTATAATATTTATGAGATATCATACATAAGAAATATACATTTGGATATAATGTATCTAACAATACACTGAGATATGGATATAAATGGCCCCTCCTTCTCCAACTGTAGTTGATCAATGATTAAGTAATTCACAGCTCTAAGGGATCTTTTACCTCTTCTACATCTACATAAAGGGCAGGATTCATTCTTTTACTGAAATTTAAGAGAAAAAGAGTATAGTAGCCTAGGGGTCTGGTTTTGACAGTAGAGAATGGGTATTTCTGTCAATACTTACCATGGAATAATATGTACTTCCTTTGGCTCATCCTCACCTCCATCACCCCAGCTATGCTTCACTGTTTAAATTCTCTTAATTATCTTTAGATAATTATTTGAAACAGAACAGAGGTAATTCAGCCAATGCTCATCTCGACCCCACTCACACAGCTGAACTGAGACCCAACATTAGACACTAATTCTTATCTTCTCAGGAAAAACAGAACGAAATGCTCCATTTGCTAAAGATGTCCACACTGATTAATCTCCTCTCAAGTTGTGGTTGGGTCTGGAGAAAAACATACAGCCGTATTTGCATAATTGTTTGTAAACTCATCCTACCCCTCAGTGAGTGCATATATACACAAAGATTTCATTCAGCTGAGATTAATACTGTCCAGACTGACAGCAGAAGAATTTCAATTACCCATACAAGGCAACTAAGTTCTTCAAGGGGCAGCAGAAAGACCTACATTCTTCATTTGACTCCATTCCAAGTAAAGGACATTTTCGTGGAATCTTGTGACTGATGAAGAGACGTGACAGTTATTAATTCCCAAGGATTTAACAAACTCATTTACATCATTCAATAACTGAACAAAAAGCAAATTAGGTATTATGTGTCTCACAGTACTACTGAGAAAATTACGGCTCAGAGAGTATATTAAAAAGCAGAGACATCACTTTGCCAACAAAGGTCCATATGGTCAAAGCTATGGTTTTTCCAGTAGTCATGTACAAATGTGAGAGTCAGACTATAAAGAAGGCTGAACCTCAAAGATTTGATGCTTCTTAAATGTGTTGCTGGAGAAGACTCTTGAGAGTCCCTTGGACTGCAAGATCAAACCAGAAAATCCTAAAAGAAATCAACCCTGAATATTCATTGGAAGGACTGATGCTGAAGCTGAAGCCCCAATAGTTTGGCCACCTGATGCGAAGAGCTGACTCACTGGAAAAGATCCTGATGCTGGGAAAGATTGATGGCAGGAGGAGAAGGGGACAACAGAGGATGAGATGGATGGATGGCATCACTGACTCAATGGACATGAGTCTGAGAAAACACCAGGAGATAGTGAAGAACAAGGAAGACTGGTGTGCTGCAGTCCATGGGGTTGCAAAGAGGTGGACATGACTTAGCAACTGAACAATAATGAGTTAAACCAAGACTTGAGTGCAGATCAAACTCTAAAATATTTATATCTTTTTTTTTTAGGAAGTTTTTTTTTTCATTTATTTTTATTAGTTGGAGGCTAATTACTTTATAATATTGTAGTGGTTTTTGTCATACATTGACATGAATCAGCCATGGATTTACATGTATTCCCCATCCCGATCCCCCCTCCCACCTCCCACTCCACCCGATTCCTCTGGGTCTTCCCAGTGCACCAGGCCCGAGCACTTGTCTCATGCATCCAGCCTGGGCTGGCGATCTGTTTCACCCTAGATAATATACATGTTTCGATGCTGTTCTCTCTAAACAACCCACCCTCGCCTTCTCCCACAGAGTCCAAAAGTCTGTTCTGTACATCTGTGTCTCTTTTTCTGTTTTGCATATAGGGTTATCATTATCATCTTTCTAAATTCCATATATATACATTAGTATACTGTATTGGTCTTTATCTTTCTGGCTTACTTCACTCTGTATAATGGGCTCCAGTTTCATCCATCTCATTAGAACTGATTCAAATGAATTCTTTTTAATGGCTGAGTAATATTCCATGATGTATATGTACCACAGCTTCCTTATCCATTCGTCTGCTGATGGGCATCTAGGTTGCTTCCATGTCCTGGCTATTATACTATATCTCAATGCCAATCTGTTTTTTCTAAACCCATGTAGTCTTTTAAGGAAGGGAAGAGGGTCTGGATAAATGAACATATGCAGTCTCTGCCTTAGAGTAAATATTCAATAGACATAGCAGTGTAATGTTTTAAAAGAACTTCAAATTTTGGGGGTGCATATATTTATTAAACACTCATAATACTTCTATTTCCTACAGTACATAGCAGGCAGAGAATGGTCATCTCTCAGTGCTTTTTGGAGTACTTAGGTTTCTCAGGATTGGAATACAAACAAACATACCAAGCAAATACAAAATGCTGAAAAGGTATTTTTATTTTATCCAAGATGTACAATGCAAGGGAGAGGTTAAGTGGCTAGAATTCAGTGATTCATGTTCCTGTTAATATTCTAGAAATTTGCTGAGAATATTCTTCCTTTTTAGAGAATCCTGTGCTCAGATCATACTAAAGTCTGTAAATAAGAGGGAGAAATTTGTGAAGTCCTCATTTTCAAATCAAGCCTGGGAAATGGCTTGACCCAGTGAGTGGAAGCCAGTGAATGTGATCATGTTGGAGTCAGAGACTAGGAGAGGAAGATGTCTAAGGCTTTCATTATCCACATGGGTTCTTCTGCCTGGATCAGGGAGTTGCTGACTTCAACCATGAGTAGGAGTAATGAAAACCTAGACCGCAGGAAGGCCGTTATTGAAGAGCCACTCCCTGCACCACCAGGACCACCGGCATCACCTATAAACCACATTAACGGCCCCCGAGTGCAGCATTCCCATCAATAACCATATAAACATGACAGAAAAGGCAGGTAAATGAGATTAGTGAAAATTGCTATAGGGAAAGTATAATACATTGATGTGGTAGTAATCAGGGATGGGGTAAATGTTGTTTTAGCGAGTGGTCTTGGGCAAAGCTCTCTTGGTAGTTGATACTTGGTCTTGAACCATTACAAAGAGCTAGCTGTGAAATCTGGGAGATGGATTTTCTAATGGAGCCTTAACATGTACAAAAATCCCTGAGTTGGATGTAAGTATAATGTATGTGAGATACAGAAATACGAATGTTGCACCAAAGGGAGAAGATGAAAAAAAGTTAGTACTGAAAAGGTAGGTTATGGTGAGGTCATAGGTTTTACTCCAATTCCATTGGGCTTTGCTGGAGGGATTTAAACAAAGAAGGTATAGGATACGGCTTATACTTTTTAAAAAGATTGCTAAACAGAAAATGCAGTAAATTATTGCAAGGGGGAAATGGAAGGGCAGTGTCCATGACCAATAGGAAAAAACAAATAAATAAAACACACATTTATTTAGGAGACTTGGTCTATCCTGGTGGGAGGGGTGGTCAAGGTGGTAAGCAACTGTAGAGTGAAGGATTCATGGGACTTCAGCTTCAGTCCAAGTAGAACATGTCAAATGAGCCTTAGAATTGTTACCTTTCTTTACATGCTATGAAACATTTGTACCATGACATATTTGTGCCTTGAATCCAGCAATGAATCTACATGGGACCGTAATACGCACATGCTAAAGTTTAGCCACTTTTTAAAAATTGGAATAGAATTGCTTTATAATGTTATGTCAGTCTCTGCGGTACAACAGAGCGAGGAGCGGAGCTCCCGGTGCTATATGGCAGGTTCCCACCAGCCATTTCACACGTGGTAGTGTGTATGTAGACCAAACCTAATCTCCCAGTCTGCCCCATCCTTCCCTCACTCCCAGGTCCACATGTCCAATCTCTCCATCTGCATTTCTATTCCTGCCCGGGAAATAGATTCGCTTGTACCATGTTTTTAGATTCCACATATATATGTTAATACACAATGCTTGTTTTTTTCTTTGACTTTGTACAGCAAAGAAAACCATAAACAAGACAAAAAGCAATCCTCAGAATGCGAGAATATATGTGCAAATGAAGTGATGGACAAAGGATTAATCTCCAAGATACATAAACAGTTCGTGGAGCTCAATATAAAAAACAACAACAACAATCCAATAAAAAAAAGAGGGTGGAAGAACTCAGTAGATATCTTTCCAAAGAAGATATACAGATGGCCAGCAGGCACAGGAAAAGATGCTCAACATCACTAATTATTAGAGAAATGCAAATCAAAACTACAGTGAAATATTGCCTTACAGGAGTCAGAATGGCCATTATCAAACAATCTACAAACAATAAATGCTGGAGAGGATGTGGAGATTAGCCACTTCCTTTTTTGTCTTGAAAGAGCTTTAGAAGGAATTGTGTCAGTGGGGGGTGGGGGGGGCTTTAGAAATCTACAAATAAAAAGCAACTAATATGGAAGCACTGTGAGAAAAGGGAAAAAAAGAAGAGCAAGGAGGTCGGGAAGAGGAAAAGAAGAAAGGATCAAAATGTATGTGACAGAGGACATGATAGAGATCTAGAGCAATAGACTTAAGAATCCCTAATCTTAGAATAACACACCTCAAGGGAACCCCAGATGCCCGAGTTTGGAATACTACTAACAACAGCCACTATTTTCTGTGTATTTTTTTAAAATATGAAAGACATTGCGTTGTGTGTGTGTGTGTTTTTTTTATGCCAGATGGGGAAATTGAAATTTTGAGAGGTAATCCAACATGTTCAAAGCACCACAGCTATTAATTTTAACTTTCCAACACAAAATTTCAATCCGGATCTGTCCAATCCCAAACCACTCTTCTCACTATGAATTAGATGTGCCGATTCTTGAACTGTACATGAACAGCATTTCATAGCATGAAACCTTTCGTGCCTGGCACATCTCCTCAACATTTCCATGGCTTTGCACGCTCCTTTTCATTGCTATATAACATTCTGCTTTATAACACATTTTAGGGTCGATGGACACTTGGGTCTATTCCAACTTTTATTATCCCAAGTCATGCTTCTATGAACTTCCCCGTCTGTATCTTTTGGTGCACATGCTCACTTTTTCTGTTGGTACACACTTAACAGTGGAATTGCTGAATCATAGGGTATCCGTATAATCAGCTGTAGGAGGTACTGCCAAAGGAAGTTTTAGAATGGCATACAAAATCCCCTCATTCCTACAAGTGATAGAACAAGGGAGGTCCTTTGAGAGGAGGGACTTAGAATGAAAAGTGAGCCGAGCCCAAGTTGCCGACCTTTGAAAACTCAGGGCTCCTTGTGGTGCCAGGGCTCACTCCCTTTCCTGTGCTGAACCATCCCAGTAAAAACTGCTTAGTTCATTTCTATCATTGCTCTTCTTCCTAAATGTTTTCTTTGCCCTTCTCTAAAAATTCAGGATAAAATTCTCTAAGTAGCATTAATTTAAAAACAACAAAATAAAAACAGTGCAACCATTTGTGGAAAGGCTCTGGGATGGAAAAACCAGACAGTTGTTGCCATAGGTCTTCAGCGTACCTTTGACTCAGCTGGGATTCCTCAGCAAGTTTTGTTATAGAGATGAGTCATTGGCTTCTGACCACACTTGACAATAAGTATCCTTGTATTAAAGAAGGAGCAGCATCATTTCCCCAAAATCCTATTTCTACCCCCACTCATTCTTTCTGAATACCATGAATTCTGCACTCACCTCAATGTGAAAGAAACAGCCAATTCCACTCACTGCCACACAAGCCAAAACTTTTATAGGCATATTACAGTATAATAAACATATACAGTTCAAAGTCTTCCCAAAGGAACCAAACAGAGTGGACGACTTCATTTCCCAGTATTTTATTCATGACAGAGAAGACTATCCTATGTGTAAGATCCTAAGTGTGGGTGTGCACATGCTTTCATTTTAGAAACTGTTCTGAGAGTTATTCACTATTAAAAATCCACAAAAAGCATGTTGATTTTATGGACAAGTAGGTAGAGACAAGTTTTTATGGGCTCCCCACCCCTGCTCAAATATCTGACATTTTAATTTTCCTTTAACTGAAACGTCTATGTACTATCCTGTTTTTATTAACAGTCGCCAGTGAAATCCTTGTCCAACTGTTCCGTCACGCTCTCTGAATCTGATGTTCCCTCTGATCGGTAATGTCCCTTTTATATCTGATGTCTTCTATAAAAGTAATCGTTGCCTGGGAAAGTGGATCTAACACTACCTTCATCTGATTGTCTCAGTCTTTCATTCAACAAACAATTGCTGAGTAATTACTCTGTGCCAAAGCCCTAGATGCAGTGTTATACCAGATTCACATTTGTAAGTTTCCTTTTAAGGAGAACCTTGTGTGATGGAGGCCTATTTCTCTTAGTGAAAGTACAGTCAGTGGCTTTGGAAATGTCCCCTACGATTTGGAAATGTCCACTCATGATTGTATTGAGACAGCATTTTAGATAACTTCCAGACTCAGTAATAACAAGGGCCAGACTCAGTGATCGGCATTACCTGCTTAGAGAAATGAGTGGATGGAAGTACGTATTTGCATCATGGTCTGAATTCTTGCAAAGAAGGCCTCAAAAGATCACAGCTGATGAAGAGAGAAAAAAGCCATGTGTGGATAGCTTAGCAACCAAGGATCTGACTGCATGGGTCCAGGAATCCAGACACATGTCTCAGCATGTGAAGATATCGGGTGGTTCTTAAAGGGATTTGGGGCATGCTTATCATCACTTTCATTGCATTCACATCCTTTAACTCTCAAAGAAAAAATGTCAGTGAATGCTTTACTGAGTATGTGATTCTTCAGGCAAGAATGTTGAAGTGGGTAGCCATTCCCTTCTCCAGGAGATCTTCCCAACCCAAGAATCAAACCCAGGTCTCCTGCATTGCAGACAGATTCTTTACTGTTTGAGCCACAAGGGAAACCCTTACTGAGATTAGCACATTGCGAAGTAGATGTGTGTCAGATGAAAGAAAAAGGGATCTAAATGTCTGTCTGTGAGACCTTGGAGAAGTCACACCTCCCCTCCCTGAAACCAATCTTGCTAAAAGAGGGAGTAGAACCTGAGGAGCTCTAAAGACATTTGGGGAAAGTTGCCTGCTGCTTTAACAAAGTCTGCCAAGTGATTGGAATGGGGACTTGAGACACACCTCGAGAGCAAGCAAAGTTTCCTCTTTCCAAGAGATGGTCTGTAGAAGTTCTCACGGGCCCCTTTTGGGTGGGGCGGCTGGCCCTTGCTAAGCAGATGGACCCAGATTGCAGTCAGGGGTTGGTGAGTCATTTGCAACACACGTTAGTCATTCAGGTGCATTTGCATTGGACTCTGCAGCTGGGAACGAGCCCCAGACTCGGAGTTTGTTTATTTCCATGGACGATGGATGTCCCAGAGCTTGTTGTGAAATAAGAAATTTATAAATTGTTATGTTCTACTGCTGACAGCCTTCTCCCTTCTCTTGATGATCAGCAGCCTCTCAGACAGTTCCCTTGTTCCATTCTAGAGGAAGGGAATTTGTTGCACTGAACACTGACCAGGTTGCCCTGCCCTGGAAGCTTCATATTGATATTAATTATCTAGTTTTACCTTCATAGCAACCCTGTAGATAGGTATAATTGTTCTCATCTTAGAGATGTTAGAATAGAGGCAAAATTGGACAGTGAGAAAGTCTGGAGCTAAGATTCAAACCCAGAACTGTCTTTTCCAAACCAAAGCTTTTTATCTTAGATTATACAACGTTTCTCCCAAAAAAGATCACCCATCACACCTTATTTCATGTTGGTTCATTTTGGTTCTCAAGATTCCCTTCTGAGATTGAGAAGCAATATGAACTTACATTTGAAGGCTGGAGAATTGCAAAGAAAATTAACTTTCACATTTTCTTTTCATTGTTTCATTTTTTGTGGAGATAAATCACTGCTATTTATGTTTGTAACGTAGGGCTGAAAATACAGTAGGCCTTCAAAAAAGTTTATAGAACTGAACTAAATTAACTTTTTGTCCATCAAGAAGATTATTGTAGAGTTTCTCTATTGGGATGAATTTGAATTATGGTAATATACAGAAGCAAGGATATGCTTGGATGATAATTCAAGGAATGAAAATATGGTATAAGAAATACAAAGTAATCATATCATTGTATATAATTTTTAAAAAAGATCATCTCACATTTCCAATTTTTATAGGAAATAATTAAACAAATCTTGAGCTACTATGTGAACATTATCTATTCAACAGAAGACTTGCTCTCCAGATTACTGATGATCATGACTTCTAGACTCCTTACTAGCTCAAAGCTCAAAGAAATGATTATTTTTTTCCAAACAACTATCTGAAATTATCCTAAAATAGCTAGATCTATGTATCTATGTATGTATTGATCTTTCTACATATTATCCATCTACTTAACATGGAAGATGTTTACAAAATTTTTCATCAAAGGTATCTATAATCAATGGTTTTTTAGACCATGAATGAAAAAAAGAAAAGAACAATTTGAGAACAGGCAGTACTAGAACAAGGTTATGTGTATTTGGAAACATGGAGTGCAACTTTGTGGCAGAAAACTGCTCCTGAGGAGGCCCATGAAGGGAAACAGATGTCTCCATGTATTTAGCTCCCATGAACTCAAAAGAAGTGAGCTCTGAGGCAAAGCATCAGTTAACACTTGCCTTCTGAAAAAATGCCAACTTCATAAAAATTTTTAATATCAAGCTGTGTTTGTCCTCCACACTTCTTAAATTAATTTAGCTATTCTAGGTCTTTTGCATTTTCCTTTGAATTTTAGAAGCAGTTTGTTCATTTCTTAAAAAAAAAACAAAAACACGCTAGTGTCCTAACAACAATGAGCTAAAATAATTGAAGGGCATCCTCTGCATATAATAAAGAACCTGCCTGCCAGTGCAGGAGACTCAGGGTATGATCCCTGGGTCAGGAAGATCCTCTGGAGGAGGAAATGGCAATCCACTTCAATATTCTTTGCCTGGAAAATTCCATGGACAGAGGAGTCTGGTGGGCTACAATCCATGGGGTTGCAAAGAGTAGGACAAGGATGAGCATGCACCCACATGGTTTGCCTATGTTTAGAGCACTCTCTCTGCAGATAATTCTTCTATTACTTTGTATTGGAAATTCTAAGCCCCTTGGTCTTCCAGGATTCTGACTTCCATCTCAACTCAGGGAGTCTTTTTGGCTCAGATTGTGTTCCATTTTCTAGGTCTGGAAACTCTCTCAAGGCAGCAAGCTGTGACAACTATACAGCTCACATTATTTGTTTCCTGTCTCTGAAGGGCCACTGTCCTTCATTACCTGATGTCTTCAAAACCATCGGTTCATATATTTTGCTTGCTTGTGGTTTCAACGGAGTAAGCTCATCATGATCACTCTTGCTTCTTCTTGTGGGAAATCAAAGTCATTTAATTATGCTAAATATTTTAATTAAATTTCATGAGCTAGTGTTGGTCACTCGGTCATGTCTGACTCTTTGTGACTCTATGGACTGTAGCCTGCCAGGCTCCTCTGTCCATGGGATTCTCCAGGCAAGTGCACTAGAGCGGGTAGCCATTCCCTTCTCCAGGAGATCTTCCCGAAACAGGAGTCAGACCCAAGTCTCCCACATTGCAGGCAGATTCTTCACCATCTGAGTCACCAAGGGAGCCCCAAATGTAATGAAATAGTAAACAAATACTTATCGTTACACATGTATCTACCACCTCCAATGTCATCTGTTCCTTTGTATAGGGGCAAATTTCCCTTTGGTATTATTTTCTGTCTTCTTAAAGTATTTTTTAAAGACATTACTTCTAGAGGTAATTGACTAGAGATGAATAATTTCAGGTTTCTTTTGTAAAATGTTTCATTTTGCTCTAAAGTTTTAAATATTCTTGCTGATTATAAAATTCCAGATTGAACATCGACCTTTTTTTTTTCTTCCCCCCTCCTCACTCAGTACCTAATTATGTTACTTTGCTGTGTTCTGAGTTGTACTTTTCCTAAGGAACTGTCATTGTTATACTAGTCTTTGACACTCTGGGCAAAATGTTTTGTTTTTTTTCTGTTCCTCCTAAGATTTCTTTAACACTGGTTTAAGAAATTTGATGATAAGCTTTGGTGTAGTTTTCTTCATATTTCTTCTGCTAGGGTTTTGTTGTCCTTCCCAGATATGTGGGTTTATAGTTCTCATCAAGTGTGGATAAATTTCAGTCATCATTTCTTCAAATACATCTTCTGTTCTTTCTCCTTGCCTTTGGGAACTCCAGTTATACATATATAGATTATGGTGGGACCTGTCATGTTTATGCATGGAAAGTTACTCCATGTGCAACTATAAAGTGTCATGAGAGGAGAAACTTACAAGTTCTGTTTCTCATCATCCCCTAACTTTAGCATCCATGGATGCACACAATAATTATTACAACAGTTTTTGCCAAAAGGTAATTTTCTATTTATGCCATTCCTTTTACATGTATTAAGTGTAATTCTATATGATTTAGAGAATAAGTCTCTCCCTCAAAGACACTTACATACTAAACTCCAGACCCTGTAAGTTATAGTGTTACATGAAAAGGAAGAAATAAGAATGTGGATAGAATTATAGTTGCTAATCAGCTGATTTTTAAATGAGGAGATTATCCTGAATTATCTAGTTGGTCCAATGTAATCAAATAGGTCCTCTGAATGGGAGGCAGAAGAGTTTAGTGTCAGGATGATGTAATGTGAGAAAGATTTTACTGGCTGTTTTTGACTTTAGTGATATTCAGAGTGAGAGAGAGTGGTAGCCGCCCTAAGGATGCTGGAAGTCTGTGGAACATGGAAAAGACAAGAAAATATTGTCCCACAGAGCCTATATAAAGGAATGCATCGTTGTAAACAACTCAAGGTTAGCCCACTGAAACCAATTTCAGACTTCTGACCTGTAAAATTAAAAATTTTTTAATTTTAAAATAATTTTTTGTTTTGTAATCTTTTTAAATTGTGGTAATTTTTTACAGTGGCAATAAAAAAACTAATGCATTCTACCTTAAGGAAGCGAGGCCCCTTTGCTCCATTTATTTATCGACTCACTCATTCATTCATTCACTTATTTTGCTGCCTGAGTCATGTCAGATTTGGTCACTGGAAACTTCTTCAAACTGACTCTATGTCCTTTTACATCTCCATCACTTGATGGAAGTATGTTTTCCACTTCCAGTCTTGCACTTTTAACCCAATGTTTTACTGATCCCTGTGAATCAGATTTTATATATTTAGTTGCTTCTCAGGATTACAGGTGAAATTGATACTGCCAGAAAAATAATGTAGTCAAAAAAAGGAAAGATATTAAAAGGCAAATAAATTCTCACATTTTTAAAAGCCTGATTAAAGCTCTTCACACTTATGACTAATATTTGGAATTGACATAAAAGGTAATTATATGAGTTTTTGAAATGTCCTTACTTCACAACTGGAACTGACATTTTGTACCATAATTTTGTTTCACAACGCCTTCATGTCAACTTACTTATATCTTTATTTATCTTGAAAGGAAATCAAAATAGTAGTGTCAAAACACTGATAAAAATGCATTGTAGTCAAAGCTTGAACTTTCAAAACTAATGAATCAGTGATTATTACCCATAAACCTAAGGTATTTTTGCCTAGCTAAAATGTATCTTTAACAAATTCAGCTAAATACAGATCTCCCTTGACTTAGAGTGGGATTACATCCTAATAAACCTATCATAAGTTGAAACTATTTCAGTCAAAAATGCATTTAGTACACCCAATCTACTAAACATCAAAAGTTAGACTAACCGATCTTAACTGAGTTCAGGACACGTATGCTAGCCTACAGCTGGCAGAAATTATCTAACAAAGTGTCTGTTTTATAAGAAAGTGTTGAATCTCATCTAATTTTTCAAATGCGGCACTGAAAGTGAAAAACAGAATGGTTGTACAGGTCCAGAATGTTTGATTGCTCATTGATTGTTCTCATGTATTGGTTGTTCATTCTTAGGGTCTGGTGGCTGACTGAGAGCCGTAGCTACTGCCACTGCCCCAGATCGCAAGCGAACATATTCCTAAGCCCAGGAAAAGGTCAAATTTAAAATTCCAAGTACAGCTTCTACTGAATACATACTACTTTTACACCATCCTAAAACCAAAGAGTCTTGAGTCAAACCACCAATTAACTCAGGGACATTCTGTATGTATTGACTCATTTATTAATAAGTTGACAAGGAACTGAAATATTAGAAGTGACTAAAAATGGAAAAGGAACTCATACAGTTCATTTCTATAATTAAAATATATGTAAATCAGACTATGATATTTGATTTACAAATGGATTCTCAGAAATGCAGGTGTTGCGCAGAACAAGACTTAGTTGCAAATGAGAGAAAAATATATACTGATACCTCATATCTATGGTGAATTGAAATTTCTGTAACCTGCATTCATTAGTTTTTTTTTTTTTTTTTTCCATTAGTTTTTATGTTGTTGTTCTTTAGCCATCTAGTCGTGTCTGACCCCTTACATCCCCATGGACTGCAGTACACCAGGCTTCCCTGTCCTTCACCATCACCTGATGCTTGTTCAAACTCATGTCCATTGAGTCGGTGATGCCATCCAACCATCTCATCCTCTGTCGTCTCTTCTCCTGCCTTCAATCTTTCCCAGCATCAGGGTCTTTTCCAATGAGTTGGTTCTCCACATCAGGTTGCCAAAGTATTGGAGATTCAACTTCAGTTCTTCCAATGAACATTCAGGGTTGATTTCCTTTAGGATTGACTGGTTTGGTTGCCTTTCAGTCCAAACTCTCAAGAGTCTTCTCCAACACCACAGTTCAAAAGCATGAATTCTTCAGCGCACAGCCTTCTTTATGGTCCAAATTTCACATCCATACATGACTACTGGAAAAACCATAGCTTTAACTAGATGGACCTTCATAGGCAAAGTGATGCTTCTGCTTTTTAATACACTGATTAGGTTTGTCATAGCTTTTCTTCCAAGCAGCAAGCATCTTTTAATTTCATGGCTGCAGTAATTTTGGAGTTCAAGAAAATAAAATCTGTCACTGCTTCCACTCTTCCCCCATCTATTTGACATGAAGTGATGGGACTAGATGCCATGACCTTAGTTTTTTGAATATTGAGTTTTAAGCTAGCTTTTTCACTCTCCTCTTTCACCCTCATCAATAAGTTTTTTAGTTCTTCTTTGCTTTCTGCCATGAGGGTGATGTCATCTGCATTAGGGTGGTGTCATCTGCATGATCTCGAAAAACTAAGATCATGGCATCTGGTCCCATCACTTCATGGCAAATAAAAGGGGAAACAATGGAAACAGTGACCAAGTTTCTTTTCTTGGGCTCCAAAACCACAGCAGATGGTGACTGCAGTCATGAAACTGTACGACGCTTGCTCCTTGGAAGAAAAGCTATGATTAACCTAGACAGCATATTAAAAAGCAGAGACATTACTTTGCCAACAAAGGTCCACCTAGTCAAAGCTATGGTTTTTCCAGTAGTCATGTATGTATGTGAGAGTTGGACCATAAAGAAAGCTGAGCACTGAAGAATTGATGCTTTTGAACTGTGGTATTGGAGAAGATTCTTGAAAGTCCCTTGGACTGCAAGGAGATCAAACCAGTCAGTCTAAAAGGAAATCAGCCCCAAATATTCATTAGAAGGACTGTTGCTGAAGCACCAATACTTTGGCCACCTGATCCAAAGAGCCGACACATCAGAAAAGGAGATGTTGGAGGACAGGGAAGCATGGTGTGCTGCAGCTCACTGGGTCACAGAGAGGTGGACACGATTGAACAACTGAACAAGAACATCATCTGAATATCTGAGGTTGCTGATATTTACCCCAGCAATCCTGATTCCAGCTTAGGATTCATCCAGCCTGTCATTTTGCATGATGTACTCTGCATAAAAGTTAAATAAGCAGAGTGATAATATACAACCTTGACATACAGCTTTCCCAATTTTGAACTGGTCTGTTGTTCCATGTCCAGTTCTAACTGTTGCTTCTTGATCTGCATACAGGTTTCTCAGGAGACAGGTAACGTAGTCTGGTATTCCCATCTCTTTAAGGATTTTCCAGTTTGTTGTGATCCACACGTTCAAAAGGCTATAGTGTAGTCAATAAAGCAAAAGTAGATTTTTTTTTGGAATTTCCTTGCTTTCTCTATGATCCACCAAATGTTGGCAATTTCATTTCTGGTTCCTCTGCCTTGTCTAAATCTAGCTTGCACATTTGGAAGTTCTCGGTTCATGTACTGCTAACTTGAAGGATTTTAAGCATTACCTTGCTAGTGTGTGAAATGAGCTCAATTGTATGGTAGCTTGAACATCATTTGGCATTGCCCTTTTTTTGGGATTGGAATGAAAACTGACATTTTCCAGTCCTGTGGCCACTGCCAAGTTTTCTAAATTTCCAAGTTTTTATGTATTTAAGTAATAATGTGTAGGTTATTAGCATGTAATTAGTTGACCATTCCTTTGAAATTACAAGAAGTCCTCCAGATTTTCCTAATTTCTAGCTAAAAATTCTAACTCAGTAGGATTTAGGTATTTAATAAGAGGTGACAACACTGACCTATAGAGAAATGCCCTAAGGCAAAGCACTGATACTTTCTTGGATAAGAACACAAAAGACAGAGAGCAGGTCCTTGAAGATGATGATAAACAAGAACAAGGCAGACTCACTCAGGAAAGAATTACTCTTAGCAGGTAGAATCCTAACTGGATGATAACAAATTTAGCTTCATTCCAGCTGAACGGTGGTGGTGGGGGGTCGGGCAGCGGGAGATATCATGGGATTCATAAGCAGACAGCTTTCAAGGTGGGTCTAAAAGCATAAGTAGGGTTCTCTGTAGCCAAGAAGGGCAGGAGCTTGGCATGTCACATGGAAAGTCAAACTAGAGCAAAAGCATAGACAGAAATTTGGGGCAATCAATTCAGTCTGACAAGAGTAAAATAAGAATAGGAATGATGAGAAATTGAAATTGTGAATTGAAGCCAGACAGTGACACAACGTGAGTGACATCCTCAGGGGATGGGGGAGCAGCACTGCTGCCTGCCTTCCCGGCATCTACTGAGCCTTTATTGTATCCACAATGGTTCACACTTTGGCCAGGGGTCGGTGCTGACGTCCCTAAACAGACTGTAGCCACCCTATATACCTTCCTACAGCATTCAGCTCAGAGGTTGCTTTAAATTCAAGTCTAAGGAAATCAGCTTATGACATCTCTTTAGAGCCAGTGATTATTTCAGAGGTGGGTCCGCAGCTTAAGATGGAGCAACAGAAAGACTTGTGTGTGTGTCTTTCTAGCTGGATGGTGATGTGGATTTAGGATACCTATGACTGCTTTAAACATGTTGCTCAATAACAGAAGTCAGTCAGAGGACAAAATTGACATTTGGACAGGAACCAAGAGCGAGACAGAGCTAAAATTCTATTCAAATTGTGCCCAAAGCCCAAATTACCTCTGGATTTTTCTGGTAAGTGAAGTAATCTATGCTCATTATTCTTTTAATTGGATAGGTCTGTTATTGTTCCTTGCAGTGAAAGGTGTCCTGATAGACTTATTATTCAGAAAACAGAACATCTGTGAAGGTTTTCACACAAGATTATACAGTGATCAGTGTGATATTATAGGAGGAACATTCTGAAATCCCAGTGAAAGCTGGACTGAAATAGGCAAGTTTGAAAGAGAAAAGGGAGTGGGCACACTGGGGATGATACCACACTGGTCTGGATGAGAAATGAATCTTAGCTTTAAGTATGGCACTCTGAATATGGAAATGCAGAGAAATTGAGAAACATTACCAAAGTTAAATAGAAATCCCTCTTCAATGTTGACAGCTAAGTGAGAAATATCATTTTACCTATAATTTATGCTTTGCTCATTTCCTCTTATACATGGTGGAGCATGCTAACGTGAATTTCCAACTGAACTATACATAGAAATTGTTCTTCGCGTGGTCCCGACATGAAACTGATAATACCCAGGACCCCATTATTTGAGATTACCCATTATCCAGTTGTCGGGGCCCTACCACGGTGGGGTGCTAACTATAGGTAAGAGAGGGTAACGAAGAGAAAAAAAAAAAAAAAAGATGGAGAGGGAAGGAGAGAAGATGGACAGAGAAAGGATCCAGGGTTCAGGGATTCCAGAAAGAAGCTGTTGATCCCAGATCACCTGACTTGAGGGATTAACAACAATAACAAAAAACAAAACAAAACTGGAAAAGACAATGAAGGCAAAGTGAAGATGAAATAAAAAATAAATACATACTATTAATAATAACGGTAATAACATGACCTCATGTTTATCAAGGTCATTTATCATGACCTCATATTTACCACGTCTCAGCTGGTGTGTAAACAATTTACATGTTCTAACTTCTTCAACCTTTACATACACCCTATGATCTAATAATGACTAATAATGACAGTCAGTCTTAGAAAGGTTAAGTAATCTGCTCAAAACCAAGCAGTCTGAAGAGCTGGAGCTGGTGGTGAACACAAATATGTCAGACCATACTGCTGTAGGAACCAGGCTTTAAAAAATACCACCCAGCCCCTTACCTCGCCGGGGACTTCCCAGGTGGCGCAGCAGTAAGGAATCCTCCTGCCGATTCAGGAGACTCAAGAGACCCAGTTTCAATCCCTGGGTTGGGAGATCTCCGGCCACAGGATATGGCAACCCAGTCCAGTGCTCTTGATTGGAGAATTCCATGGACAGAGGAGCCTGGTGGGCTACAGTCTGTGGGGTCACAAACAGTCAGACATGACTGAGTGCACACAGCGTGGCCTTACCTCCCTAGTTGAACCTCTCATCAAGGGAGATTCCAATTCCAACCTGAGACATTTTTTCCTCCCTGGTGCTAGCCTCCTCCACCCATTCCTCTCTTTCCTTAACCTGAATGTCACTTGTCTTGGCATAATTTCCATGACTTTCTAGAACCGTATAGCAGCCCCTGCTGTGGAGTTCCTGCTTCCACCCACATGACGGTACTAACTACCGCCCTGCCTGCTTCCTATGCCAGACTGTGGCCTCTGTGAGGGCAGAGGCTGGCCTGTTGGTTCACTGATGGGCACACCGTGAATATTCAATGATTGTGTCAAATGAGTGAATGAGGTCAGAAGGCATGAGTTGAGGACAGAATGCTCCATGTAATAAGGAACACACATGTATGTTTCTGTGGGAGGCCTGTTTTCAAAAATAAGATCTGAATAACAGCAAGAACATGCTTGGGCTGTTTTTTTTCCAGCATCCTGGAATCTAGCTGGGAGAGAAGGATTTCTGCATTGGGCAGTAAGGTATGTTTATCTTTATGATTCCCACACCTCCTTTCAAAAGGCTGGATTTAGCATGAAGATTTCAACTTCAAATGGTCTCCAAAGACTTTGCTGTTGATGAGAACAAGACTTTTTTTTTTTTTTTTTTGGTAAAAGGTAGTGAATGAAAGCAAGAAATGCTCAAGAAGAGAACAGGCCAGACGACTCAGTCTCCTTCCACAGGCACTCAAGTAATTAAAATAAAAACAATTACTCATATACATAGAGCAGGTCAGCACATTTTTTCACAGAACAAGGGAAATGCACAACTCCTAAGAGGCAGTGATATAAATATTTCAGCTGATAGTACGTCCAGGACCAAGAAGGTAAAATAAACTAGATTTAAACAAACAATTTGACACAGAACTGCAAAAAGGCATTGTGAAATTCTGCAAAATTGCAGATCCGATTTCCCTGGAATATACTTTGGCCTAGCAAAACCTTGACAATTATTCATGTTGGAGGACTAAGCAGAAATGCAGACAATGGGAAAACAAACACTCAATCATCAGGTTTCAGAATGTTGCAGTGTCCAGAAAATGACTATGTTTGCCTCTTTGTCTCTGAAACCTAGAGCTGGCCTACTGATTCTTATGTGTGTGCTAAGTCAATTCAGTCAAGTCCGACTCTTTGCAACCCTATGGACTTTAGCCCTCCACGCTCTTCTAACCAAGGGGATTCTCCAAGCAAGAATACTGGAGTGGGTTGCCATGCCCTTCTCCAAGGGATCTTCCCAACCCAGGGATCGAATTTAGGTCTCTTGTGTCTCATGCATTGGCAGGCAGATTCTTTACCACTAGTGCCACCTAGGAAGCCCTCTTGATCCCTATGGTGAAGAAGTGAAGTGAAGTGAAGTCGCTCAGTTGCATCTGACTCTGCGACCCCATGGACTGTAGCCTACCAGGCTCCTCCGTCCATGGGATTTTCTAGGCAAGAATACTGGAGTGGGTTGCCATTTCCTTCTCCAGGAGATCTTCCCGACCCAGGGATTGAACCCAGGTCTACCGCATTGTAGGCAGATGCTTTACTTACTGTTTGAGCCACCAGGAAAATGATCCTTATGGTGGTGGTGGTTTAATTGCTAAGGCATGTCCAAGTCTTCGTCAACCTGTGGACTGTAGCCTGCCAGGCTGCTCTGTCCATGGTATTCTTCAGGCAAGAATGCTGGAGTGGGTTGCCATTTCCTTCTCCAGGGGATCTTCCTGACCATCACGAATCAAACCCAGCTGTCCTACACTGCAGGCAGATTCTTTACCAACTCAGCTACAAGGGAAGCCCTTGGTACCTAAAGTGAAAGGGAAAGTGTCGCTCAGTTATGTCCAAAACACTTTGCGACCCCAAGGACCTAGCCTCTGTTCATGGAGTTCTCCAGGGAAGAATACTGGAATCGGTTGCCATTCCCTTCTCCAGGGGATTTTTCCAACCGAAGAATCAAACCCCAGTCTCCTGCACTGCAAGCAGATTCTTTACCATCTGAGTCATTTGATCCCTATATCTCCCAACATGTACCTTGCCACTAACAATAAATAAGGATTCATAGGACTGAGGCTGTAAGGACTCCCTGGTATAAGAAATTTTCTGCCTTGCTATTGCTAGGAATAGAATCTGTGTACTCTTGAACCTCATACTGAGCTAGCATTCTGATTCTCCTTGTTAAGTTGCTATGTGCCTGGTCCAAGCCACTTGAAGATTCAACAAAAACTTTAATGAGACCCTGAGTTGTAAAGTCATGTTCTTCTCTATCTACTGGTCAGACTTTCAGCTTATCAAGTTGAAACTGCAGATCTGACTCACACCACTACATTCCATCCATCTATGACCACCCAATGTCTCCAAGACAAAGTACAGATCTCTGAGCCTACACAGGAAGTTCTCATGTTTCTATCCCTGCTTAAGTCTTTAAGCTCATTTCCCAGAACTGCGTGGAGATGCTCAGCTGGCTGGATTGCTATATACCTATATCACTGTTGTGACTAATTTCCCACCAGTCACACCAGCTCTAATACCAGTCTACACTGTTAAGCCTTGTCCATCTGGCTAAATTCTGTCCTTTAGTCTGAGCTCAAGAATTATCGTTTTTCTGAAACTTCTCTCTACTCTGTAGGCAGACCTTGGAATTCCTCTGTAGATACCCAACTTCAGTTTGCTCAAACCTCCATTGATCACTGAGGATATCGTATTAATCCTTTTTACTTACAAATCAATTTCTTTCCCAAGGGTATAGTTCCTAGGCAAAGGCTGTGTGTTATTCTTCACTGTGGTCCCAGGGCTCAGATCTTGCTTAACTGCAAAATCAGTGCTCAGCAAATAGTTGTTGGCATCAGAGGCTGAAAGTCCTGCTTTACTTTTCTGATAATTGCAAATTTTGTTCAGTTTCCAATCACTCATTGAGTGTTTCCTGAGTTTCTACCATGCCAGGTACTGAGGACACAGTGGTGAATAAAAATAGACACGGCCCCTACTTTCATGAAGCATAATGGCTGGAGGAGAAGTCAGAAATTGTTCCAATGACACCAGTGATGAACATAAGATTGCAAATGAAGCCCTAAAGGAAAGGGGGTTATCACAGCACTATGAGTGGTGGTTCAGTGTAGGCTCCATGGAGGAAATGATTGTTCTTGAAGAGAAGCAATAATTAGTAGACATTACAAATTTGGTATAGGGGTGGGGAGAGGGAGATTATCTCAAGGAAAGTAGGTGGTGATTTTAGAAGTTTTATGAGAGGGAGGGGAGCATGGTACATTTGAATGAACATGTACTTGGAAAGGAAAGATCTAGACCAATAGTTCTCAAGCAGCAGAACTCCCCCATCCCCAGGGACATTAGGCAAGCTGGAGAGATTTTTGGTTGTCAATAACTGGGAGTGAGTACCATCTAGTGGGTAGAGACCAGGGATGTTATTAAATATTCTACAATAGCCCCCAAAGAATCATCCAGTCCAACAAGCCAGTAGTACAATAGCTAAGACACTCTAATGTAGTGGTATCTGGTATCAAAGAAGGCTGAAGAGACAGACATGGGACGATCATGGAGGTCTCTGTAGTCCATGGGAAATAGTTTGGTCAGGAAGAGTAAGAAAGAAGGAAAGGGTTAGTAGCTCAGTTGTGTCCGATTCTTTGCGATCCTATAGACTGTAGCCTGCCACAGTCCTCTTGTCCATGGAATTCTCCAGGCAAGAATATTGGAGTGGATTGCCATTCCCTTCCCCAGGAGATCTTCTTGACCCAGGGATCGAACCCAAGTCTTCTGCATTGAAGGCATATTCTTAGTCAGCTGAGGCACCAGGGAAGCCCATGAAGAATAAGAGGGAGCTAGTAAAGAATCGAGCGGGGAGAGATGGCATCCCTTGGTTTTCCTTTCATTAAAATCACCCAGGCTTCAGTATGGGGGCATGTTGGATGTCTGTAATCTTGGATTAGAGAGAAATAAGAATAAATGGTAGAGAACAGTTAAGAGAATTTTTGAGTATCCAGGCAGGATAAAATGTTTTGGACCAGCTTTGCCTCCCCTGTTCCTGTCACCATCCATTCCAGGGCTGATGTTAAGCATTGTCCACTACTCCTCTACCTCAATATTTCTTTTATTTATTTTTATTCCTTCTTTTTCAGTCTCATATCATCCCCAAGAGTGACATCTGGTTTAAAAGGCTTAACGAGATATTACAGAGTATCTTAGAGCTGGAAAAAGATCTTTGAAGTCATATGAATTTTAGCCTGATGCTTAAATGCTTTGAATGCTGACTACACGGGAATCTTAATATTTCTCAAAACGGTTCTGTCATGGTGGAGGAGTAAAATTTACACCACGTTCTTGCCAGTCCGTGGTTTACAGGAAGCAGAGGGAATGTCTTCATGCATTTATGTGGTTCATGAGACATCACCCAGGTGCCTTTCCATCTTTCAGCAATTATAGGTTGCAACTTGGGAGTGCAGGCTCTGACTTGCAGCTCTCTTAACATATCATCCTGCTTCATTGCTCTGTAGTCTGCATACGCTTCTCCTCTGCCAGGAATGCCCTCATTCTGCTAACCAGCTCTGCGTGGTTAACCATGAAACATCCTCCACGATGATACTTTGGCATGACTTACTCTGAAGAGCTTTATCAGAAACCTATTGTTGATTAACCCCTAGCACTGGTCATTGCACCTACTTATCAAAGCAGAATGTGATTCCTTAAAAGTAGAACTTCTTTTTTCTGTATTTATCTCTGGTTCTCAGTTCCATAGGCATAGGCTCAGTCACCTGAGAACAATTTTCAGGCTTGGTATAGATTTAAGAAAGGGTCCTTCTTCCTGTGTTCCTTCAGCCCAAGAAATTCCCCCTAATTCTGCCCCTAATTCTTTGCTCATGACCACAAGGACCGAGCTGTGATTGCTAGGGTCTCAGCTGCCTTTATCTGTCCCATGAGACTTCATGCCCTGCTTGGTCACTCTTTTTTGGAGGATGTGCCATCCAGGACTCAGCCTTCAGTCTCCCTTCACTGTGTCACCTGCCCCCACGACCCCTACACGACACCCGGCATCACCTGTCATTTGCCAAGGAGGGAAATCTAGAGAAGAAACTAGCAGAGTCATTAGGACAAAGTAGGTTATCTATATGTCTTTGCAGACCTAAGCTGAAATCCCATTTATAGTCTTTGAAAACTCATCAAACCTTGGGTTTTTCTGTATCCTCTGTGCTTCTCTATCTGGACATGATCTTGAGAGACTAGAACATCAAGGATCATGTAATCATTAATCACTGTTTACATTCTGGGGTTCTTGAGCAATAGGCTAAATAAAGTCTAAATTTTCGAAACACTCATCTCTCCCGGTTTCCATTTTGCAGCCTGTAAAATGGAAACAAGTGATGTGTGTTCCTGGATTGTTTCTCAATTAGGTCTATTTAAAGAGTTGCTGGGTGAGAGTTTCTAAGGATGCTCAAGTCTATGATGATCTAGTGAGTGAGAATCTTCGCAGGTGGGACTTAAGCATCTCTATTTGGAGAAACACCTCCAAGTCACCCTGGTGGTCAACCCTGGCAAAAAAGCCAGCAAACAAGAGTATCTCCAGGGTTTTTGTGATGGTCGCCTAAGAACAAAGGACAAAAAGTTCTAAAGCTGACCCATGAATAAAGCACTGAAGATACTCAGGTGGAGGGCCTCTGCTGTAAAATTCCACATCCAAAGGATGTAGAAGCGAGGCTATGCCAGTTATCCATTCTAGCTAGTGCCTCAAGTTTCTGTATACAGCTTGGATTATCTGCTAAAAATTCTATCTTAATTGATTGTCATTTATTTGCTTTTCAGTCACCTCAGACTATTTCCCACGAGTTTCTCAGATTAAATTTTTCCAGGGAATGCAAGCCTGCTAAAAAAGAAAAATATTATAGCTAAGAAAATAGGGGGAGGGGAGAAAATGGGCAAAATGCTGCTGAAAGTTTATTGAACACAAACTTAGTTCAAATTCTGGATCCTTTGGTTATGTGCAAAGTGTTTTATGGAAAATCAATTTACCTCTATGGGCTTAAATTTTTCATCTATAAATTGAAGGATGACCATAGCTCATAGGTTTTTAACTAACATATGGGGTTCAAAGTATCAATGAACACAATGAATTTTTTACATGTCTTTATGAACAGTGATGTGTTTCCTTGTCTCACTTTAGTTCTATCCACAGGAGAAGGCTCATGGGTAAAGTTAATTAAAAGAAGGGTCTCACTAGAAACAGTAAATTAATTAAACAGCAATAGATAAGTTATAAGACTGCTTATTCTATTATATTGTATAGTTACATTAACCTATTGAGTGCTAATTCAGAAAAATCTAGCACTCTGGAGGCAGTGTACACTGACTAGAAGATCTCAAAGTTGTATGGGCAAAGTCATTTTGGGATGTTAAATTATACAATTTGAACTAAAAGTCATATTCAGTGCCTACACTATTCTATATTTTTGCTCCTATCAATTTATATCACCCAACCATAGTTTTGTCCAGTGTCCATAGCATTTGCTACAGGGATACTGAGAGATCAACCATTAACTCAGTAACAGAATGAATAAATCAAAATAAGAACCCTTCTTACAACAATAATCCCACATAAGCTTGAAACATTCCGCATTCTCGGAACAGCCTTAAAGATGAAGTGAGTCACCTCCGTGTAGAACGAGGGGATTGAGGATGGAGAAAGACAGGCTCCAGGTCACGCCGAGCAGCAACACTGGAGCAGCTTGTCTCTGGCGCCACGGCACTGTTAGATCCAACAGATCAATGCCCTTCTCTGCAACTTACTCCATCACAGCCAGTAATATCTTTCAGAAAGGGAAAAGTGTAACATCTTTTTAGGATTCACTGTGTCAAAGGCAGAAGAAGAGACTAATTTATAAAAGCACTCCCTTCCTGTGCTTTCTTCCAGTCATACTCTCTGGGACATCTTGGGAGTGCAAAGTCAAGTGGGCCTTAGGAATCATTGCTATAAACAAAGCTAGTGGAAGTGATGGAATTCCAGCTGATAGTTAAAATCCTAAAAGATGATGCTTTGAAAGTTCTGCACTCAATATGCCAGCAAATTTCGAAAACTCAGCAGTGGCCACAGGACTGGAAAAGGTCAGTTTTCATCCCAATCCCAAAGAAGAGCAATGCCAAACAATATTCAAACTACTGCACAATTGCACTCACTTCACATGCTAGCAAAAAAATGCTCAAATTTCCCAAGCTGGGCTTCAACAATATGTGAACCAAGAAATTTCAGAGGCTCAAGCTGGATTTAGAAAAGACAGAGGAACCAGAGATCAAATTGCCAACATCCACTGGATCATAGAAAAAGCAACAGAATTCCAGAAAAATATCTACTTCTGCTTTATTGACTATGCCAAAGTCTCTGACTGTGTGGATCACAACAAATGGTGGAAAATTCTTCAAGAGATAGGAATATCAGACCATCTTATCTGTCTCCTGAAAAATCTGTATGCAGATAAAGAAGAAACAGTTAGAACCAGATATGGAACAACAGACTGGTTCCAAATCGGGAAAGGAGTATGTAAAGGCTGTATATTGTCACCCTGCTTATGTAACTTCATTGCAGAGTACATCATCCGAAATGCTGGGCTGGATGAAGCACAAGCTGGAATCAAGATTGCCGGGAGAAATATCAATAACCTCAGATATGCAGATGATACCACCCTTATGACAGAAGGTGAAGAGGAACTAAAGAGCCTCTTGATGAAGGTCAAAGAGGAGAGTGAAAAAGCTGGCTTAAAATGCAACATTCAAAAACAAAGATCATGGCATCCAGTCCCATTACTTCATGGCAAATAGATGGGGAAACAATTTAAACAGTGACAGACTTTATTTTCTTGGGCTCCAAAATCACTGCAGATGGTGACTGTAGCCATGAAATTAAAAGACACTTCCTCCTTGGAAGAAACGTTTTGACCAACCTAGACAGCACATTAAAAAGCAGAGATATTACTTTGCTGACATATGTCCATTTGGTCAAAGATCTAGTTTTTCCAGTAGTCATGTACGGATGTGAGAGTTGGACTATAAAGAAAGCTGAGCACCGAAGAATTGATGCTTTTGCACCGTGGTGTTGGAAAAGACTCTTGAGAGTCCCTTGGATTGCAAGGAGATGAAACCAGTCAATCCAAAAGGAAATCAGTCCTGAATATTCACTGAAGGGGCTGATGCTGAGTCTGCAACTCCAATACTTTGGCCACCTGATGAGAAGAGCTGACTCACTGGAAAAGACCCTGATGCTGGGAAAGATTGAAGGCAAGAGCAGAAGGGGATGACAGAGGACAGGATGGCTGGATGGGAAAGATTGAAGGCAGGAGCAGAAGGGGATGACAGAGGACAGGATGGCTGGATGGCATCACTGACTCAATGGACATGAGTGTGAGCAAGCTCAGGAGATGGTGAAGAACAGGGAAGCCTGGTGAGTTGCAGTCCATGGGGTCGCAAAGAATCAGACACGACTGAGGGATTGAACAAAAACAACAAGATGAGAACCTTCCATTTTACCTCTTTGAAGTACAGTTTTTCTTGCTTATAAATGGGGAATGGCTGTAGCTACCTCTCATGGTGTTGGAAAGCTCATTTAGGGCAATGTCAAGTTTTTCTATGGACTTACCAGGTGATGCTAGTGGTAAAGAACTACTCTGCCAATGCAGGGGATGTAAGAGACATGTGTTTGATACCTGGGTCAGGAAGTTCCCCTGGAGGAGGTCATGGCAACCCACTCCAATATTCTTGCCTGGAAAATCCCATGGACAGAGGAGTCTGGCAGGCTAGAGTCCACAGGGATGCAAAGAGTTGGACACAGCTAAAGCAACTTAGCACACATGGGCTCACATCGCTTTATAGATTAATTTTCAATTCTAGGTAGAACTCCTAGGACACAAGCGCTGAGTAATTCTGGTTACTTCGTTTGTCCATCCTCACTGACCAGTTGCCTAATGGAACAAATATCAACACCAGAATGTCACAGAAAGGATATGTACTCGTGCAATTTTTTTATGAAAAGGGAATCAAAATTATACTCGATTTAAGGTACCATATGTTCCTACTGTTACATTCACATTACCACTTATGTACAGATAGCAACTGAATGAACAACATCGCATTTCTTACACTCATGTCATTTTGAAATTCTACCCTCAAATCGCTTTTTCTTCTTGATCCTTCCAGTTTTGTTACTGTCCTTGAGAACTGCTTATCCCACAGCCATATCAACCATTCCTCCTTATATTCTTAGTACTTTCACCTCTCTTTCCTCATTTCCTATTTGGCTACCATGTTCTGCATTGGACCTGAATGAGTCTCCAGTTCATCCACCAAAGAATTTCTCAGGTCATTAGTCCCAGTTTGTGAAGGGTTTCCCACCTAATCTAGTTTTTGAGAATCTACATTAATCTTACAGAGAGATGAGCCCAAGTAGCTCCCATTAGACTCAGAAAACTAATAGGGAATCAAGGGAAAACCCTTGAATTTTATGCCTTTTCTAGGCCTGACCCCAGTGAATCCAATTAAAGCACTTTCTGGTCATGTGATTGGAAACATTGGGAGTCAATTTCTCCCTGCGTATTAAAACACACTTAGAGTTGATCAACAGTAAAACCATCATACCATGTTTGTAGTTTTAGTGAAATTCATAATGGATAAATAATAGTGAACAAAAAATATTCTGCATCTTTTAAAGAAGCTGAAAATATTACTCGGTTCCAAAATACAAGAGCACATGATCTTTTTTTTAATACTTTGGTTGAACATGGCCCAATTTCTCTATTTTGATTCATCCTTTTCATTTTTTTTAATCGTTGTTCATTTATTTGCTCACTAAAATAAAGTTGGAGGAAGGGAAGACATCCATTTAAATAGTGTACCAGACCACAGGTGTTTGCAAATAACTTACAGTTTGTCTCCAAGAAGGACAGAATTAGTAAAAGACATGCACACAAATGAATAAAGACAGTAAAATAAGCATAACAAGAGACATATGGGCATGATACACAAATAGCATCAATGAGGAGGTGGCCCCTTCCTGTGGCAGGCAGTAAGGAGTGCTAGAACTAAGTCTCTCCAGTCCTGTGTGACTCTTTAAGACCCCATGAACTGTAACACACCAGGCTCTTCTGTCCATGGGATTCTCTAGGCAGGAATACTGGATGGGGTTGCCATTTCCTACTCCAGGGGATCTTCCAATCCAGGGATCAAACCCGGGTCTCTTATGTCTCCTGCATTGGCAGGCGGGTTCTTTACCAACAGCCCCACCTGGGAAGACCAGACAGTAAGAAGGGGGCTCTCAATTAGCTGATTTGATGGGCTTTATGAAAATGCAATAATCAAATGATGGACAAAATTCTGCTGGAGAAGCCACTTGAGACCTCACTGTGAAACACGGAATGTTACGGAGTTTAGACTTGATCTTCTAGGGAACAGGCAGCTATTGAAAAATATTAGACAGGAAAGAAGACATTCAGAATGCTTACTCTAAAAAAATAGTGGGAAAAACAGACTGGTGAGAAAGATCTGCTGTATGTGCTGTGTGCAGTCATATCTGCCTCTGTGACCCCGTGGACTATAGTCTGCCAGCCTCCTCTGTTCATGGGATTTTCCAGGCAAGAATACTAGAGTGGATTGTCATTTCCTCCTCCAGGGAGAAAGATCTAGGAGGCAACAAAAATAGTGCAGGAGTGGTAGCAACAGCTGAGGTCCAGTCCTTGGCCCTCCTTTGCCCTCATAACTAAGCCCCAGATCCTTAACAGGGATTGCCCGTTGTGTGATCGAGTCTCTGCCTGTCTTCTTAGCCTGATTTACCCATGGTTTCCTGATTCCCACTCGCATTGCCCTATACTCTATGATTCAACTACAGTGCTGGTCTCTTTTGTTTCACTTCTACATCACTGAAAATGCAGTTTCCTTTGCCAGAAGCTGCCACCACCACCTCCTCCCACACACAATGGCCTGCCAAAGTCCTGGGAAAAAAGCAAGTGAGAGTGCTAGTCGCTTGGTTGTGTCCGACTCTTTGAAACCTCATGGACTATATCTCCCCAAGCTCCTCTATCCATGGAATTCTCCAGACAGGAATACTGCTGTGGGTAGCCATTCCCTTCTTCAGGGGATCTTCCCGACCCAGGGGTTGAACCTGGGTCTCCCTCATTGCTGTTTGCCGTCTGGGTTACCAGGGAAACCCCTACTTATGTTCAAAGCACAGATTTGGAAGTTCATGTCCTTTGTGCCCCGTCATCCTCATCATTCCCACCCCTCAAGTGCCCAATTTATTCCACATCCTCTCTCTCTCTCTAGACTCTTTGCATCGACTCAGTTACAATGCATGCTGCTCTATTGCTGTTAAAAATATACATTTTGCCAAAAGCTTTGCCAGTGGCTAGAGATATATTGATGGACAGCGCCATCAAAGTTGTGACCATCACATAACTCACTCTTGCTAGGAGTCAGGATAGCCTACCCCAAGATATACCACACTGGCATGTTATTTTGCACTGAAGTCACAGCTGGTGTGGGGTGACATGTGTTTTTTTTTTTTTTAATAAAACAGCAGCAGCAGCAACAATATTCCGACCCACTTCTTTCCCCCTGAAAGCAGGAAATAAATCTTCCACATTAAAGTTACCCTCCCTACATGAACATCCTTATCACCAAATATAGAGAATTCAAGGCTAAGAAACCTGTATAACAAACTTTGTTATTCCTTCATTAGTTTGCAACCCAAAGCACAAACCCCTATGTTTTGTTACATCTTCACAAATAATTGTTAAAATAATTTATATAAATAGTCTGCTTTGGTCATTTTGTAGGTCCTATTTCTATGACACCTCCATACATACAAATTAAACTAGCTTTTTTCTGTTAATCTGTCTTGTGTCAATTTAATTAATCCAGCCAAAGAACCAAGAAGGGCAGAGAAGAAATTTACCCCTCCTGACACTCCCTAGCAATAAAAACAAATATTAAACAATCACCAGTTATATGTGTTATTAAGAAAAAATATATATATTTTGTACTTTGAAAATATAGTTCTTGACTTTAACCAAGTCAATGGTCATTTGTGTTGGACTATAATATAATTATAATCAGAGAAGAGGGAGTTAGGGTAAATATTCTTCTTTATCAATTGAAAGCTAAGGAAATACCAGAACTCAGGGCTACACAGCCTCCACCAAGGTCATGATCGAGACCCCCTCATTTGAAGAAGGAGTAAGAACCCTGTGAACCTGTGATATTTTGATTTATAAGAAATAGACATATCTGGTCTTATACCTTTCATTGGTCCAGAATCCTAAAACCCTTAGACTTTCCTATGTTAAGAGCCATCAAGGTTTATTTTGTTACGTTAGTGACTTTCCAAAATACCTCCGGTAACCTGAGGAAGGGTCCTGGTTGCCAGCAGCACCAACCAAAGTTAGAGGGTTGAAGTTTCAGTCCCTTCTACCCCTGAGTCTCTAAGGAAAAGGAAGAGACTGGAGGTTGACTCAATCACCAATGGCCAAGGAGTTCATCAGTCATGCCTCTGTAATCCAATGTTCACAAAAAAACAAAAGACAAGGTTCAGAGAGCTTGGGAGCTGGACAACCCATACAACTCCACGGCGACTGAAGCTCCCGCATGGGGGACCCTCCCGGACCTCACAGGATGTACATCTTCACCTAGCTTTTCCTCTGTAACCTTTATCATGGCCTTTAATAAACTGGAAAACATATGTGTCTCCCGGAGTTCTGTGAGCTGCTCTAGTAAATTTAATCTAATGGAAACCCCCACCTACAGCTCACGTGTCAGAAGCACAGGTGATAAACTGGGCTTGCACCTGGTATCTGCAGTGTGC
Source organism: Cervus canadensis (assembly GCF_019320065.1). Classification (NCBI taxonomy): domain Eukaryota; kingdom Metazoa; phylum Chordata; class Mammalia; order Artiodactyla; family Cervidae; genus Cervus; species Cervus canadensis. Next base: position 36,913,071 of record NC_057415.1, on the reverse strand, counting down.
GCCTGTTGGGGGAGGCGGTCTCGTGGGACTGAGCCCCTAACTTGTGCAATCTGAAGCTATCACCAGGTAAATAATGTCAGAACTGAATGAAATTTTAGGACACCCAGCTGGTGTTGCAGAGAATTGCTTGGTATGGGAAAAATGTCCACTCATTTAGTGATGAGCAGTGTCAGAAGTGAACTGATTTACATGAGCAGTAGGGACTCACAGGTGGTAATTCACAGCAGTGAGTTACTGTGAATCACCACGTAGGGTTTTCCCTACATAGGAATGAAAGGCCTGAGGTTTTCCTTTTCTAGAGCCTTAAAGCTAGGCTGAAACCTCTGGGATGACTGAGGTCTGATGTAAAGAAACAGGATTTTTGATACAAGTCTGGCCTGATTGGCATCCAGGAACAGATAAAAATGTTATCCCTGTGTATGAACTAAGGACTTATAGCTGCAGAATGGACTGTCCAAAGTACTCATAGGTGGATATCTTGAAAAGAGAAAGTCAAAGGGAATAATTCAAAGCTTGAGAGGGAGTCCTGGGTGCACTACCAATTTCTGCCTGTGCCTCTAGCATAGAGGAGACTTGCACGAAGATTGTGTGTGTGTTTGTGTGTGTGTGTGTGTTAAATGAATGAATAAATAAAGGATGAGTGAACAAAAGTGCATGAATTGGAGATTCAAAGACTGAGAAAACTAAATTGGATTATTTGTAGAAACATGGATGGACCTAGAGTCTGTCATACAGAGTGAAGTTAGAAAAAGAAAACCTAAAATCGTATATTAACACATGTACTGAGCGACTGAACTGAACTGATGGAACTTGGAAAGTTGGTTCTGATGAGCCTATCTGCAGGGCAGGGCTGGAGACACAGACATTGAGAAAGGGCTTGCGGGCACGGTGAGGGAAGGAGAGGGTGGGATAAATCAGGAGAGTAGTAAGGACATCTGTACAACACTACCATGCGGAAAAATAGCGAGTGGGAAGCTGCTATACGGCACAGCGAGCTCAGCTCAGAGCTCTGTGATGACCCAGAGGCGTGGGGTGAGCGGGTGGGGAGAGGCAGGCTCAAGAGGGGGAGAATATAGGTATACATATAACTGATTCACATTGTCGTACACCAGGAAGTAACACCACATTGCAAATCAATTACACTCCAATTAAACAAAGCAATATAAGTGAATATGGAAACGATCAAGACATTGAGAGAGTCTTGAGTGAGTTTAATGACTAAGTTGATAAACTGCAAGAAAGTTGATAAAGGAATATGTGAATGAATACATATGAATAAGGAGAAGTGAATATGAAAATGAATATGTGATTGACCAAAGGAATATGTACAAGAAACAACTGAAATCAATTTTTCCATTAGAAAAAAAAAATTCTTCATTTTGTGGGAATTAGTGCTCAGAAGGGTTTGATTTACCTGCCTGAATCACAGTCATAACTTCTGAACTGTACTCTCACCTCAAGAAGAGTTTAGTTCTGTGATGTCTGAGGTTTGACTCTTTTTTATCTTCTGAGATTGGGACTTGGGGGGATCTTTAGCAAGATGGCCTGGCCTTATTAGCAAAACCTCTCTTCCTACACAGTTCTCCTGAAATGAGAAAAATAGCAGGAACCATGAACTAGCGGGGACTCACCAGGTGAGACTAGGTGGGCTGCCTCCCATGAGGTAAGGGACTCACAGACATTAGTCAGGAAATATACCAAGGTCTGTTGTTTAAAGCTTAAGAAATCTTTTCTTTTTTTCCATTGTGAAGAGTAATGTCTTATTCAAATAAATGTACATTTTTTTTCCTCTTCTCAAATTCTGCCAGAGATTGAGATATAAACCTAGCACCTCATTCTCAGTTTGTACTGATAAACAGTACTGCCAAGGGGATTTGGTATTCTCGTCAGATAGTGACTATCATATGTGGCCTTCAAGTCTTCCACATTTTTATAATATCTCTTGGGATTTATAATAAAAACACCCCTACTGAGTCAGTATGCTTGGAAGTATAATCTTGAGTCCTGCATTTGAGAATGACTAATGTAGCTGGATATCTTTGGCAAGTTTTAACTCAAAGATATATATTGTTTATATTCTTAAGAACTGGTCCTCAGTGAAGAGAGCTTGGAGGCTCCACTGTACAGAATTCCTTCAAAGGGAGGTCTGTCTGTCAATATGCTATCTTCAATGAATGGCTCTTGAATGGATTAAGTTCTTCTCAGTAGGTTTCCATTGATAACGAAGCATTCTTTTGTCTTACCCTGGCCTGAGAATCTTATTCTCCTGTTTTGGTAGATTTTTTTTTTTTTTGGGGGGGGGGGGGGCATGGTTTTTCTTTATTTTGTAGATTTAAACTTGTGCTCTAATCAATCTCCTCTTTCTAGTGTTTTAGCGGTTATGCTAGTAATTACAAAAACAATTAACACAAAGTCCTCAGCTAACACCTATTTTCATTCCAATGATGAACAGTATGATGGACTTCAAAATACTTTTACTCTTCCCACTCCTCCCCAATGTGTGTTATTGCTGCCAGTATTTAAGTTGCATCATGGATGGCTTTTGCTTTTTAAACTCAAATTAAACACTATCATTGTTTTTCAGATACTCAGTGTTTGTTTGGACAAGCTCAAACATTTGCTGTTCCTTTGTATTATGAACCTTATTACTGGATTTATTTTTTTCCCATATATACATCCTTTCCAAGTTTATTTTATGAGAATTTATGCATAAATTATTTATATAAAAATGTCTTTATTTCATCCAGATTCTTAAAGGATGGTTTTGCTGGCAACACAACCTAACCAACCAACTTTTTTCAGCACTTTGAAAATACTTTTCCATTTTCTACGATTACTCCAACCATAGTTGATTTCTATTTCTTGTCATTGTAATTTCAATGCCAGGATCCATACATTTATTTTGACTTGAGTTAAAAAATTTGATTGCAACAGCCTATCATATTGGAAAAAAAACTTAAGATTTTATTAACATAAAGTCTCTGACCTGGTATGCTTTCTTTGTAAACTGGAGTTACTAATGTGCTTTTGATAGAGTTATGAGAATTAGACTAGTTAATATGCATATAATGTGGGCCTTTAGTAGTTCCTCAACAAATTGTATTTACTATTAATAGAGAAACTTGCATATTTCATTGTAATTAGTTCATTGTGTTTCTGCAAGGGTGAGTTCACACAAGGTGTTTAATAAGCACTTGATTTAATATTCAAGGAATCCCAAATTGATACTAAAATATAAGCAATGCCAACTCTGAAGGGGTTAGACATCCCAGATACTTTGACATAGGGTAACAGGACAGGCAAGAATGATCCATACAATGCTCACTGCAATGTTAAAGCCTGCGTAAAACATCTGTCAGCTATTGGCTAACTTTTAGCATGAAAAATGACCCAGGAGTCCTCCCCAAAACACTACAGAAATACATCAGGTTGTATTGCAAATATTAGATAAAATAAACAAACTGGTATTTCTTCTGAAGCCTTTTTGGTGCTTTCCTAAATCCCAACATGCCTTTATTGTTTTTAAATGTAGCAAGTATAACTCCCCTCGGCTTTGGAGGATAATGATGCAATGGTAGTGATTAATACCATAATTATGGCTTAAGTTTCTACAATTTCTTATCCCCTATAGGTTTCAAAAATCTTGGCTTGCTATCATCTACAGATATTCTGACTACCACACACTTCAAAGACCTATAAAGTTTCCAAAAAACAGCTGCTAATAACTGTGCTTTAATGGGGGCCAGAAAGAGAAGAGTCTACTTCACCCAAGTGCAACAGGAGACTGGAATTTTGGAGTCAATATGATAACTCCCTTTGGACTCCTGGCCCAAGGCTCAGGTTTCAAGGACCTACTGAATAGGACAGGGAACTCTGCTCAATGTTATGTGGAAGCTTGGATGGGAGGGAGTTTGGAGGAGAATGGATATATGTATGGCTGAGTCTCTTTGCTGTTTACCTGAGACTATGACAACATTTAACCAGCTATACTCCAATACAAAATGTTTAAATAAAAAGAATAATTCTCTGTGTATTATAAAACATGGAATGATGTACATTTAAGAGTTAGAAATAATGCCATTCCAATTCCTCCTCTCACAAATGACAAAACAAAGACTTAATGAAGGAGATGGGCTTATAATAAATTAGCAATGCTGGGAGGTAGAGTCTAGGTAGTCCTACCGTCTTTCTGGTTAGGGCTCTTGATTACGCTGGACTCCACAGAGATGTCTTACCGACCTTGGTACAAGGGATTAGATAAGCCAATTAGTTGGTTTACCTTCACAGGTTCTAGCAATATGAATCAACAATAATACAACTCCTGGGAATCAGATGAATTGAACATAGGCTCTGCCTTCAAGGACTGGAATAACAACAGCTGAAATGTATCGAGGGTTTATTATATGCTGAGCAGCATTTAAAAAATATATTTATTTTTGTTTATTTATTTGGCTGTGCCAGGCTGTAGTCGCGGCATGCAGAATCTAGCTCCCTGACCAGGAACTGAACCTGGGTCCCCTGTTTTGGGAGCCCGGAGTCTTAGCCACTGGACCACCAAGGAAGTGCCCTGAGTAGACCTTCAGTGCATTATTTACACACACAGACGGGTGTATGTGTATATATCCATTTAATGTCTACAACTACCCTCCAAAGGTGACGCACATACTGAATACTCAATGCACATTTCCAGAATTAAAAATATTGCACTGTTTCAATTACTCTTCCTTATTTTGAGAAAACTGTAGATTCACACACACTTGTAAGAAATAATGCAGACTGATCCCATGTACCGTTTACCTAGTTTCCCACAATGGTAATATCTTGCAGTATCACAAGAGAGAAACTGACATTGATACATCTTGTTACCAGCAAAGCCCATTCACAATTCCCGGCAAAATAAAAATAGATCCCAGGTAATGAAGTGAAATCTACCTTTTCTTTTTTTTTTTTCTTTTCCTTTGTGCTCCATCTAGTTTCACTTGCTCACAGGATGCTGCATGCAGTGACCTCCACCCTGGGCTTGGACCAGAGTTCCAAGCGTGAGGGGCAGAGGCCGGCCCGGGCAGTTAGGGCGTGAGCTGAAGCACTGTGCCGAGCAGTGCAACTCAAGATCGCCCCAGCAGGCTGCTTCGAGGCAAGAACTCCATCCCTCCCCACTCAGGAGACTCCTACAAGGCTGATCCTAATAAAGCTGACCCCTATAAAGCAGCTCCGCCTGCACCCTATCGCGGAGAGCATGGCCTCTATTGCAGGGGCTGGCACCTCTGGGTTCAATCAGAGAACTTTGCTTCTGAGCCAAACTCCATCTCACTCTACTGGCACAAGCAACACCTACAGGGGGACGCTTGAAGCGGGCAACTCAAAAGGGTCAGTAACAGTCTGTGTGTGTTTAGATGTGCATAATTTTATCACAAGTGTAGGTCTGCATATGTACCACCACAGTCAGAGAGCAATCTGATCACCACGAGTTCCTTATACAGCTCTTTTTTCCCCATTATATTATCCTTTAATGACCACATCTACCTCTCTTCCTCCAACACCATCTTCACCCCCAATCCCTGGAAATCCCTTCATCTCTTTACATTTACCATTTGAGAATATTGTATAAATGGAAGCATACAGCATACAGCCTTTTGGGTTTTGTTTTTTGCTGTTTTGTTTTCTTTTGCTTGTTGATGCTTACTTCAAGATTTATCTGAGTTGTATCAACAATTACATGTGTTTTCATTGCTGAGTTATATTCCATAGTATGGATGTACCACAGCTCTTAAGAATATCTATGTACTTTTTTTTTAATGGGAACATAACTGTTCATTCTCAAGGATACATGCCCAAAGGTACAATTGCTGGGTCATATGATAACTGCGTATTTACTCTAATAAGAAACTGCCAAATGGTTTTCCAGAGTGGCTATGTCATTTCAGACTTTCACCAGTGGTATGAGTGATTGGTTTCTCCACATCCTCACAAGCATATAACGTTTATTTTACTGGTTTTGATAATGTAACTGGGACACAGGGTGGTCAAGTAACCCCAGTTATTCATTCAACAAGTATTTGTTGAACCAAATACCACTCTATGTGCTAAGGATACAACAGTAAATAAAACTCTTTGTCCCCGTGGAAGAGATAGTCCAGTGAAAAAAACAAGCAATGTATAAAAGAAAGCCAAATAGTAAAAACCACAGAATGTCACACAGCGACAAGCTGTAAGGATGACAGCCGAGTGGGGAAAGGGGGATGGGGCCTTTTGGGTAGCTTTTAAATTTTCAAAAGGGTTGGCTGTGAAGGTGACTTCTTAGTAAAGATGAGAGGAAGTAAGGGGACCAGCCTCCTGGGCATCTCAAGAAAGCACACTGGAGGCAGAGGGAACAGCAAGTATAGTAGCCTCCCCTCTTATTCACAGGGGAATATGGTCCAAGACCTCCAGTGGATGCCTGAAACCTCAGATAGTAACAAACACTAAATACATCGTTTCCTCCTATACAAACATAGCTACGGTAAAGTTTAATTTATGAATTAAGCACAGTAACAGATCAACAACAATAACTAGTAATAAAATAGGACAATTGTAGCAGTACAGTGTGATATAAGCTATGTGAATGTGGTCTCTCTTTCAAAATATGGCACTCACCCTTCTGGTGACGATGAGAGGTAATAAAAAGCCTACGTGCTGAGCTGAGATGAATGACATGGGCTGCTATTGACCTTCTGATGATGATGGCAGGAGAAACAGCTGCTTCAGGCGGTTTCTCTTCCCCACAATATCAGAGATGGAAGGTCTGCCCTCATGGCAGAGCTTAGCAGCCTCAGTACATGATGTCTTTCTTTCCTTATTAAGTCAAGAGCTTTCATCTTTTCACCTAATGGAAGCACTTTGTGGCTCCTCTTTGGCAAATCTGAATTGCCAGCATCACTCCTCTTGCACTTTGGGACATTACCGAGCAAAAGAAAGGTTCCTTGAACACAAACACTGCAATACCACGGGGGTCCATCTGGTAACTGAGAGGGCTGCTAAGTAACTAAGGGGCGGGGGTTGCTGAGGAAAGGGAGGAGTCACGTCCCTGGGAGAACCTCGCGAGATTTCATCACGCCACTCAGAACATCCGTGCAATTGAAAATTAGGAACGGTTTATTTCTGGAATTTTCCGTTTAATGTTTTCAAACCATGGTTGGCTGTGGGTAACTGAAACCAAGAACGTGAAACTGCAGAGAAGGGGGGCCTAGTCTACACAGCCCCAATACTGGAGCCAGCTTGGTGAGTCTGAGTACCTTAAGGAGTTTCTGGGGGCCGGAGTGAGGGGATACAGTGTGGGAGGTAACAGGTGGACAGATCAGGTAGGGCGATGCTCATTTTGGGACTGACATTGGATTTTACTGAGAGTCACCAGTGGGTTTTGAGCATAGGAATGACTTCATATGACTATGTATTTTTTTTAATGTCTACTTTTATTTATTTATTTGTATGCACTGGGTCTTAGTTGCAGCCTGTGGGATCTAGTTCCCTGACCAGGGATCTGACCTAAGCCCTTTGCATTGAGAGCACCGAGTCTTAGCCACTGGATTTCCCAGGAAGTCCATGAGTTTGTTTTTACAGGATCATGGTTCTATCTTTACCCAAGATTCTATAACCAAGAACCTGAAGAGGCTAGAATGCCTCAGATTTTAGTAGAGAAGAAAAAAAAAAAACTAGCATTTTATAACAATACCACTTGGCAGGGGACACTGTGGAGATCTTATGAACCAGGAGAGACAAGAAAGGGACCATCTCTGCCTGTGAGGAGAGGATGCTGCCCTTTGTCTCCCATCTGCCTGCTCATCAGCTTCCAGGTGAGGGCCAAAGGCAGCCAGTGATAATCACTACTCCTCTCTCCGTCATCCTTTTCCTGTTTCCCACTTCTCTCTGCTTCTCTCTCTCCTCTTCTCTTCTCTCCTTCCTCCAAGTCTTTTCTTTAAGAAAACAGAGTTTAGGGCAATCTGTAAATCTGTAAAGGAAACTTTCTTATTGCCCTTCTCCTTCTGATTACTTCATTAAACGTTTAACATGTATGAACCAGTAGCTTCTCCTACTGTCAACGTTAGAAGCTCAGAGGATACTTCATTAAGCTTCATTTTTCTCCATTAGTTGTTATCTATAAAAATCCCTTTGCAACTTACTCAGAGCCTACTGGACCATGAAATGGATCGATGAATAATAATCAATAATCACTACCTCTCTTGAGGTGTAGTGAAGATCAAAGGAAGTAGCACATGTGAAAACAGTGCTAGATGATTACATGTAAAATGATACCTTCTCACTGTTTTAATAAAGTGTACAGTAATTTAAAACTTAAACAGAAAAGTTGCAAAGAATGTTATGAAGAGCATCTGTATCCTTTTCACATGGTGTTGATTTGCTGCTGCTGCTAAGTCACTTCAGTCGTGTCCGACTCTGTGTGACCCCATAGACAGCAGTCCACCAGGCTCCCCCGTCCCTGGGATTCTCCAGACAAGAGTACTGGAGTGGGGTGCCATTGCCTTCTCCGGTTGATTTGCTAGGGGTGCTAAAATGAAGTACCACAGACTGGATAGCTTACACAATAGAAGTTTACTGTCTCAGCTCTGGAGAGTCAAAGATCAAGTCTAAAATCAGAAATCAGAGTGTATCCAGGGTAACTTCCTTCTGAGGGCTTGTGAAAGAAGGATCTGCTCCAGGTCTCTCTCCTTGGCTTACAGATGGTGGTCTTCTCCTTTTGTCTCTTTATACTTCTTTCTGTGTGTCTATCTGTGTCCAGATTTCCTCTTCTTATAAAGACATCAGTCATATTGATTTAAGGCCCACCCTAATGGCCTCCCTTTAATTTCATTATCTCTTTAAAGACCTTATCTTGAAGTAAGGTCATGTTCTGAGGTTCTGGGGCATAGGACTGCAACATGCGAGTTTATAAAGGGGAATGTCATTCAACCCATGCATTCTCCTCCTGTGCTCTCTCTTCTCTCCTCACACTCATTGTCATTAGTCTTTCTGAACTATCTGAGAGCAATAGCTGGTATAATCCCCTGCCCGTGACTCTTTAATTCTCCAGTATGTATATCTCCCAGGCAAAGACACACTCTTGCATCACCACACAACAACTCTCCAAATTAGAAAATCAATCTTGACACAGCACTACCATCCAATCTATTATCCATACACCATGCAAATTTCACCACGGTCTCAGCAGGGTCCAATTTGTTTTTCTGGCCAAGGAGCTTCTTCAGAAATATGTTGTTTTAGTTACTAGCTCTTATCACTCTCCTTCAGCCTGGAACAATGGTTTGGACTTTCTCTGTCCTTTCTCTAACAGTTTTTAAGAGCACAAGCTGTTCAATTTGTAGGATAAACCTCAACCAGAGTCCATTATTTCCTTATAACCTAACATAGGCCATGCTTTCTGGATAGAAGCAACATAGATCTTACATTATTTTCTTCTCAGTGACTCACGTCAGGAGACAAGTGATATTGACTGGTCCCACCAATGGTCACAGCAACGTGGATCACCTGGTCATAATGCTAACTGCCAGATTGCCCTACAGTGAGGTCACCATTTTTCCACTGGTTGATGAGTCTTTGAGGGGTAGATATTCAGAAATTACTCTGGCATCTTGTTTTTTCCCAGAACCCCACCCACTGCCTTAGCATCCGTTGATAGAAAGTGAAAGTGTTAGTCACTCAGTTGTGTCCAACTCTTTGCAATCCCATGGACTGTAGCCAGCCAGACTCCTCTGTCCATGGAGCTCTCCATGCAAGAATACTGGAGTGGGTAGCCATTCCCTTCTCCATGGGATCTTCCCAACCTAGGGATCGAACTTGGGTCTCCTACATTGCAGAGAGACTCTTTACCATATGAGACAAATAACTTCTGCCTAAATCAATCCAGACTGTGATGATAGGCAAGTAGTGATTTTTCTGTTTCCATTATTCCTTCTGCATGTATTAGTTGGCATCTTTCTTAAGGAATTCCCTTGTGGCTCAGCTGGTAAAGAATCTGCCTTCAATGCAGGAGACCTGGTCTCAGTCCCTGGGTTGGGAAGATCCCCTGGAGAAGGGAAAGGCTGCCCACTCCAGTATTCTGGCCTGGAGAATTCCATGGACTGTATAGTTCATGGGATCGCAAAGAGTCAGACATGGCTGAGCAACTTTCACTTTCACTTTTTCTCAAGGAATAAATATCCCCTCACCCTGTTCATTTATATTTTTATTTGTATCAAGTATGGACTCATGAATACCAGTTATTTTAATGAGTTATATGTTACTATCACTATTTATTTTGACGCTTAAATTGTGCCATCTTTGGTCCTTGGGAGCAACTACTAGCTGATTCCTGTGTCTTTTTGACATGCTTTGTATTCTTTGAGCCTTTCCTTATTTATGGCAAAACAAGATAACCTACAATCATCACTTTTCCTTTCTTAGCTCTGGAAACATCATCATTCCTTCTTGTGAAGTAAGATATTTAGAAGCCAAGACCATCTGGGTATTCAGTGTGTTCATCATTATTTTTCTGGCATTGCTTAATGAACTCTTGATGGACAGAGGTAGGAAAATATGTATTCATGTCTTTATATGTATGAATATATGTATACACATGCATATATGTGTGTGTATGTATACACATATGTACACACTTGTGTGCATGCTGCCGCTTCAGTCATGTCTGACTCTTTGAAACCCTATGGACAATAGCCTGCCAGGATCCTCTGTCCATGGGATTCTCCAGGCAAGAATACTGGAGTGGGTTACCATTTCCTCCTCCAGGGGATCTTCCCGACCAGGGATTAAATCTGTGTCCCCTGTGTTGCAGGTGGGTTCTTTAGCACTGAGCCACCAGGAAGCCCATACACATACATACATATATGCTTAAATATGTATATGCATGCATACATGAGTTCATGGCAATCCTCTGGATATTTTTGAACACCCACAAATTTCTTGTCACTCTGTCCACCAAAGAGAAAATTCATGTCCCCTTCACTTGAGTCTGGGTTATCCTCTGACTCATATGTAATTACATGATTATGGCAGAAATGATGCTGCATGATTTCTGAGGCCAGTTCAGAAAAGACTATGCAGGTTCTGCCTTGTTCTCCAGAATACTTGCACAGAAGCCCTGGGCTAGCATGGAAGAAGTTCAGCTACTCTGGGGATCCCAGATGAATCCAGCCCACTGTGCTCAGGCTACCCCTAGCTGAGGCCCCAGAGAGCCAGGCCACCAGGGAGCCAGGCCATTCTGTGCCCTCTTGTGTTTGCCTGGATTCCTGACCCCAGGATCTGCAAATAGGAAAACTGATTGTTACATGCAACTCAATTAACATTCAGAAAACTAAGATCATGGCATCTGGTCCCATCACCTCATGGGAAATAGATGGGGAGACAGTGGAAACAGTGTCAGACTTTATTTTTTGGGGCTCCAAAATCACTGTGGATGGTGACTGCAGCCATGAAATTAAAAGACGCTTACTCCTTGGAAGGAAAGTTATGACCAACCTAGGTAGCATATTAAAAAGAAGAGACATTACTTGGCCAACAAAGGTCCGTCTGGTCAAGGCTATGGTTTTTCAAGTGGTCATGTATGGATGTGAGAGTTGGACTGTGAAGAAAGAGGAGCGCCGAAAAATAGATGCTTTTGAACTGTGGTGTTGGAGAAGACTCTTGAGAGTCCTTTGGACTGCAAGGAGATCCAACCAGTCCATCCTAAAGGACATCAATCAGTCCTGGGTGTTCACTGGAAGGACTGATGCTGAAGCTGAAACTCCAATACTTTGGCCACCTCATGCGAAGAGTTGACTCATTGGAAAAGACCCTGATGCTGGGAGGGATTGAGGGCAGGAGGAGAAGGGGACGACAGAGGATGAGATGGCTGGATAGCATCACCGACTCGATGGGCATGAGTTTGAGTAAACTCCGGGAGTTGGTGATAGACAGGGAGGCCTGGCGTGCTGCGATTCATGAGGTTGCAAAGAGTCGGACACGACTGAGTGAACTGAACTGAACTGGAACAACTTCTAATTCTAATACCTCAGGATCCTTTCTAGATTTCACCCTATTTATGTTTCTAAATCATTTTTTCAACATTGAGAAAACTGGATGTCATTATCTCTCAAAATATTTACTCGTTTGCTCAGTCATTTGCTTCATGTAAGCAATCTCCCCACCGTCCTGGTTTCATCCTCACCTGCCCCCATCTGTGCCCTTGGCCACTAGGTATCCTCCTGAGCTCCCCCACCGCACACACACACACTCACACGAACACCTCTGAGCAGCCGTGCTCTGCGGATGCTGCCACGACCCCATCTCGCCACAAGTCTACTTCCTCAACTGCAGGGCATGCATTTGCTTCTGTGAAGAAGACAGAAGAGAAGAAGGAAAGGAAGAGGGTAGAAGGAAGAGACATTCTGTCGTTATTTTGATTGTATCACAGCTGCAATAGCATAGTAGTTGGGAAGTTACAGCAACGCAGACATTGGTACAGTTGTGGTGTGGTCTCCAGCATATAAAGGACATTTGACTGTAAACTTTATCATGAATGAGTTTCACCACACATTCCTCTAACAGTGTCCTCCTCTCTCTGACTTTCAGTTCCTTGCTTATCCAGGGGTCTGCTTTTCTTTTGACTTGCATGCTGTCTCATTTGAACTGTGTTTCATTTTCATATGGCTTATAGTTTTTCAGGCTAGCTTCATCCTGAGGGCAGAGAAGGCTGGTAAGGAGAGTGTAGTATTCTCTCCTTGATCACCCTCAGGAGTGCCTGAACAAGACTCTACAAGGGACTGGGGATTGCACAACAGTGGGTGAGAGTGGGAGCCAGAGGAATCTTTCTCATTACGCACAAAATGACCCTGTTTTTACAACCTCAAGAGCAGCTCATGTAATACACATGCACTTTGAAATTGAGAGTGTTGTTTATCAAGTGTGTAGTCTTTTCGTGCTGAGAGAGCGGAATTAGAATCGTGGTTTGCTCTTGTTCAGTTCAGTTCAGTCGCTCAGTCATGTCGGACTCTTTGAGACTCCATGGACTGCAGCACGCCAGGCCTCCCTATCCATCACCAGCTCGCAGAGTTTACTCAAACTCATCTCCATTCAGTTGGTGATGCCATCCAACCATCTCATCCTCAGTCATCCCCTTCTCCTCCTGCCTTCACTCTTTCCCAGCATCAGGGTCTTTTCAAATCAGTCAGTTCTTTGCATCAGGTGGCCAAAGTATCAGAATTTCAGCTTCAGCATCAGTCCTTCCAATGAACACCCAGGACTGATCTCCTTTAGGATGGACTGGTTGCATCTCCTTGCAGTCCAAGGGACTCTCAAAAGTCTTCTCCAACACCACAGTTCAAAAGCATCAATTCTTCGGTGCTCACCTTTCTTTCTAGTCCAACTCTCACATCCATACATGACTACTGGAAAACCATAGCTTTGACTAGATGGACCTTTGTTGGCAAAGAAATGTCTCTGTTTTTTAATATGCTGTCTAGGCTGGTCAAAACTTTTCTTCCAAGGAGCAAGCGTCTTTTAATTTCATGGCTACAATCACCATCTGCAGTGATTTTGGAGCCCCCCAAAATAAACTCAGCCACTGTTTCCATTGTCTCCCCATCTATTTGCCATGAAGTGATGTACTCTGCATATAAGTTAAATAAGCAGGGTGACAATATATAGCCTTGACGTACTCCTTTCCTGATTTGGAACCAGTCTGTTGTTCCATGTCCAGTTCTAGCTGTTGCTTCTTGGCTTGCATACACATTTCTCAGGAGGCAGGTCAGGTGGTCTGGTATTCCCATCTCTTTCAGAATTTTCCACAGTTTGTTGTGATTCATACAGTCAAAGGCTTTGCCATAGTCAATAAAGCAGAAATAGATGTTTTTCTGGAACTCTCTTGCCTTTTTGATGATCCAACAGATGTTGGCAATTTGATCTCTGGTTCCTCTGCCTTTTCTAAATCCAGCTTGAACATCTGGAAGTTCAGGGTTCACATACTGTTGAAGCCTGGTTTAGAGAATTTTGAGCATTACTTTGCTAGTGTGTGAGATGAGTACAACTGTGTAGTAGTCTGAGCATTCTTTGGCATTGCCTTTCTTTGGGACTGGAATGAAAACTGACCTTTTCCAGTCCTGTGGCCACTGCTGAGTTTTCCAAATTTGCTGGCATATTGAGTGCAGCACTTTCACAGCATCATCTTTTGGGATTTGAAATAGCTCAGCTGGAATTCCATCACCTCCACTAGCTTTGTTCATAATGATGCTTCCTAAGGCCCACTTGACTTTGCATTCCAGGATGTCTGGCTCTAGGTGAGTGATCACACTATTGTGGTTATCTGGGTCATGATTATCTGGGTTGCCCTTGTAGTCTTTGTCAAATCATTTCCTTCTCTTAGCCTTGTGTTCTTTTTTGACAGAATAAGGCTACTACTTACATTACAGAACTGGTAACTAGAAAATTACTGAAGCATTCTTACACTTTCCAGTGAGTTTCTTTAAAAAAAAAATGTCTCATTAAACCACTTTTTTGGTCACTTGATTCCTGTAGGCTCTGTGTTGTGTGGATTCTTAGTTTATGTTCATGAGTATTTCCCACTGAGTGTTGAGACCAGAAATATAGGTTCCATTCCTGACTCTGGAATAAGTTGAGTTCTTGGTGTGTGTCTTTGCATAAGACCCTTCCCAATGGAGACCCTGAGCTTCCCATGTTTATATTAAGAGATGAGACTATCTTTGGATCCCAAGTCTGAATTCCTATTAGAAATGTCTGGTAAAATTAAAAAAAAATACAGATTCCCCTGATACTGCCTAGACTTAATGAATCAGAATATGCATTAGGGTTTGCTTGCTTGTTTTATTCAAGAGCTATGATGTGATTTATGATGTAACCAGGCAGCTAACTCCCACTAGACGATAGAGGGTATCATCTTACAGAAACAACATGATGTGGTACCTGAGGATTCTCTTTAGGGGACAGATGGGCACAGGTTCAAATACCAACACCCCCTTCCCCACATACTTAGCTAAGTGACCTTGGACAAGTCATTTAAACATCTTCCAGCCTTATTTATAGTATAGAGATAAGGATGCTATGATCTGTGTATAATTCTGGGTTAGCTAAGAGTCCCCCAACAAAGGTACACACATGTACACTTGGATTTGCTCAAATTACTTCCAGCTCCCAAATAGCCTATGCAAGTCCCAGTCCTGCCCAAGGTTTATAGGAATCCCTGGGAGATACTTAGTTTCTCTTGATATGATGGTCTACCTACCTCTTCCCCTTACTGCATTGATATAGGCATCACTTTTTCCTCCAGTTTACGTAACTGTAACAACACAATCACTCACGTTAGCATGCAGAAGTTTAGTAGACTTTACTGAAAGATTTGGGAGCTTCCCTGGAAGGCTGTACACAGACCTCTATGAGTTTCCCTGCTTCCCTGCCTCTCCCTTTCTTTTGTTCCCATTCACCCCTTTCATCTTGCAGTGCCTAAAAGCAGGGTATTGGCCTTTTATCTTTGGTTTTAATACCAAACATGCATATCCAAAGCCATCAAGTTTTCAGGAGAACAAAGCTCTTTCTATCTGACAGGCTTCCCCCTCCTTTGAACGTAGCTGTGGTTTGGGGACAGCAAGCAGACACATTGGTTTGCTGTCTGCCTTTGTTTTCGTTCTTGATCCACATGTAAAGCACTCAGCACAGTTCTGGCGGCGGTGGCTCTCTGGTCGTGTGTGACAGCCACACGGATGCAGCGCGGCCACTCCTGCCTTCTGGGGATGTTGCTGCCCCTGCACCCGCACATCCAAGCCACATTTCCTCCTCTAGGGAATCAGCTGATATCCACTGCTTTCCGCAAATCCAACTTAGTATGTAAACACAAGCAGAGTTGGAGAATGATATCTGAGCATGAGGGGTTCAAAAGCCCAAAATCTGACCCTAATACAATGATTACTAACACTGATTATCAACATTAATTGATTGCCAATCAGGCACCTTCTGTAAAATTTCTGTCATCCTTTCAGGTATATTTTTTTTTTCATTTTTTTTTCTTTGCACGTAAGGAAATCAGTGAAAAGTGAAAATGAAGTTGTTCAGTCATGTCCGACTCTTTGCGACCCATGGACTGTAGCCTACCAGGCTCCTCCATCCATGGAATTCTCCAGGCAAGAATACTGGAGTGGGTGGCCATTTCCTTCTCCAGGGAATCTTCCCAACTGAGGGATCAAACCTGGGTCTCCCGCATTGCGGGCAGACGCTTTACCCTCTGAGCCACCAGGAAACTAAGCTTCAGGGAAGTTAGTGACTAAGTCAGAATTTGAATTCAGCGCACATTGCTACAAAACCTTGTCTTGCCTCACTGCATCAGATTCTCTTCTAAATAATTAATAGAGGTCTAATCTTTGTTACATTGCAAAGATGTTAACTGATCTAAAAGAAAGGTCATCCATGCACACAGAGATCTAATAATGAAATAATTTTAATTTCATGATAATGGGGTTTCTTTGTTCTTCAACAGTTAAATAAAGTGAACTTTATCTGTAACTTCATAGAGCATCCACTTATCTGAAACATAGGTGATTTAAAACAGAAAATAAAAGATGATTTCTTGTTTCCCTGTATCTTAGTGACTTAACCATATAATACAACTGATCATCTCTGTGTTTGTCAGAAAAACAGTGGGAAAATGGTACCTTGGAGAAAATATAGTTGATTCACTTATTTGAGGTCTCATGACTCAAGGAGGTAGACTTGAATATTTGTGGCAATTCCTATCTTAACAATTTGTGTATGTGAGTGTGCAGTGTAAGAACTTATTATTTATCTAGTTTTAAAATTTTTGTTGGAGTGTAGTCGCTTTACAGTATTGTGGTAGATCTGCTGCACAGCGAAATAAATCAGCCACATGTATACACACACCTCTCCCTTCTGGACTTGCCTCCCGTCTAGGTCACCCCAGAACACTGAGCAGGGTTCCCTGCACTGTAGAGTAGGTTATCATTAGTGATGTATTTTATACATAGTAGGGTATATAATGCTCAAAATTCTCCAAGCCAGGCTTCAACAGTATGTGAACCGTGAACGTCCAGATGTTCAAGCTGGTTTTAGAAAAGGCAGAGGAACCAGAGATCAAATTACCAACATCCACTGGCAAGAGAGTTCCAGAAAAACATCTATTTCTGCTTTATTGACTATGCCAAAGCCTTTGACTGCATGGATCACAATAAACTGTGGAAAATTCTGAAAGAGATGGGAATACCAGACCACCTGACTTGCCTCTTGAGAAACCTGTATGCAGGTCAGGAAGCAACAGTTAGAACTGGACATGGAACAACAGACTGGTTCCAAATAGGAAAAGGAGTGAGTCAAGGCTGTATATTGTCACCCTGCTTATTTAACGTATATGCAGAGTACATCATGAGAAACGCTGGGCTGGAAGAAGCATAAGCTTGAATCTAGATTGCCAGGAAAATATAAATAACCTCAGATATGCAGATGACACCACCCTTATGGCAGAAAGTGAAGAACTAAAGAGCCTCTTGATGAAAGTGAAAGAGGAGAGTGAAAAAGTTGGCTTAAAGCTCAACATTCAGAAACTAAGGTCATGGCATCTGGTCCCATCACTTCATGGCAAATAGATGGGGAAACAGTGGAAATAGTGGCTGACTTTATTTTTGGGGGGCTCCAAAATCACTGCAGATGGTGACTGCAGCCATGAAATTAAAAGACACTTTTAAGACAACAGAGGATGAGATGGTTGGATGGCATCACTGACTGAATGGAGATGAGTTTGAGTAAACTCCAGGAGTTGATGGACAGGGAGGCCTGGCATGCTGTAGTCCATGGGGTCACAAAGAGTTGGACACGACTGAGCGACTAAACTGATACAATATTTTATAGGCCAAACCTCAGGTTGTTGCTGCTAAGTCACTTCAGTCATGCCCAACTCTGTGTGACCCCATAGATGGCAGCCCACCAGGCTCCCCCGTCCCTGGGATTCTCCAGGCAAGAACACTGGAGTGGGTTGCCATTTTCTTCTCCAAACCTCCGGTTAAGCAATAGCCAAAAAAAAAAAAAAAAAACCTCAATAGTTCAGTCATTCATTTGATTGGTTTGTATTTTATTCTCACAATGTGCCAGGCAAATGGCAGGCATATCCAGGAATGCACAAGACCTCAGGCCCCAGCCTGCGTGGAGCTTGTAGACAAAAAGGGAAGGCAACACTGAGTAAGCATATGATCTGCTCTTCGGCAGATCCATTGGAAAGAGTAGACAATTAATTTTCAGATCTATGCTAATGTGTCCCTTTGTTTTTGTCGGTAAATTCCGGGATGAGAGGCAGATGTAACCCCAAGGTGCCCTGAGCAAGTGTCTGTAGTAACAGAACAGACATCAGTGAAATGCTGCCGTCAGACTTCTTTCTCCCAGCCCTGTGGTCTCCATGGTCCTACGTCTGACAATGCATATTTCATTCAAACACACCACATGCTAACTTACCCGTGGTTTACCAGAGATTTGTGTAACAAAGACACTTGACTGTTTTATTTACTTCCTTTTTAGTCAAAGAAAAGAAACTTATTGGAAACTCTGCAGCCAGTAGTCTTTAGAGACATTGAGAAATCTATTTTCCCATTTCTGAAAACTTCAACATTGAATGTAGATGAGGTTTTTGGTTTCAAGTTTTTTTATAATTGCAGTATCATTGATGTACAATGATTTTATATTAGTTTGAGATGTACAGCATGGTGATTTAGAATTTTTATAGATTTTATTCCTTTAAAAGTTGTTATAAGATAATGGTTATGATTTCCTGTACTCTGTGATACATCCTTGCTGCTTATCTATTTTATAGAGAGTAGTTTGTTCCTCTTAATTGCATACTCCTAACTTGCCCCTCCTCACTTCCCTCTCCGTTCTGGTAACCACTAGATGGTTTTCTATGTACTGTGAGTCTGTTTCTGTTTTGTTATATACCTTCATTTGCATTATGTTTTAGATTCCACATTAAAGTGTTATCATGTAGTGTCTGTCTTTGACCTGTTTTAGTAAAAGCATCATATTCTTAGTAGGTCCATCCATGCTGCAAATGGCAGCACCTCATTTTTATATAATGGAGTAATATTCCATTATAAATCTTCTGTATCCATTTTTCTGCTGATGGATACTTGGGTTGCTTGCATATCTTGACTCCTGTAAATCATGCTGCTGTGAACATGGGGATGCAGACATCCTTTTGAATTAATGTTTTTGTTTTATCTGGGTTTATACTCAGGAGTGGAATTGCTGGACCATATACTAATTCTGGGTTTCCCTGGTGGCTCAGATAGTAAAGAATCTGCCTGCAATGCAGGAGACCCAGGTACATTTCCTGGGTCGGGAAGATCTGGAGAAGGAAATGGCAACCCACTCCAGTATTCTTGCTTGGAGAACTCCATGGACAGAGGAGCCTGGCAGGCTACAGTCCATGGGGTTGCAAAAAGTTGGACATGACTGAGTGACTAATACACATACATATGGTAATTCTATTTTTAGTTAGTTTTTTTTTTTTTTAGGAACCTCCATGCTGTTTTTCATAGTGGTTCTACCAGTTTATCAAATTTTTAATTTATGAATGATCATGTATTAAAATACCGTTTAGGTTCTTGATGTATATGAAATAATATATGTAAGCTTTATGTATGCTATAAAGCATGATAATATAACCAACACTTTTGAACTTAGCATCCAGTTCAAGGACAAGAACATGACCTTTGATTCATGCCTACCTGTGTGTTCCTCCCCGTCCACATCACTGTTTTGTTATTTGTGTGGAAATATTGTATAAAAGTCAAATAGTATTCTCTGACTTTTAGCAAAAAGTAGCAATCCTTTCTCCTCTTCATCACTGTGTACTTCCTGAAGACACAATTTCAACATTTTCAAGATATTTCCTTGGGTATTTGCTTCCATTTTCTAAATTATGCAATATCTATTTTTAGTCTTAGTTTTAGACATCATCTGTTGATTCACTGTGATGATCTGGTTCCTGCCTTACACTGTGCTGCACGGCCTCTCCTCTATACCTGCATGCCGCGTACACAGTCCCCTCCCCTTAACTTCTCAAAGTAGTCCTACCATGCTTTTAATTAAACAAGCATTTTAGTGTTTGTATTATTAGACTGTGTAAATATTTTCAGAGCTGAGCCATGAAATACAGCAAAATTACATCCTTGTAAAAATTTTCTTTTTTGGGTTAACAGTTGTCTTAATAATCCATTGGTTCAGGAAGGTTTTTTTAAGCCTTCAAATATCTACCAGAGCAATAAGACTTTATTTCTGTTAAAGAAAAGGCTGTCTGCATATCTATGTATCCGCCGTCTATATGGGTGTGTGTGTGTGTGAATGGACATGCTGCTGCTGCGACGTCCCGTCAGTCGTGTCCCGAGTGTCCACAGGTAAGCTACATACCTGCTTTTTGTCTCCTTAGAGGCCTTCCTCCTGGAGCCCACCAACGTAACTCTAACTTCTCTCCAGGCTTTTTAAACAGCTCTTACGTTAGATATTCCCTTTATCATTGTCCTGGGTTCTTTTATCTTCAGTATAGAAGCTACGATTTTCTGAATCCTAATCTTTTCTTGTTTACATTTTGGTGCCTTATTTTATTGGGGTATATGGGCTTCCTGTGTAATTTTTTAGCCCTTGCACATTTTAGCCAGTCCTTATTTTACTTTCACGTTTGAATATGAGTTAGAAATTTAGATGTTAGAAATTCTTTACAATTTTAAGGACATTTTTACATTTTGAGAACTGTGGTAGCCTTTGGAGGCCCCAAACATTGTATGTGACCCTGATTTCTTCTGTTCTCCAAAAATTTTATAATCTTCCCAACATCCTCAGTGTTCCTAATCTTTACCATGTTTTGCCTTGATTTATATAATTATTTCACATACATATGCATATTTATTTCTCCCCCTCCACCATTATATATTATATATGTAACACTGAATCACTTTGCTGTACAGTAGAAATTAACACAAGATTGCAAAATCAACTATACTTCAATAAAATAAATTTTAAAACAAATAATAAATATTTGAATAACAATGATAAAAAAGAAATATACCTCTAGCTTTAGAATGCAGAATTAACTATAGTAGGGCAAGAGTAGAAGTTAGAAGTTCAGATAAAAGGGTGCTATTGATCCCCAAGAAAAAAAAATGTAGCATGTTTATGGTGTATGAGAGACAAAGGGATTAATTTTAGAAGTGTTAGGTAGAAACAATTCAAAGGAAATTGTTGCTGGATTAGATTTGAGATAGACAGAAAAATTGAAGATTGTTGTTCATTCATTCATTCATTTGCCTTACAAGTCTGAGAGCAAGTTACTTTCAAAGGGAATATATGTAGTAAAGCTTATTGAGACAGGAGAGTATCAATAATTTCAATTTAGACATATGTGTAGGTCATTAAAGTTGAAATTTCTTGTAAGATTTGGATGTACTTTTGAGCCAGCAGTTCTTGTATATTGCAGGTGAACCTAAAATGATAAGCATAACAGGGTTAAATTGGATCCACAAGAGTCCAAAAGGGTATGACTATCGAGAAGGAATATGAGCCTGGACTGCTTCTCTGAGAAAAACCAGCATTTAGAAGGCAGCTAGAGGAAGAGAAACCTCTAGGGGAGTCTGAGACAAAGTCACTGGAGAAGCAGGAAGAAGCCAAGTCAACCGAGTTGTGATAAAGGAAAAGAAATAGCATTTTTCAAGAGGAAAGGGATGGTTGATTAAATAAAAAATCGAAAGATGCCCAAAGATGCAGCAACAAAGAACTCACTGATGATTTTGTTGAAAAAATTTTGGGGGAAAAGGGGTAGATGCCTAATTGAAGAGGTTTGAAAAGTGAGAAGTGGAGATAAGTAGACTTTGCTAGTGTAGACAAGATTTTCAAGAAGCTTGGCTAAGGAGAGGGAAGAGCGAACTGGAAGATATACAGGTAGGAAGGAGGAGGAGAGAGTGTTGCCCTAGACTGCTTGTAGGGAGAGAACTGAACATGTTAAAAATGTTGAAAAAACCCATTGGGGAGGGAGAGGTAGAGAATGAGACAGGGATAGGTACAGAAAAGGAATTTGAAAAGTCAAGCTAGGATTAGGGTATGTGTTATGTAGCACAGATGTAGAAACTTTCTTTTCTTTTCCTCTCTATTTCTTGAGATGAACAGAACACAGATGGGAGGATGGATACACATAAAGCTAAATGTACAGGTTAGGTTGTAAATATTTGAGGACACTTATTTCTAATGTTTTTATAATGTTGGTTAAAAGGAAGTGAAATAAACTTCTGCAAGTATGGTGGCAGGCAAAATGTAGAAATTTTGCAGTAATTATTGTGAAGAAAAGGAAAAGAAAATGAAGAAAACATTACTGAAATTGTCTTGAACAGTGAAGGGTTAACCATAAACTAACGGTCATAATTTCATAATGACATCACATGTCTAATGTTGACGTGACATCACAAGCAAAATGTTGGCTCTGCAGTCACGAAGAGCTGGATGTGAATTCTGTTCGAAAGTATGACAGTAAGTAAATTAATTAAATTTCTTGAGTCTCCATCTTATCATCTGTGCAATGGGATAATTTTATCTACTTTGCAGATTTAGACATTAACAGTCCTCGGCACAGAGTGGCTATTACTTTTTATTAATCTATTCTTTCTTTTGATGAATATCCATGATGTGTTTTGTTCCAAGTTTAATATTCTCTAAAAATGACTAAGGACACTTACTTTTTTCTATGTAAGTATAAAAAGTAGTCCTGGTAGTGTTTTGCAGAGATATTAACTCCTTATTATGTTACTGTTTACTGAGGCAAACTAGATTTAGTGATCAAATATGTTTAGGAAATGTTTCTTCACATTTACATTACAGTGTAGAAATGGGTTTCTTTACTGTGAGACTTACTGTCTGTAACAGACGCATGTGTGTTATGAGTGTTCACAAGAAATGCATAATGTGTGACAGCATCCATGGCTAGTGGTAAAGAATCTGCCTTCAGTGCAGGAGACTTGGGTTCGATCCCTGGGTTGGGAGGAGCCCCTGGACTAGGTAGGAAATGGAAACCTACTCCCGTACACTTGCATGAAAAGTCCCACAGACAGAGGAGCCTTGCAAACCACAGTCCAAAGGGTTGCAAAGAGTCGGACACGACTGAGCAGCAAAGCACAGCACATTCTTTTCGAGAGGCAACACAAAGGACCCGTGTTCTGTAGAAATCTTTAGTAAAGATTCCTTCCGGCCAGAGGCCTCTTTTAAGATAATAGACAAGATTATCAAAACCTAGTTAATGGTAGAAAAGAGAGATCTATACTCCCATCATTGCAGCGTTATTCACAATAACCATGACAGAGAAACAATTGAATTGTCTGCTGATAAGTGAATGGATAAAGTAACTGTGAGTTAAATACATTATTCATCCATAAAAAAGCAAGTCCTAATACTTGTGACAACGTGGATGAACCTAGAGGACATTATGATAAGTTAAATAAGTCAGATATGAAAGATAAATACTGTATGATCTCACTTGTATGTGGAATCTAAAAAGGAAAAATAAAAAGGCTGAAGTCATAGAAACACAGAGTAGAACGGTAGTTGCAGGTGGTGGGAAAAATGGAAAGAAGTTGGTCACCGGGTACAAACTTCCAGTTTTTTTTTTTTTTTTAATAAGATTAGTATTTATTTTTTTATTTTTTTATTTTTTTTACTTTTTAAAAAAATTTTATTGTTTGTCTTTTTCTTTTTTTTTTTTTTTAATTTTTTTATTAGTTGGAGGCTAATTACTTCACAACATTTCAGTGGGTTTTGTCATACATTGATATGAATCAGCCATAGATTTACACTTATTCCCCATCCCGATCCCCTCTCCCACCTCCCTCTCCACCCGATTCCTCTGGGTCTTCCCAGTGCACCAGGCCCGAGCACTTGTCTCATGCATCCCACCTGGGCTGGTGATCTGTTTCACCATAGATAGTATACATGCTGTTCTTTTGAAACATCCCACCCTCACCTTCTCCCACAGAGTTCAAAAGTCTGTTCTGTATTTCTGTGTCTCTTTTTCTGTTTTGCATATAGGGTTATCGTTACCATCTTCTAGAATCCATAATGTATCATGTGTTAGGTATAGCCTGTAATGTTCTTTATCTTTCTTGGCTTACTCTCACTCTGTATAAGGGGCTCAAGTTATCATCCATTCATTAGGACTGGTTCAAATGAATTCTTTTTGACGGCTGAGTAAAATTCCATGGTGTATATGTCAACAGCTTCCTTATCCATTCATCTGCTGATGGGCATCTAGGTTGCTTCCATGTCCTGGCTATTATAAACAGTGCTGCAATGAACATTGGGGTGCACGTATCTCTTTCAGATCTGGTTTCTTCAGTGTGTATGCCCAGCAGTGGGATTGCTGGGTCATATGGCAGTTCTATTTCCAGTTTTTTAAGAAATCTCCACACTGTTTTCCATAGCGGCTGTACTAGCTTGCATTCCCACCAACAGTGTAAGAGGGTTCCCTTTTCTCCACACCCTCTCCAGCATTTATTGCTTGTAGACTTTTGGATAGCAGCCATCCTGACTGGCGTGTAATGGTACCTCATTGTGGTTTTGATTTGCATTTCTCTGATAATGAGTGATGTTGAGCATCTTTTCATGTGTTTGTTAGCCATCTGTATGTCTTCTTGGAGAAATGTCTGTTTAGTTCTTTGGCCCATTTTTGGATTGGGTCATTTATTTTTCTGGTATTGAGCTGCATGACCTACTTGTATATTTTTGAGATTAATTCTTTGTCAGTTGTTTCCTTTGCTATTATTTTCTCCCATCCTGGGACGGCTGTATTTGCCTTACTGCTTATAGTTCTTTTGTAAAGTGGCAAAGCTTTTAAGTTTCATTAGGTCCCATTTGTTTAGTTTTGCTTTTATTTCCAATATTCTGGGAGGTGGGTCGTAGAGGATCTTGCTGTGATTTATGTCGGAGCGTGTTTTGCCTATGTTCTCCTCTAGGAGTTTTATAGTTTCTGGTCTTACATTTAGATCTTTAATCCATTTTGAGTTTATTTTGTGTATGGTGTTAGAAAGTGTTCTAGTTTCATTCTTTTACAAGTGGTTGACCAGTTTTCCCAGCACCACTTGTTAAAGAGGTTGTTTTTTTCCCATTGTATATTCTTGCCTCCTTTGTCGAAGATAAGGTGTCCATAGGTACGTGGATTTATCTCTGGGCTTTCTATTTTGTTCCATTGATCTTATTTCTGTCTTTGTGCAGTACCACATGTCTTGGACAGATAGGAAGAAGCAGTAAACTCTCACTGTTTTTGCAGATGAACATGATCCTCTATATAGAAACCCTAAAGACTCTACCAGAAAATTCTAGAACTAATCAATGAATATAGTAAAGTTGCAGGATATAAAATTAACACACAGAAATCCCTTGCATTCCGATATACTAACAATGAAAAAACAGAAAGAGAAATTAAGGAAACAATACCATTCACCATTGCAACAAAAAGAATAAAATACTTAGGAGTATATCTACCTAAAGAAACAAAAGACCTATACATAGAAAACTATAAAACACTGATGAAAGAAATCAAAGAGGACACAAACAGATGGAGAAACATACCGTGTTCATGGATTGGAAGAATCAATATTGTCAAAATGGCTATTCTACCCAAAGCAATCTATAGATTCAATGCAATCCCTATCAAGCTACCAACGGTATTTTTCACAGAACTAGAACAAATAATTTCACAATTTGTATGGAAATACAAAAAAACTCGAATAGCCAAAGTAATCTTGAGAAAGAAGAATGGAACTGGAGGAATCAACCTGCCTGACTTCAAACTTCCAGTTTTAAAATGGATTTGTTCTGGACTCCCTCGGCACTCCAAGGATTCCATGCTTCCACTGCAGGGGGCCCAGGTTCAATCCCTGGGCAGGGAATAAAGACCCAGCATAACCAAAAAAAAAAAAAAGATGAACAAGTTCTGGAGATGTAATGTACAGCATAGTGACCATAGCTAATAATAATGTGTTGCATACTTGAAATTTGTTTAAAAAAAAAAAAGTACATCTTTAGTGTTCCCATTCCATAAAATAAAAAGACAACTAATTAAAGTGATGGATATTTTCATTAGCTTGTGATAGTCATTTCATAATTTATAGGTTTATCAAAACATCTTGTTGTGCACCTTAAATTCACACAATTTTTGTCAATTTTGCCTCAATAAAGCTGGGGGGGGGCACATAAATGGTTGCATGCTCATTCATATCGAGAATCTGGAAATCAGTAATTTCTAACTTTGTTTTTTGACACATTTATTCTTTCTCATCTGTCTCTCGTGCATACATTCAGCAGAATATTGATGCTGGCTTGCATTGCCCTACAAGAGGCCATTGTTAAATTTTCAGGAATCTTGTGAGTCAGCTGATGTCCTTTGATATCTTGAAAATGAGCATGGTGGGACAGATCCCAGCTTCCTTTTCAGAGAACCTGTTGTCAGGCATTTAACAGCACTCCGCTGACACTGAGTTCAGATAGTACAAGATTAAAATGAATTTGGCATGTTTTTCCACACTTGAGGGTCTTCCTTTTTGGCCAGGGGAAAACAAGAAATGTACCCAAATAAATATAAAATGTAATGGAAAGTGATGCTTAATGCTTAGAACAAACAACAGCGGTGGAAAGCTAGCTACGTGTTGGCCATTGTTGGAAGTGCTCTTAATTTGTTGTTTTCGTTCAGTCGCTAAGTCATGTCCAGTTCTTTCAGCCCCAGGGACTGTAGCCCACCGGGCTCCTCCAGCTATGGCATTACCCAGGCAAGAATGCTGAAATGGATTGCCATTTCCTTCTGCAGGGGATCCTCCTGACCCAGGGACCGAACCTACATCTCCTGCGTTGGCATGTGGATTCTTTACCGCTCAGCCACCAGGGGAGTCCCTGTTCCTAATTTACTTTCTATCAAATTCTTGAAACCAACTTGGTGAAGTAGGTCATGTTATTATCCTTGTGCTGTTAATAAAGAAGGCAGGGTAGAAAGTATAAATAGTTTTTTTTAAGAAATTATGTAGTTGGTAGGTGGCAGAGTCAGCAGTCTAGCTCTGGGTGTCATTATCTGGTACCCAAGCCAGCAGCACTGCGTCGGGTCCCACCTTCCAGACACTTAAAGGGGTCAGCTGAAGCAGCGGGGCATCCTGAGGTGGGGACGAGGGAGGAACACAGCAGCTTTTTGCAAATCCTTCATCTCTGCTTGCAGCGCGGGGACACAGCCCCTTTTCCCCACCTGCACTCCCTGCGTGAGGTGAAAGGAGTGAGCTGAGGTGAACCTGTCATTAGAGGCCTACACTCCAATTGTCCTTCCCTCTGGCCAGCGGCCAGATCCCCTGCGCTAGTCCGTGTCGTTTTTCTCTGAGGTATGCACAAAGTGGAGGTAACTCGTGTCACATCTGTTCTTGCTTTGTGGGTCCTTTCAGAAAAAAAAAAAATCCCCGACTTTATTTTCCAAGAGAGACCCTTTAAGAAGGGCCGGATGCAGGGGTGGCCAGGAGGGAAACCTGTGCAGGTCCTTAGAAGTGATCTCTCCAGCTTCAGCATTCATAAAGCATACCTTGGCATTTGTGTTCAGACTCTAATGACTCCCCCTGACCTCTCTTCTCAGGTTTAGAATTTCAAAAACGTCACAATGTTACATTCCTTCTCTGCAAAGGAAATCAGACCTGCATGTCTATATTACACACCCAGATGCAAAATCTTCACAGAGAGGACTGCCTTTTCTCTGCTTTTTCACCAGAGCAGCTTCCCACTTTAAAGTAGCCTTGTGTTTTTGAGTCCTGGCATTTTCAGCAAAAGCCTTTCTCCTGGTTAGGGCCCATGTTTGAAATGAGTAGTTTTTTTTTGTTGTTGTTGTTGCTTTTTAATGGAGGCTTCTTTCTTTGATTCTTCCATATCATCTTATATATTCTCTCTCTGAAAATACTCAAAGTACACAGCTGGAGGTGGTTATAGGCAAATTCTGTGTCTGCCAATCAATTCATAATTGAAAATAAACTGAAAAAAAGTGGATAATTTTCTGGGCAAGGCCCACAGGACTCCATGAAATGGGGCAACCTGTCTGGCTATAGGGCTGATTTCTGAAAACCTGATTTCTTTTTCTCTTCTCTTTTGGTGGGTTAGTAGTGATTCGATTAGTAGGTTGACATGTAAAGAGCTCATGGCAATGTAGAGCAAGGTCCTTTATCCCTGGGGGGACGGGGAGCCACTGAAGTGCCCGCTGAGGAGAGTACAGTGCGGCCTCTGTTTTCTGTTTTCGAACAGTTCACTTCATTTATTTATTTTCATTTATGTATGTATTTGTGGCTGTGCTGGGTCTTCGTTGCTGCTCAAGGGCCTTCTCTTGTTGTGGCGAGCAGGGCCCCCCTGTTTGCGGTGTGGGGTCTTCTCTTGTGTTGGAGCCGGGGTCCCAGAGCACACAGGCTTCAGTAGTTGCGGCTCACGGGCTCTAGGAGCAAGGGCTTCAGCTGTTTGGGGGCAAGGGCTTAGTGGCCCCACAGCGTGCGGAATCTTCCCAGACCAGGGATTGAACCTGTGTCCCGCCCTGGAAGGTGAACTGTTAACCACTGGACCAAAGGGAAGTCCTGACCTCTGTTTTCGTGAGGCCCCCTCTGATAACTCTGGAGTGAGTGTGAGGAGACCCTGAAAGGAGGCGCCAGAGAGAAGTGGAGGAGAGAAGACGTCACTCACTTTCACAGCCAAATGAATTGGGAGTGAAGACAGGTCTTCCTTCCAGTCAATCTTGACTGCCCTGCTGGAAACACTCTCGTGACTCTGAACTCACTGTGAAGGCGATGGAACATCCCTGCCTCATTGCCCTGGCTAGCCAGATTGCTCTTTTTTTTTAAATTTTTTTAAATTTAAACTTATTTACTTCTGATTTGAGGATCATTGCTTTACAGTGCCCTGTTGGTTTCTGCCATACGTCAGCGTGAATCAGCCATGGGTACACGTATGTCCCCGTCCTCCTGAGTCTCCCTCCCGCCTCCCACCGCCCCACCCCGCGGGTTGTCACAGAGCGCTGGGTTTGTGCGCCCTGTGTCATACGGTAAACTTGCACTGGTTATCTGATTTTGCATCTGGTAACATGTATGTTTCCATGCTGCTCTCTCCATTTGTCCCACCCGCCCCTCCCCCCACTGTGTCCACAAGTCTCTTCTCTGGGTCTGTGTCTCCATAGCTTCCCTGTACCATCTTCCTAGGTTCCATATGTATGTGCTATATATGATATGATATTTGTTTTTCTCTATCTGACTTACTTCACTGTGTATAATACGCTCGAGGTTCATCCACCTTATTAGAACTGAGTCAAATGCATTCCATTTTATGGCTGAGTAGTATTCCATTTAGTTCTATTTTTAATGCACTTATGTCTCATCTTCCCGACTATCTATTGAAGTTCTTTGTGGGCAGGAAACATGCTTTGCAATTATATATGTCCTCTTCTTTAGACCATTGCTTTCTGCTCAGGAAGTATTTTTAGAGCATCTGTTTGTTTATTTTTAAAGTTTTTTTTTTTTTAATGTGGACCATTTTTAAGTCTTCATGGAATCCATTACAGCATTTCTTCTGTTTTATGTTTTGGTTTTTTGGCCATGAGGCATATGGGATCTTAGCTTTCCCATCAGGGATCAAACCCACACTTCCTTTACTGGAAGGCAAAGGCTTAACCACTGGACTTCCAGGCAAGTCCCTGGATCTATTTTTGACAAATAAAAATTGTATATTTAAGGTATACAATGTATGCGTGCATGGTAAAATGATTACCACAATGAAATTACCATAGCCTTTACCCCCCATAGGCACCATTTTTGGTGGTAGGAAATGGGAAGAACACTTGTGATTTACTCTCTTAGCAAATTTCAAGTATACATGGTTATCAGTTGTAGTCACCAGGCCGTACATTAGAATGCACTCATCTTATAACTGAAAGTCTGTACCCTTTGAGTAATATCTCCTCTTCCCCCCACCCCCTAGACTCTGGTATTCACTGTTCTACTCTGCTATGAGTTTGACTTTTTTTAAATCTTTTTTAGATTCTACATTTAAGTAAGGTAAGTATTATTTTATTTAGCAATTGCTGGTAATTCTCTCATTCTCTCTCTTTCTCCTTCCCCCTTTCCCACTCTGTGAACAATTTACATAGAACGTACTTGATGATTAGTTATCGAGATACCTCTCAGGTCTTCATTTCCGTTTATTTGTTCAGACAGGCTCCATTCAATGGAGATGAAATGTCTGAGTTTCTATTTCTACTTTTGTGACCTCTTTTACCAGATTGATGGCAAATCATTAGCCAGTTTGTGCCCCAGTATTCTTGTCTGCTAAATACAATGATTAAGGTAAATATAGGCTAAGAGCTTAAAACAACGCCTGGCCTGTATATTCTCCTTTCCCTTCCCAAATTTCCTGCGACCTTTCAGTCTGTCTCATACCAATCACTTCATCACCCTTTGCCCTTTTGTCTCTTGGTAGCTGTCATCCTTACTTTCTTACATGGAAACAAAATAAATCAATACAAAGCAATTACATTTTAAGCAAGATATGTTTGGTGGGGAAGGGATGATGTTTTGGCAAATTGTACCACCTGATTTTGACAGTTGATTAAAATACAATGCCATGTCTTTGTTTTCTGAACCAGTTACTTAGACATATCCGTGTCCTGCAGCAATTTGAAAACAAGTTGATCTTCACGAAGTAGGATATAGTTTACCAAAAGACTGGACAATTGGAAAGAGAGTTATGGAGTGCCATTCATCATGTGTTCCTCAGTCAGAGTAACCCAGACAGTGTCCTCATGGGTTCATTTACTGAGCATGCATTTATCAAATACCTTCAAGGCTCCTGACTCAGCTGTGGGTACCACAGGTGACTTTAAGATGAAAGACAGCGTCTTTAATCCAAAGGTTTCCATCCAGTAAAGAAGACAGCTGCATGAAAGCTAAATGACAGTGCAGTGGAAGGGTTTTCTGTGTGGACACAGGAAGCCCTGAGAACACGAGATAGGAAATATGACACCAAGGAAGTTTCCCAGTGGGTGTGATGAGGATAGAATGGAGGAAATAAAACCTCCTGCAGTGTCAGCGCTGAGAGGACCCTTACAGGCCTTGTGGCCCCAGCTGCCCTGCTGAAACCAAAGGCAACCAACCGCTAGAGAAATACCTAAGAGTTACCCAAAGAAATACCCAGGAATTACCCAAGAAATACCCAAAAAAGAAATACCCAAGAATTACCCAACAAATATCCAAGAAATACCCCCAAAATGCCAGAGATTTGTATTTTTGTACAAATCTTGTGACACCTTCCAAGAAGCTGGAATGAGGAGGAGCTTCTCAATTAACACCTACGTCTGTGGGGTGTGGGCAGGTGTGGCAGGTCGGGTTCTCTGGGCAGACACTGAGGTGGAGTTTAGAATACAAGGTGCTTCTTGGGGATTGATGCCTGTGAAAGGAGGAGGAAGGTGTGAAGTGTGGGACTGAGAGAGGGAGAAGTCTCCACCAGGCCAGAGCGGAGCTTGTCCGAGGGTCTCACATTAGCCAAAACGGGAAGACGTACTACTCACCTGCTCAGTCTCTGGGTGTAGACTCTCCCAGGTGCAGTTTCTGTGAGGCAGTTCTCTGCAGGCAAGATGGGTTTGGGGTTGCCGGCAGTGGGACGCTCTCTGCCAACTCCATCCACAGTCCCTGGGTAGCCTGACCTTCCTTTAAAGGGGACAGGGAGAGCACATCTCTGTGCCTACTAGAACTGAACTGGATTCAAGTAATATTTACTGAAGACTTACTATGTGCCAGACAGCGTGTCTAGCCATTTTACATACATTATCTCATTCAAGTCTCCCAGCCTTTTGTGGGGAAGGGTCATTTTGCCATCTGTAAGTTCCCAAATGAGTGGGCTCGCCTTTTCCTAGCTATGAAAATGTCAATAACAACCACTTTTCAGGTGAGCCTCCCAAGGAATCTGGGGCACAGGCTAACATCATCTGTTTCTGAAGTCAGCAACAGACGTTACAACAACCATGTATCTCAGGAGAGAACTGAGATGGAATCAGGTTATGGTTTTGTTTAAGACAAACTATCAAATCTGAGTCAAAGGGGCTAATGTCCCTGTCAATTCCATTTCTTCCCTGAGGTGTTTACAGTGATCACCAAGGAAACAGACCATTTTTATCATGCAAATATCAGCTCCAACTTCGGGAAGAGACTCCTACAATTGGCCACCCTAATCCCTCCGTCTGGTTCAGGAACCTTGTCTGCAATGTCTAGACAGGAGAGCCGTCTAGGTCATCACAGAGCCCTGAGCTGAGCTCCCTGGGCTACACAACAGGCTCCCACCAGCTGTCTGTTTTACACGTGGTGGTATATATATGTCAATGTTACTCTCAATTCGTCCCATCCTCTCCTTCCCCTACACCATCTCCCTGCCCCACCCCGTGTCCGTTCTTCCATTCTCTATGTCTGTGTTTCTATTCCTGTCCTGCACTGAATATTTCTAATAAAACTGGACACTCATAGCCTCATGGCAAAGCCACTCCTGATCATGGTTCTGCTACTCTATGGAGTTACACAGACGAAATTCAACTTTTCTTTCCTTTGGCTGTCTTTGAAGATAAGTGAGAGCAGCTTTCATGCAAACTTCTTTCCCCCAGTTGCTAACCCTGACTCTGACCTTCATTTACTCACTCAACCCTCTCAGGCTTCCTTCTTCATTCCTATGATGGATATAAGTTTATTCACCTAATAGGATTGTGGGCTTCAATAAAACTGTGCCTGTACCTGGTGAGCACTCAATAAACAAGAGTCGCTATCATCACTGTCATCAGTTTCACCTAAGTGCTTAGTGGCTCAGTCATGTCCAACTCTTTGCAACCCTTGGACTGTAGCCCGCCAGGCTCCTTTGTCCATGGGGATTCTCCAGGCCAGAATACTGCAGTGTATTGCCATGCCCTTCTCCAGGGGATCTTCCCAACCCAGCGATTGAACCCAGGTCTCCCACATTGCAGGCAGATTCTTTACTGTCTGAGCCACCAGACAGTGGCTGTAAGCACTGTCTTACAGTGTAAGCAAGTCTTACATTTATACTTACTTACATTTATAAATGTAAGCAAGTCTTCCATTTATACTCATGGTAATCCTGATGTTGAGTGAATTAGAGAGCATGGTACTTAAATTTATATGAACACGGTTCTTCAGTTACAAAGATCATTATTTATCTCATTCATGGCTTTCTTTTTTTTTAATGGAATCTGTGGTGGATCCAGCTGTGGTGCTCCATCTCTGTGTATGTAAGATTGCTTCTGGGGTTACAAGAACCCCCTGTATTCCGTTGCTTTCTAATTGGCATATTTAAATGCATTGGATAATTTGAATTCATGTCCCTGTGCAGAGTGGAAGAAAAATGAGACTTGGAGTGACAACCTCCTGCAAAGTCACACTCATGCATGTGTCAGGGACGGTACTTAAATTTAGCAGCGCTCTTTCTTGTATACTGGGCTTCCCTGGTGGCTCAGCTGGTAAAGAGTCTGCCTGCAATTCGGGAGACCTGGATTTGATCCCTGGGTTGGGAAGTTGCCATGGAGAAGGGAACAGCTACCCACTCCAGTATTCTGGCCTGGAGAGTTCCATGGACAGAGCAGCCTGGTGAGCTACAGTCCATGGGGTCACAAAGAGTCAGATATGGCTGAGCAACTTACACTTTGCTTATACACCAGGGACACTTCATAATAAATAAATTGTGGTCTTCTTGGAAAATCTTATGGACGCCCTCCCTAGTGCTAGAGGAACTCACACACACACACACACACATTTATTTCTGTTTAATTGCAGAGGATATATATACCCTAAAATGAAAATTCCTCACTCAAAGACACTATGATTGATAGTCTTAATAATTCTGAAATCAAGCTAGTAGGGAATCATTCCTGTGATCTGTCTCCTGGGTAGTCAGAGTAGAATTGGTGAAGAAAAGACTAAATGAGTGGTGAATCCATTGTAAGATAGTCCGTGAAACGTGTATGAAAATTTCACATCTCTTCTATATTAGGAGGCTAATATTCTCAGAATAAAGAATGAAATCATGGACACGCAGAACAGAGCTCCTAATTTTAAGACTAATGCATGTTCTATTTGCTGCATATGTCAGAACTCTCTGATTCATAACTCTGTGAGGCCCAGAGCGATCTGTCCCAGGGGATAGCAGAAATAGAAAAGAAAAAAAAAAAAAAGATGCTTTGTGATGTCTTTGGCCAGGCCTAGACACATGGAAATATTTGTTTATTTCATATGACCTGCAGTTATTTTAGCTATCTTATTTTCTTCATATAAACCCACTAGAATTATCTAAATCAAAGGCATTTTTTCCTCTTTCTCAAACTGTGATAAGAACTTCTCAGTTCTAGCTGTCTCTCTTCCTCCCTGTCTCCGTATCTTCCCACTCTCTTATGTGTCTTCCATATAAGTCTTGCCCAAACTCAGGATCTCTGACACAGTTTCAGTCTTTGGAACTGGCTAAAAACACACGTTCCTATGCTGGGGCGGTGGGGCGGAAATGGGAGGAAGGGATAGTTAGGGAGTCTGGGGTGGACATAAACACTCCAATGTATTTAAAATGGATAATCAACAAGTCCTACCGTATAGCACGGGGAACTCTGCTCAATGTTATTTGGCAGCCTGGATGAGACAGCAGTTGAGGGATACATGTATATATATGACTGAGTTCCTTTGCTATCCACCTGAAACTATCACAACATTGTTAATTGGCTCTACTTCAAATAAAATTAAAAAAAAAAAAACAAAAAAAAAAAACCTTAAAAAGTACAGCTTCCTCACCATCCAAACCCAGGTTAACATGAAGTTTGGCATTGAGTCCAGGCATCTACATTTATAATTAGTTGCTTCACCGTGTCTGTGGCTTAGTCATGTTGGAGAACCTTCTCTAAGGCATACCAGTTAGCTCTGTATGGCTCTCGAACCTGGAATATAACGTGCTAGCTGTCCTCAGTAGCTCTTTTGCACCATGAAAATCTCAACTATCTAGGCTTTCATGAGTTTCCACAAGAAGTCCTACTACAGCCAGCATTTTTCATTTCTTAGCTATTTTACTGAAGATTTATGAGGTTCTGAGAAAGAGACATGGAGTATGGCAACAGCTTTTCACTTGGAACAAACCCATTAGATACATCTCCTTTCCTAAGGGTCTCCTCACCCCGGCCCTATCTAGGCCACACCCATCTCTTTAGGCTAACTTTCCTGCCAAGCAGTGCCAAGCTTTTCTCTGGTCTTCCTCTCTCCTCAATTATGCAGTGAAAGTGAAAGAGTCTCAGTGGTGTCTGACTCTTTGTGACCTCATGGACTATGCAGTCCATGGAATTCTCCAGGCCAGAATACTGTAGTGGGTAGCCTTTCTCTTCTCCAGGGTATCTTTCCAAACCAGGGACCGAACCCAGGTCTCCCACATTGCAGGCGAATTCTTTACCAGCTGAGGCACAAGGGAAGCCCATAATCATGCAGAGAAGACTCTTTTTTCCTTACGATACCTGGAGTCAACCAGAGATGACTCCCACTATAAAGGGCATCTTTTAAAAAAGGAGGGGTCTCCCTTCCCAAAAGCAATTCATGCATCAATTGCCCTGAGGACACAAATCTCTCCAACTCATTACAAGGCTACTGTAGCTATATCCTTCACCTGCCTTACACCTTCCATTGCCCCACCATACATATATGGTTGATTCTTACCTGTGCTTGCATGTTACATTTATCTAGAGAGTTAAAAATTAAAATACTGATGCCTGGGCTTCAATATGGACCATTAACGAAATTTCTGAAGATGAGCCCCCAGTGGAGATAATTTTTAAATGTTCCCCAGGTGATTTTTATGTACAGCCAGGGTTGATAACTAATAGTTTAAAAACTCCAGAGACCTGAACTGGCCTGGGTTTCCTTTCATAATCCAGCCTTAACTTTCACTTCTAGTTTTATATCCTTCATGCTGTTTCATCACATTTTATGTATCAGTCAAAACTCTGGAAGGTCTCCTACTTGAACTTTCAAGTGTCAATTAAAATGCTTCCATTAAGCCACCCCAATCCCCACTAGAGGAAGCAATCTCCTTTTCTGACCCCTCCAGCTCTTTGATTTTCTTTATGCCACACTCATCACAAGCTTGTTCTATCTCATATTAAATCTTTCATATTCATGCACCTTCCTCTCTATTAGCTCATCAGCATTCTTTATTATAAGGCATTAAAATTAGCATTTTTCTATTCTCATTGTTATATTAACACAACCTAAATTTGATGAATAGTATTATTAGTGGGAAATTCAAACACCCATCACACTACATTTACAAGACTTAGTTTCCTGTGCCTCACAAGAGACAGCAAAATTAGGTGTAAAAATGGTGAAACCCAAAACAGGTGACTTCAAAATTGACAGAGATCTTTAAACTTTAGTGCTGAAAGGACCTTAGAGATCACTTACTTTTATCACTTTACACAGATCAATACAACAAAGATTAGTGAGGGGAAGAAGTTCCTAAGCTCATGCGGGCAGTTAGTAGAGAGCTGGGATCAGACTCCAGGTGACCCTGGTAAACACCGTGGTACACTCTCTGCTTTACCAGGTCAAATCATTTTCATTAAAAACATCCATAGACAGAATTTCTTCACAACCCAAGAAATTTTACTCTGCAGGCAACTAGATGACTTCATACTCTGCCAGAGGTGGCGGAAGAAAAGTCAGTTTTGGTACCAGGAACAGCCAGAGGTTCTCTGTCCCTCTTATAACCATCATTGAGCATCCCAATGTACTTTGCATAAAATCTTGCCATTGCTAACAGCTTAATTCATCACAAACACATCTGATGCATTACGTAAACATGAGTCAAAACTCCAGCTCAAGTGGGTGCTTTGGAACCTTTCCTCAGAACTCAGATGGGTTTTCATGTGTTGTGATCCAGGGATGTGATTTAGCATAAAGAAAATGAGAATAATTAGAGTTCTCTGTGTCCCAAGCATGATGCTACATGCTCTAAGGAAAACCAAGGTATTTATGTCATGATAAGTGCGATCTTAATACTTCTAATATAATTTGGTGAAGACCAATATTAATATTCAATTGCTCTAAAATAAGGCCAGCTGACAAGTATAAGAATAAATTACCTATGGATGCATAGCGAAGAAAAATATTTGCTATTTAAAACCAAAATTGCCTTCTGATGAGAATTGTTTAGTCACTAAGTTGTGTTTGACCCTTGCAGTCCCATGGACTGTAACTCACCAGACTCCTCTGCCCACAGGATTTTTCAGGCAAGAATACTGGAGTGGTTTGCCATTTCCTTCTCTATGGGATCTTCCCGACCCAGGGATCGAACCCACGTCTCCTGCATTGGCAGGAGGGCTCATTACCACTGAGCTACCAGGGAAGCCCTCTCTAGAGAGTAGAGTCTGCCGCATGAGGGATGTCTCAGTTGTTCTGAGCACCTTACTTAGTATAGTTACACTAAAAAGTTCTGGAGCTGAATTCAGGTATAAGAACTATGAAGACCCAAATCAGTTTTTGTAGAGAGAAACATTCTTATCTAGAGCTCTTTACTTCACAATTTCCTTCTTTTGGGAGCCTTATCAGAAGTCCTAGAACATGCTTTATTTTCCCTCTAAGTATTTGATTGTCACATGAACTCAGAGGAGCAACATGGTGGAGCCATTAGTTCAGACTGTAAATAAAACAATAACATTTGAGATGGAGATTGCTCTGTGTTATAAATTCAGTGCACCAAGTTAGCACTTGAATTATCCTAGGATTCCCCAGGTGCACTCACCAAGTGTCTTACCAAGGAAGGGTTTTCTTTCTTACATGCCATTTGTCCCTCTTGATGGTTGTTGGGTTTATGATGCATTATATGTTATGATCTCTCAATAAAAGCCTCTGCCTCACACACTGGCCTTTAGTCATGACTGAAAGCACTATGGAAATTGTTTTTTTCCCTACCATTATCATTTATCTTTTCCTTTACTGCCCTAAAGAGGTGCTAACATGACTCTTAGCAATGAAGGGCAGTTTTTCTTATCTGGGCCTGGGTTTCAGCATGCTAATGTAGGATATTAGGGTGATGCTAAATTATCCCATTTCTTTAAAAACTGACACATAAAAGGTATTTCACATGGCAGCACCAACCAGATCCTATCTGACCAACCGCCACCTCCCCAATGATATTTATGGAGAAACAGGGCTATTGTTGGCTGGTTGCAGAGAGAAAAGTGTCTTTGTCTTATAATTGATATCCCAAAATTCTATAAACATCATGCTCTCTAGAGAGCCATATTTTAGATCCGAATGAGCTCATGTTTTGTACACAAATTTTAGGGACGTTGCAAGAGGATTTGGAGTTCTGGATAAAAGGCAGGCTTCTGAACATCAAATATTCAAGACTGGGTGTTTGATTTTCTGTGTCTTTATGTAAGCAACTTCAAATACCAGGATTTGAGTCAGATATCTCAGAAGGCTATGTTCAATACTTTGAAATGAAATAGAACAGTGTATTTTGCATTGAAAATATCCACAACCCAAGAAACTTTACTCAAAAAGCAACTAGATGGCATCATTCTCTACCTTGGGTGGCTGAGGAAATGTCAATTTTGATGCAGACAAGTTCTTTGTCTCTGTTATAACTATCACCAAGCATCCCAATACATTTTGCATGAAACCCTGCCATTGATACAGCCTAATTTATCACCAACACATCTGAATGGATTGAATAAACATGAGTCAAAACTCCACCTTAACTCTAGTTTACATAAGAATTAC
This sequence comes from Cervus canadensis, assembly GCF_019320065.1. Classification (NCBI taxonomy): domain Eukaryota; kingdom Metazoa; phylum Chordata; class Mammalia; order Artiodactyla; family Cervidae; genus Cervus; species Cervus canadensis. The sequence goes on along the minus strand of NC_057415.1, from coordinate 36,874,216 downwards.
CCAAAGAGATAATTGAAACCCAGATTCTTGGACCCCCAACCAAAAAGATTCTGATTCAGTGGGGCTGGGGTGAGGCCCAAGAATTTATTTTTCTTGAAAACCTCTAGATTATGCAGATATGCCAATTCACATATACAAATTATGGCATAGACTATTTAAGTTTGGTGATAAGATATAAGATGACCTTTCTTTTTAAAATACATATTATTTATTTTCATAATCTTCAGCATATGTAGAATCTTTTTACAAGGGTTGCCTTTTTTAGTTGCTTGAATTAGTCAAGTATATACAAGCCTCTAGGATTTTGCAACTATTTTGTATGGAAACTCTTTATCTGTTGTGGCTCATTTTTCAAGCCTTAGTTTAAAGGACATTTCTCTTGAAAAACCTGTCTTCACTTCTTTGTGTTTCTGAGTTCCCTCTATTGTGCTCCTATAGCATCCTGGACTTTATTACCCACTACCCTTTCGTATTGTTCATTTAATTGGATGTCTAGCCACTTAGACGGAAATCTTCACAGACTTCTAGTTTTTCTATCACTCTTACTATTGTGTCTTCAAAACCAAGCAATGGAATTACCCTGCAGTTGTTTCACTATAATTACCTGTCAGTTGCTCTCAAACTTCCATTCAAGGGATAGGAGAATAATTGATGAAGTTCTGGAAAAGAAATAGAATGGTTTAAGGACAGAGTCCACACAACCCTTCAGAGATTATCTGGTTCAAGTTTTTCCACTGTGTTGCTGGGAAACTGAGACCCAGAAGGAAAAAATAAGACTGGTCCAACAGGTTTAAACTAGTGCTCACTCATTTCTTATGTCTTCTCACCAGCCAGAACTTTATAAAATGTGTACATCCTTAAAGAGAAGAAAAGAATTCCCTGTCCAACTAGAAGCTGAATTAAATCCAAGTGACAGAGATGTAGCTTGTAACTGGGAAACACTTGTACTTTGCAGAGTACAGCTTGGAAATGCTGGCTTCGGCTCTCCTCACTGGATACTTAGCTCCTCTGCCAGCCAGGCTACCACATAATGTCCCAATAGTGTCTACAGCGATGAGGCTCTCACCCAACCATAACTTTCCCATACAAGTGAACACATATGTGCTCAGATTTCTCCACCTCAAGAGTATGAAGTGAGGGCACATTGCATTTATGACTTGAAATTTCCTAGCTCATTGCTCTTTCACATATCAAGATCTCAGGTACTTTTCCCTCCTCCCAAATCCACATGTTGCTTCTGTGTCATTGATGGAGTCCCTCAAAAGCAGAATGTCACCGGAGACTTGCATGCGGGTGGTTTATTGAGGAGTGCTCTCAGAAACACCTGTAAAGAACAGAGGGGAGCAGGACCAGAGAGAGAAGAGTCATCTGTAACTTGGCAACATGAGGAAGAGCTGAAGCTCAGTCCTCTGAGAGTGGTCAGAAACAGAGGGACAGTCACCTCCCGTAGTATCGCCTTCTATTTCTACTTGTTAACCAAATGTTCACAAGATTGGCTGAAATGATGCTGCTTTGGGCTAGATTCCTATCAATTAGTGTGGTTCTGGGAATAAAGGTGTCAAGGCTAAAATACACCGAGTACTATATTATAGGTCATACATGCCCTGTAGTTTATTTATCAACAAAGCTTTATGGGATTGATTTTAAGAGATAGATATGAGATAAATACCTCTTATTAGGTTTAAAAAAATGAGATTAACAAAGGTCAGAAATGTTTTGAGAATCTCATGCATCTATTGTACCAAGCATAACAACTAAAAATTTGAACCTAAATTTGTCTCATAGCATAAAAGCCCGTGGTTTTAACTGAAATCAGTGGCCAAACTGGTGAAGAGACTTGAAACCATTCTGTGTGAGAAACGGAAAAAGAACCAAGGAGTGGTTAACAAAAAGAAGTTCAGGCTTCTGAGAGAAAGAGAGTTATGATCAACATCTTGAAATCTTTGCAAGGCTATCGTCTGCATAGAGAGATCCCGTTGAGGAGAACCAGGCTTGCAGCAAGTCAATTGGAGCCAAATGTTAGGGCTGACATTCTGACGACTGGAATTGTTGAAAGCTGTGGCAGGGATGCCTGTGGGAGCAATAGTCATGTAATTATTAAGCCCTTGTTTTCATGCACAGGAAACCCGACTGGGAACATATTATGATCATCTGCTTGATAAACTTATGGTTTGATGAGAGCCTCATTGCTGTAGACACTATCTGGACACTTCATGGTAACCCAGCTGGTAGAAGGACTAAGTATCCGGTGAGAACAGCCAAAGCCAGCATTTCCAAAGCGTATTGTGCAAAGTCCAAGTGTTTCCCAGTATGTCAATAGGTGGCCTGGAGGAAAACGGCTCTGCAGTCAAATGAGCTAGGGAAACAATTAAAATCAAATGTATTTATATGTAGCCTGTTTTAAAAAATGGTACAGATAGACCTATTTGCAGGACAGAGATAAAGATGCAGGAGTGGACAGCACACAGGTGGACACAGGAGGAGAAGGGAAGAGGGGGATGAATTGGGGGAGTAGCGTTGACACATACACACTACTGTGTGTGAAATGGACAGCTGCTGTGAAGTTGTTATATAGCACAGGGAGATCAACTCGGTGCTCGGTGATGACCTAGGGTTGGGATGGGGATGGGGTGGGAGGCAGGCTCAAGAGGGAGGGAATATATGTGTACAAGTAGCTGATGCTCTTTGTTGTAGAGCAGAAACTAACACAACATTGTAAAGCAATTATACTCCAGTTATACTGTAATAAAAACAAAACAAAAATCTTTTATGCTAGACTTTTCAGAACTTTGCACAAAGACATTACGGATCTCTAATATAGTAGGCACTGATTCATAAACTTACTTGTTCAGGAAACTCCCTTTCCCTGGAAACCTACTAATATCCAGTTGGGGTAATGGTGGTGAAATGATGACCTCTGAAGTTCTGTCTCATCCTGGGATTCTACAATTCCTCAAGCACCAAATGAGTCAAGCAACTTAGAATTTAGTACTAATCTTGGAACAAAGTCACTGTGTCTTATTAAGCAATTTCCTTCCTGTTTCTGAGCTTCAGCTTAGTGTCTCTGGCTGAAAAAAAAATGCTGAGTTCTCACCTGCAATATTTTGCAGTTTTATGGAGGCTTCAGGGCATCAAGGAGGAGTTTCACCAGTTGACAGTTCTCCAGGGCCTTCCTTTTTCTAATGCCAGTGAATTTCTAACCTGGTGGCTCTGAGTAAGTGCATAGTGTTTCCTGGTTCCTATTCTGCTGGAGAGCAGCTTGGGGATAGAAAGCCAAAAGGACCTCCCATTCTGAAGGTTTCCAAATTGGTTTTGCAGACCTCAGCAATTCAGAGTGTTTGAGGACACTGCAGAGATGTGCAGTTCTGTGGTTGACCCCTCTCAAACAGTACATAATTCTGAAAAACTTGGAGCTCCTCCATAAAGCCATATTTCAGTTGCACATTTTAGGCATGAGATTTCAGCCAAAAGCCATAATATAACACTGCCGAGGATCTTTTTCTTTTCTTGCAAAAATATGCATTTGGACAAAACTTAGGAACCTAAAATTACAGGAATCGAATGTACCTTCTGTGTTAACCAAAGTGCTGCAAATCAAATGATAAATCACAGAAATGTACAGATTCCTTAGCACAAAGTCCTATCTAAGACTTCGATCTTCCCTATATCTCTGTGAGATCATTGCTTAACTTACTGATCATACTTATTTTGAAAACCTGCAGTTTCTGAAGCTGACCTATCAAAGTCATACGTCTTACCATTAGGAAAGCCTGTCTTCTCTTAAAGGTGTGTCTTCTGTTTTTCCCATCTGCATTCCCTGCTCACCATTCTGAGGATCCAAGGGAAGAAAAATCCCATGGTCAGTCTCTAAAGTGACACTGAGTGGTAAAGATGAGAAAGATGGTCTACCATGTATAAAAATATAGACAACAATGTTTCTCCATTGAAAGTAACATGAATAAGTAAAATAAAGCAGTCTTCAAATTCAGAAAGTCCTGCAGTTCCAGTAAAACCAACATGAAATGAAAAAATGCTTGCTCTTTGGAAGGAAAGCTATGTCAAACCTAGACAATGTATTAAGAAGCAGAGACATCACTTTGCCAACAAAGGTCCATATAGTCAAAGCTATGGTTTTTCCAGTAGCTATGTACAGATGTGAGAGTTGGCCCATAAAGAGGTCTGAGCACCAGAAAACTGATCCTTTACAATTATGGTGCTAGAGAAGACTTTTGAGAGTCCCTTGGGCTGCACGGAGATCAAACCAGTCAATCCCAGAGGAAATAAACCCTGAATCTTCATTAGAAAGACTGATGCTGAAGTTGAAGCTCCAATTCTTTGGCCACCTGATGTGAAGAGCCAACTGATTGGAAAAAGACCCTGATGCTGGGAAAGATTGAAGGCAAAAGGAAAAGAGGAAGGCAGAGGATGAGATGGTTGGATGGCCTCACTGAGTCAGTGGCCATGAGTTTGAGCAAGCTCAAACTTTCACTACCTGGAAAACAGAGGGAAGCCTGGTGTGCGGCCGTCCATGCAGTCACAAATCGTCAGACACAACTGAGCAACTGAACAACAACAACAAAGTCTTCTACTGGCACACTAGTGACCTTGAGCTCTCTGTTTAATGTCCATGAGCCCCAGCTTCTTCATTTTTAATTAATGGGCAATAATGGCTATATCACAGGATCATCATGAGGATGAATGAGAGGAAGCACAAGAAGCCTTTGCTATGGTGATCCATCTTTTCCCCACTCTGCATTGGCTTTTCTTCTCTTTTCACAAACCTGACAGGATATAAGGTGACTTCATGCCCCTTTATCATGCAGGACTTCTGCTTGTCTCCCAGGAAGCCCAGGGGTCTGCAGGGAAAAATAGTTCCAAGTAAATTGCAGAGCTGGAGTCTCATCGCCATGACTTTGGCCATTATACTTCTATTAAATGACACTACTCTATAATATTAAAGCATCTCATTTCTCTTCGGGCATTGTCATGCAGACCAGAGAAAGAAGACCTTGACTATTTTTCGGTACAATGTTAATATATGTGAGGGTGCACTGGAGGAAGTCAAAGCAGGCAGTGTGCTCGGACGATAACTAATTTCCTTAAGGATTATTTCATTATGCACTCAGTGTTCTGAAACGCCAATAGCCGCAGATGCAGTATGATTACACTGTCTTTTTCATTTCAATTATTCTTTAGGAAGGGTGATCATTTTTCATTATGGAGGAAAAACTTGTATGGTCTGGACTGAGATAACAGAACAAAACAACAAAACATCATCTCTCTGTGAGGTCTGACGTCAGATTTAATCACACTGAAGCAATGGAGGTTGCTGAACTGGGAGGCAGGGACCTGGGTCTGGCCCTGCTCTGCTTTAAATTGACAAGTGGCTTTGGGAAGCTGAAGTTTAGCATTTTGTGATCCTCTGTGTTTCTCATTTGATCATTAAGAGGTAGGGCCGGGTGATGTTTAGAGAAAATTTTACCTTTTCTAATTTCTAGTGTTTATAATAGGGAAGAACCAAATCAGAGGAGTTACATTCAATGGCCAATCCAAGGAGCTTCCCACCAAGGGAGCCAAAAACACCCATCCAATCTAGAGAGACACAGAAACTACAGCTGGGGACTGGATGCCAGAGAGGCACATGTTACCTGTTTCTAATCTGAGAGAGGACCAAGCAACTTGCCCAAGATCTTCTCAAAACAAATTACCCTCCAGTCAAAGCCAGAAGGTCTGTCTCTTGCCTCCCAGGATAGATGTCTCTGTTCTATCCCTCTGCCCCAGGAAGCCCGTCAGATAAGCTTTCCTGCATGTCTCGTCTGTCTACACTTCCGCATTGGTTGGAAGTAAAGATGTAGAAAATGCAGGTATGGCATTCATAAGATGTTTTCAGTTGCTACGCTGAAACAAAAGACGATGCTTTGAAATTTAGCTCTACCATTAGATAACTTTATATTTGAAAGTTAAATATAACTCTTTTAAAATTTACATTTTTAATTGCAGGGTAATTGCTTTACAATGTTACATTGGTTTCTGCCATGCAGCAACATGAGTCAGCCATAAATGTACACATGTCCCCTCCCTCCTGAAGCTCCTTCCCACTCCTCACCCCGTCCTGCCCTCTAGGCTGTCGCAGAGCACCACACTGAGCTCCGTGTGTTATTCAGTAACTTCCTGTTGCTTATCTCTTTCACATACGGTGATGTGTGTGTTTCAGTGCGTCTTCCTCACTTTGTCCCACCATCTCCCTCCCTTGCTGTGTCCAAAAGCCTGTTCTCTATGCCTGTGTCACTATTCCAGCCTGCAAATAGGTTCATCAGTACCATTCTTCTAGATTATATATATGTGTGTGTGTGTGTGTGTGTATACACACACAAAACAAATTTTGCATATATATGCATTAATATACAAAATTTGTTTTTCCTCTTTCTGACTTACTTCACTGTGTATAATAGGCTCTAGGTTCATCCACCTCACTAGAGCTGACTCAAATCTGTTCCTTTTCCTGGCTGAGTAGTATTCCATTGTATATATGTACTACAACTTCTTCATCCATTCATCTGTTGATGGACATCTAGGTTGATTCTATACCCTGGCTATTGTAAATAGTGCTGCAGTAAACACTGGGTATCCCCCTCCATTAAAAATTATTCCAGAACGCTATGAAAATTCTCTCCCAAAACAGAGTTTTCTGAATTGTGTGATATAAAACGCAAATCTATACTTCGAATTTCTCGTACAAAACCTATTTTATTAAAAATACAGAATGGTGTTGTATAATGGAAGAAAAAAGCATAGGTGTAAGGGAGATTCAGAATTTGACTGTTGACTCTGAAGGTTAGGAGTTCTGTGAGTTTGAATACAATTTTTTTTTTCCCCAAACAAGTCTATTTCCTTATGTAGTAAGGTATAGGGCTTCCCTTGTGGCTCAGATGGTAAAGAATCAGTCTGCAATGTGGGAGACCTGGGTTCAATCCCTGGGTTGGCAAGATCCCCTGGAGGAGGGTATGGTAACCCACTCCAGTGTTCTTGCCTGGAGAATCCCCATGGACAGAGGAGCCTGGTGGGCTGCAGTCCATAGGGGCTCAAAGAGTCAGACATGATGGAGAGACTAAACACCACACAGCACAGTAAGGATAGAGAAGACTTCAGTTTCCTTATATGAAAGGATAGAAAGTTCCCATGTTTCAGAGTTGCTATAAGACTCCAATTAGGTAAGGTATTAAAGTCCCTTCCATGATGCCTAGGGTACATAGAATATCAGTAAATGCACAGTAGGTATTGTAAGTGAGATTTGAACCAAAGTAAAATTTCATAGAACACTATTTCTCATGCCCTTCAGTAAGGTTTATTTAAACCATCTTTAGGTGGAGCCTCTAATTCCAAAGGTGTGTGTGAAGAAATGTCTTAATGAATTTATGTCTGAGAGTATGAACTATTACCAGCCTACAAGTCAGGTTCATCTACTCTTCCAACTTTAAAATTCTCTCCTACTATATACTTTGATTGCCTATCAATTTTGTATTTCCTCTTTTTTTTAACCCATAAAAAGAAAATTGCTACACTTCAATGACAGTAGATATAGTCTTTAAATTCACAAAATTGACATTCACAGAGGGAGCTGGTAAGAGGATGGTAAGATCCAACAGAGAACAGGAAAGAGAACTATTCTGGATACCCCTAAATATGAGTCAAAGCTGTATAAATACTTGAGCAAAGACTTGAACATAAGCCTGCAACAATGCAATGAACCTGGTGGATGGTGGCTTGCAGATTCCAGAAACATCTGCACAATGAGTGGATTATCCAAAGCAAAACATTCACTATTTCTTTTCCCCCTGTAGTGCCTAAAACTTTCAAGAGAGTGGGGTAAAAAACAAAAACAAATAACCAAAAAAACACCACTTATAGATTAGCAGCTCTGTGTCAGGCTTCACACAGGTTTTTTACAATCACCATCACCATCTCATTAAATCACCACAAATAGGCAGTTAGATATTTTGAAGCCCATTTTCCAGATGAGAAGACTGGAGCTCAGAAAAGGGAAAATAACTGTTTTCAGAATCTCATAGCTTGAAAATGTAAATATACCTTAAGCTTGAAATGGTTCTACTAAGATTTGAAACCACAGTTTTTGTTTTACTTAACCAGAAATCTGTTACTGAAGCTTTTGAGCCACCCAGACGTATAATTAGAGACTGACCTTACTGTCCATTTTGCTGATTTGATGTCTCACATGCACCCATGCTCATGTTCCTGCTGTTGCTAACCCTTGAACCATGCTCAAGTCTGCTTAAATGCCTTCTTCTCATTAAGACCTACATTGTCCACCACATGAAGTGTGTAACACCTCTGTCAGCTTGCACAGCCCCCATACCCTGGCTGCACTGTCTTGGTTTTCCATAGCTCTTTTCAATGGCTGAAAAGCAATGCATTTTATTATTTTTTATATTTATTGTTCCTTATGTCTTCCTCTAGAAATCAGCAACAGAAGAGCAGAGTCTCATGTCTGCTTTTGTCTACCAGTCCTTTCCACTCATTTACAACAATGGTTAAAACTTAGAAAGAGTTCAGTAATATTTGTGGTGTGAATTCCTGATTAAGCCTGTCATTCTGTCCATTCATTTTCTATTTTCATTGGAGTATATTTGCTTTACAGTGGTGTTAATTTCTACTGTACAGCAAGGTAGATCAGCTCTACATAAACATTCAGCCCCTGTTTTTTGGATTTCCTTCCCACTTAGGTCACCATTCTTATCATATGTGGCTTCCAAATCCTTTCAGCACCCCTGCTGTTAGCCACTACCATTGGATCTGAATTGTAACTTTAACTAAACTTAAACTAGCATTCCATTGTTTCTTTTTATGTAAAGTGAAAATGGAGGTGGTACCATCAACCATAAGCTGTCAGGAGGACTAAGTGAGTTAATACACATCATGTGCTTAGCACACTGTTCGGTCTACAGGGCCTGGCACTCAATCCCTTCTCACTGCCATTTACTGGCTTTCATTTATCCAGCCTATAGCACATGAACCTACACAGTTCTAGTTGAAGCACATGTCAGAATCTGTAATTTCAAGAGAATCACCTTGATTTTCCACGTCATTCTGACATGCAAAACCTCAGGGCAACCCCAGTTAAAAAAGGCTTCCTTAATCTTTCAAGGCAAAAATCATTTGTTTATCCATTTTCATAAGCATTAGGTCTAGTATCAACAAGCTTTTATGTCTTGTTTCCTGTAATCATTTGCTGCTTTATCTACAAGATGTGAATTCTTCCAGGACAGGGTCTATGCCTTGTTACTTTCTTTACTTCATTTCCTCAAATGGCTTCTGATTTATTATAGTACATATTTAGTACCTACTCATTACATGGTTGTCTTCTTTGAATCTGTTTCTTGCCCAGATTACAGCCAGAATCCTACATGTACGCGATCCTCATTACATGTTTGCTGCCTTAAACTGCATCTAGTAGACCCACCCACCAAGGGTGCGCAACTCTACTCCTTGCTTAATTATGCAGTGTTTACCTGACTTCAGCCTTCACACATCCAGTGACAGTACTTACTGCCTCCAAAGAGGCATTGCGGGGTGATTAGTTGCAGTGAATTGAACTGCGAAATGTCTCCTGATGACTTTGACCTACTGGCCAGAGTTTTCTTGTCTGGACCACAGAGCACATCACTTCCCCCGCCTTTCAGATGACCGTCTGATGTTTGGAAATGGTGACCGCTGGCTTCCTCGTACCACTCCCACCATGCACATACCAATAGAAGTCATCATCTCCTCCAGGCAAAATGCCCTTCTGGCTTGAGCTATATTCAATGGGTAGTAAACCAAAAATGTTTGGTCCCTTTCTTTTCTTTGATGGCAAAATCCCTTTGATTTACCATAAAGGATTGTTTTGGGGCTCCCAAAATGAAAGGGTGAGTTGACCGATAACAAGCACATCATTCAGTGGTGTCTTTTAGAGACAGCCTCATTTCATATCATATAAGTGGTATGTGGGAAGGAAAAAGGAAACTATTTATGGAATGCCTACTATGTTTCAGTCACATTACATTGATTGCGTTCTGGGATCTTCACAACAATCCTTTGAAGTCCATATTATTATACCCAATTTTATAGGTGAGAAAGCTGAGACTCAGCAGTTTTGAGTAATTTGTTCTAAACCAAACATCAAGAGAGTTGGTAGAGCTGGAATTTGAACCCAAGCCTGTAGAATTCCTCAGGTTGTTCTCCTGGCATCCTGCCCAGCTGTCTCCTGTCTCAGGGTCCACAACTGTGGTCAAAACTCTGCTTTTTTAACTTGCTGTGAATGCCTCCCATGAATCATAAACAATGTGGCCTTCCAGTAAATCTGACATAGATTTTCTAAAAGGGTCACAGCTGGCCAGTTGAATGATGCATCTTGCCCAGTGGTCTGCATCTAAATATGGTCCCAAAGGGCAGAGCCATGTGATGACTGATATTCTGTGCAGAAGCATAAGAGGAACCCATAACTAAATTACTTACTCACTGAGTCACCTTATACAGGCTTCCTGTCTATTAATGAGTTGACCATTGTCTTGTCACTGTCATCTTTACACATCTAAACCCTCACTATTAATTCTGCCTGCAAAAGACTTCTCATATTTGCACTCTTAATCTCTATGGCAAGTGTCCTTATTAAAACTGCTCTCCACATTCATTTATGTTTATTACTATACTCCCTTCTACTTGGGTCAGCCTAGCTGCAGGCATATATACTCCAGTCCATCCTCCGAAGTGTGTCAAGAGATACTTCAGACAAAGACCTGAGTGCGTCACCTCCTTCTTCAAGAAGTCTTCAGTGCTGTTAATGGGGAACAAGCATCATACTTTCTTTCTTAGGACACTTTACTCAAGTAATGCATTTTGTCATTAACCCTAATTTTACTGTCTCCTTCTCATAGAGGGAAAACAAGCAAACCATAGATAGAGGTTGGCCTACATTTCTTAACTGGGTGGAGCTAGTTTATTGAAAGACCATGAACATTTAGAATTTGTTCTTTCTTACTTATCTGCCATGGACTAAGTTGACGCTTAGGGTCACTGTGACTTAGGCTATCCTAAGGTAAGTTTGTATACTTTGTAGACTGGAGCTGTCTCTTCTCCTGTGAGTTTCAGTCTCAGCAAGGGTAGGTTTTGCTGCAGTAATGAAAGACCCCTAGATTTTAGTGATCTAAAACCAATAACACAGCTTCATGTTATCATTCCAGAACCCAGGATGCTTCCATTTGGGCCATTATTGACCATCAGGGCAGAAGGAAAGAAAACATAGATGCAGGGAACCTCTCAATGGTTCTCATATACTCCTCTCAGATGTATCACTTCCATTTACCTCACTAGGCAACCAAATCTTTTGACCTCACCTGAATTAAGAAGAGTGGGGTGTTATATCCTGTCACAGTTAGGGGTACCACAGAGAAGAGCATGGAATGAGAGTGAATAGTAACACACAGTATCACACCTGGTTAGTAGGCGAGCATTAGCCAGCCCAATTTGTCCCATACCTTTGCCAAGTCTTAGTATTTAGTTATTAAAAAGAAAATATTGGCATTTTGAGCTGATGCACAGAGAGGCAGAGTTACTTGCCTCACTCTGCAAAATCTGTGAAATTTAGAGTAAGGATAAGAAGCTAAATCTCTTTCCATTAAAGCAGATTGTCTCTCAAGCTTCATTGCCCATGTCTGGCACAAAGTAGGTGGCTAGTACACGTCTGTAGAATTGAATCAAATTTATATGACCCACTGGTCAACATCTCCCTGAAATTCTTTTTTTTTCCTGTTCAATAAACACAGCTTCCACCTGTGTTATATGGTCTAAGAAACTCCACTGCATGCTTAACACAGAACTTTCACAGCAAATAAATCCCTTACCCTTCATCCAGCCCATCCAGACACACATTTTGATTCCTATATTGGTGTCATATCACCAAACACCATAAACAATAAATGAAAAACAGACAAGTGTCTTAGGAACAGGAAAAGCCTCCACGTGCCACCCCTCATTCTTGGTTTAATGTTAATCCCAATTCCTTGCTTCTGGGCCAAGAACCTTCTCCCTCAAGCCCCAATCCCTTTCCTTTCTGGAAGAAAGACTAGGTACTTCTTGAATTCATTTGGTTTGTTTTTTCTTCTCTTCAGTCGTCTTCCCTAGTAACGTCTTCCATATGTCTGTGAGCCAGTGTGCGGATGCGCTCTGCCCAAAGTCCTTATTTATTCTGAGTGGATTGGAATGGCAGCCTTAAGTCTGGTATTTCCTCACGTTTGACAGCTTGAATTACAGACTTTGGGTACATTTAACGTAATCCATTCATGTGGAATGGCTGTTGTTCCTCTCATAGTAGTTTGAAAATATAAATATTTACAAACCCCTAAGACAAAAGCTCTTACTGACAAGGTCTCTAAAGCATAGCTTTGTGGACGAGAACCTTTCCACTTAGAGTTTTCCACTGACAGAGTCTTGATTCTCTTGGGTCATGTGCATGCCATTTAATGCTAATGGAATCATAGTGAAATCACAGGATCTTATCTCCCTGTGTGTGTAAAATTGAAAGGGGACAGAACACAAATGGGGGGGACAGGTTTTCTCGGCAGATACAGTTATCCAGCTCCTTCAACACTAACAGGAAATGAAGTCACTGGATTTGAAGATAGTGTCTGACTCTCTGGGAATTCCCACTACTTCGTGTCTTCTCTATTCCAGGCACACATGCTGTGATTTATTGATAACTCATAATCCATTGCATTGATGTAGAAAGAAGGCTTTAAGGGATAAGTGAGTTGATCTGATGTCAAACACCTACCAAGTGGAGATTCCAGGAATTTGATTGTACGCTTTATCCTTTAAGGTAAAACTGGAAGGACTAGAGGGTATTATATGCAAGTTATCTGAATACAAAGATAATAGGTAACACTGGAATAATCTACATTTCTGAAAAGATTTCCCTTGGCTCAATACAATAGCCACATTCTCTATCCATGCCAGTTTTCTTTAGTTTATCAGTATGTAACTCTCTCTATCCATTCTTTTTAAAGAGATATGTCCATCTATATCAATTGGCATTGGTTTCAGTTGTATGTAAGGGAAAAAAAATAATAATACCTTAAAATAAGGCAAGTTTAGCTGTCCTGTATTTGAAAGTGCATTATGGGTTGGAGATCTGAATTTGGTATGGTGGCTCTAGTAATGTCAGAGAACACAATCCTTATACATCTCTTCTCTAGCATCCTTTGAGTGTGCACCTATTAATGTCAGAGAACACGATCCTCATACCTCTCTTCTCCAGCATCCTTTGAGTGTGCACCTCATTCGCATTATCAGATTGGCTGCTACAGTGGTACCCGTTGAAACTGTGCACTCAGAATCAGGAAGGACAGAAAGGAGAAGGAAGGACACACAACTTCTCATTGAAGAAGACTTCCCAGAGCAGTCTTCTACACACTAGTTTACATATCTTTAGCCAGGACTTCATCCCATGGTGACAACCAATTATACAAGAGAAAATTGGAATAGAAATGTAATCTTATAGGTGAGTGGTAATGTCCTCAGTTGACAGTTGTGATTCAAAGCTACTGGGACTATGACAACTGGCCCAGTAGACAGATACTGGGACCAAAAGTAGAAATCCTAACATTTACCATAGAATTTTTGTCTTGGCTTCCCAGGTGGCGCTAGTGGTAAAGAACCCGCCTGCCAGTGCAGGAGAAATAAGTGATGTGGGTTCCATCCCTGGGTTCACAAGATCCCCTGGAAGAGGGCGTGGCAACCCTCTTCAGTATTCTTGCCTGGAGAATCCCATGGACAGAGGAGCCTGGAGGGCTACAGTCCATAGGGTTGCAAAAAGTCAGACACAACTGAGGTGACTTAGCATGCATGCATGCATACTGGAAATACTGAAGGCAAAAGGAGAAGGGGGTGGCAGAGGATAAGGTGGTTGGAAAGCACCACCAAATCAATGGACATGAATCTGAGCGAATTCTGGGACATAGAGAAGGAGGAGCCTGCCATGCCGCAGTCCGTGGGGCCGCAGAGAGTCAGACAAGACTTAGCGACTCAACAACAACAGCAACGCATTTCGTATCTCATCTTAAGTACCCCTACAGGGAGAGGGTAAGAATCCTGGCTTCAACACCAAGAAATCTTGGGTTTCATCCCTTCTCTCTCTGTGTGGATGGTTTAGATCTGAATGAAGACATGATTGGACTACTTGAAGAGTGGATCCAGATATGAAACTTGGCTCCATCCTATGACAATACATGGTAGGCAATAAGAGAGCAACATTTATGATTTATGTATGTATATGTGTGTGCATATATATGTATGTACATATGTATGCATGCAGATGTTGGTAATCTAAGTGAATCAAAGGGCATAATGGTACAATGTGTTAGAGTATTAGCGGTCGGGGTCCTGAAGAACCAAAATTTTAGTGCACAAGACACCAAAGAACGTAAAAATACTAGAGCCAAGGCTAAGTTAGTGTTTGCCCTGCTCTAGACCCAAGATGTTATCTTGAAGCAGAAGATAATGAGGACCTTGAAAATAACGCCTTCATCTAGGGAAGGTAGAAAAGAAAGTAGAGTTCATTAGGGCTTCATGCTTTTAAAGTGTTCACATGAAAACAGGGCACAGAAATGGCCCAATCTGGGAATATGAGCGATTGTCTGGTCTCTAGATCTGGAGGCCAAAACCAGGCAAGGAGACCAGCTCTGAGTCCTGGCAATAGAAGGTCTGGAGGAGGCCAGACAGGATTGGAGTGGACGGCAGACAATTGAGGAACCAAGGTTTGGCCACATCCTGGAGCATCTGTGGTCAGTGATGCATTAACTAGCCTTGGTCTCCCAAAGTTCTAAATGGAGACTTTTCCCATGAATGTGGCTGAGAAAACTCAAAGAAAAGAAGAGGACAGAAAGGATGAGAAATCCAAATCACCCAGGAGAGTCCTGTGCTAGAGCAGAATGAAAGCCCGTGGGATTTTAACACTTCTACTTGGATTCTGGAGTCAGAATTTGATTCATATCCTGGCATTCCTACTTACTAACTGCAGATACTTGGGTGATTTTACCATGTCTCTGACCCTTATTCCAGGAATATTTTTAAAAGGATACTTGCCTCAGAGGGTGGTTATGTGCATTATATGAGATGAGTTATCTGAAAGATTTCTGCAAGTTACAAAACACAATATTCATTTGAGCATCTCATGCAGTTTCATATAGCATTCCTTCTTATTCTGATGATTCTGTAACCAATAACTTTCTATAACTTGTCCATATTCCAATATGGCCATTTATATCTCATGGTTTGGGTGGTTTCATAACACTAACAAATTCTTTCCAGTTAGCTTACGTCAAATCATGATGCCTCATAGCTTAACACATTATCTGTTGTTGTATAGAATGGGGTTGTGAAAGTTGGTCAAGGTGAAAACCAGGTTTCACAAGGTGACAATGGGGCAAAAACTATAAATACTAACAATTATTCTACACTTTCTGTCTTAGAGAAAAAGGAGTTTAGGAGACTCTGCCAAACTTAACAATAAAATGCAACAGATTATTTCTACATTACTACTGCACAGTTTGGGCTTCCCAGGTAGCTCAGATAGTAAACAATCTACCTGCAATGTGGGACACCTGGGTTCAATCCCTAGGTTTGGAAGATCCCCTGGAGAAGGACATGGCAACCCATCCCAGTATTCTTACCTGGAGAATTTCATAGACAGAGGAATATGGTGGGCTGCAGTCCACGGGGTTGCAGAGTCAGACACGACTGAGCAACTAACACACACACACACACACACAATTTACCAATAATAAAGAATGAGAACTCAGAAATCCTAATCCTGATTAAATTTGAGTTTGGAATCAATAGGCCTTCCCTATTTTAGGGGAATGTGCTAACGTGTTAATGATTTTAAGACATTAATGAATGTGGTAAAAAATCAAAAAGCATGCTAAATTTAAAAATGAAACTGGAAATTATATTTGAAAATGAATATGCCACTGAGTCAAGTATCTTATTTACATCAAGTTCTTTCAATACTTTCCTAAAACGTAGCCTGGGTACATACCAAATCTAGTGATTTGTGATTTATCTAATATTCATCTCCTTTTCTGTGTCACTCAACTCTAGCTCAGAAAGAGATTGGTGACAATGTAATTTGAAGATAGCATGGAATGGAAAGCTTTGAAGTGAAGAGACTGAGTATATGAAGAAAATACTATGGGAACTAAAAGATAAAAGCAATATTGGAGTTCAGTGTTTTTTGGCGGGGAGGGGGTGGGATTTGGTTACACCATGCATGCGGAACTTTCCCAACAAGAAATCAAACCCCTGCCCCCTGCAGTGGAAGCAGTCTTAACCACTAGACCACCAGGGCAGGAAGCAGTCTTAACCGCTAGACCACCAGGGAAGTCCTGGAGTTAAGGTTTAAGACCAGGCTCTTTTATTAATTAGCTGTGTAACCTTGAGAAATGTGTATATCCTCTGTTAGTCCTAATTTTCTTGTCTAAAAACTAGTATTCACAATCCCTAGTTCTCAGTGCTATTAGGAAGCATAAAAGTGATAAGGCATACCAAGAGCATACCGCCTCCCTTTTCCCTTTGGTTCTCTCCTCTGCCATATGTGACCTTGGGAAGATCCTTCACATTTCCACACCTCAATTTTTTCATCTATAAAATGGCAAAAATATTAGCATCCATATATTTGAATGGTGTGAGTATTAAGTATGTTAATACATATCAGTTCTTAGTACCCATGTGAGTGTGTGTGTGTGTGTGTGTGAGTGTGCACGCCCGTGCTCAGTTGTGTCTGACTCTTTGCAACCCCATGAACTGTAGCCCACCAAGCTTCTCTGTCCATGGAATTTTCCAGGCATGCAAACTGGAGTGGATTACCATTTTTTACTCCAGCCTGGTACCTAGTAAAAGCTCAATAAATAATAATAACTAATGTCTGTAATACAGTATCTGGCATATATTAAGGGTACAGTCAATTGTAAATATTGTATTAATTCAAGACTATTTTCTTTAAGAGTCATAACACAAAATGGAATAATTAAGCCCATTTCATAGATGAAAGACTAAGGTTTAGCAACTGGGATCTATTGGAATCCCACCAATACCCGGATCATAACCTAATCTTTTTTTAAATTCCAAGGTTAAATATCATTCAATATAAAATGTTTCAGAAGCCAGGCAGACCCTCTTGTTTCTTTAAGAACATACTATTTCCATTAGAGCTTTCTCACCCCAAATTTCAGTCCTCAAATTCGAAAGGCAAGTTACTGCTATAAACTGACAGTTTGGAATTCATTCCACTTGTCTGAGTTCTTGAGTTTCATATATATGTATATGGAAGTTATATTTTCTTGAATGTGATTTATGAGGACTTTCTGACTAAGTTCAAGAGGATCACTCATAATATACCTCTAGACTGCATGCCATAACCTAAACACTGGAAGAAAAGTTTAGGAAAGCAATTCCCCAAACAGCCTCACCATCGGTGAAATCACAGTATCTTGTACTTGAAGCACTGGCCTCAGTGATTCAGCTTGCCTGAGAATTGAAATTGACTAAAGTTTTTATAAGTTTGTGGCTTATCTGGTTTACATTAAATACCCAAAGAGAAATGAATACATCTATGGCGTCAGTGGAAGAGAGAAAAATGGTGTCAGGCTCCAAGCCCAGGGGAGGTGGCTGGTCTCAAGGAAAGACTTAAGTAGAATTATTTCCTTTCCTCTTCTATGGGACAGAGACAGAAGTCAAATGACTTTACAGGGAAGGAGAGAAAAAAATAAGACAAATCTCAGCTTAAAACACTGGCTGAGTTTCATGGCTTCTCTTTTAGACTACCTTGATTTCATGGTGTTTTGCATTGTCCACTATCAGGAGGGTTTCTTTCCAGATTATGACACTCTTGGGGCTACAAATTTCGGTAGATCCTTACTGCCAACCAAAACCTTAATTTGCCTTCCAAGGATTCTGTATCAAGATACTTTGAGTGGCAAATAATAGCACACTCAAGTCAAACTGGTTTAAGCCATAAAGGGGATTTATTGGCTCATGTAACACAGAATCCAGAAATAGCACTGCTTTCATGTGAAGCTTAATCCATCGACTCAAAAAATGTTAGGACACAGTTTTTCTCTCTCTTCATTTTTCAGCCTTGTTTTCTCAGTGCCAGATTTATTTTTAATTTTTTTTTTTTAATTTATTTTTCCTCTGGTCCCAAGATGGCTCAGGAGTTCTCAAAGCTTCAGGATTCCTTGTTCACATCCAGGGAGAAAAAAAGAACATTATCTTATAACACACACTGAAGTGAAAGAGATTTTCTTGCATAAAGCCAATAGAGCAATGTATGCATGTGTGTGTGTGTGTGTCTGTCTGTGTATATATACAGGCTGATTCCAAATCAGGAAAGGAGTACATCAAGGCTGTATATTGTCACCCTGCTTATTGAACTTATATGCAGAGTACATCATGAGAAACACTGGGCTGGATGAAGCACAAGCTGGAATCAAGATTGCTGGGAGAAATATCAATAACTTCAGATATGCAGATGACACCACCCTTATGGCAGAAAGTGAAGAACTAAAGAGACTCTTGATGAAAGTGAAAGAGGAGAGTGAAAAAGTTGGCTTAAAGCTCAACATTCAGAAAACTAAGATCATGGCATCTGGTCCCATCACTTTATGGCAAATAGATGGGGAAACAATGGAAATAGTGAGAGACTTTATTTTCTTGGGCTCCAAAATCACTGCAGATGGTTTCTGTAGCCAGGAAATTAAAGGACACTTGCTTCTTGGAAGAAAAGTTATGACCAATCTAGACAGCATATTAAAAAGCAGAGACATTACTTTATCAACAAAGGTCCATGTAGTCAAAGCTATGGTTTTTCCAGCAGTCATGTATGGATGTGAGAGTTGGACTATAAAGAAAGCTGAGCACCGAAGAATTGATGCTTTTGAACTGTGGTGTTGCAGAAGACTCTGGAGAGTCCCTTGGACTGCAAGGAGATGCAGCCAGTCCGTCCTAAAGGAAATTAGTCTTGAATATTCATTGGAAGGACTGATGTTGAAGTTGAGAAACTCCAATACTATGGCCACATGATGTGAAGAACTGACTCATTTGGAAAGGCCCTAATACTAGGAGAGATTGAAGGCAGGAGGAGAAGGGGGATGGCAGAGGATGAGATGGTTGGATGGCATCACTGACTCAATGGACATGAGTTTGAGCAATCTCTGGGAGTTGGTGATGGACAGGGAAGCCTGGTGTGCAGTCATGGGGTTGCAAAGAGTCAGACACGACTGAGTGACTTAACTGAACTGATACATATATAAATACACACATATATGGGCTTCCCTGATGGCTTAGGAGGTAAAGAATGCAATGCAGGAGCCACAGGAGACGCGGGTTCAAGATTCCCTGGAGAAGGGAATGGCAACACACTCCAGTATTCCTGCCTGGAGAATTCTCTGGACAGAGGAAACTGGCAGGCTATAGTCTATGAGGTTGTGAAGAGTTGGACACAGCTAAGCAACTAACACTTCCTTCCTAAATAGGACCTACCCCCATCAACTGGAAGTGGAACTAATCCCATCAAGTTTTCAAGGCTCAGAAATGTGGAGGTTGCTGGATTGGATACTCTAGTATGAACCTGTTTCTTGAATTTGTGAATCAACCAGTTTTTCCATCCTTACCTCCAGCTTTGGATTTTACTTCCTGTACTTGCATGCATACTGAACTATTTCTAGTTTCACAAACACACCTTGATCTTCCAGCCTCTGCTCCATTCTACTTTCCTCCTGAACTGTCCCTCTCATCATATTTTCAAAATCAAACCCATCCTTTGAGGTCCTATTCAAACACTCCCTCCTCCATGACACTCTTCCATAATATTCTCAGCTGGAAGTTCTCTATTATCATTTTTCCAATGGCAATGTTTATTTCCTGGCATTCTGAGTTGGATAGCTTCCAATCTTTTCTCCTACTGATACTGTGTATGGGTCTTTTCTAGAAGATGCAAGTTCTCTAAGAAACAAGACTGTGCCTCCCTTCTCCTTGATTCACCTTTAGAGTACCAAGTACCTGCCCTGAATATTGTAGGGAGATCAGCCAGTGGGTTTGGGGGGTCATTTTTCTGGAGACACATATTCTGTATATTTGTCGTCATTGTTCAGTTGCTAAGTCATGTCCTACTCTTTGTGATCCCATGTACTGTAGCACACCAGGCTTCCCTGTCCTTCACTATCACCAGGAGTTTGCTCAATCTCATGTCCATTGAGTCAGTGATGTTGTCTAACCATCTCATCCTCTTCAACCCCCTTCTCTTCCTGCTCTCAATCTTTCCCAGCATCAAGGTCTTTTCCAATGAGTTGGCTCTTCACATCAGGTGACCAAAGTATTGGAGCTTCATAACCCCACTCCTGTTTCTTTAAGAAGGTTTAGCATTTTGGCAATTTACTTGTCTAGTAGTATGACAAACTCATAATGAGTTTGTCAGCTGATAGCAGAAAAGCAAAAACCAGGGGCTTAGCAAGTATTTATTTTTCTACCTTTCAAACTCCGTAATACAACAGACTTGGACCAGAAGTCCATGTTTCATGGATTAGAGTAAATCAACACTTCCTTTCTTTTTCATTTTCTTATTGTTCTTAGTATCATTGTATTTAGATGGCAAATATCTGAGAAGGAAAAATAATGAGTATTGCCTATTTTCAAAAATGAGTTCCAGGCTAAAAATCAAGATCCTTATGTAGGAGGTAAATTGCAGCCATAGGCAGGCTTAAGGTAACAAGTGAGTTGGTCACATATTTGTTCACCTTGTTGAGAGTTACCACAGAGCACAGGTTCCTTTTCCCTCAAACTGTGCTAATATCATGTTTGACTGTGTCATTCACAGATGGCTCAAGCATAGCATGTTTAAAACAGAACTGTGGCTTTTCCTCCAGAAACATGGCTCTCCCTCAGGTTGTCTTTATATCAGCAGAGAGTTCCACCATTTACCTTGTTTCTCAAGCAAAATACCTGGAGAGACATCCCTGTCTTTGGGGCTACATACTTTGTATGTATGAGCATACTTTGTAAGCTGTATCTCCACATACTTCCCTCATCTCTCTCTCTCTCCCTCCCCCTCTCTCTCTCTCTGATGGCCAGTGTCTTAGTATGGAAGCTCAGAATGACTGTGATAGTCATCCCTTCATGATTTCTAGGTATGTTATTGTTCACCTTTTCATGTGTGTGTGTGTGTGTGTGTGTGTGTATATATATATATTTAATATATATATTTGCCTGTGTCAGGGCTTAGCTGTAACACACTAGATCTCTGATCTTTACTTGTGGCATGTAGGATCTAGTCCCCTGAACAGGGATTGAACCTGGGCCCTCTGCCTTGGGAGAACAGACTCTTAGCCACTGGACCACGAGAGCAGTCTCCTTTATTACTCACCTTCAACCCATTGTCCACTTAGCAATAATCTGCCCCCGACTTCCTCCGCCTTCCATCCTCAGAGCGCTTCTGGTTCTCGCAGGTCCTAAAGCTCATCCGGTTCTTTCCTCCTTCAGAGCCTCTGGCCCTGCCATCCCCTTTATTTGGATTGTTCTTCCTTCTGCCTCTTCATGAGGTTGTACTTTTTTCTCTTTTAGTTCTTGGCTAAAATAGTATCTCTGCAGAACGGCCTCTGCTTAGTACCCTAAGAGGTTAGTCTCTACTTTAATTCCTTATTCACAGTCTTTATCTCATACTTGATATGTGTTTGCTTTTTGCCTTTATTTCTTTGTTTGTCTCTCCCACCAGAATGTAAATTCATAAGGCAAGGGTGGTGTCAGGCTTGTTGTCCATTTTACCTCTAACACTGTTGCATGGTCAGGTCTGGATTAAATACCTACTGAATGGAAGGAATTTCTGCTAAATTCTGCCCATCTCTTGTATTTCATGGGATGTTTATTGAGTCTAAGCACCCCCCTGAATATAAAAACAGTGGTAGTTTAAACTAATTTACTATCTAAATAACCAAAGTTTTTTTTTTTTTAAAGAATTCGCAAGAACATTGTGAGATTTATGATTCCCTCACCACTGGGAAACATCCTTGATGAAACTGATGAATGCATTTGAAGCGTATCTTGAGAAACAGAAGGTTGGAATCTGTGAAAAATGACAGCGTACACCCTTATATGGCAAACTCTATTTTGCCCAACGAAGTTTCTGTAACCCACAGAGTCCTTGCGGTCTGAGATATGCCACTGCAGTTCACTCAAAACACTGGACAGTGTTTTCCAAGGGATGGAAGTGTCTGCCTCCAGCTGCTTTTCCAAGTCCTCCTCCTTCTAATCCTTTTCCCAACAGGGATTGGCAAGGTCTAAGTCCGCACCCCTTTCACTTCTGTTATAATTCTGTGCTCTGTTTCCATGAGAGAAATTACCCCTTTCTCATGTTTTCCAATTATCAACTTTCCATTGACCAATCTTAAACCCAAATTTCTGATCTCAGCCACACCTTCTGATCAGGGCTGTTTTTCCATCAGCCTGCATCGTGGATTCCTACCGTTGCCTGCAGATTGAAGTCAAATCTGAGCCTGACAAATCTAAAGCTACCATGCCCTTCTCTGTGTGCTATGCTCAGTCGCTGCAGCTGGGTCTGGCCCTCTGTGACTCTGTGGACTATGGCCCACCAGGCTCCTCTGTCCAAGGGATTCTCCAGGCAAGAATACTGCAGTGAGTTGCCAAACCTTCCTCCAGGGTATCTTCCTGACTCAGGAATCGAACCCACGTCTCCTGAGTCTCCTGCATTGCAGGCAGATTCTTCATCCCTGACCCACCAGGGAAGCCCATGCCCCTGCCTAAACCCCAGCTATACAGTTTGTTACTTTCTCTCATCAATAGTTTCTTATAGCCCATGGCCTTGTATCTTCACCTTCTTCATCCCTGTTGTTCATATACAAACACGTGGACGTGGGGAATGCGTCTCAATAACGTTTGATAAGCTGTAAAGACTGTGCACTGCACAGCTCTAGGGGGCGCCCTTTATACTGCTGTCTAGGTGAAGGGGGGCTTCCCTGGCGGCTCAGATGGTAAAGAATCCACCTGCAACGTGGGAGACTTGGGTTCGACCCCTGGGTGGGAAAGATCCCCTGGAGGAAGGCATGACAACAGACTCCAGTATTCTTGCTTGGAGAATCTCCATGGACAGAGGAGCCTGGTGGGCTGCAGTCCACAGGGTCACAGCAAGCTGGACACGGCTGACTGACTAAGCTCACTATGTGAGGGGTGTCCTCTGGAGTTGTGTCCAGAAGTATTTCTGACTCCTCTACATTTTCCATCTGCTGTTCCAAATGCAAGTCTCTCTACGTTTTGGCCACCAAGAAAATGCTGTTGACACACTGTTTTGGCCAATGATGAGGAATTAAAAGTGTCAGAGGATGTCAGGTCCACACCCTAAAGCTTCTTTACCGGATTTCATGAGACATTTGCCGTAACTCTCTCCCCATGCAGGTTGCCGCATCCTGAAAAGAACGTGTTTACATGAAGTGTCCTCAGTTTATCTCTCACTTCCTTGTATAATCCTCCTTTTGTGAGGGTATCAGGCTTAACAAAGGAATGTGAAGCCAGAGAGCAGTTATTTCCTGATGGCTCTGCCCAGAGATTGGTCATGGCGGTTATGCAATCATAAGACTGGAACATGGGTTCTCCATGCTGAGCGCCTAGATAATACATTTATAGTGCTGATGGGCAGAGGGCCCTCATTCAGAGTTACCCAAAAGGAAACTCCGAACCCTGCTGCCTACCTCAGGACCTGGCATTGGTAGGGACTCTCCAAACATGCTGAGTGAAGGAGCTGGAGTTAACTTTGCTGTGGTGGGATTGTCCCTGGGCAGTTATCCCAAATCCAGTGTGATTCAGTAGTGGACGTCTAGCTGCGACACTGTCAGTGGGCAAGCCCTATAATTTTTAAGAGCTTCGGACTCTTTCATTAAAAATTATACCCACTTAGGTTTTACACACTTTAGATTTGTGCTTTTGCAGGATTCGGGTTTTATGAATCTATGTTTATAACATTTAAGGGTATCTTGTAAAAATAATAATGATAATAGATTTGAGTGCTCATTAGAACCAGTTTTTGAAGTAATTTGCTTATTTACACAAATTATTATCAATATTTGCATATTAAGCAAATTGTTAAAAGAATGAGCACATAAACTGTTTTAAAGTTATTTACTTCTTATTATTGTCATTATTATTATTATGTTTTGTATACAGATATCCCCTCCCTTTTGAACCTTCCTCCCACCTCCCTCCCCATCCCACCCCTCTAGTTTCATACAGAGCCCCTGTTTGAGTTTCCTGAGCCAGACAGCAATTCCCATTGGCTGTCTATTTTACATATGGTAATGTAAGTTTCCATGTTACTGTTTCCATACATCTCACCCTCTCCCCGTGTCCGTAAGTCTATTCTCTATGTCTGTTTCTCCATTGCTTCCTTATAAATTCTTCAGTACCATTTTCCTAGATTCTGTATATGTGCATTAGAATATATTTATCTTTCTCTTTCTTACTCACTTCACTCTGTATAACAGGTTCTAGGTTCATCCACCTCATCAGAACTGACTGGAAGGCATCCTTTGAATGGTTTAGTGATATTCCATTGTGTGTATGTTCCACAGCTTCTTTATCCATTCATCTGTCAGTGGACATCTAGGTTGCTTCCATGTTCTAACTATGGTAAATAGTGCTGCAATGAACAATGGGATACATGTATCTTTTTTCAGTTTTGGTTTCCTCAGGGTAAATGCCTAAGAGTGGGATTCCTGGGTTATATGGTGGTTTTATTCCTAGTTTTTTAAGGAATCTCCATATTGTCTTCCATAGTGGCTGTATCAGTTTACATTCCCACCAACAGTGCAAGAACATTCCCTTTTCTCCACACCCTCTCTGGCATTTATTGTTTGTAGACTTTTTGATGATGGCCATTCTGACTAGTGTGAGGTGATATCTTATTGTAGTTTTGATTTGCATTTCTCTAATAATGAGCAATGTTGAGCATCTTTTCATGTGTTTGTTAGCCATTTGTATGTCTTCTTTGAAGAAATGCCTGTTTAGGTCCTTTTCTCAATTTTTGATTGGGTTGTTTGTTTTTCTTGCTTTGAGTTGTATGAGCTGCTTGTGTATTTTGGAAATTAATCCTTTGTCAGTTGTTTCATTTGCTATTATTTTTTCTCCCATTCTGAGGGTTGTCTTTCTAGAAACAAATGCCAATGAAAACATGCCAACTCAAATCCTATGGGATGCAGCAAAAGCAGTTCTTAGAGGGAAGTTTATAGCAATACAATCCTACCTCAAGAAACAAGAAAAACATTGAATAGACAACCTAACTTTACACCTAAAACAACTGGAAAAAGAAGAAAAACAACAACAACAAAAAAAATTAGTAGAAGGAAAGAAGTCAAAAGATCCAAGCAGGAATAAATGAAAAAGAAACAAAAGAAACAATAGTAAAGGTTAATAAAACTACAAGTTGGTTCTTTGAGAAGAAAAACAAAATTGACAGACCTTTAGCCAGACTCATCAAGGAAAAAAGAGAGAAGAATCAAATCAACAAAATTAGAAATGAAAAAGGAGAGGTTACAACAGAAAATGCAGAAATACAAAGGATTATAAGAGACTATTATGAACAACTATATGATATAAAATGGATAACCTGGACGAAATGGACAGATTCTTAGAAAAGTACAATCTTCCAAGACTGAACCAGGAAGAAATAGAAATTATGAACAACCCAATTACAAGCACTGAAATTGAAGCTGTGATAAAAAAAATATCCCAAAAAACAAAAGCCCAGGACCAGGTGGCTTCACAGGACAATTCTATGAAACATTTAGAGAAGAGCAAATGCCTATCCTTCTAAAACTCAAAAAATTGCAGACAAAGGAGCACTTCCAAACTCATTCTATGAGGCCACCATCACCCTGATACCAAAACCAGACAAAGACAACACACAAAAAAGAAAACTACATACCAAAATCACTGATGAACATAGATGCAAAATTCCTGAACAAAATTTTAGCAAACAGAATTCAGCAACACATCAGAAAGCTCATACAACATGATCAAGTTGGGTTTATTCCAGGGATGAAAAGATTCTTCAACATATGCAAATCCATCAATGTGATACACCATATTAACTAATTGAAAGATAAAAACCATATGGTGATCTCAATAGATGCAGAAAAAGCCTTTGACAAAATTCAGCACCCATTTATGATTAAACCTCTCCAAAAATGGGCATAGAAGGAATCTACTTAAACATAGTAAAGGCCATATATGACAAGCTTACAGCAAACATTATTCTCAATGGTGAAAAACTGAAAGCATTACCCCTAAGATCAGGAACAAGACAAAGGTCTCCACTTCCCCACTATTATTCAACATAGTTCTGGAAGCCCTAGCTACAGCAATCAGAGAAGAAAAAGAAATAAAAGGAATCCAGATCAGAAAAGGAGAAGTAAAGCTCTCACTGTTTGCAGATGACAAGATACTGTACATAGAAAACCCTAAAGATAGTATCAGAAAATTACTAGAGCTAATCAGTGAATTTAGCAAAGTTGCAGGATCCAAAATCAATACACAGAAATCACTTGCATTTCTATATACTAACAATGAAAAATCAGAAAGAGAGTTTAAGGAATCAATCCCCTTCACCATTGCAACAAAAAGAATTAAATATCTAGGAATAAACTCACCTAGGTTGACAAAAGAACTGTACACAGAAAATTATAAGACACTAATGAAAGAAATCAAAGACAACATAGGCAGATGGAGAGATATTCCATGTTCCTGGGTAGGAAGAATCAATATTGTGAAAATGATTGTACTACCAAATGCAATCTACAGATTTGATGTAATCCCTATCAAATTACCAATGACATTTTTCACAGAACTAGAACAAAAAATCATATGGAAACACAAAAGACCCCGAAACCCAAAGCAGTCTTGAGAAAGAATGGAGCCAGCGGAATCAACCTTCCTGACTTCAGATTATATTATAAAGCTACGGTCATCAAGACAGTATGGTACTGGCACAAAAACAGAAATATAGACCAATGGAACAAGATAGAAAGCCCAGAAAAAACCCATGCACCTACGGGTACCTTATTTTTGACAAAGGAGGCAAGACTATACAGTGGGGCAAAGACAGCCTCTTTAATAAATGGTGCTGGAAAACTGGACAGGTATATGTAAAAGAATGAAATTAGAACACTTCCTAACACCATACACAGAGATAAACTCAAAATGGATTAAAGATCTAAATGTAAGACCAGAAACTATAAAACTTAGAGGAAAACATAGGCAGAACATTCAATAACATAAGTCAAAGCAAGATCCTCTATGACCCACCTCCTAGAGTAACAGAAATAAAAACAAAAGTAAAGAAATGGGACCTAATTAAACTTAAAAGCTTTTTCAGAGCAAAGGAAACTATAATCAAGGTGAAAAATGTCGTTATTATTTACATTTTTATCTTCTTTAATGCTCCTGGTAAAGAGCTTGACCCGTGTTAGATAGCCAGTAACTTCATGAGTTAATGAATGAATCAGCGAATAAAAATTGCACATCCCATGACAGGTCAGAGCTCTTTGAGGCATTATGTACAGCACTCACAGAG
Organism: Cervus canadensis; assembly: GCF_019320065.1. NCBI lineage: Eukaryota > Metazoa > Chordata > Mammalia > Artiodactyla > Cervidae > Cervus > Cervus canadensis. The sequence continues at coordinate 36,846,537 of NC_057415.1, read as the reverse complement.
CCTAGGATAGTTTCTGAGACATTGTAGCAGTTCTGGATGTGTTGACAGAAAGAGGAGATGTGAATACAACTGGAATCAGATAGGTAAGTGTTACTGCAATTGCGGACTGAATTAAGCTCTGAACTTCCTAAAGGTCAAAGCAGAAGGGTGCACAATCGATTAAGTGGAACTCATTGTCTGCTTAAACACACACACACACACACACACATAAAACAATTGTGTGTGAGAGCTCACATGGAAATATCAAGGAAAGAAGTTCACACTGGGGCATCTCCAAATCTCTTGGAGCAGGAACTTCCTAGACTATCTCACTTTATAGAATGTGTCTCTATCTATAATGAGACCAACTTGAAGCAGCTCAGTGACGCAGAATGTGTCATTTTAACTGCTACCCTCAGTTTTCCCAGAATCACCCCCCATTCTCTTAGAAGCTCTTGGGATTTTTCAGTGTTGGTCACCTACCTGTCTGCCTTTTATTATACTCCCAGACTGGCCTCTTCTCAACCCATTTTTCCCCCCACCCCAAATCTTTTTCCTTCCAGACTCCCTTGATTTCTTTCTCCTTCTCCAGCCTGTTCACCAACATCAGTTGAACATCAACTATGCGTTGGTTCCACATCAGGCAACATGTCATGCATCTAAAAGTTAATAAGGCATTCCTCTTCCCCCAAGTGTTCCCCAGCCTTTCACACTTCCTGCTAAAATATTCATGTGCTAGGCTTCACCTCCCAGGTGTGAGCTGCATGAAAATAGGACAGCGGCTATGTGTTAACTGTGCCTATGTGTTAGCTGTATCTCCTTACCCACATCAAGTTCCTCTTTACTGAACAAAGGAATCTAAGCTAATTCTTAATCCAGTGTTTCCCCAGTTATTCTGCGGAACACCAGTCTGTGAATATACTGTTTAATCTAATGGGTTTGAAAAACACAACTTCCTCCATCTCCTGCCAAGAGAGTCATGAATTTATTAAAGACTCTGAGAAGCCTTGTAAGAATCAAATATAAATTTAGCTGAACTTATGCTGTTTATTTGACTTCAGAAGTTTATGTATTTAGTATAACATCATGTAGAACTTGCAATCTATGGGAAATGTCATCAGAGTTAGGGAAGAAAACCCAGTTAGGAAAGATGATGGTGGACAGATCTGAGAATAGAAAGCCCTGAGCCATTCCAGCAGGGACCAAGAAACCAGCAGCTGAAAAGAAGCCTCCAGAAAAGAAACCTACCGCAGAGGAAAAGAAGGCTGCTGCATAAACTTAAACTTGTTTATTCTGTAAATGCCAAATCATTTTGGACAGCTAATTTTGAATAAAGACCTGAACAAAGAGGCAATGAGAAAAAGAAGGAAAAAAAAAAAAGCCATTCCAGGAGGTCCACTTGACCTTTTCAAACTCAAATACGGTCTTGTCAATAAATATGGATTTTGAATAAAGACCTGAACAAAGAGGCAATGAGAAAAAGAAGGAAAAAAAAAAAGCCATTCCAGGAGGTCCACTTGACCTTTTCAAACTCAAATACGGTCTTGTCAATAAATATGGATTTTGGATTGAAATCAATATTTTATTTTTACTAGATCCCAGCTGTCTTGTATCCTCCACAGTTCTAAGATAATACCCTAAACAGAGTATTCCTAAAAATTGGGTAATTGTACCAAATTATGACTGTCAACCAGTTTGGAAGCTGACCTAAACCATCTCCCAGTTTATTTACTATGTGTGTATATTTTAGTCAGTGTGTGTTTATCAGTGTGGCATTTTAAAATATGCTATTATTCTGCTCTTATTTATTACTTTGCAAATGGTAGGAAAAGCATGTACCAGCCATCCATTTCATTTAGCACCGAGGTGCTTCCAAAATAAAAAAGGCACTTTCCCTTACTGATTTTTGAGTTGATGGCTTAACATTACTATTTGAATACAAAATTTATAGGGAGAAACTATCTGTGGAGGGTAAAAGATACACCCTTTTCAAGTTAAAAATCTTTACAGATTAAAAAATGGCTTTTGTAACTTATAACTTCATGTTATTTGTTTATTGTAATTGTTTTTCTAACTTTGAAAGGGGGGGATATTTAAAATAAAGTAGTCAAAGCTCAAGTCTGCAAAAACAGATTCCAACAAGAGACATTTTGGAGAAAGTTCACTGTAAAGTTAACTTTGAAAATGTCTTAGAAGAAAATTATGTCCCATAAAGGGTATGAATAGTCTTTGAGTTTTTTAGCTTATGATCTCAGAAGGATTTTGGAACAAGAGGGCACTTTTTTTTTTTCCAGTTTTAGAGAAAAAAGCATATTCGTTTGTACTAAGTCTTTATTTTCCATTAGTGCTTTAAAGTTTACAAACTGTTCTCGTTTGATCCTCCCAGGAGCCTGAGAGGTTGGCACAGAAGTAAAAATAGCTACCATTTACGAGAGGTGCTGTTAGCAGAGATTTACCTCACAGACGCTCAGGCAGTCCTAGGAGGTGAATACTATCGCTGCCATTTTTCAGATGGGGGGAGTGAGGCGCGGGGAGGGGAAGAGACTTTCTTAAGGTCACAGAACGAGTCTGGAGGGCGAGGTGAGATACAAACCCAGACCGTCTGGCCCCATAGGTTGTGTTCTTAACCGGTGCACTAGACTGTCTCCTGAGACCACAGTGATGCTCACTCTTTACAACTCAATACAGAAAGACGACAAGTGGAAGCACTGCCATGACAGAATGCCCTCTCGGTGGGCAGAGAGCAGTGTAGAGGACTCCTCCCCAGCAGTTCAGAGACCTTTGGGGCCTCTCAGCCTGGTTCAGTGTGGCCTCCACTATGGACATAGCTCACCACATTACACGTCTTCTAGAGGCTCACTTCGCATGTGCTTCTGTGGGACTGACGTATACCCACTGCTGCATATAAAGTAGATAACTAATAAGGACCTACTGTATAGAACAGGGAACTCTACTCAATATTATGTAATGGCCTAATAATCTAAAAGGAGTGGATATACGTGTATGTACTGCAGATTCACATTGCTGTAGAGCCGAAACTAATACAGCATAGTAAATCAGCTATACTCCAATAAATAGATACTCATCACAGGGCTATGGTTTTAAAAAAGAAACATTCCCCCATGTCCAAAAGTATAAGAATGGTCGAATGATTCAATATTTGAGTACCACCCACACATATAGAAGATAAACAGGAAATAAAAGACTGGAAAACCAAATGACTCATGCAAGACCACTGAGCTCCTAGATGGAATCGATGAGGCTAGAAAGTCAGTCTGTGGATCTTTGAGCCGAGTGTACCCCCCGCCCCTTTCAATGGCTTCCTCTTCCAGCGATTACCTAGGGCTATACAGCTCTAAGTCCTCTCACACTGCCCCTCGTTAGACTTGGGTTGTTCAGTCCCTAAGTCATGTCTGGCTCTTTGCACACCTGTGAAATGCAGCATGCCAGCCTTCCTGTCCTTCACTGTCTCCTGGAGTTTTCTCAAACTCATGTCCATTGAGTTGGTGGTGCCATCTCATCATCTCATCCTCTGTTGGCCCCTTCTCCTCCTGCCCTCAATCTTACCCAGCATCAGTCTTTTCCAATGAGTCAGCTCTTTGCATCAGGCTAGACTTGATCCCTGCCCAACTCACAGTTTTCTCATCAGAAAGATGAGGAGAATCAAGCCTACTGTACTGAGTGGATTCTGAGAATTAATGATGTGGAAAGAAAATTGTAAAATAGTGCTCTGAAAATGTACCCAGAGCATCACATTTTTCAGAATCGTGATGGCATGCTGTGTGCCACAGAATTAGATTTTCCATGTTACAAGCCTGTTCATCAGATATAAAATAGATACAGTCTCTCAACATTCCATAAACTTTTTCTCTTAAAATCTTTCTGAACCATATCTTTACGTTCTTAAGAGGAACAAATACTAAAACACACATTCTCTACCTTCAAGAGGTTTGTAGTCGAGTAGAGGCAACTGCCTACAAATGTAATCTCAGGCATATTACTACCAGAATAACTGAAAATTGGGGGAGGGTTTCAGGAAAGAGGTAGCACTTACATAGTCATGAGAGATAGAGTTTCAGCAGGCTGAAATGAGGGCAGAGTACATTCATTCCTGGTGGACAGGCTATGTGGACAAAGAAGGTGAAGTCACTCAGTTGTGTCCAACTCTTTGCAACCCGGTGGACTGTAGCCTACCAGGCTCCTCCATCCATGGGATTCTCCAGGCAAGAATACTGGTGTGGGTTGCCATTTCCTTCTCCAGGGGATCTTCCCGACCCAGGGATCAAACCTGGGTCTCCCACATTGCAGACAGATGCTTTAACCTCTGAGCCACCAGGGAAGCTATGTGGACAAAGGAAGGGCATAAATATTTAATGAAAAGATACTCAGGGTTGCTAGATTGTCCAGTGGAAATGAAGTCAGAAGCCAGAACTTAGAAGGATTGGACTGTTGTTCCTAGGCAGGAATTGAGGACAGAGGTGTTCTGCTGAGCAGGAGAAGCTCTGTAGGAGGCTTGGGCAGGGAGACCAGATGCCTAAAACTGTTGTTACTGCTTACTCACTAAGCATGTCTGACTCTTCTGTGACTCGTCTGCTATTCCATGGATGGGGATGGTAGCCCACCAGTCTCCTCTGTCCATGGGATAACCCAGGCAAGAATACTGGAATGGGTTGCCGTTTCCTCCTCCAGTGTATAAAATTACCTGCATATAAATGTAGACAGGATTCATGTAAGGGTGGTGGGCTTGAGAATGAGGGAAGAGGTGAATGGGTCTGACTTTCAGGACACTCCGAATGGATGAATAATAGTATCTCTTATCTGTGAAGGGGGTCAGTAAAGGGACTCGTGTGTGTGTGTGTGTGTGTGTGTGTGTGTGTGTGTGTGTGTGTGTAAGGGAAAAGAGAGAGGGAAAAGATCACTTGCAATTCATTTTGGCATAACTACCACTTCATGGGAAAGATCTGGATGCTTCAGAGTATCATCAATTATTCACCTGGCTTCTGGCAACCTTTCAAAATATCTTTTAGGTTTGTATATTATTTACTCCTTTGCCTTAATGCATTTCCCCTCTGTTAACCCTACCTCAACCCTGAAATGAAACAAAACTGTAATTAATTTTATAGCATGTAGAAAAATAAAGTCCAGGGAAACGTTCCTCATTTCCTGGAGGGCAGTGACTCTCGACTGCCTGAAGAAATGGAAAATGATTTTTACCATCTCAGGGAGAAGAAAAACAGCAATTTCCAATTAAGCTGTTTGCTTTCTGTGTTGAGAGGGAGGAGGGGACTGGTTTGGACCTCCTTCTATGACACAGAATTCAAATTATGAGACAAGGTAGAGGGCACCGAGAGGACACAATGCAAAATGAAGAGTGGCCCGGGGACGTAAATAGGCCAGCGCAGGGCCTGACACAGTATGTGCTGGTGTTTTTCTGTTTTTCATCACCCAAACATTCTGAATATGGATCTGTGGGTTTTGGGACTCTGAGCAGGTCAGACAGATAATCCCATTGAATTACAGGAACAACAAAATACGCCCTCAGGATGCTGGCGACAGATTGCATGACCATTTTCTTCTAACTTCAGGGTCCTGGATGCATGAGTGAAGTACCTTCTTTTTATTATTTGAAAAAAAATTTGGCATACAAAAATGTTGAAAAGATAGGACAAAACATCCCTGTATACTTGTCATCAGATTTTCCCAGATGTTAACATGTTATACAACCTTAGTGCAGTTATGGAATTATAAAATTATGGTTGCAATCCTATAAACTACAGACCTTATATGAAGCTTTCTATTTGTACCACAGATGTCCTTTTCTGGCCCAGGGTTCACTCCTGGGTTAAATGTTACTTTTGGTTGTCATGCCCCCTTAGTTTCTCCCAATCTGGGGCAATTCCTCAGTTTTTTTTTCTCTCTCTTTTATTTTAAATGATTGTGACACTTTGGAAGAATACAGGATACAGGTCACTCTCTTGGTAGAAGGTCTATCATCTGCTGTTTCCTCATGTTAATATTTAAATTCAGAAAATACATTTCTCTTTATATCTTAATCCATTAGTTTTCATTTCTATTGAAGAACCTTGCCTGAAACAGTTAGTGTCATGGTGTCCACTAAGCAATAATGTCCAACACCGCTTCTTCATTTAATAATTGGGATTTTACTAAGGAAAGAGCTTTTCATGCTGTTCATGGAATTCTCGAGCCAAGAATACTGGAGTGGTTTGCTATTCCCTGCTCCTGTGGACCACATTTCATGAGACTTAACAAATTAACAATAACAACACAAACTGGGGAATACGTGTAAATCTATGGCTGATTCATATCAATGTATGACCAAAAAAAAATAAATAAATAAATTAAAAAAAAGAGAAGAAAACTACTGAGCAACAACTGAAGGAAAGAGCTTTGTTTTTCTTTCATTTTTTGTTGTGTTCAGTCACTCAGTCCTGTCTGACTCTTTGTCACCACATGGACTGTAGCACACCAGGCTTCCCTACCTTCACCGTCTCCCAGAGCTTGCTCAAAGTCATGCCCATTGAGTCAGTGATGCCATCCAACGATCTCATCCTCTGTCGCCCCCTTCTGCCTTCAATCTTTCCCAGCATCAGGGTCTTTTCTAATGAGTTGGCTCTTGGCATCAGGTGGAATCAGCTCTTTGTATAAGAGTATTGGAGATTCAGCTTCAACATCGGTCCTTCTAATGAATATTCAGGACTGGTTTCCTTTAGGATGGACTTGTTTGATCTTCTTGCAGTCCCAAGGGACTGGCTAGAGTCTCCAACACCATGGTTCAAAAGCATCAATTCTTCAGCATTCAGCATTCTTTATGGTGCAACTCTCACATCCATACATGACTACTGGAAAAACAATAGCTTTGACTATAGGGACCTTCACTGACAAAGTAATGCCTCTGCTTTTTAATATGTTGTCTAGGTTTGTCATAGCTTTTCTGCCAAGGAGCAACTGTCTTTTAATTTCATGGCTGCAGTCACCATCTGCAGTGATTTGGGAGCCCAGGAAAATAAAGTTTGTCACTGTTTCCATTGTTTCCCTATCTATTTGCCATTAAGTGATAGGACCAGATGCCATGATCTTCATTTTTTTAAATGTTGAGTTTTAAGCCAGCTTTTTCACTCTGCTCTTCCACCTTCATCAAGAGGCTCTAAATTTAGTTCCTCTTCCCTTTCTGTCATAAGGATAGTGTCATCTGCATACCTGAGGTTATTGATAATGCTCCCAGTAATCAGGATTCCATCTTGTGCTTCATCCAGCCCAGCGTTTCGCATGTTGTACTCTGTATATAAGTTAAATAAGCAAGGTGACAATATACAACCTTGACGTACTCCTTTCCCAATTTGGATCCAGTCCCTGGTTCCATGTTCAGCTCTAACAGTTGCTTCTTGACCTGCATACAGATTTCTCGGGAGGCAGGTAAGGTAGTCTGATATTCCTATCTCTTGAAGAATTTTCCAGTTTGTTGTGATCCACACAGTCAAAGGTTTTAGCATAATCAGTGAAGCAGAAGTAGATGTTTTTCTGGAATTCTTTTGCTTTTCTATGATCGAATGAATGTTGGCAATTCAATCTGTGGTTCCTCTAACTTTTCTGAATCCAGTTTGAATAGCTGGAAGTTCTCGGTTCACATACTGTTGAAGGCTAGCTAGGAGAATTTTGAGCATTACTCTGCTAGTGTGTGAGATGAGTGCAATTGTGTGGTAGTTTGAACATTCTTTGGCATTGCCCTTCTTTGGGATTGGAATGAAAACTGACCTCTTCCTGTCCTGTGGCCATTTCTGAGTTTTCCATATTTGCTGGCATATTGAGTGCAGCACTTTAACAGCATCATCTTTTACAACTTGAAATAACTCACCTTGAATTCCATCACCTTCACTGACTTCGTTTGTAGTGATGCTACCTAAGGCCCACTTGACTTCGCACCAAGATGTCTGGCTCTAGGTGAGTGATCACACCATCATCATTTAACTACTTATAGCCATAAGCTTACACACAAATGATACTTTGTAAAGTATTTTTGATGCATTATTTTACTGGGCACCCCATTTTCCTGTGAGATAGGTGGTAGAGGTTTTCTCATCTCCATTTGACATATAGAGATCCTGAAGTTCAGCAACTTGCATATTTATCTACCATCTCCAACAGAGATGATGAAGCCCTGGAAAGCAGTGCACTGGATCTTGTTTCTTCACTTCCATGATGCCTAGAAGACCCACCTGGTGCAAATGACGTGAAAAGGAAACATTCATTGGATAAGATTCAATGGTAAATCCAAGACAAATAGCCAGAATTCACTGTCAGTAAAGAGAGATGAATAAACCTGCAATTAGGATGTGATGAACACGCTCTGGCACACACAGTTGTGTTCAGAATGTGCTTTTGAGCAAATAACATTTTGAGGGATATGGAGTGACTGAGCCTGGACGGCGGGTACCGTTTGGTGTGAAACTCTTCTTGGGTCCTGGCGTGTTTCCCTCTGTCCCTCTTGTCCCGCTGCATTTCCCCTGTTCTCACCTGGGTAAGTCATTCTTTTCTTTTGTTCTCACCATAGACTTTGTGTCCTCCTTGAGGATGCTCCTGATTCTGTTTAGGTTTGAGGATACTTACTTGGAGTTGGCCATCATCCTGTATTTTCTACACCCAAGTGTTTTTTACACTGCATTGTATTGGAGGTAAAAGGTTGCATGCAGCCCCGTCTTCTTGGATCACTGTCTGGTGGAGAAGACATGACTAAACCTCAGTTTTCCTGAGAAGACAGAACGGGTTAGTCATTAGGAGACCTCAGGTCAGCTGGCTTGTTTGCAATCTGTTCCCTGCTTCTCTCCAATCACATGATTTCTGACAACTTGCTTTAAGTACTCTAAGTGTCATTTTTTTTCTTTTCTGGAATTTAAGAATAAAAGTGATACTCCCAAGGTTTGTGGTTAGAATTAATTTGAATATAACAGTATATGTAAGGTGCTTATAAATAAATCTCTTACTTTTAGAAAATGCCTCAGTTAAGAAAACACTTGTCATTTATTCTGCCCTTTAACTAGTGACTAGACCCTATAAATCACTGAGACGTCTCATCTATCCAACACTCCATAAGATGTAAACCAGCAGGCAGGAAGAACACTCCAAGAACTGCTCCTTTTGACATATGAATATTTCAACTGACTGCTCCCAATTCTGCTTCTAGATTATAGTTCAGTGTCTGTCTTCCTCCTCTCCCCAGGAAGTTTGTTTTCATATTTTGTTTAAGCTATCTCTATTCCATTATCCTAGCCATGAGGCCACTGAAAATGTAGATCCAATGACATTAGAGCACCCTTTGGATTTTGATTACAAGTCTCTATTCCAAAAGGAACACAAATACCAATCCATACATCTCAGATCCCCAGAATATCAGAGTGGGAAGGAGTCTTCCCAGAAGACTTCACTTTACAGATGGAAAAAGCTGAGGTCATAAAGCAAATTAGTAATATCACCAAGATTAGAACTCAATCTGCTCTCTCCAAATATTGAATTCTTTCCAACCCATAAATAGGTACATGAAAAAAACAAAACCAGATCACTGAACTTACCCATTTCAGGCAAATTAGTCCAAATTTTCCTTTAGTTTATAGATATGGAAATCCTTGGGAAATCTAAGCTGAGTTTGATTTCTCTTTGGGGACCTATCTCTGAGGACAGAGAAATTAAAGAAAATTTTGGAAACCCCAGTGCTATGAACTGAACTGTTCCCCTCTCCTCTCTACCAAAATTCATGTGCTGAAGCCGCAGCTCTCAATGTGATTGTATTTGGAGGGAAGGTCTTTTCAAGGGTTGTGCACATGTTCTAAATCACTTCAGACATGTCAGACTCTTTGAAACACCATGGACTGAGGCCTGCCAGCCAGGCTCCTCTGTTCTTGGGATTCTCCAGGCAAGAATACTGGAGTGGGTTGCCATGCCCTCCTCCAGGGAATCTTCCCAACCCAGGGATTGAACCCACATCTCCTGCATTGCTGGTGGCTTTTTTACCACTGAGTCACTGGGAAAGCCCCCTATTAGGATTATTAAGGTTAAAGAAGATTGTAAGGATGGAGCTCTAATGTGATGTGACTGCGGCCTTATAGGTAAAGGATGAGAGCTCTCTCTTCCTTTTTGTCCGTGTGTGTGCTCTCACCAGAACCGTCCACACTGGCGTCCAAGTCTCGGGTTTCCAGCACACACAGGTGTGAGAACATGGATTTAAATTTTATGGCATTGTGTTATGACAACCCAAGTCAGCTAACATACCCAGCATTATATCCCACATGCAAAGAATATAATCAGTCTGATCTCGGTATTGACTATCTCATGGTGTCCCTGTGTAAAGTCATCTCTTGTGTTGCTGGAAGAGGGTGTTTGCTATGACCAATGTGTTTTCTTGGCAAAACTCTGTTAGCCTTTGCCCTGCTTTATTTTGTACACTGAGGCCAAGCTTGCCTGTTACTCCAGGTATCTCTTGACTTCCTACTTTTGCATTCCAGTCCCCTATGATGAAAAGGACATCTTCTTTTTGTGTTAGTTCTAGAAGATCTTGTGGGTCTTCATAGAACAGTTCAACTTCAGCTTCTTCAGCATTAGTGGTTGGGCCATAGACTTGGATTACTGTGATATTAAATGTCTTGCCTTGGAAACGAACCGAGATCATTCTGTTGTTTTTGAGACTGCACCCAAGTATTGCATTTGGGTACAAGGAGATCAAACCAGTCAATCCTAAATGAAATGAATCCTAAATTCATTGGAGGGACTGATGCAGAGGTTGAAGCTCTAATACTTTGGCCACCTGATATGAAGAGCTGACTCATTAGAAAAGACCCTGATGGAGGAAAGATTGAAGGCAGAAGGAGAAGGGGATGACAGGGTATGAGATGTTTGGATGGCATCATTGACTCGATGGACATGAGTTTGAGCAAGTTCCAGGAGATGGTGAAGGACAGGGAAGCATGGCATGCTGCAAGTCCATGGGGTCACAAAGAGTCAGACATGACTGAGCGACTGAACAATATATCCCATATGCAGTGAGAGTATATTTTAAGTCTTTACCAAATGTAACCTGTGGTTGACTTCTTAGAGAATGAAAATAGGATAGGAATTTGCAATGACTTTTTTTCCAATAAGGTGCCCTTCATTTCAGCTAGAATTAGTATCCGTGAATTCCTAACTGTAATGTGAGGTAATAGGCAGAAGAGGGGAGGGGGAGCTCAGAAATAATATTATATCCTGTTTTCATTGAGAGGGTTAGTGCTGAAAATAATCAGAACTGGGGAGACTTGTGAGGCAAGGATGGAGAACCCTTCTTGTATTCCGGCAGCAAATGGGTAGGTCTCTCCTCCCACCCTCCCACCGGTACAGAGCTGCTCCCAGCGGGACACTGGGATTCCTCACTGTGGTCTAATTTTAAGTGAATCAAATGAGGTGGCACTCTGCCACATCCCTCTGGAAACTATTCGAAAATCGAGCAGATCTCATCCTTTGAAAATGTTCCTTGAGTAATGGAAACATGAGGAAGGGGAATACACTACAGACCCCGGATGCATCTTTCAACCACAGTGGAATGCAATCTGCCAGACTCACTCTTAGAGTGCTCAAGATAGACGTGGGAAAGATTTGGGGGAATAGAATGATAAGGTCTGCTTGTTGTCTTAAGTCGCTTTCATCACTAGATGCTCTCAACGATTAAATGACACAGTGCTAGGCACATTCGGAGGTACTCAATCCCATTTCAGTGCAAGACCTGTAGACATGGTCACATGGTAGCTACCATGTAGGTAAAAGATTAGAGTTTTCTGTTTTTCATATAGATATTACACTGTGTTGGAAAGGTTCTAAGAATCCATTTAGTTCTATGTTAATTTATTCATCTAAAAAATGGGAAAACTAAGCCTGATTAGGAGTCTAGGGTATGTCCATCCCAGTCCAGAGTGCCATGACCCACTACTCAGTAGGTGTAGCAGAGGAGAATCTGCTACATCTAACCCCCCATCCAGTTCCCCTCCTTACCACATCTGTGCGTCTTCTTTCCTAAGGAAAAAAAAAAATCTAATAGTGCATTGCTTCTTCAGGGCATAAGTTTGCTTTTTGTTTCTATAAGTATGTACTGAAGGGACTGAAACTTCAATTGAAAATGTAAAGCTTTTAGAATAGATATTTCATATTTCTGTTAGTTTTGGGCAGCAATGTATGCTTGTCTCTTTTTGACATCTCCGCATTAGAGTTAAGATTGTGGGGCTGGGAATCAGGAGGGACATGTACCTTTGATACCAAGCAAATGATTCGCAGCATTGTGGGAGCACCAGGTTGAAAAGCATTAGAAATGCCAACACACCACTCAATGCACCCCTCCATGCACGGGGTGGTAACATCATGCCCTCTGAAATATCTGTCAAGTACCTGGCCTATTTTCTGAGGACCCATCATGTACTGAAACCATCATTTCAGTGTTACTGGTTTAATTCCAGTGACCACCCTATGAGGTAATTGGTATTTTCTATATAGGGCTTCCCTAGTGGTTCAGCTGGTAAAGAATCTGCCTGCAATGCAAGAGACCTGGGTTCAATGCCTGATTAGGAAGATCCCCTGGAGAAGGGAACAGCTACCCACTTCTGTACTCTGGCCTTGAGAATTCCAAGAGAAGAAAAAAAAAAAAAGAAAGGAAGGAATAGTACCAAACTCTGAAAGATTTCATGAAAATTTTGTTTGTCTTTGTGAAGTTCCTTCCATGGTACTTAACATGGTAACTGTTCAGTAAATTTTATGTACTATTAGTAATATTATGTCAACCTATTTTCCTGGACCACAGTTTACCCACTTATGAATGCCCATATCTGGACTAGAATTCTCCAGTTTTTCCAGCTTAGATAATCAATGGCTGTATGTGCAACTCTCAGTAACTGTGTTGATATACCTCTCAAACTGACATCTGAAGTGATGATGTACATGGTTTGTTCAGCATCTTCAGCCTTCATTCACTTTGGAAACTCATGATAGGAGTTGTTTTGTTTTGTTTTTAATTTTTATAACCACTCCCTCATGGCAACGTAGACAAAATCCATTACTATGCTGCCCTAGAATCAGCCCAACATTAGGAAAACAAACAGGCTTTTGAGTATTACTCCACTATTTCATGATTCTTTCCACTCCTGTCTTGGTAGGATATGTATTCCTAATCAGATTGAGTGACAGTTCGCATCCATTCAGTGGGTGAGAAAAGAGAGTTCCATCTTGTGCATTTCATTCTTTCACTGCCAAGAAGAAAATCCCAGTCCAGGGTTAAAGCAATTCTGTCTGTGTGTGTGTGCACTCAGTTGCATCCACCTCTTCGTGACCCCTATGGACTGTAGCCTGCCAGAATCCTCTATGAGTTATTCCAGGAAAGAATCATGGAGGGGGTTGCTATTTATCTACTCCAGGGGATCTTCCAGACTCAGGGATCAAACCCACATCTCCTATGTTGTCAGGCAAGTTCTTTACCATTGCATCAGCTGGGAAGTCTAGATTCTGCTTTTAGTTGTATCTAATCACCCAGGAGCAGAAAGGTGCGTGATGGAGGTGCCTGCCCAGTGTCCAAAACCAGACCAGATGTTTCCAATTGCTCCCTCCTTTGTAATTCTACCCTGGAAACAAGAATTTAAAACCTAGGAAATAATAAGAATACATGAGCCTCACAGAGGGATGTGCACAGCAGAAGAAGATGAACAGCATGGGATGAAAGTGTGGCTGTGTTGAGCGTCATCGCATGGGAGTATTTAAGGATTATTTTTCCAATCAGATTGGTACCAAGGGACACAACTGCACCTCTAAATACCTTTCACTTGAGAGAAAAATATGAAAAGTTCTATTAAATGTGTTTTCTTATAACAGAAAATAAGCTGGAATTCTTCATGATGCTGGGTTTGAACTCTGAGCCAATACTTGTCTGGGAAGCTCTGATATTCTAACAGACTTGGTTTGCAAGAAGAAAATATCAGTTAACCCCAAATACTATAGGGGTTTAGCAATAGTAGCCTACATCAAACTTTAGTTAAATTCTGAAAGACTTCTGAAGATAACTTGGAATCACTGTCACCAAATGTAAGAGCTAGAAAGAATCTGAAAATTTGAGTGATCAGGTAAATCCAACATACCCATTCTACAGATGGAGGAGCTAAGACATGGAGAAGTTCACTTGCCTGAGATTAGTGAATGAGTCAAAGACAAAATAGGGACTTACCTGGTGGCTCAGTTGTAAGGAACCCACCTGCAACGCAGGAGATGCAGTTTCGATCCCTGGGTGGGGAAGATCCCCTGGAGAAGGAAACGGCAACCTACTCCAGTATTCTTGCCTGGGAAATCCCATGGATAGAAAAGTCGTGGGGCACACTGCGTGGGGTTGCAAAGAGTCAGACATGACTGAGGAACTGAGCAGACATGCAAAAACCAAATGCTACCCATACCATCTAATTTAGGAAAACCTGAAATATGTGGGTAAATAATCATATTTATTTGTATCCTGTATAGTTGAGTACATTAATTTGAAGTGTGATCAAAGCCCTTCTGATACCAATTTTAAAGCTTATATGATCAGTACAGCAAGGAAAAAGAATTCCTGAATGTAACACCATCTTTTATGTACTTCAGTCTTTCTTTGGCATAATATTAAGAAAACAATCAGAATAAATCTCATAAAATGAGTCTTTTTTTTTTTCATTTATTTTTATTAGTTGGAGGGTAATTACTTTACAATATTGTAGTGGTTTTTGCCATACATTGACATGAATCAGCCATGGATTTACATGTGTTCCCCATCCCGATCCCCCCTCCCGCCTCCCTCCCCATCCAATCTTATATCAGATAGGAATGAGCACCTTTGGGGGAAAAAAATGCCAACAGAGAAAAGGAAACCATTAGGTAAAATGAATAAATGAATTTGCTTCTTTTTTGTAGTTAATTGCTCTTTAATATATAATGTATGAAAAGACCTGTTGTCATCCAGTGATTTTGTTGTTTGCAAAGCATTTATCAATTATTAATGTAATCAATGATGATCAAGCCTGAAGATGATCCCCTGTATCTCACTGGTCACCTGATCTCAGAATTTTAAGGATATCTCAGAAATCACCACGTCCAACTTTTCATCTGAGTTCAGGCTCTCTCATCACCCCCTTCTGTAGGAGTTACTGGGCTCTGCTGTTTCCCTTGCCCTGATCCTCCTCTGCAAGGGGACAACGTTAGTCCCAGTGCCACCCTACCTCTGCTTGTCCCATGGGCAATAGAGAGAAATTGATTTTTTTTTTTTTTTTTGATCAAGAACTTACATGGGATCTGAAAGACTTAGCTCAGCCTGACTCTCCATTTTGGGCCTGCTTCATTTGAGGACCTCGCATTCCGGCTAGTGGTCAAGCTACTATGCATGAGTCAAGGGCAAGTGGAAGATGGGTGGTTTTCTGTGCAGAAAACGAACTGCATTGAACAGCAGACAACCTACAGGACATGCTTGCAATTTTTATTTCAGAGGCAGGTAGCAGGTACTATGAAAAGAATAAATGATTTTTAAATTAAGCTATTAATGAATCTGCTTCTTGAAAAGAAGCAATCTGGCCTCATAAGAGGAAAGTAGCACACGGAGTAATGAGATAAATCTGAAATTTGCGTGAAATGATTTGGAGTTTCTATTTAACGTCACAGAATCTCATACCTTAGGAAGACCTTAGATGGTACTTTAGGGGCTTCCCATCTGATGCAGCATCCCATCTGAGCAAAGCATTCATGGAGTGCAATAGCTCCACTTTATGCTGAAGACCTCCATTGAATCAAAACATCTAGTTTCCAACACATGTCACTGATCATATGTTCTTCCTTATTTTTGGCCAGATTTGGCTCTCGGGAGCTATACTTCTTGGTCATTATTGGGTCTTCAGTGACTCCTAAAAGCAAGTTCCCCTCAACACCTGCCTTTCTGCTGGTGCAGATCAGAGGTCACGTGCCCCCTCAGTCATTTTGTTTCCAAACCACCTTCCAGTCCTTTCCACTTGGAAATCCTCTATCGTGTTTGGTGCCGTGATGGTTAATTTTACGTGTGAACTGAAGAGGCCATGGCATCCATTTGTTTTGTCAACACTAGTCTGGATATGCTATGAATACCTGTGAAAGTATATTTTAGATATGATTAACATTTAAATCACTACATTTTTCAAGAAAGTAAATTTTTCTCCATCACATGGGTGGACCTCATCCAGTCAGTTGAAGGCATTAAGAGCAAAGGCTAAGTTTCTCCAAAGTAAAAGGAATTCTCAAGACTGGAAGAAATCTTGCTTGAGTTTCCAACTTGCTATCCTGCAGAATTTGGACTCAAGACTGCAGTAACAACATCAACTCTTACCTGAAGTCCCAGCCTGCCAACTTGCCCTACAGAGTTCAGACAAAAAGGACTCCACATCACATAACCCAGTCCCTTAGGATAACCTTCTCTCTTTCTCTCCCTGCCTTCTCTCTCTCTCTCTCTTGCTCTCTCTCTCTCTGCAACACAGGATCTTTTCATAATCTTATTTCTAGCTTGTTGCTCCGACTGTGGATAAGAAATGGCATTAGCCTGAAAGATGAATGGAGGGTGTTTCATTTCCCTCTAGTGCTGGAGATAGCAAAAATAAAAAGATTCCACAAGCTTCGGGATTTAGTGTTTATAAACTACTCTCACCAATGTGTTCTCAGGGGAGCTAGACGTTGATCCTGTTTTACAGATGAAAAATGATGGTCTGGGGATATAAAATGATTTACCCAAGACCTCTAAGTCCATGAGTGGTAGAACTCCAGGTCTGATACTCTCTCTGCCAACCCTATCCATGTCTTCTTCCTCTCAATAAGCAGACAGAGGAACTACAGAGGCGATTCTTCTGGGGCTCTGCTGCACGCCCATGGGAATCTGACCCATGGTGGCCAGGAAAGGCAAAAGGAAAGACCTCTGCCAAGGTCAGACCATGCATTGCCTGAGGTTATTATTCACCATTCCAGTCTCAAGAACTCTGAGAGATCAATGGAGGCATACACTGAGAAAGAAAAGAGGCATGAGAAAATTTTACAAATTGGCTAGTTTTTGTTTCCTGTTGGCTTTTCCAGCACATTCTTGGCACCAGATCAGAGTAATGTGGTAATGCGGTGAAATGTCTCTGTGAGATGCTATCCATTTAGAGACGGGGGGCAGTGAGATACCCTAGCCCTTGATGCCCTAAGGGCTCCTCTGGACATCCTGAGGTTTTCCTAGTAACCAATGTGGTCGACTTTTTGTCATATCAAATAGGTTTGCCTTTTAGAGAATCTCAAGACATCAAGGTTATGGCACTATGGCACTATCTACATTTCCCCTGCTGGCCCTGAATCAGAAATGCCAATAAACGAGGATTGCTTCATGCTTACTTGTTGTCTAAAGGGAATGTGCAAGCTCAATCTTGTCTTTTCCTAACTGGCAGAATTGCCCATCAGAATATGCTTTTCACAGGATTAAAATCAGTACCAAGGAGTCACACTGTGCCCGATTTTAAAGAAAACAAGCGTCCAGGCCCTGAACTTGGAAGAGAAACTCAACAAGGGAGTTAACCCTCACATTTGAGGAGTCTCATGTTATGGTGTCATAGCAGCAACTCTGATTTATTGAGCATCTACTATGGGGCCAGGTGGTTTAAGGACATTATTTACAATTCTCAATTCTCATAACAACCCTTGAAGGCATGTAGGAGAAAATTGATACTTGGTGAAAGGAAGTAACTTGCTAAAGGTCACAGAGGTAGAAAGTATCTTACTTGTCTGGCAAATGTTTTTGCTACTATAGTGAAGCATTTCTCTTCAGATCCTATGAAAAAATACATTGACAATTTGCAAGGGAGAAATCTCTCTGTCTCTCTCTCTGACACACACACATACATACTACACACATGCACAGAAATTCTTCCTATGTAATGTAAATGAAATCCTGATTTTAAAAACAGCCTTTAAAAAAAAATCGAACAAAGTATATTTATCCTTCAGGACTTAGAAAATAGGTACAATTATGTTTGGTGTTCAACTGATATTTGTGAAATTAAAAATGCATCATTTATTACTGTTGACCCAAAACATCTCATCCAAGATCTTCTCTCTCTCTACCACCTCATCAGATCTATTTCTAAAAGGGAAGTCACTAATTCTTTCAACAAACATGCAAGAGCATATATTCTAGTAGGAGATATAGTTCTAGAAACTGGGATACAGATTTACAAGAAGAGAAATGCTAGCTTCTAGAGAGGCAGCTGTCTTCTAGGACAGACAGGCTTGTAGACTGGCAGCGTCATTAGTCCTGGGCGCATGCATGTAGGGTTGGGACAGCCTTGCAGAGGACTCTATAGATAATCGTAGAAAGACAAGAAAGCACATGCTGCTCCAGTGCGTGGCCATGTGGAGGGTTTTCTTGTTCCCTCAGGCTTATTCTCATTCAAAAAGGCCTTTAATTATGTGTGATTCTAGGTTTTCCTCTTAGAACCGTAGGACCATGGGATTTGGCAGATTTGGAGATCCTTTAAAAATAGATATCTGGTTTGGGCCATAGAATGGGCTAGAGAATCAGAAAGTTCCACTGCCATATGACACTTGGAAACCCTAGATATTATATAAGAAGTTATTTCAAATGCACAGCTAAATGCACAATAAAATAGGAGAATTTTACAAGCACACACACAAACATGTACATACACACACAAATGAAGGAGGAATTGAGATCCAGAAAATTAGCAAGTAAAAGGATGCTATAGTCATCCTAGTATAGGAAGGGAAAATATGGAGAGCTGTTCCTGGGGTCCTGGTGATACAAGGATGGGGGAAGGGGAATTTGGGCCTGCTCATGTGTAGGAGCTGAACTTTAGACATCATCATCAAGTCAGGCCTCTCAGTATTCTACGCCTCAATTAAAGGTGAACTGAGCTTGAATTTGCCCTTCTCAGCAAAGGTGTATTTCACAGCACTCCATCCCTTTGGAGTCTGGAAATTTACAACCCAGTCCAAACAGTACGGTTATCTCCTTTGTATGTAAATACCTCTACATGTTCTGTATCACTTCCCATTAAAGGAAGTTCTCTCTCCTGCCCTTGGCTCTTGGTTGACAATAACATAATGAGAGATTTCGTAATGATATGAAGTTTCTTTTTGATAAACCTGTCCAAATGCTCATTAGAATGGTTTGTTGCAATTTACGCATTCCTAACTGTGTATGACAAAGCCCTTTGGTGTCTCTTCTTTCTAACTTCTGGGTGTGCTACAAAAGGTAATCTTTGCCAATATGATAGAATAGCATATCTTTTAAAATTTAAGGGGCATGAAATTGTTTTCTGTGAAGTCCAAACATCCCTTCATATGTGTTTCAACTGTGTCAGTTGTGAATTATTATTACATGTCTATGTGTCAATTTCCAGTTTTCAATCTGGGTGCATTTTTGTTCATTTGTTTTTCTTGCATGCTCAGTCACTGGAGTTGTGTCTGACTCTCTGCGACCCTGTAGACTGTAGCCTGCTAGGCTCACATGTCCATGGGATTCTCTAGGCAAGAATACTGGAGTGGGTTGCCATGCCCTTTTCCAGGGGATCTTCCCGACCCAGGTATCAAACCCGCGTCTCTTATGTCTCCTCCATTGGCAGGCAGTTTTTTTGCCACTAGCACCTTTTTCTTATTGATAGTTAATTATAGTTAATATTTATCAGGCATTTATGTCTTGGCATCAAGCACCATTTTCTATGCTTGACTTGTTATTATTCATTTACTCTTGATAATAAATCCTATAGCATAGGTACTATTGTCTCCAAGGGTACAAAGGACGTCTTGGAACAATTCACGTAAATGATATCATACAATATGTGTTTTTTGTGACTGTATTCTTTCACATATCAAAATATTTTTATATTATTTTCTCAGCATGAAGATTAATGGACAAAGTTAGTTATATAAATTAAATCCTCAAACCCACATAATGCTCAAGTCCATATTTTATGGAGTCTGGGGTTGTCACCAATTCCAGTTTCTTATAGAAGGCTATTGCTTAGCGAACTCTCCAAGATGAGGGGCACTTGGAGGACATAAAATCCCATAAAAATGGAAAAGGGATAATCTTCATTCTAAGAACTGTTATCATTCATAGCAATTTGTCCTTGTGGGGTTGGGGCCTGGAAAGTTACACCCTGGTCTCGGATATACTGTGTTATCTCCTTCTTTCATTATATATCTTTGTATGTTTCTGTGTCATTTTTCATGAAAGTAACTTTACATTCTCTGGGCCCACTGGTGTCTTTCCAGTGATTAAAGCTCTATGATATATGTGACAAGCCCAAAGTGAGAATACAAAATATTTGATGATATAGTTAGAAGACTGGTCTAATCATGGATACAGCTCTTCAGCGATTGGTGGATACCCACTTGTTCACCATTCATTCCTTCGTTAGATATTTGCTTAGCTCCTTCTACTGGCCACCTGACTGGCTAGTAGGGCTGACTCACTGGAGCAGACCCTGATGCTGGTAAAGATTGAGGGCAGGAGGAGAAGGGGGCGGCGGAGGATGTGACGGTTGGATAGTATCACGGACTCAGTGGACATGCGTTTGAGCAAACTCTGGGAGATAAGAGGACAGGGAAGCCTGGCATGCTGAAATCCATGGGGTCGCAACAAATGGGACATGACTTGGTGACTAAACAAAGCTATTAGTCAGCCTTGTAGGAGTATCAGCTATGTGACTGAGTAAAGTCAAGACTCCTGGCCCAAGAAACTTAAGTTCTAGTGGGAGGAACTTAGCTTTTTCTTCCAATTTCATGTGGAGCAGTTACACAAATTGAAGTTGTAGAATCTGACTTACCAATTTAAGGACGGGAAGATAAAATAGAAATGTGAAGTGTCATACCTAGAAACACAGACTGCTCCACCTGGTCTGCTTAGGTCTGTCTTACCCCTGACCTCTGCTCAGCGCAAGCAGAGTCAAAAGTACAATAGATGACTAATAAGCACCTACAGGAAGGCACAAGGAACTCTACTCAATACTCTGAATGGCCTGTATGGGAAAAGAGCTAAAAAAAGAGTGGACATGGACATATAACTGATTCACTTTGGTGTATAGCAGAAACTACCACAATGTCGTGAATCAACTATACTCCAGTAAAAATTAAAATATAAAATAAAATAAAAGAAGGCAATTAAAAAAACAAAACAAACAAGTAGATAGGAGTTCACAGCCTTCTCAGGCAGCACTTATCAATGATGGACAGGGATGGCAGTGTGAAGATCCAGCTCTTCTGCCCTGAGTCAGGACAAACTGAGGAGTAACATGTTCCAGGGCAGGATAAGACTGAGATGGGGACCCACTTGAAATCACATCTCTGCTTGATTTCATCCTATCTCTCTCCTACTTCTCCCTTGTCATTCTCTCCTCGGACCATTTCCTTAACAAATAGCACATGCATGAATCTACATCCCAAACGTTGCTTTTGGAAAAGCTAACCTAAGATGCTAAAGCCTTTGACTGTGTGGATCACAGCAAATTGTGGAAAATTCTTCAAGAGTTGGGAATACTAGACCACCTTACCTGCCTCCTGAGAAATCTGTATGCAGGTCAAGAAGCAACAGTTAGAACCACGCATGGAACAATGGACAATGGTTCCAAATTGGGAAAGGAGTACGCCAAGGCTGTATATTGTTACACTGCTTATTTAACTTATATATAGAGTACATCATGAGAAATGCCAGGCTGGATGAAGCACAAATTGAAGTCAAGATTGCCAGCAGAAATATCAATAACCTCAGATATGCAGATGACACCACCCTTATGGCAGAAAGAGAAGAGGAAAAAAGGAGCCTCTTGATGAAGGTGAAAGAGGAGAGTGGAAAAGCTGGCTTAAAACTCAACATTCAAAACACGGAGATCATGGCATCCAGTCCCATAACTTCATGCAAATAGATGGGGAAACAATGGAAACAGTGACTGACTTTATTTTCTTGGCCACCAAAATCACTGAAGATGGTGACTGCAGTCATAAAATTAAAAGACGTTTGCTCCTTGGAAGAGAAGCTATGGTAAACTTAGCATACTAAAGAAGCAGAGGTGTTACTCTGCTGACAAAGGTCTGTCTAGTAAAATATGGTTTTTCTAGTAGTCATGTATGGATGTGAGAGTTGGACCATAAAGAAAGCTGGATGCCAAAGACTTGATGCTTTTGAACTGTGGTGTTGGGGAAGACTCTTGAGAGTCCCTTGGACTGCAAGGAGATCCAACCAGTCCATCCTGAAGGAGATCAGTCCTGGGTGTACCTTGGAAGGACTGACACTGAAGCTGAGGCTCCAATACTTTGGCCACCTGATGCGAAGAACTGACTCCTTGGAAAAGACCTTGATCCTGGGAAAGATTACAAGTAGGAAGAGAAGGGGACGACAGAGGATGAGATGGTTGGATGGCATCACCGACTCAATGGACATGAGATTGAGCAAGCTCCAAGAGTTGGTGATGGGCAGGGAAGCCTGGTGTACTATAGTCCATGGGGTCACAAAGAGTCGGACACAACTGAGTAACAGAAACTGAACTGATATATAAAATAGATAATCAACAAGGACCTGCTGCATACACAGGGAACTATAGTCAACAGTCTGTAATAGCCCATGTGGGAAAAGAATCTGAAAAATGAATGCATGTTTGTTTATGTGCAAATAAATCACTTTGCATACACCTGAAACTAGCACAGCATTGTCGATCAACTATAATACAGAATTTTTAAAAAGTTATCAGAAGGAAGTAAATTTATATCAGTGAGCTCCAAGGACTTCTCACAATCTCCCAATCAGAATTGTATTTATACTCCAAGTCTCATTTTTCTCCATCTATGGCATTAGGACATTGCTGTTTATGTCAATATATTTGTTTGTTTAATCAAATGGAATAACATGTGAAAAGTGCTTGGCATAGTTCTTAACACACAGCTAGATGCTCAGAGTATCTTGGCCTCCATTGAAGAGCCAGCATAAAGAAAAATTAACCAAATAAGGACTCCAGTGGTCAAAATTGTTTTAACCAACCACAGGGTTTTCTTGAAGCAAAGCCTCTATTTCTGGAAGAGTACAGAAAATAACAAATAATCTTGTCAGTTCCCCATACAAAATGGACTGCATCAACGTCTCCATAGACATGATGGATAAATAAAGGAGCTCATATGTTCAGAAGTTTTCTTAATAAAGTCCAGCCCCTTCTCAAAGAAGAAAAGCCACGGAAGACAGGCATGCCACATTAAAACTGCAGTGACCCCGCCAGCCCTTCCTAACTGCTAACTAGGCAATTCTCAGGAGCCCAGGAAGGAAATCCAGAAGTATATAAACATGAAATGAACCAAGCGTGCAATTGATTTTCTGTTCTCTTTTCTTCCCTTCTGTTTTGTTTTGATGTGTGTGTGTGTGTGTGTGTGTGAGATATTTATTTATTTTTATCATCATCAGGACATTAGTACTCAGAGGGAGGAAAATGCCTCTTGAATGAGATGTTTGTAGGGAAAATTACAAGGGAGAGGATGCTGACTTTGACCGAGCAATGCCCTCTGAGGATTGGGGTGGATCAGAATGGCTTCTCATGTTTTTTCTGCTCCCCTAATGGAAGTAAAATAACAACGTGAAATAGAGGGGATGGAACAGTCAGCAGGAGGATAAATACCAAGGAAGCGATCTAAACACAGCCCCCAATTTCCCCAGCGAGTAAGAGAATGAGGAATGTGTTATTTATCTCTCTTTGCAATCTCTAAGGCAGAATAAGGAGTTGCCCTCCTTTGGGAATATCTTCTATAAATAATCAAAGAATTGCAGGATGGGGGTTTGAATGAAGTGAAAGGAACCCAGGAGACTGAGAGTTTCTCCAGATTCCAGATCTTCCTGCAACTCTTCTAGGAAGCCTCTCTTGATCTTCCCAAATTGTGAAAGAACAGGAAGAAGAGGCCCCTTTAAAACAGAGGTGCTGAGTTGTCATGTACTGTGTCCACTCTCCTTGTTATTTTAGGTTAGAAAAATTGATGCAAACTGTAGCTAAATTGCTTATTAAGCTTGATCTGAACTTGCAAGTGAGCATTTAGTGTTGAGTTCTAGAATAAAACCACCCAGTTGTAAATTCTGCCTTTATTACTTGTTAAGTGTGTTATTTTGAGAAAGTTACTTAATTTCCCAAGCTTCAGTTTCCTTATCTGTAAAAACTGGAGTAAAACTCATAATAATTTCTGTTGAATCAGACTAACATGGTAATATGCATTGAAACTCTCCGCACAATGCTTAGAATATATTAAGAGCTCCAAAAGGCTGGAGACGAGTCCTGTTCTAATCGTTGCTGGTTTAGTCATTAAAAAGTAAAAGTAGAATCTATATGCATGTCTTCCATCTTCAAATTCACCTTTTCTTCTCCACTCTGCTATTTCTAATCTCTTGATGAAGAGTTTACATTTTTTCCAGCCAAGTTCATTGTTTCAATATAAAATACTTGGTGCTAAATCTACTTATCACCTACCTATCTGCCTATCTCTCTCTTACACATATCTACAA
This sequence comes from Cervus canadensis, assembly GCF_019320065.1. Taxonomy (NCBI): domain Eukaryota; kingdom Metazoa; phylum Chordata; class Mammalia; order Artiodactyla; family Cervidae; genus Cervus; species Cervus canadensis. The sequence continues at coordinate 36,821,987 of NC_057415.1, read as the reverse complement.
AGCAATTAGGTAATATATTGCTTATAGAACTTCTTATACCAGGCTTCAGCTCATATAAATCCAATATGCTTTAATAAACCAGATAAGCATAACCAATTTCATCCACGTAAAGGATACTGATGAATTTGCCTTGCCAAACAGAGTCTAACATCTCTGTTAAAGTATTTGCTGAATGTGAATTGAAATAATAAAAATCTATTTTTTGGAGGGAAGACTGGATCTTTTTTTTTTTTTTTTTTTAGAAAGGGCAGAGTTAAGATGACAAGGAAAGACATGTGGCCTTTGTACTGGGACTTGAAGAACATGTGGGCTTAGACGAAGGAAGAAACAGGAGAGGACATTCCAGGTGGAGAGACAGAGAGGACTAGCAGAACTTGCCCACAAGAATATTCTTTAATCTTTAGCCTTCCTCTTAAAAGTCACTCAGTCAGAAATGCTTTCCTCAAGGCCCCAGTTCAATAGCATCCACCTTTTATTTTCCTCCTTCATAGCATCTTGCAGTTTTCCTGTGAAGTATACTATTATTTAAAACTGAAAATCTGTCCATCTATGTGGAGGACAGGAGTGTGACATTTACATGTTTTCAGTTAACACTAGTCTCCTTTGTTTGCTCTATGAGAATAGATATTAGGACTATTTTAATGTATAGTTGTCCTTGGTAGCATAACTATCTGACACATTGTGTTATTCGACATTTCTTCACTGAATGAATAATTGAGCAAATGTATCAATGGGACAATCAGGAGCCTCACCTGCACAGAGGGAGCTGTTGTAATCTAGAGAAAGAGAAATGGCTGAGGATCAAGACAGATAACTCTGCCCCTGCCCCCAGAAGGACCATCAGTAAATCTGTAGTCTCCTCTGAGTCTCCAGGGTCCTTTATGTAAAGTCAGAGTTGGAGCCTAGACCAACGCGTGGGTTGTTTTAGGTTTTTGTGATCCTCTCATTCTTTACTCAGAAGGTTTGTGTTTTAGTAGCTAAGTACTCATGGGCGAGAACACAGATATGAGAGCGCTTTCTCAGACAGAGAAAGGGCAGTGGAGAGTTTCTTTCTTCCTCTATTATACAAGCATCCATTGAGCAGTTGCTGTGTCCAAGGCCTAAGGAGAGGCAGACTTGAGTAAAACATGGCCCCTGACTTGAGGAGCAGAGGCAGAGGATGAAAGAGGGAGAAAAGCATGAGGATGAAAAAGGACAAAGAGGGACTTCTCTGGTGGGCAGCAGTTAAGATGTTGACTTCCACTACAAGGGATGCAGGCTTGAAGCCTGCTCAGGGAGCTAAGACCCCACATGCTTTGTGGGAAAAAAAAAAAAAAAAGAACATAAAACAGAAGCAATATTGTAACAAGTTCAATAAAGTCTTTAAAAATGGTCCATATAAAAAAAATCTTTACAAAGAGGACAGAGAAAGAGGAGGTGAAAAAGAAGGAAAAGATGAACAAGGAGGGGGAAGAGAAAAGGGCATTTTACTGAGCATGGTACCAAGTATTTTACCCATCTTATCTCATTTTACAAATGTTGAAACCAAGGTTTCAACATATAAACTATGAAGCTGTTGAGGGGCCTGGATTAACACCAAACCTGACTACTCGTGGCCTTGGCATTGAGATCCAGACACCCCCATGTCTGGTGCAAACACAAGCAGGTAGAGAGGCAGCTCCAATGGTTTGATGAGAACCTTGGTGGAGAGCTGTACTGTTTGTTCCCAGTCTGAGGCCAAGGCCCTGCTCCCTTATTCCTCAGGCTGCTCTCTTTCAGAGCCTCAGCTTGCTCACCCCTCTTCTGCACTTGCCCTTAGAGAAAAGAACTTCTCAGGGCCAACAGCAGGGACAAAGACTTCCCTCCCTCCCACCTCTCCCCGGAAAGGTACAGAAAGAGAGGAAGCTTGCGGAGGCTTGGGCCCAAGATAGCGTGGGGAGATGGCAGGAGAGGAATCCAAACAGAGCCTGAAGCATTTTGGCTCCTCTTCTCAACTTTTCTTTCTCTTCCTTTGCAGCTTTTCAATTTCATTCACTATTTCAATGGGATTTGGGGATTGCATTGAAATGACGGTAATCATTTTCAGCTTCCAAGGAAAATAATTATCCTAATCCGGTTCTGCCCTCCCAGCTTCTCCCCCATCAGTGAAACTTCACTAGGTTCAGAGAGCATTTTCACAGAGGAGAAGAGACACGTGGCTTTGTGTGACTACATCTTGCCTGAAATTCTTTCTCCCATTCATTTGATTTCCCACTGGTTTATCAAGCATCTACCATGCTTCATCCAACTACCTATCACTGAGCCCTTGCTAAGTGCTTAATCAAGAGCCTTAGTACAGTGTTTGCTTTCATCTGCACAATGACCCACAAGGAATGTATGATCATAGTGCTCATCTGTCCCAGAGAGTGAAGTAACCTGCTCAAAGTCACAGCTGTTAAGAAGAGGAGACAAGATTTGAACTTAGGTGCTCAATTTCAGAGCCTTAAGTGCTTAACGTGTTAGTATTGTACAGCCTCTCCACCACAAACCCTGTGTGTTGGTTACCATTCTGTCATTTTTTAAAAATCTTGAAACCAAGGCACTGAGAGCCGAAGATTTCCCCAAATTGTGGGTGTCGTTTCTGTTCAGTCTCTAAGCCGTGTCCAGCTCTTTGCGACTCTATGGACTGCAGCACTCTAGGCTTCTCTGTCTTTCACCGTCTCCCAGAGTTTGCTCAGATACATGATCATTGAGTTATGAGTGATGCCATCCAACCATCTCATCCTCTGTCGCCCCCTTCTCCTCTTGCCCTCAATCTTTCCCAGCACGGGGGTCTTTTCCAATGAGTTGGCTCTTTGCATCAGGTGGTCAGAATATTGGAGCTTCGGTCCCAGATTGCACAGCTTTGAATTCTAGTCCATGCAATCCTAGTGTACATGCTGTTCCCACCACTCCAAACTCCACATGGGCGGGGCTGTACCAGGGTAGAGGGTCTTCAGGGGGGTTTGTCTTTTAAAAAGACCATCCTGGCTGGCACGTGAAGCATTGCCCAGTGTGAGCAGCTTGGACACTAGGAAGCCAGTCCTTCTCACATCCACACCAGGGCAGAGCTGTAAGTGTCTCTTTTCTGATTTCTCCTCCCTTTCAGGATTCTCCCACATGAATTTTTCAGTCTGATTTCAGTTGTGGGATAAGAAGATGAATAGGTGTGATTTGCCTTAAACACTGCATTTCCCTAGAGATCACGCTAGTGCTTTTAGAGGTCCTTGCATTTCTATAATTTCAGGAACCTACAGTTATAAGGGCTCTGAAAAGAAATGAGATAATCAGGTATAGACCTTCTTCAAAATTGCTACCATATCAACATTTGACTTATCAGGGAGGTCATTTTCTCTTTCTGGGTTTTAGTTTCTCAGAACCATTAGGTGAGGGGATTAGATCACATTTGAACAACGTTCCTCAACATTCCCACCTGGTATGTGGCTAGGTGCATATGTTTTCAGGATAGATTCCCGCAACCCCAATTCAGACCTATTGATCAGAATTTGGAGGGTCAAAGTATAAAAACTTGTATTTGAAACAAGTGGCTCAAGTGAAGCCCACTGAAGTTGAACTAAAGAACTTAAAGATTCACGTGCTGTGTGCTAAGTCACTGCAGTTGTGTCTGGCTCTTTGCAACCCTATGGACCATAGCCCACCAGGCTCCTCTGTCCATGGGATTCTCCAGGCAAGAATACTGGAGTGGGTTGCCATGCCCTTCTCCAGGGGATCTTCCCAACCCAGGGATTGAACCCACATCTCTAATGTCTCCTGCATTGACAGCTGGGTTCTTTATCACTAATGCCACCTGGGAAGCCCTAAAGATTCATAGACCTTCACTGATTAATAAAAAGGAAGGAAGAAAAGAAGGAAGGAGTCAAGGAAGGCAGGAATGTATTGCAGCCTTCATGAAAATCCAAATGAACTGGGTTCGGAGGGCTTCCAGGTTGGTTAGCAAGTGGAGATTTGGGAGAGTAGTATGCTATGAGGACATGGAAGCTTGTGCTCTATTCCCATAGCTTGCCCTACCCATCATTTCCATCTGGCTCCTCCTGAGTCATTTTCTTCTGTAATAGACTGGTAACCCAGTTATTGAAATGTTTCTCTGAATTCTGCGAGCCACTCTAGCAAATCAATAGAATCCTAGGAGGTGTCTCGGGAGTCTCCTATTTATATTAATAGCCAGTTGGTCAGAAATAAAAGAGCCTGGCCTTGCAATTGACTTTGAAGCCCAAGGAGAAATACATGGCAATCTCCAATCTATAGCCAGTTGATCAGGAACTTGGGGTGGGGGGAGCAGTCTTGTGGGCTGAGCCATCAACCTGTGCATCTGATGCTATCTTTGGGTAGATGGTGTCAGAATTTAATTGAATTATAGGACACCCAGCTGGCATCCTTCTCCCTGGTGGCTCAGACAGTAAAGCATCTGCCTGCAATGCAGGTTTGATCCCTGGGTCAGGAAGATACCCTGGAAAAGGAAATGGCAACCCACTCCAGTACTCTTGCCTGGAAAATGCCATGGATGGAGGAGCCTGGTAGGCTATAGTCCATGGGATTGCAAAGAGTCGGACACGATTGAGCAACTTTACTTTCTTTCTTTTCTTTCAGCTGATATTGGAGCATTGCCTGAATGTATAGGGAAGCCAGCTTATATACATCAGATATCAAGTCTAGGAAACCCCCCTGACCCCGCAAATAAAAGACCACAGCAACAAAAGCACTCTGATCTCTTTATATGTGTATATATATATTTTTAAATAGCATGGCTTATTTATCTTTTCCCTTTGCTATAACTGGCATCTAGGTTAATTGAACAAAGTATAAAACATTGATCAAGTGTAAAGAAGAGTATAAAAATCACCCATAATCTCACAGGAGAACTGTTAACATGTTAGAATATGTTCTTTAAAAGAATAGTATTTGCATATACTATTGTATCAGACTTACTCCAGAGATTTATTAACATTCATTAAGTTAATAAGTCCCCACGATGCTATTAATCCTGGAATATGTAACATAGTGTCGACCAAATAAGAAGCAGCTGTATCCTGAGTCTACTTTGTAACGTAGAGCATCCTCCCTTGTGACTTATTTTTTCTTTCTTTTTTTTTAAACTGCTCTTCGTTTTGTTTTTCCCCCTTTGGCTATGCAACTGGCTTATGAGATCTTAGTTCCCTGACCAGGGACTGAACCCTTGCCCTCAGGAGTGAAATCATGGAGTCCTGACCACTGGACCACCCGGAAATTCCCTCCCTTAGGGCTTTTAAAAAATAATTATGTGGCACTCACTATGAGCCAGCCCTGCTCTCAGCATTTTTTAAAAAATTGACTTATTTAACACTAATAACAATTGCAGACAATGAGACAATGAGACAGGTACTATTATTTGATAGATGAAGAAACTGTGGGCTGAGTGGGGTTAAGTCACTTACTAAAGTTCACAGTTTAAAGTGCTCATGTTTGTTAACATTTTTCATTTTCTCTACCCGTGACCTCCTGTTAAGGATGATGTGGCAGGTAGAATAATAGAGCCCTATCAAAGAGGTCCATGTCCTCACCCCCAATACTACAAATATATTACCTTACACGGCAAAACAGACCAGATGTAATTAGAGGGTCTTGAGATGGGAAATTCACCCTGGAGTATCTAAGTCCCATGAAATCATAGTAGTCCTTATAACAAGGAGGCTAGACTGTCTAAGTTAGAGGAAGCATGCAACGACAGACGCAGAGTTTGTGGGGATGTGGAGCCAAGTCATGTAGACAACCTCTAGGAACTCAAAAGGCAAGAAAATAGATTCTCTCCTGGAGCCTCCAGAAGGACTCACACCTCTATTGATACCTTGAGTTTAGCCTTATAAAACCCCTTTTTCTGATTCTTGACCTCCGGAATGTTAGTATAATAAATCTGTGCTTTTAAGTCACAGCGTTGGGGGTAATTTGTTAAAGCAGCAATAGAAAACTAATCCAGGTGGTACCTAGAATTTATACCCTATGTCTTTGTGGTGTAGGCAGGGACTCTAAGTGACTTTCACAAGTGCTAAATAAAGCATACTTTAAATGAAAAAAATCTTAAATATCTTCTCTGCCTCATCCAATTCTATAGTGATAGACAGACATACACACACAATATGCGCACATATATATATATATATATATATATATATATATATACACACACACACATTCAAGTTTATATGTTTATCCATCCTTCCATTTATTATTTCTTGAGAATTTACTCATGTCACTAAACATTATGTACCAAGATATTCCCTTATCTCTCTGAGTCTCAGCAGATGCTCCCACGGCCAGATGCTCAGTTGCCACCTGTTGATATAGGACAGCTGTGGAACTGGTTTTGCCGTTGGTTTATCCTCCAGGTGTGGGTACAGAGGATGCTAGGAGGTTCATATGGAAGAGACTCCTGAAAATTATGTAAATACCCCTGACTTTGGTGAATATGGAGACAGGAATTTGGACTAGATTGAGGTTTTGTACGTAATCAGAATTAATTCTTGAAAAGGCCTAACAGGGAGAGACTTTCTGAAGGAGTCTTGAGCAGCTGGGGTGAGGGGGTGGCTGTGAGCTCTACTTCCTAGTATGGTGGAGGAAGGGTGTGTGTGTTCTCTGGTGCAGATGAGGCAGTAAACCTCCAGATGTCTTCAAATGGACTCTATTCAGAGACCTCCTGCAGGGAGAGGCGACCCAACAGAGATGGTCTGTGTGGGGTGGAGGTATAGGTTGCAGGACTGAAGTACGATCAGAAATATTCAACCACTGGAATCAGAGATGGTCAAATGGGAGAGTCCTAGAATGGGAGTGGAAGTGAAATTGTTAGTCATTCAGTCATGTCTGACTCTTTATAACCCCATGAACTATTAGCCTACCAGGCTCCTCTGTCCATGGAATTCTCCAGGCAAGAATACTGGAGTGGGTTGCCATGTCCTCCTCTAGAGGATCTTCCCAACCCAGATCAAACTCAGGTTGAACCTCGGTTTCCTGCATTGCCAGCAGATTCTTTAGCATCTGAACCACCAGGAGAATGCCTAGTAATTTCCAGAGCACCTCACAAAGGAAAGAATCAGTCTTTGAACACCTGCCACCTTTAGTCAAGCATCAGCTTTAAATTGTACTGGTCAATAGGACTGCCTCTGTCCCTATGTACCATGTGAAAATTTTATAAAAGACATACACTCCTTTTGGAGGCAGTGCAGAACTAGGTGATAAAACAAGGTGACAATTTACAAAAATGTTTCTTTTCCTCAAATGGATGCAGCTCCACACCAAAGTACTTGGTAAGTTTAACTTCACAAGCAAAGTGAACTAGATTCCATGTTCTATTGCCTGGGTACCATTGTGCAGTATGCAACTTCTACAACTGTATGTGGCAACCCTGTTGGACAAGTAAGACATCCATTGCCTCTTTCTTCTGTCGCCATCACCCCAATACCCTCTCTAATCAGGAGAAGTCATAGGAGTCGTAATAAGTGAGGGAAGTGGCATGGAAGAGCATGGTGGGGAAATGGGGAAGAGGTGGATAACAAGTCTCTTCTCCGTACATTTTCCAACTGTGTGGAGCAATGCTTGGGAAAGGGAAAATTTTTCCCCTTTCCCTGAGATTAGCTTTAGTTCTACAATGAGCTGGGAAACAAGATTATTTATTAATACCCGAGAAGGACAAGATAAACTATAGAATCCGCCTGAGAGAGAAGCCAGGAGTATGAGAAATGTCAATCTATAGAGTAAGTTCAAAGAGGTAATGATAAAAAGAATGACTTCCTACTTGTATTTACAGATCAGTACATTCAGTAAAGCAGTTACAAATACTGTAAAACATATCCTTTTAAATATATTATGAAGGGCTATCAGAAACTATAATGTGTTAATGATAGGTCTCCAGGTCTCTTGTTCCCACTTCAGCCACTGCAGGTCCCCTATTATCAGTTTTATTTATTGAATTTCACTTAAATGAAGTTTCACAGTTGAAAGTATTTGAACATCATTGGCTTGAGATATAATATTTTAACAGCTGCATATGATTAAACATGCCTTTTATAGTAGCTGACTATATACACATTTAACTGTCCTGGCTGGACAGTAAGAATCTTTTAAGAGTAGAGATTTTATTTTGTTATCTTTGTATTTGCAAGAATGTCTAGAACATAGGAGGTCTCTATACACTCACTGAATGAACAATCTGCTCTGACCTGCCCCATTTTTGGAGTTACAAATGCAATGACTGTTTTCCATCTTTGGGTGGTGAAAATATTTCAGCTTGATAAGAAGATGGGGTAGATTTTAATCCTTATATTTAATCACATGAAAATAGAGTTTTGATCCATATTCTCTCTAGATACAGGACCTGATCACACAAAGGCAGGCAGCCCAGGCGACGAAAGCTCATAATGACTCCAAGTGCTTCCCAGTACTGTCACTTGTAGCAGGAAATGGGTGATTTTCGGTTGACATGAAGTGGAAAATTATTTCATGTGAATTGATGCTGGATGGCTCCATTTTTACTGAGCGAATGCAAAATGGCTCGGTGCGCAGGAAGCATTTAGCGCTAAGTGCGCTGACATCGATTGGGCTGTAGGGCAGAGGTTCATAGAGGAATGTGGAAACTGAAAATGCTGGGGAAGACCCAAGTTGTCACATCAGATGAATCCAGCATGCCTGCCTTTCAACCTCTAATTCCTGTGGGATACCCTGGTGGAAGGAAATTGAGGCTCAGCCTCTGGACTGGTTGTGGAATGTTGTCGAAAACAGGTGTGGAATTTCGTTCTTGTAATTACTCTCCCTCCGAATTCTCATGCCATTGTGTAATCTGGCTTGGGGTTTGCCACTAACCCACTGTATGACCTCGTCCAATTGCTTCTCTCTGGGTCTGTTTTCTCATCGACAAAGCATAGGAACTCAAATCGGCCCTTTCAGTGATTTTTTAAAAATATAAACCCTGGGCTAAGTGCTCAAGAAATAGCTTATTAAATGCTCCCTAAATCCCTGCTACATGGGTCCTCTCCTTTCATTTTATAGATGAGAAAATTGTGGGTCAGATACACAACCTGAATTGCTCAATGTCAAGTGGCTGGTGCAGGGCTTCCCTGGAGGCTCAGATAGTAAAGAACCTGCTTACAGTGCAGGAGACCGGGCTTTGACCCCTTGACCAGGAAGATCCCCTGGAGAAGGGAATGGCAACCCACTCCAGTGTTCTTGCCTGGAGAATCCCATCGACAGAGGAGCCTGGTGGGCTATTGTCCATGGGGATGCAAAGAGTCGGATGGGACTGAGTGACTAACGCTTTCCCTTTCACACATATGGCTAGTGAGTGGAGGAATACTCTTCTAAACACACGTGTGTGTTATCTTAGAGGTTGTGTTAGCCCCCAAACATCATTCAGCTCTTAGGAGAGACCTGAATTCACACTTGAGCTGCATGTATTTTTACATATTGGAAAGAATTTTAAGTTAGACATCTCATGTGCTCAGTCAACTTCAGTCCTGTCTGACTCTTTGCAACCCTCATGGACTGTAGCCCACCAGGCTCCGCTGTCCATGGGATTTCCCAGGCGAGAACACTGAAAAAGGTTGCCATTTCCTCCTCCAGGGGATCTTCCCCGCGTCTCCTGCCTCTCCTGCATTGGCAGATGGATTCTTTACTGCTTACCTGGGAAGCCCCTAGAAATCTCACACCTGGATTCAAATTTAAACTGTATTATGAGCAAGGTATGCTGATCTTTGGGGGCCTCAGTTTTTTCAACTGTGGTAGGCAGATTCTTGTCTCCCAGAGATGTCCAGCCCCTCCTCAGAACACCTGAATATGCTCCAAGGAGACACGGGCAAAAGAGACTCTACTGATGTGATTAAAGTTAAAAGACCTTAAAGTGGGGAGATTACTCTAGATAAGCCCTTGAGAATAAAGGAGGAAGGCAGAAGAGTGGGCAAGAGTGATACAAGGTAAGATTTGAGTCCCTGGTGCTTTTCCTGAGCCTAAGAGAGAGACCCAGCAAGGAGACAGCGATCTAAGTTCTGTTACCACGTAAGAAAATTGATTCTCCCCTACACTATCCACAAAGGAACACAGGCTTTCAACATCTTGATTTGAGTTCTGGGAGACTCAAAGCAAATGCCTTACCTGTGGACTGTGAAATGATACACTCTGGTTGTTTTAAGACACTAAGGTTATAGTAACTTGTTACAACAGCGGTGTAAAAATAATGCATCACCCCCTAAAGTGAAAATGTCAAGCTAGACCATGTCAGAGTCTTCTAGATTGCTAGGGCAAGCATGAGAGTAGGATTAAGAAAGCGAGGCAGTGAACTCAGGAGAGAGCGGCAAAGCCAGAGAGAACAGAGAAAGTGACGACTCTGCTTCTAGAAGAAGAGACTTGTGGGAACATCCTGAGATAATAAAACCTAAAGCAACATGGGGAAGAGGTTTCCTGGATGTTTATGTGGTAAGAAAATTTTCCACTGGGCAGAGTCTATAAGATGGACATCACAGCTTATTTTTGGAACTGATTTGAAAGGGAAAAGTTCAGAAATAAACTCAAAATCTCTAAATTGCTTTTCATCTATCCTGTTCTCCCAGGTAGTGACACTGAAGTCTGAACTGAATTATGCTGGATGAGGCTGCCAGGCTGGGGAGGAGACAAACACGAATGAGTTCAGTGGTATTAAAAAAAAAAGAAAAGAAGAAGAGAGACTTTTTCTTTAGTTTTAGGAAAAATGAAATAAACTGTAGGCTCTGTCGTGATCCTTAAGCAAACTGCTCTTAGCTGTAATCTTTTATTTATTTTTAGTTGAAATATAGTTGATTTACAAAGTTTACTAGTTTCTGGTGTATAGGAAAGTGGTTATATATATATATATTCTTTTTCATAGTCTTTTCCAGGATGGTTTATCACAGGATATTGAATATAGTTCCATGTGCTATATCATAGGACCTCATTGTTTATCCATCCTATATATAATAGTTTGTATCTGTTCATCCCAAACTCCCAATTCATCCCTCTCCTATTCCCCCACCCCCTAGGCAACCACAGGTCTGTTTTCTATGTCTCTGAGCCTGTTTCTGTTTCATAGATAAGTTCATTGTCATATTTTAGATTCCACATTTAAGTAACGTCCTATGGCGTTTATTTCTTTTTAACATTTCACTTAATGTGATCATCTCTATGTCCAACCATGTTGCTGCAAATGGCATTGCTTCATTTTTTTTTATGGCTTTTTTGCAATAGTAGCATCAAAGATCACTGATCACAAATGACTATACTGAGTATAAAAATAATGAAAAAGCTGGAAATATTGCAAGAATTGCCAGAAATGTGACACAAAGACATGAAGTGAGCAAATAGGGAAATGGCAGCCATAGAATTGCTTGACGCAGGGTTACCGCAGACTTTTCATTTGTAAAAAGCACAGTTTCTTAGTTTATTTTTACAAAGCACAATGAAGTAAAGCGCAATAAAACAAGGTTTCCCTATGTTTGATCAGTGTCCTAACTGTCCCTTTCACTTCCTCTAATGTCCCCTATGATCCATTGTCTACACAGAAGCCAGGAGAATCTCATCACATTTTATTTATTTATTTATTTATTTCTCATAACATTTTAATCAGGTTAGTTCATCTTCCCCATATTTTCCTGAGTGAATGACCCAACCAAGCAGAATTCAGTGATTCCTCCTCTGTTTATCCTACAGAACTTTACTGTTCATCGAGCGATTGGATAGAAAGCTGACTCTTTGCCATCCCCCTGCCAATTTTATATCCCTTAGCCCCTCCACCAAGACTTTCTAAGTTGATAGATCTAGCCTAGTGAAAACAAGACTCAGGTGGGAAGGGCTTACAGTATGGATGAGGAGTCGTACCAAGTTGGTGGGAAGGGACGTATGCAGGGTCAGGCAAAAAGGTAGCAGCTACACCAGGAGGGCCTGCTGACTCCCAGCCCAGTGCTCCGTTCAGCACACCTCACTAATCCCTGGTCATAAAGGCATCATGCAACAGAGTCCTCACCTCAGTGAGTGACTTCACCCCTTAGTTCTCAGAGGGCCACATGTCATTTCCTTCACCAAACACCCAATTCTGTGCTAGTTTCCATTCCAATTAGACACTGTCTGGAAAACATGAAAGAGTGGAATGTTTTCACATAAGACCAGAACTCCAAGTTGGTCAAGGAGAATGTATCCACAGCACTTCGGTTGTCTGGAAAACAAACGTAGGTACTCAAAAGTGTGTGTTTTCATGGAGAAGGATGGAGGTTTTGGAAGTTGATTTAGTACAGTGGAAGTTTTCCCAAAAAGTATGTGGAAGATGATAATCTATGAAGGATCAGAATGAGCTCCAGAGAGAAATTTGTCTTATAAGACCTTTGATAATAAAAGAGTACTGATTTTGTGTATTTCTTAATAATGACACAATGACATTTCCAACCATGGGGAAATCTGTTCCTGAAGTTCTGACAGGTTACCCCCCAATGCCTGCTGTATGTCAACTCAATCTGAGCCAACCTTTCCGTTGTTCCATGGTTGTGGAGTCTTTCAGAATGGATTGGGAGTAGAGAGAATAAATAAAGAGGACTCAAGGAACTTAAAGTAGTAGGGAAAAAAATATATTCCTGTGCTATGTGTTGTTGAAAGAGAAATTGAGCTATTTTACAATTTTTAAGAGTTTATTTGAGCAAAAAGCCATTCAAATCAAACCAGGTGGTTAGGAACACTTTCCCAGAGAGAAGGTGGAAGCAAAGTTAGGCAAGTATCAATTGGCTATAGCTAGAACCTAGCTGGCTGTGAATGGTTGTCCGTAGTGTTTTGATTTCTTAACCTTGACCCATTGACATGCTTAGATTTTGGTTTGGTTACAGATGTCATCACAGCACTAAGCCACATCATTCTAATGGCCGCCTTGTTTACTGAATCTAACCATTCCCCTCTTCTGGTCATCCTCTGATATGTGAGAGATTGACCAAAAATTTGGCATTAGTGCCACTCTGTCACTATCAGAGTCAAGCTGCTAGTATCTCAAAGTGAACTTCATAGGTTATAATGTCAGACCACTGGAAGAACCTTTGCTGTTATTAATCATTTTGTTTTGGTTTCTCCATGCACAGTGAGATCACCTGATGTATTGGTGTGGCTGTGATCATAAATTTAATACACTTGAGATAATGTGGCACATGAGGGAGACTGCAGTGATAACTATTAGCAGGGTAATACCTCAAGATGGAGGTGTACTCCTCAGCCAGGGACCACAGTAACCAACCAAGCCAGTTGGTGTCAAATAAATATACCTGAAGTCACATCAACCTGTATTACCTGAGTAGATTATTAATTTCTTGTATTTGCTAGGATATCACAGGTACTGATCTAGGTGCAGCAGAAAGTATTTGCTATGCCTCATACTCTTCCTTGTTCAGCCAATGAAAATAAACGAAAGCAATTCTATCGTCTAAAACCACCTCAGCCAGAAAATTTGGGGACTTTTATTGCATAGCAATGACCTTAGCAGTAGATTCAGCTGTAGTTGCCAAAGTTAAAAAGCATTGTCTTCTTGTGCATTGACAGAAAGAAAAAGCAAGTGGCAAAGAGGCAAAAGGAATAAAGGTTTCACATTGGGAATGAAGATCTTGACCCATGATCCTGGGAGAGCTGTCCACTACGAGATGATCAAAACGTTGGGGGAAGAACCTCCTTAGTCAGCGTTAATTTTAATGTCCAGCTTGTGGGCTGTTCTAAGAGTCTAGAGGAGCCCTTTTTAATTGGGGGATGTGTACCCAGTTACAAAATTTCTGGAGTTTGGATTCCATCTCGGTAGTGAGGAGGATCTGATATAATCCCTTCCAAGTAGGTTCAAAAGAAGTTTGCTTTTAGTAATTCCAAATCAGGTTTGGGGGAAATTGGAAACATTAGTTTGGAGAGTTGTAGCTAGATGTTTGAGGAAACTAGAAGAACTCAGGATTCAATTTGGTTTACAGATATGTACAAAGCCTCAAAGGCAATGAACAGAACTATGATCTGATATCCACAAGATCGTGTCATAATTTTCTACTGAAGCATATTTTCTCTACAGTCACCCTCATTTCTATCAAAAATAATCACAGTGAGTAATTTGTTAGCAAAAAAAAAAAAAGATCTGGTCTCATTAAACTTGGCCTGATTTTTTATGTAAATGAAGCAAGAATAGTGATTAACAATACAGGCTCTTTTAAAATTTGCTTTGCTGGAACTTTTTGTAAGTTAAAGATTATGAACTTATCATAATCTTAAATTAGAGTTTAAAAGCCTCTGCAGACTAGAAGCCAATCTAAGAATGTACCATAAAAATTTGCCTGAATCCCTATAGAGTTGGGTAAAATCCTCTCTTCTTGAAGTTCCCAGGATTTCCTGAGGTTCCAGGCATGCCAGAAAGTGACCTTCCTTACTCACCTGGTAAGACTACTGAGAACCATGTAAGTAAGATACCAGGCCAGTTTTTCCAAGGGACTTTTATTGATTTTATGAAGTCAATCTTAGTTCCTTAAGACTGTCTGGTCATATATGATTTTATACATATTCTCAAGTATGATATCCCAGTCCAAATCTTGGTAACATAACCAGTGTTCCCAATTGTGTCTTGTTATATATTCCTATTGAACTTATGTGAATAACTATATTGCCATGGAATAAGAATATTTAATAAATTTCTGAATTCTAGAAGGATCAGGTAAGGAGAATAAGTAAATATTTCAATTATATTTATGAAGATATACTTTACAAAATTATTGTAAGTCATAGATAGCTGAAGAGAAAAAGTTTTCCTTAAATCTGGAAAAATAAAACCTTAAGGAACCAACAACACTTCAAAAAAAAGTTGTGAAGAAATTAGAATCATCCTCATAAATTTATTCAATCCCCAAATTTTAAAATTTAGTTTATCTTTAATTCTTATTCTGCTTCAATCCAGTTTTTTCATTACTTCTGGAAATTACGAGGTGGTTCAGTTTTATGATCTTAAAGTTGTCAGAAACCTTTATTTTAGAATACTTCTCAGAGTCCATTCCATGAATCTCTCTGAAGATGAAGCACCTTGGCAAAAGTATCAGAGTGAAATAGTAACTGTCTATGAATGACAAAAAGACTTTAAAAAGGTCATGGTTAAAGATCTGATGAGAGTTCATTTGACAAGAAAATGTACTTATTTTCATGACATATGAAAATTTAGGGTAATAATTGGACAATGATAGTATTGACAAATTTCTAGAAGCTTGAAACAATTTCTGGAATACCTATATTAGTAATATACATCCATGTACATATAACTCGAGAAAATTAATCATTATTTCTTATTTAACAGTATTTCCCTAGTAATTTTAACATTCCAGTAAACCTAATTATTTTAATATCTCTCTTCTATAAGGTGAGAGACAAAACACTTGAGATTTTTCAGGAGCTCTCTGGGAAACCTCAGTTATTTTGATGTTAAAAAGAAATCTCCATTTAGAATTTGATTTGGGGAAGTTGTCAAATGTTAAAAAGTTTGAACATTTGGTTAAGTAAAATCTCAGATAATTATGAAACAATATTTAGCTACATGCATAACTATGAAAATAGAAGATGTTAAAGGCAAATACATAAGGTTGCATAGTTGTGAATGAAGCTATTTTAATATTGAGAAGACTGGGCTTTCTTAGGTAACCAAAGACCTGACAAGACAACATGAAGTACAATACATTATTTTGATAAGACACAAAATCTTGACTTTCTAGGTTATTGCTGTTGTTTAATCGCTAAGTTGTGTCCAACTCTTTGAGTCCCCATGAACTGCAGCACGCCAGGCTTCCCTGTCCTCCATCATCCAGAGTTTGCTCAAACTTATATTCATTGAGTCAGTGATGGCATCCAACCATCTCATCCTCTGTCTCCCCCTTTTCCTCTTGCTCTCTATCTTTCCCAGCATCAGGGTCTTTTTCAATGACTCAGTTCTTTACATTAGGCGGCCAAAGTATTGGAGCTTCAGCTTCAGCATCAGTCCTTCCAATGAATATTCAGGGTTGATCATCCAAAACCTGTCATAATCTCCTATCAGGAGAAAACCAATAGTTCAAAAACATTGTGTCATTTTAACAGAGAAAATCAAATTTTGATTTTGCACCAGTGTACTTCTGGTATTAAAACTCATTCTTTGAAAACTTAAATAAATCTAGTCCAGCTTTTATCAGCTTGATTCCTCCTCCCCCTCCCACACACAATTTCTTTTTCACAAATCTACAACTTTGTTCTCCATTCCGGTTTTGTTCTGTGTTTTTTCTCTCTCTCATTTTGGAACAGCTAGTCACTCTACTTTCCTCACTTACTTTTCATACACAGTTGTTTCCTTTCACCTTTGTTATTTCTAAATCACTTTAATTACATATATTGATGAGAATTCTTAACCACTAGAACCCTTTATTCCTAGTAAAGACTGAAAGTAAGCAATTGTGGACTGTCCGCTACACTAGTATTCTGTGGACCAGCATATTATAAATATATTTCATGATTTCCAGAGATAACATTCTTCCTCATAATAAATTTTTTAATGTGGTACAAAATATGTTTACAAATAGATCCAAATATCTTAAGTTTCTAGATAAAAGGAAGCCTAAAGTGGATAAACCTATGCTTCATAGTTAATGTGTCAGTTTATCTTATTTGGAAATAATCTAGACTGTCAATAAATACTCATTGTTTACCTTATCTCAGTATAACTTTAAAGTTTTACGTTAACAAAGGAGCTTTGGAAAATATTTTTAAGTAGACACATCTTAAGGACATACCAAACCACATGGACAAGCCAGCCGTATTTAGCCGTAGGTGGCGCTGGTGGTGAAGAACCTGCCTGCCAATACAGGTCAGATGTAAGAGACATAGGTTGGATCCCTGGGTCCGAAAGATCCCCTGGAGGAAGGCATGGCAACCCACTCCAGTACTCTTGTCTGGAGAATCCCCATGGACAGAGGAGCCTGGCAAGCTGCAGTCCATGGGGTCATACAGAGTCTAACAAGGCTGAGGCAACTTAGCATGTGAGCACGCATGAGGTACAACCGTATTTCTGGTCTGGTAATACTTCGGGGGCCATCAATGACAGTTGCCAAATTCTCAGGTCACAAACAAGAAAGCAGCAGCTGTCCCTGAAAGAAAAAGGATGTATGACTTTTTCTCCTTCGGGTGTCAAATTCCTCCTTCCTCTCTCCACCAGCCTTGACTTTGATATGAATTTTTTTCCAGCTTCTGCCGAGTTTTCTAGGATGCCTTCTGCAGGCTCCAGAGCAAGTGGGGTATTCCAGAGGATCCCTCTCTGGTAACCAGAAACTGTAGGGGAGGAAACATTTTTTTCTCTCCCCTTTATGAGTGCCTTGCTGAGACACCTTTTTCTCTAGGGCACCTTGTAAATGAATAGGCTTATCTAAAATGATTAAAAGTTCTTTTCTATGGCTGCTGTAGTCTGAGTATCTTCAGTAAGTATAACCCATATAAGGTACCCTTAAAACAAAATTTTATTCACCTAAGCCCCTACACTGAACCCGGTCAAATTTAAGTCAGATCCAGTCCAGTTCCTAAGTTTAACCTAGTCTGACCCTAGACCCAGTCTGGTTTTTAAGGTTCACCCAGTTCAACTCCAGTGCTTTCTGGATCCAGTTCCAAAAAATAAAAAATGCACAAATAAAATCTGAAACCTTATGACAAAAAAGCCGTGGGTCTAGCATCCAAGATCTGAGAGAAACTTACCCACCTCCTCCAGAGGCATTGAGGAAACAGTGAGCTCAAGAAGCTCAACAGGTCCCTACACCTTGTTGCTTGTTGCTCCTCGGGGCTCGATTCCTTTTCTGTCCCTTGCTGTTTTTGTTCAGTCACTCGATCATGTCTCATTCTTTGCAACCCCATGGACTGCAGCACGCCAGGCATCCCTGTCCTTCACCATATCCTGGTGTTTGCTCAAACTCATGCTCATTGAGTTGGTGATGCCACCCAACCATCTCATCCTCTGTGGACCCCTTCTCCTCCTGCCTTCTGTCTTTCCCAGCATCAGCATCTTTTCTAATGAGTCAGCTCTTTGCATCACGTGGCCAAAGTATTGGAGCTTCGGCTTCAGTGTCAGTCCTCCCAATGAATATTCAGAGTTGATTTCCTTTAGGATGGACTGGTTGGATCTCCTTGCAGTCCAAGGGACTCTCAAGAGTCTTCTCCCACACCTCAGTTCGAAAGCATCAATTGTTTGGTGCTCAGCCTTCTTTATGGTCCAACTCTCACATCTGTGCCTGACTACTGGAAAAACCATAGCTTTGACTATATGGACCTTTGTTGGCAAAGTGATATCTCTGCTTTTCAATACACTGTCTAGGTTTGTCATAGCTTCCCTAGTGCTGTTAAAAACTGGTACATATTAAAAATTTTAACAGTTTATTTGTGCAAAAGTCAAATCAAATTTGGCAGATGTAAATCAGAAGTAGCCAGGAGTGCGCCACCGAGAAGTGTAGGGGAGAGACCTTTATGGAGGAGAGGCAGAAGGGAAGTAAAGCAATTATGAATTGGCTGTAGCTCAGAATCTAGCTTGCCATTTGTGATTGTTGTCCTTACCATTTTATTTCATAAACCTGAGGCATTTACAGGCTTAGATTTTGGTTTGCTTATGTAGACTCTCACAGCATGAAAGCCACTTTAGCCTGTGTAATGACCTCCTTGTATAAGTAATTTAACAGTGACCACATTTCAGCCCGATGGAGAATAATAGAACTTTGGGATAGAAACTGAGAGATAACCCTCAAGTTCTGCTCCCATAAACCTCAAGCAAGTGACTCAAATTCTCTGAGCCTCTGATCCCCCACTTTTAAAACAGGGAGCTCAAACTATGCCAGAATTCCACAGAGTACATCCCTCAAGACATCACTTTTCAAGATCAAGTACAGAATCTGTGGTAAAATGAGTTCGGTAGATACTATGACATACATAACACTATATGATTTATGATGTGTATTAACAATCAAAATTTCAATAAATCCTTAAGCAGTGAAACTCATTTTTCCATGGAACCACTTAAAAGCATCCTATAGAAGCAAAGTCTTACAGAATTCTTTGGGAAAGACTGGATGAAGTATTTTCAAATATTTCTTTGGGATTTAATCTGTGACACTGTGAAGAGTACACATGCCTTGTGACTTGAGGTTCCAGATAATCAACTGATTATTAGCGATGGCACTTTTCCAGAAGTTTTTCTTTGGTAACATGACTTTCGACGCAGCCAGCTGTACCATATATTCACTTCCTTTACATATATTAGTCAGAATTCTTTTAGTCTCTAGTTACAGAAACCTAATTAAAACTATTTAAAAATTTCAAGTGAGATTATAATCTGCCATTTCTTTGACAATAACACAAAGGTAGAAAAATATGTAATTTGTTGTTGTTCAGTCACCAAATTGTGTCTGACTCTTTAGGATCCCATGGACTGCAGCTTGCCAGGCTCCCCTGTCCTTCACTATCTCCCAGAGTTTGCTCAAATTCACGTCCATTGAGTTGGTGATACTGTCTAACCATCTCATCCTCTGCTGCCCCCTTCTCATTTTGCCTTCAATCTTTCCGAGCATCAGGGTCTTTGCAGTGAGTTGGTTCTTCAATCAGGTGGCCAGAGTATTGAAGTTTCAGCTTCAGCATCAGTCCTTCCAAAGAATATTCAGGACTGATTTCCTTTACGATTGACTGGTTTGATATCCTGGTTGTTAAAGTGACTCTCAAGAGCCTTCTCCAGCACCACAATTCAAAAGCATCAATTCCTCAGCGCTCAGCCTTCTTTATGGTCCAACTCTCACATCCATGCATGACTACTGGGGAAACTATAGCTTTGACTATATGGACCTTTGTCGGCCAAGTGATGTCTCTGCTTTTTAATATAATGTCCAGGTTTGTCATACCTTTTCTTCCAAGGAGCAAGTGTCTTTTAATTTCATGGCTGTAGTCACCACGTGCACTGATTTTGGAGCCCAAGAAAATAAATCTGTCAGTTTCCACGTTTTTCCCTTCTATTTGCCATGAAGTGATGGGACTGGATGCCATGATCTTAATTTTTGAATGTTGAGTTTTAAGCCAGCTTTTTTCCACTTATCTCTTTCACCCTCATCAAGAGGCTCTTTAGTTCCTCTTCACTTTCTGCCATTAGTATGGTGGTATCATCTGCATATCTAAAGTTGTTGATATTTCTCCCTGCAATTTTGATTCCAGTTTGTGATTCATCCAACCTGGCATTTTGCATGATAATAAGCAGGGTGGCAATATATAGCCTTGTCATGGGGTTTTCAAGGCAAGAATACTGGAGTGAGTTGCCATCCCCTCCTCCAGTGGACCACGTTTTGTCAAAACTCTTTGCTAAGACTGGTCCATCTTGGGTGGCTCTGCAAGGCATGGTTCATAGCTTTACTGAGTTACACAAGTCTCTTTGCCCTGACAAAGCTGTGATCCCAAAATATGAAAATTTCTGGGCAAATACATAAATTGCACCAGAGGTGGGTGCCAAAAATATATATATATATTTTTTTTCAGAGGTGAAAAATATTTGAAACATGTCTTACACCCTGAACATCCATCCATTTGTCCATTTATTCTTTTGGAAAATATTTATTAACAGAATTAAATACATTTTGTACTTAAATGTATTACAAAAAAATATTTTGCTGCGCCAGGTCTTAGTTATGGAATCTTTAGTTGCAGCATGCAAACTCTTAGTTGCAACATGTGAGATCTAGTTCCCTGAACAGGGATCAAACCTGGCCCCACCCCTCTATTGGGAGCATGGAATCTTAGCCACTGGACCACGAGGGAGGTCCCCATTTTGTATTTAGACTGGCTTGGTTCAAACTCCAACTCTGGGATTTATAAATGGTTTGGTTTTGAGTAAATCAGTTATTTTATCTGATTCTAACATCATTTTTGCCATAAAGATGAAATGGGATCATATTTGTAAGGTACTGGTGCAAAGACAGAAACAAGTTAAATAGTTTGAGCTTATCTTACCTAAGGAGGAACTTTGGATGCAAAGATGGAAAAATAGCTTCTCTCAACTTTGAGTACCATATATACCTGGGGTAGGTGAGAACCCCAATCACTATGATGCTTTGTTCAGTTCAGTTCAGTCGCTCAGTCGTGTCTGACTCTTTGCAACCCCATGGACTGCAGCACGCCAGGCCTCCCCGTCCATCACCAGCTCCCAGAGTTTACCCAAACTCATGGCCATCGAGTCGGTGATGTTGCTTTATAGAGAGAGTCAAATAATTGGAAGGTTTGGGTTGCAGGAAAGCTAATTTCATTTTTTTCAGAGAAAGAGAAATGGGTGCTATTATAGGTAGAGGTAGGGGGTGCATGTAAATTGCAACCTGCTTTTACCTATGGGGCTTCCCTTGTGGCTCAGCTGGTAAAGAATAACTGTGGAAGCATGGACAATAGGGAGGCATCTATGGCTCATCTATGGCTTATCTGTGGCCTCCATACTATGATGTGATTAAGGTGTGTCAAGCAGTGAAAACTAAACCTCAAATGTGAAAATGGGATTAAAAGATTGACAGCCATTGAACTGAGGTGGAGGCAACAAGTCAACCAATGTACATCACTATTATATCTTCCTCTGCATTGACAGACAGGACTATCAAATCACAGAGTTTGTTTTTGAGCCCAGATGTAGCCTTCAATAACTTCAGTATCAAATGAATGTGACATCGTAGAAGAAATACACCTTTTTAAAGCCTTTTGTTTTAGATAAAGATGGGGATGGCAAGTTAAATTTCCATTTAGTAACCAACTGCAGTTAAATGGTAGTGGCTACATTATGTTGTAGAGGAGGATTCTGGTTTTTCTCAGGCTTTTAAGAAAGAGATTCATTAGCCTGTTCTAGTGTATTTTCAGAGGTCCTGGGAAAGCATTTTTGCCCCCAGCTTCCTCTCTCACAAAGCCTAACATCGTATGATTCATTTATTCAAAATGACATGCACAGTGCTGAGTCAATAAACTGACAATTCTGTTTAATTTAGCAAGAGCAACCATAGAAAGAATTGCCATAAGAGAAACAGAGGGGTATCACAACTAGTTTAAAGAAAGAGAATGTGTCCCAGCATGCTTTGAAGGGACTAACAGATGAACTGAGCCTTGGAGAAGGAGGAGAGTTTTATGAGATGAGAGACGGGAGAGCATAGTATTCCAGACAGAGAGATTGTCTGAGCGAAAACCAGAAGCCAGAGATACCACAATGTATGAGAGATGCCAGGGGAAAGCAGTGTGCTTAAAGGGAAAGCAAGGAGTGATGGAAATAAAGTTATAAGTAAGCAAGGGCCTGCGTCAAACAGGGTCTTGAATGTCATGCAAAAGTATTTACACTGTTCAATTAAGATGGGAATCATATAAATAATTAAGGACAGAAGTGACATGATCAGAACTGTGTTAGGAAAAAGATATCATTGGTAACCACACACACCAAAGCAACAATTAGAGGGACTAATGGATTTGGTTGAAGCATCTTGGCCACCTGATGCTAAGAACTGATTCATTGGAAAAGACCCTGATGCCGGGAAAGATAGAAAGCAAAGAAGAAGTGGGTGGGAGAGGATGAGATGGGTAAATAGCATCACTGACTCAATGGACAGGAGTTTGAGCAAACTCCAGGAGGTCATAAAGGACAGGGAAGCCTGGTGTGCTGCAGTCCATGGGGTTGCAAAGAGTCAGACATGACTTAGCAACTGAACAACAGCAAACCAGCAATAGATTTGGAAATAGCAATCTGGATTTCTAATTCTTATCTGGGGATGACATCTTTGCGTGACATCGGGATCTCAGTCTTCTCCAGGAGAAAATGATTGAGTTGCACAGGTGATTTCATTGGGTTCTTGCAGGTATATTGCTAACATTTTATACCAATACTTCTGTAACTGGCTTGTATAATTATCTGTTTCTCAATTACATTAACTGAACAATAGAATCATCTCTGGATTTTCAACCATGTACAAAGAAAGTTCATCCTGTAAACAAGGTCACAAATAATTTTGAAGAATGAGAAAAAGCCAAGATGGCAAGTTGTCAGTTTGTTTTCTAAATAAATAGCTAGCCCATAGAAAATGGGGAAGCCTCAGAGTTAATATGACAAAGAGTGAGAAAAGAACTGTGTCACCTTTTTACAGTTTAGAGGTCTAGACTCTCAGAGCCTCAAGAAATTTTATAGATCCCTAGTCCTGTGGTTTTCTGTTCTACCATAACCTGGTAGAAAGATAGTTCTTTCTTCTTCTCCAATGAGAGAAATCTCAGTTTTACATATATTTTTCATACTGAATATCTTTCTTTCCTTCTTCTTGTCTGCCATGTGGAATATTCCCTTTCTAACTCTGTATTATTCTGAAAGAACTGGCAAGCATGCAGTCTTGCTTCTTTAGCGGCAGAGATGTGCCATTTCATTGGCATTTCTCAGAACATAAGAGACAGGGAGTGGGGGGTGGGAGAAGCAGATATGTTCTCCCTCCATCTCTTTTCTAGGACCATCTTGCTACCACACGTTGAAGGTCTGGCTGAGAATGAAGCCAAGTAGTTAAAGGTACATGACGGGTAGAGAAATGGATCTCTGATGACAGCTTTTGATCCCCGACCCAGTCATGTCTGGCATGCTTTGATTTTTTTTTTTCCTCCTGTTTTACTTTAAACTTGTTTGAATTCCATTTCTGCCACTTGTAATGTAAAAAGTTTTGAGACGTATTTATATATGGGGATTTCATGTATGACTTTATTTAAGGAAAGATTTTTTCCACTGTTTTTCTCTGACAAAATATAAATTTGGGAACTGCTGATCTCATCCAATGTAATTGCTTACAGAGGAGGTAACTGAAGGAAAATACAAGGTCATTTCCCCAATTTTATGCAGCAAATACATGGCAGAGCTGATACCAGCACGCAAGGTCCATATTCGTCTTTATCTCCCATGGCATTTGGAACTGCTTGTCTACTGATATTTCTGATACATGCATAATTCTACCACCCATCTCTATCAAACATCACTGTGACTCACCAAATATCAAGAAAGAATATTTCCACGGTCCAATAGGGAAATATTTGGGGAAGAACGTTTATCTATCCCAACAGAGACGAAGCAAAGACTTCTCACGCTTGCCACACACAGAGTTGTGTTTAGCAATAGAGGAGCAAAATGTGCCTGATCAACCAGACAGTGTGGAAACGACCTTGCAGGATTCTTGGAAGCCCTTATCCCCAACAAGGGCAGTACTACTTCGACATTGTTAGTGGTTGGATCATTGTGGTCCTGGAGCACCACCTCCTGGCTGTATTTGAGCTTTAGTTTGCCTTTCCCAGTCAAAGAAGATCCAATATTTAATACTAGCAATTTGGGGCCTTAGAGCTAGAAGGGCCTTTAGGAATGACTTAGTCTGTTATTTCTATTTTATGCATGAGGAGACAGACGAGAGCAACAGCACCCTTCCCATGAGTGTAACAGTCAGTGAAGAGCAGCCACAGACGGAGAATCCAAATGTATTGACTTCCTACTAGTACCCAGTTCTCTTGTTGTAAAAGTGAAGGATTATTAACTATAAGAAACGAAAACTAGTCCTGCAGTGGGAGTGGAAGTATGCAGCGGCAATTTGTAAGACTGAGAGGACAATGGAACAATTGGATCAGAAACAAGAAACAACTGGGAATCTAGAAGGAATTGGAGGCCGTCTCTTTAGGACACCATCACAGTTCATTACAAGTCAGTTTCAAATATTTCCCATTCTTATATTACTTCACTCAAGATTAAATCCCAAGGAGATCAAGACTGATCGGCCTAGCTTGATACACTTGCCAACACATGACAAGAAAATATGAGCCCCTGACGGATGGCTCCTTTAAGACATTTTAGGAAATACCTCTATAGGGAGAAGTATTTTCCCAAAGGAAAATTGCATGCTATTCCAAAAAAGAAGGGAGAAGGGAGACAAAAACAACAGATGTCTACTGCAGGAACAAGGCCAAGGCTATGACTCAGGCATTTCCAAAGGAGAGGCATGAGGCATCTCCTCAGACCACAGCATGCGTTCCCATTGGGTGAGTTCCCTATGCGTTGCTGATGCCTTAGCTCCGGAGCAGGGGAAGCCTGTGCACCTCTGAGTCTCTGATGCATCTCTTCCTCAGTGTTGTTTGCTCCCCTGGTCTCCAAATAAGGACTCTCTCACCTTCAGCTATGGTTGATGCGTGAACCACTCAGAGGGGATAAAGAACTAACTCACTGCCCAGTTGAAAATCTGCTTGTAACTATACATTTGGCCTTCTGTATCCACAGTCCTCCCAACTTTGGATTCAAGCACCCACTGATCGTGTAGTACTATAGTACATATTTATTATGTATGTAGATGTACACAATTCAAATCCATGTTGTTCAATGGTCAACTGTATTTTAGGACCTGGGGACCGGGTATTATATATAAGACCATTTAATTAATACCTGGGCCTTGGTACTAATGGAAAATATGAAAGGCTTAACAGAAATGCTTCAAAACCACAGTATTTATTTTTGTCTTCTCTTCCAAAAAAGGGATTTATTTGCCTTTATCAGAGCCTTTCAGAGCCTTATCAAAAGCCTATCAGAGGCCTTTATAGGGTTCCTTGGTGGCTCAGCGGTTAAAAAAAAAAATCTGCCTTCCAATGCAAGAGACGTGAGTTTGATCCCTGGGTTGGGAAGTCCCCTGGAGAAGGAAATGGCAACCTTCTCCAGTATTCTTGCCTGGGAAAATCCCACAGACAGAGGAGCCTGGTGAACTACCGTTCATGGAGTCTCAAGAGTTGGACAAGACTTAGCAACTAAATCAACAACATAAGATCCCTTTTAGATCAGGGCTTCCCTGTTTTGGCACTGTTGACATTTGGGGCTGGTTAATTATTTACAATTATTTTGAGACGCTGTTCTGTCCATTGCTGGCAATTGAGCTGCATCCTCCTCTCCCACCCACCAGATAGATGCCAGCAGCAACTCCTCAGTCCTGCCAGCTAAAAATGTCTCTCATTTTTTTTTTTTTTACCAATTTTCCACTGGCAGGGCAGTTTTCGAGGTGGGAGGGAGATTAGTCTTATTTGATAACTACTGATCTAAATGTTTGGAGATGACCCCAGGGATTCACAGAATCAAATTAATTTCTACCTAGGAGGGAACATTTTATCAGTCAATAGCATTCAATAATGGTAGAATGTGTCCTTGCAAGGAGAGAATTCACTCCACGTCTAGGGATATCAAGCAGACACTGGGTAATACTAGTTAGAGATGCAATGGGGAGAAACGGATGTCAGGTAGGTATGCTTTGTTTGTATGTTTGGTTCCATTTTATTCATATAAAAGAAAAAATTCAGAATCGTTCATCAGACCATTTTACTCTGTTTACTCAGTAGATATGTGTTTCTGTTCGGTTATTTTGATTATAAAAAGCCAATGAGGCCCAGTTTAACTCCAGGTAAGGAATTCATATATACAGGAAATGGGGGAAAATGTCATTAAATATCAAGGTATTTTATAGGACCTCATACTCCCACCATCACTCTGCCCTTCTGGGGCTCAGGGTCAGCCTTTTGATGTCTGTCTGACCTTTATGTTGCTGTGTTCTTTCCACCAGCTGGCTACCTTTGCTTACTTACAATTATTAGTTCCTTAAGAGTTGAGTTTGTTCATGACTCATTAAGGCAACTCTAAATTCTTTCTCTAATTAGTAATGTTAGGGAGTTAGCTCCAAACTTACATTTTTCTTCTTACAGTAATCCCAAGTTCTAGTTTCTGAAAAAATAAAAAAGAAATCTGAAAGGTCAGTTCCTCATTTTGCACTAGACAGCTACATAGATAATCAGTCTGCATATGGACTGATGGTTATATTTGTTACTCTGCCTTTGGTTACCCATAACAGAAAGCCCTGATTCAGCTGGCTTAAACAACAGGGTGAGTCTGCCATCTAGTTATGAGGTCCTACAGGAGGGCTTCTGCTAGGTCCTTTAATTCAGCATCTCTTTGATGACCCAAGGATCTGGGTTCTTTACTTCAGTCTTCTTTGCTCTCTTCGGATGCTAGGTCTGTTCTAAGACTGACTCCCCCTCATGATCTTTGCTGTAGCCAGTCTAAGCATCTCCACCAAACATTGCAACATCCTGTATAAGAAGACACTAAGTTTTGCTTTTTAAGAATGAGGAAACTTTTCCCAGAAGTTCATCGGGAGACTTTCCCACATCAACTTCACATTTCATTTACTGGAACTATGACACATGCCATGTTTAAAGCAAATGCTATCAAAGGGAATGAGATTACTAAGATGGGTTTAGGTTTTCCTTCTGAGCAGGAGATAAAGTCAGCTTTCCTAAATGACTGATACTTGTACAAACATCAGATTGTGTTATCAAGCAGAAGATGGATTTAGATATTGGTGGTAATGGTATCTGATTCAGCTGACTTCGGATTGAATGGCCACTTCCTGTCCTTTTGTCTACGGCCAAGTAGGATGTCATGCCAGGGCACATCCTGGCTGTCTAGCTAACCTATGGATGTGTCTACTCTTAGATCTGGTACCCACTATAAATCCAGTAAATTGTGGTCAAAAGACCACATGGTAGAAAAGGTACATTTCTCTGTGACGGAAACTGTGAATGGGGCATTTTTCTTCAGATGGAGTTTAAGGAGTTGTTAGAACCGTGATCCTGTGCCTTTCTCACCCACTCACCTTCTATATGTCATCTTTCTCCCTTATTCAATTCTTTATTAAGCCTACTGTTGAGTAGGCTTTGTTTATTGAGTGCCTACTGTGTACCAAGCACTTTGGACACAGGAATGAATTAGACATAAGGTAGAAGGAAAGGAATCCATGGTATTGGTGTGGATACAGAAATATACAGAGAGATTAATAAAGACACCTTGGGGGGCTAGTACAGAAGTATGTCAGAGTGCACATACAAAGTTAAAGAGGGCCGATGTTTATATAAAAAGGAGCCTAAGTAGGGGAGCAGGAGGAAGGCAAAGGCACCTAGACTCCTTAATTGAAAGAATTATTTTTTGTGTGCACAACACATAGCTTGTGGGATCTTAGTTCCCAGATCAGGGATCAAACCCGGGGCCCCTGCAGTGAGAATGTGGAGCCTTAACCACTGGACTGACAGGGAATTACCTAGGAACTTTTAATGGAGGTTGCAGTGATTAATAATAGCTTAATGAAGCCAGCTACTCCAAAGATGGGCAATTCTACCTAAGAGTTTATGCTAGCAAGAAATGGCCAAACAATGGAATTCCTGGAAAAAGTAAGTTGGTTTATGAAAGAGTCTTTTTCTTTGCTTCAGCATTCAGTCTTTAATAATGTTAAATGTACTAATAGAATTATTTTGCATTCTGATACTGCCTCATCATGAACTTTCATATATGTTAGCAAAATTCATCTTTGAGTTAACCCTAAGAGTCTAATAGCAGAACTCTCTTTATTCCCATTTAAGATGGTTCTAGAAAGAAGATTAATCCAAATCTAAAGTGTATTCAAGGAGACATAACACAAATAAACACAGGAACATTGACTTGAACTCAAGAACTTTGGTCTCTATACCCACTCTCTGTTCTGTACCATATGCTGCTTAAAACCTTGTGTTTCTTGCTTGATAGAAATGAAGTCAGAGGTTATTAAGTGGAACTAATTATGATACTCAAAGCCTGTCCAAGTTAGTATCAATATTTTAAAAGTATGATGATTATAAAATCAATGCAAACTGACTTCTTTTAGAAACACACACATTGGGTCAAACTAAGCTAAGTGTCCTAGGTGAAATCATCAGGGTCTTGCTACACGCAATAGATAAAAATAATCTATAACTAGCTTGTCATATCTGTATGTATAAATTGTGTCTTAAAGATATTGGGAGAAAGTTTGCTCTCTTAAAGAGGTTAAATATTGCTGCCTGCCATCCTGTTTACACTGTTAATTTGCTTTCCAAATCCTTTTAGCCAGATAAAGCAAAGGTAAACTTCAGAATAGGCCCTGTACAAATTATCACCAATTCTAAATTAATGAGCTTTTTGCTTTATCTGAGTTGCAGAAAGACTAAACAAATGTGCTGGAATCATATGTTTTCTTTCCATCTGAAGGGTTATATTCCCCTTTTAGCACTGTTTCCTCTCTTGGGAAATTCAAGAGGTCCCCTGGTTTAAAGAAATCCAGTGTTCCTGCTTGAAATGGACAGCCAGCCCCACTCCCCAACTTCCTTTCTTCTACCTCCTGACTTTCTTTGTCTCACCCAGTAGGTGACTAGGCCTCACTTACTGATTTAATCTAATTTTTCCATTTCCAGATTCACATTAGACAACATCAAGTACTAATGTAATTGTGTGCAAAGTCTTCTCTTCTCTACAACCGTGTGCGGAGAGGAGAAGTTCTCAGTGGGAATGGTGTCCTACATAGCTTAACTAAAATAACAATAGTTTATTGTATCCCACAGTCCATCATCTGGGCCAGCTGAGGCAACGAAATCCCATTTGTCTACTGTTCTTTATTCTCATCTGTGCTTGGAAGTTGGACCCATTCTTCCCAGTTTAGGAAATTTGTAATGAGAACATTGGATCCAGACAGATCCTGCTTTGATCCCAGCTCTGCACCCTCAGGCACGTTACTTCCCCTCATTAGACTCAATTTCCCCACATGTAAAATGAGAGTATTTAGTGTGATTTAGGATTACACAAAGTAGTCAACAAATATTTCACAAAATATTCAACATGTTTTACTTCCACCTCACTAAATTTTTGTCAGAGTAGTATTCTTTAATTGCCCACATCGTCACAACTGCTCAAATATTGTTTGGGCATTTCCCAGAGCACTTTAGAAAAAAACATCAGGAGAAGTGGTTATTTACTAAACCCTCGGCCACAGGCACAGAACCCAATTTATGGTATTCTTTTGCAGAATATCTGATGGTATCCACAGTATAGAAAGTGAACATCAGTTTTGTGGCCAAAAGCAGAGTAAGCCCTTCTACTTTGAAGCATTTGCCAGGAGAACAAAAATTAATTTTTGAAATTTATTCTTACCTTCCACCATGACCAGACTAAATGTATATATTCATGACCCACATGTTTCTCCTGCCACAAACATTTATTTTTTTTAACACTTACCATTTCATCTGTACTCTATAGATGACTTTACAGCATGAGTAAACCTATAAATAAGCTTGAATTATTTCTCTCTCCAAAGGAAGCAAAAATAACAGAAACTGACAAAACAGCAACAAGTTACAAGCAGGTGCATTTTATAAACCCCATCTGCTCTCTCCTTTTTAGAATATTTTTCTCCAACAGCAGTAATAACCAAACAAGCAAATACCAAAATAATAATAATAAATCCAATCAAACAAAGCAAATTATTTTTGCTTTAATTTGTATTTTATTGCAGTACAGTTGATTTACAATGTTGTGTTTCTTTCAGGTATATAGCAGAATGATTCAGTTTTACATATGCACATTTTGATTCCAAAAGCAAATTCTTGAAACCAAATACCCAACCAACCACCAGCAACACCACCAGAAAACACAGGGTTTCAATCACCACCTCCTGCAAGGACGTTTAACTCCATAGACCCAGGGCAGGCCGCTGTCCTCGGGGGCTTCAGTCTTGTGTGCTATGCTAAGTCCCTTGAGTTGTGTCCGACTCTTTGTGACCCCACGGACTGTAGCCCGCCAGGCTCCTCTGACCACGGGATTCTCCAGGCAGGAACACTGGCGTGGGTGGCCAGTTCTTCCTCCAGGGGATCTTCCCAACTGTATGCCTGGAGCCTCTCAAATATTTCTACCTGAATATCCCACAAGTACTCCTAACCAAGATGCTCAAAATTTAATACTTTCTATTCAAATCTCCTCCATCATCCACGTTGACTTATCTCAAAGAATGACAAAAGCAAGACAAAAATGTAGGAAATTATTCTTGACTCCTCTTTCTGATGAACCTTCCACAAAGAATCATTCCCCAAGTCTATATATTCCTAACACCTAACATTCTCAAATACTTTTATTTTTCTTCCTTCTCTGGTGTATATGTTACCACCATTATCTTTGCAACTGACTTCTTAACAGTGTCATTCTTTGTTGATCCATGAGTTCTCCATACGGCAGCTTCAAATGGGAATGGCATTTTGTTGCTTCTCTGTTTAAAATGCCAGTGGCTCCAGTTGCCCTCTAGATTAAATCCAACTCATTTACATGGCTTTCAGGTCTCCATGAAATCAGAATCCTGATGACTTTGTCAATGATGAACCCTGATGAAGCTTTCAAATCACTTTTGCTCTGCTCACTGCCCTCCTCCTAATCTTTAATTCAGTGTTCTCAAACCTGACTATACCTTAAGATCACCTGGAATTGTGAAATCCAAAAAAAAAAAGAAAAAAAAAAGGTAGAAAACAGTCTATATACAAAAAAGAAGCAAAGTTATCGACATAGAACACAAACTTACAGTTCCCAGGGGATAAGAGGGGGAAGGATAAGGTGGAAGACTGGGATTGGCACAAACACACTTCTGTATATAAAGCAAGTAACCAATAAGGAGACACTCCCTACAGTCAGCAAACACAAGACCAGCGCCTGACTGTGACTCAGATCATGAACTCCTTCTTGCAAAATTCAGAGTTAAATTGAAGAAAGTAGGGAAAACCACTAGATCATTCAGGTATGACCTAAATCAAATCCCTTAAAACTATACAGTGGAAGTGACAAATAGATTCAAGGGATTAGATCTGATAGACAGAGTGCCTGAAGAACTATGGACGGAGGTTCGCGACATTGTACAGGAGACAGTGATCAAGACCATCTCCAAGGAAAAGAAATACATAAAGGTGAAATGGTTGTCTGAGGAGGCCTTACAAATAGCTGAGAGAAGAAGAGAAGCAACAGGCAAAGGAGAAAAGGA
This sequence comes from Cervus canadensis, assembly GCF_019320065.1. Lineage (NCBI taxonomy): Eukaryota > Metazoa > Chordata > Mammalia > Artiodactyla > Cervidae > Cervus > Cervus canadensis. Next base: position 36,790,068 of record NC_057415.1, on the reverse strand, counting down.
AAGATATATTCACAACTGAATGCAGAATTCCAAAGAATGGCTAGGAGAGAGAAGAAAGCCTTCCTCAGTGATCAGTGTAAAGAAATAGAGGAACACAATAGAATAGGAGAGACTAGATCTCTTCAAGAAAATTAGAGATACCAAGGGACCATTTCATGCAAAGATGGGCACTAAAGGACAGAAACGGTAGGGACCTAACAGAAGCAGAAAATATTAAGAAGAGGTGGCAAGAATACACAGAAAAACTATATAAAAAAGATCTTCATGACCCATGGTGTGATCACTCACCTAGAGCCAGACATCCCGGAATGTGAAGTCAAGAGGGCCTTAGGAAGCATCACTACGAACATAGTTAGTGGAGGTGATGGAATTCCAGTTGAGCTATTTCAAATCCTAAAAGATGATGCTGTGAAAGTGCTTCACTTAATATGCCGGCAAATTTGGAAAACTCAGCAGTGGCCACAGGACTGGAAAATGTCAGTTTTCATTCCAATCCCAAAGAAAGGCAATGCCAAAGAATGCTCAAACTACTGCACAATTGCACTCATCTCACATGCTAGTAAAGTAATGCTCAAAATTCTCCAAGATAGTCTTCAACAGTACATGACATGAAAACTTCCAGATGTTCAAGCTGGATTTAGAAAAGGCAGAGAAACAAGAGATCAAATTGCCAACATCTACTGGATCATAGGAAAAGCAAGAGAATTCCAAAAAATCCTCTTCACTGACTACACTAAATCCTGTGACTGTGGATCATAGCAAATTGTGGAAAATTCTTAAATTTTCCAGACCACCTTCCCTGTCTCCTGAGAAATCTGTATGCAGGTCAAGAAAGTTCGAACCAGACATGGAATGACAGACAGGTTCCAAATTGGGAAAGGAGTACATCAAGGCTGTATACTGTCACCGTGCTTAATTAACTTATATACAGAGTACATCATGCAAAATGCCAGACTGTATGAAGCACAATCTGGAATCCAAATTGCTGGGAGAAATATCAATAATCTCAGATATGCAGATGACACCACCCTAATGGCAGAAAGCGAAGAGGAACTAAAGAGTCGACTGATGAAAGTGAAAGAGGAGAGTGAAAAAGCTGGCTTAAAACTCAACATTCAAATAACTAAGATCATGGCATTCGGTCCCATCACTTCATGGCAAATAGATGGGGAGACAATGGAAATAGTGAGAGACTTTGTTTTTTTGGGCTCCAAATTCACTGTAGATGGTGACCGCAGCCATGAAATGAAAAGATGCTTACTCCTTGGAAGCAAAGCTATGACCAACCTAGACAGCAAATTAAAAAGCAGAGACATTACTTTGCTGACAAAGGTCCATCTAGTCAAAGCTATGGTTTTTCCAGTAGTCATGTACGGATGTGAGAGTTGGACTATAGAGAAAGCTGAGTGCCAAAGAATTGATGCTTTTGAACTGTGCTGTGGGAGAAGACTCTTGAGAGTCCCTTGGACTGCATGGAGATCCAACTAGTCAATTGTAAGGAAATCAGTCCTGAATATTCATTGGAAGGAATGATGATGAAGCTGAAACTCCAGTCCTTTGGCCACCTGATGCGAAGAGCTGACTCACTGGAAAAGACCCTGATGCTGGGAAAGATTGAAGGCGAGAGGAGAAGGGAATGACAGAGGATGAGATGGTTGGATGGCATCACCGACTTGGTGTACATGAGTTTGAGTAAGCTCTGGGAGTTGGTGATGGACAGGGAAGCCTGGCGTGCTGCAGTCCATGGGGTCGCAAAGAGCTAGATGTGACTGAGTGACTGAAATGACTGAGCTAATAAGGACATATACTGTATAGCACAGGTAACTCTACTCAGTACACTTGTTGCCTCTACGGGGAAACAATCTAGAAAAGGGTGGATATATGTAAACCAGATTCACTGTAGTGTACACCTGAATGTAACATATTATAAATAAATTATACTCCAGTAATTTTTTTAGAAAGCAGACAAATTCATAATTATACTTAAAGATATTAATACTTATCTCAGTAATTAATGGTAGTAGTTGACAAAAAACAAGAGGAGATAACCAAAGATTTGAACAAAACTATTAACCAACTTGACTTAACTGGCTTTTATAGTACACCACTCAACAACAATATGGTAAACATTCAAGTGCAAATTTTTTCTTACCTCCATAGAATACAGTTTAAGCCATGAACCAAGTATCAATAAATTTTGAAAGACTCAGTTCATATAAAGCATTGCCTTGATCAAAGTAGAATTAAATTAGAATTATCTCCAGAAAATCCAAAAACTTTGGGAAATAACTAACTCACTTCTAAGTGACCATAGGACAAAGAGAAAATTAAAAATTAAATTGGAAAAAATGAACTAATAAAAATAAAAACAACATATCAAAATGTGTGAGTTACTGCTAATGCAGTTCTTTATGGGAAACTTATAGCATTAATATCTTTATTAAGAAAGAAGAAAGAACCCAATACAATGACATCATGTCCACTTTTAAAAACTAGAAAAAGAAAAAGAAACTAAATCTGAAGTAAGCTGGAGAAGGGACACAATAAAAATTAGTGCAGCAATCAATAAAGTAGAAAACAGAAAAATAATAGAGATAAGTCATTGAACCCATATCTGATCCTTTTACAATATCAATAAAATTAATAACTAGTAAGCCTAACTGGAAGCCTTTAGGGAAGCCTGGTAAAGAATCCGCCTGCAGTGCGGGAGACCTGGGTTCGATCCCTGGGTTGGGAAGATCCCCTGGAGAAGGGAAAGGCTACCCACTCCAGTATTCTGGTCTGGAGAATTCCACGGACTGTGTAGTCCATGTGTTTGCAAAGAGTTGGACATGACTGAGCGCCTTTCACTTCCAAACTTTTTTTTTTTTAATTTTTATTTATTTATTTATTTTTTTTGTCATACATTGATATGAATCAGCCATAGATTTACACTTATTCCCCATCCCGATCCCCCCTCCCACCTCCCTCTCCACCCGATTCCTCTGGGTCTTCCCAGTGCACCAGGCCCGAGCATTTGTCTCATGCATCCCACCTGGGCTGGTGATCTGTTTCACCATAAATAGTATACATGCTGTTCTTTTGAAATACCCCACCCTCACATTCTCCCACAGAGTTCAAAAGTCTGTTCTGTACTTCTGTGTCTCTTTTTCCGTTTTGCATATAGGGTTATCGTTACCTTCTTTCTAAATTCCATATATATGTGTTAGTATGCTGTAATGTTCTTTATCTTTCTGGCTTACTTCACTCTGTATAATGGGCTCCAGTTTCATCCATCTCATTAGGACTGATTCAAATCAAAATCAAAACTTCCAAACTTTTAAGACTAGTTGAGAGTGATTGAGAGACAGATGGAGACAGAGAGCCCATGAGATGCTGAGCGAGAGCAGGAACGCACATTATCATTTGTGAATGAGAGGACTGACAGCATTGTACATTCTGCAAAGTTTAAAAGGTTAATCAGGAAATATTGTAAAAACTTTGTGCTAAAAAATTCAACAATTAAATGAAATGGAAAAAAAAAAAAAACCCCTGAAAGACAGAAAATTCCAAAGTTCATTCAAGAAGAAACAGCTAAAGTAAATAATCTCTATCTATTAAATAAATTGACTTTGTATTTAAATATCCCACAGGGAAAATCCCAGTCTTCAATGCCTTCACTGATAATGCTACCAAACATTTATGGGAATAATATTCCATTCTACTTGACCTCTTCCAGAAAATTGTAGAGGAGGGACTATTGCCCAACTCATTCTATGAGCCAAACAGTGTTCTTATCCAAAAATAACAAAAAAAGTACATTACAAATAAAAGGAAAACATATTCCAGTAATTTTTATGAATATAAATGCAAAATTCTAAATAAACTTTTAGTAAATCAAGAAAATATGTGACATAGATAATGCACAATATTCAGGTGAGATTTATCCCAGGAATGCAAGGTTAGTTGAACATTTGAAAGTAAACTAATACAATTCTTCATATTAACAGACTAAATATGATATACTTAGGAATGAATCTGACAAAGACCTGTATGCTGCCAATTCCACAGCATTGCTGAAAAAATTAAATAAGAACTAAATAAATATAGAAATATATTGTGTTGTGGGTCAAACACTCAATGTTATTAAAATGTCAATGCTCCCAAACTGATCAGTAGACTCAATGAAATCCTAATAAAACATATTAATGCAAAAATACTTTATAAAAATGTATTTAAGTTTATATAAAACTGGCAAAGAGGAATTAACTTACTTTGTCATAAATATTCAGCCTATGGTTTGGCATTTGAAAGATGCTTTCTTGGTAATTTAATATTTAAATGACAAACATTAAAAGCAATAAGTTGACACTAAAGACAGACTTAGATTCATTAAAAGGCATAACTTTAAACTGTCACAGTTGTTGATGACATGTTAGACTTCTTTGAGGTGTTTAAGTTCATATCAGAGGAGACAAGTAATGTAAAATATTAAAAATGCTATCTAGATATCTGATGGTATATTGGTATTTAACTAAAAACCCTTTAAATTTGCTACATTTTATCCTACTTTACTCTTAATTGGGTATTTGTATTAGGGTTATCCAGAAGAACAGAACAAATAGGATGGATAGATAGATAGATGATAAGGAATTGGCTCATGCAGTTATGGAAGCCAGCCAAGCCCTAAGATGTGCAGAATAAGTCAGCAAGTTTGAGACCCAGGAGGGTCAATGATTTAGTTCCAATCTGGTCTCAAGGCCTGAAATCAGGTAAGCCAGAAGCATAGTTTTAATCAGTAGGCCAGCAGGCTTGAAACTTAGGAAGAAACAATGTTAAAGTTTGAATCTGAAGACAAAATAAAACAGATGTCCTAGTTCAAAGAATATCAAGCAGGAAAACTGCTGGTATCCCAGTTTAAAAACTATTAGAAAAGGAGTATTCTCTCTTATCAAAGAGGGTCAGCCTTTTTGTTTTATTCAGGCTTTCAAATGATTAATGAGACCCACCCACATTAAGAAGAGCAATTTGATTTGCTATTGGTCAGTTGCTCAGTTACGTCCGAATCTTTGTAACCCCACAGAGGGCAGCACACCAGGCTTCCCTATCCTTCACATCTCTCAGAGTTTTCTCAAACTCATGTCCACTGAGTCAGTGATGCCATCCAACCATCTCATCCTCTGTTATGCCCTTCTCCTCTTGCCCTCAGTCTTTCCCAGTATCAAGGCATTTTCCCATGAGTTGGCTCTTCACATTAGGTGGCCAAAGCACTGGAGCTTCAGCTTCAGCATCAGTCCAATGACTGATAGTCCAATGACTATTCAGAGTTGATTTCCTTTAGGATTGACAGGTTTGATTTCCTTGCTGTCCAAGGGACTCTCAAGAGTCTTCTCCAGCACCACAATTTGAAAACATCAATTCTTCAGTGATCAGCCTTTTTCATGGTTCAACTCTCATATTCGTACGTGACTACTGGAAAAAAAAAAAAAAAAACAGCTTTGACTACACAGACCTTTGTTGGCAAAGTGATGTCTCTACTTTTTAATATTCTATCTATATTCGTCATAGCTTTTCTTTCAAGGAGCAACTGTCTGAATTTTGCGGCTGCAGTTACCATCTGCAGTGATTTGGGAGTCCAAGAAGATAAAATCTGCCACTGTTTCCATTTTTGCACCATCTATTTTCCATGAAGTGATGGGACTGGGTGCAATGATCTTAGTTTTTTGAATGTTGAGTTTTAAGTTAGCTTTTCCAGTCTCCTCTTTCACCTTCATCAAAAGGCTCTTTAGTTCCTCTTCACTTTATGCCATTAGAGTGCTATCATCTGCATATCTGAGGTTGTTGATATTTCTCCAAGCAGTCTTGGTTCCAGCTTGTTATTCATCCATCCTAGCATTTTGCACTGGAGTGAGTAGCCTATCCCTTCTTCAGCAAATCTTCCCAACACAGGAATCGAACTGGGGTCTCCTGCATTACAGACGGATTCTTTACTAACTGAGCTATGAGGGAAACACCATGATTTACTCTACGTATAAGTTAAGTAAGCAAGTTGACAGCATACACCCTGATGTACTCCTTTCCCAATTTTGAACCAGTCCGTTGTTTCATGTCTGGTTCTTCTTGACCTGCATACAGGTTTCTCAGGAGACAGGTAAGCTGGTCTGGTATTCCCATCTATAAGAATTGTCCACAGTTTGCTGTGATTCACACAGTGATAGACTTTAGCATAGTCAATGAAGCAGAAGTAGATTTTTTTTTAATTCTCCTGCTTTTTTTATGATCCAAAGAGGTTGCCAATTCCATCTCTGGTTCTGCAATCTGCTTTGGTCAGATATAAATGTTAATATTATCCAAAAATGCCCTCAGAATAATGTTTAAGAAAATATCTGGGCACCCCATGACCCAGTCAAGTTGACCATGAAATTAGTCGTTACAGGACTATCAGAGGCCACCATAATAATATCAGGATTCTCTTAAGATGTCATATTTGAGCAGAAACCTGAATGTGCTGAAGAAATGAGCCATGAGACTCATGGAAAGAGCTTCCATTCAGTTGGAAAGGCAACAATGTTTTCAGAGAATCCTAAATATGTTTTAGGAATAGCAAAAAAATTAGAGTAACGTATGAGAATGAGTATTGGAAATCACTATAAAAGAGGTCAGAGGTATAGCCAGGGATCAGGGTATGAACTCCCTTGTAGACACCAAAAACACAGGGATTATATTCTAATTCTGAAAAGTCAGCACTAGAAGAACATGTGCAGAGAAGTGACGTGAAGGGACGAGAATGAAAGCGTGGAGCCACCTTGAGAGCTTCGTGCCCTTGAAAGGAGAGAAGAGAATAAGCCCTGCCAGGCTTCGGTAAGCTTCCCTGCTTGAAGGGGGCTCCCCATGAGGACAGACTCGCGTCCCATGCACAGCATCTTCAGGCTTCTGCACTGGAACCTGTCAACAAGCCTGTCGAGCATGTCAGGGTCATGGGCTGTCCTGATTTCAAAGAACAGATGCTGACTACCTTCAGGATTTCTTTCGCAACATCAGAAGCTGTAGGCTCGTTAGACTCAAAACATGTGAGCCACCACAAGTCAGCTTTGATTTAGAGCAAAGGGGCTGGCATTGCTTGAAGGTGAGGTCACTGGAATCAGAGCCTTGATGAAGTTTCTCAGAAAGAAAACACTGTGCTGTGTTTGTGTCTCCCTCACATTCCTCCTTCCCTCTTGCCCTGCTTCCCACCACATGTGGGCTGTTCCTGGCCCACATGTGGGCCCTGTTCCCAAAGCCCCAGGGATTGAAGGAAAGTCATTGAGTTTGGAGCACATCGAAGCATCTGTGCAAAACTAGGTAGAAGTCCCCTTAACCTGGGCACAGTTTTCCAAGGAAAACTAGTTGATGTTTAAAGATTGAAGGCAAAAGGAGAAGAGGGCGGTGGAGGATAAGATGGTTAGATAGCATCAGTGACTCAATGGACATGAATCTGAACAAACTCTGGGAGATACTGAAGGACAAGGAAGCCTGGCGTGCTGCTGTCCATGGGGTCACAAGGAGTTGGACATGACTTGGCGACTAAACAACAACAATGGGAGAAAGAGAGGGGGCGAGACTTCAGTCTGTTACAGAGAACAGCACTTGGTGTGTGTTCATGGAATTCACTGCATAATAAGGAGGCTAATTCTCCAGCTGTGAGTCAGAGTCTGGCTGATGTAAAGTGATGGAGGGAAAGCCTCCTGGAGGTTTAAACACAGGGAGATTTTCCAGGACTCCTTGTCTTATCAGTAAAGGCTGGACCGGAGGCTCAGGATACCTGCCTTTCAGGATCCAGAGGAGTTATGTAAGCCTGAGATGATCACTTTATTCCTTTGGCTTCAGCTTTCTCTTCTGTAAAATAGAGGTAGCAATATTATTACCTCTGTAGGGTTAATATGAGGATCAGGATGGGAAAATGCTTCGTAAACCCCAGATTTGTTGCTGGTGTGAGTTTATTTTACTCTCATACCATTCAACTATTGCGTATCTATATTTATCTTCAAGATTCACTCTGTGAGTGGCCCCTGCTGTAAGTCCAGAAACTGAACCACAGTGAGAGACCCAGTAGAGAAAGAAACTTAAAAGTTGCTCTGTTTGCTTACAAAGGTGACAATATTGGTAATTTTAAAGGTATAAACAGTTTCCCTGACTCCTTTGGGCTCACCTTGGGAGTTTCATTATGTAGCCACAGCTCTTTCTTCCTCCAGGCTTTCCATCTCAGAAGATGCTTTCACATGACACCCGCCCCCACCCCAGTCACTCAAGTCAAAAGAATAGGAGTCCTCTTTGACTTCCCTTTCCTTAACTCTTCCATGTCTAGTCTATCAGAACCCTACTTCCTCCACCTGCAGAAAATATCCTGAAATCTCTCCTCCCTGTGTATTTCTATGGCTACCATTCAATAAAAGCCATACTCATCTCTCATCTCACCTATCATGATAGTTTGCCAAATGCTTTTCCTGCTCTCACTATCATCATTGGAAAAGGCAATGGCAACCCACTCCAGGACTCTTGCTTGGAAAATCCCATGGACAGAGGAGCCTGGTGGGCTGCCGTCTATGGGGTCACACAGAGTCGGACACGACTGAAGCGACTTAGCAGCAGCAGCAGCTGTCGTCATCTACTATATATTTTCTTGAAAGCAGTCAAAAGGATTATTTAAGTATATCAGGTCATTTTCTTGCTTAAAAGAATCAAAATATCTGGATTTCCAGTTCCTTAGCAAGGCTGCTCTTGCTCTGCATGACGGACTCTGTCTCCACTCACAGCTCATTTCATCCCTCTCTACCTTCTCACTCCACTCTAGTCATATCAGCATTCATTCTGTTCCTCCTGAGCTGATTGTTCCCATCTCTGGGCATTTCCCTAGCTGTTTCCTTCGCCTGAAACCTTTTTATTTCCTTTTTGGTTGTGCACTGCTGCATGTGGGATCTTAGTTCCTTGGCCAGGTTTTGAACCCATGCCCCCTGCATTGGAAATTCGGAGTCTTAAGCGCCGGACCACCATGGAAGCCCTTGCCTGAAAGCTTTGATCCCAGATCTTTGCATGGCTGCCTCCTTCTTCTCAGTCAAGTCTCAGGCAAACATCTTGAATTAGAGATGCTTCTCTGACCACCCAGTCTAAGGGCTACCAGCCTAGTCACTTTCTCAACATGCTACCTTTTTTTTTCCCTAGCATTTATCAATAGCTGCAAGTATCTTGCTAATTTGCTTACATCTGTCTCCACCTAAACTAGAAAATCCAGGAAAGCAGGAATCTTTCTGATTAATCTAGTTCCATACTCAGCCTGGTTGCTGATCTCACTTTGACACAAGCATGAAATAGCATCTAGTATTGGGTTGAACAAAATGTTTGCTTGGGGTTTTCTGTAAGATGTTACAAAAAGCCTGAATAAAATTTTTGGCCAACCAAATAGATAAGAACCTCACAATCAGAGAGGTTTAGAGTAGATGAAATGGACACTTTTATATTGAGAAAATACTTTTATAGTGACTTTTAAGTATAAATGTAAAACAAAAGCTCACTCCTCTTTATTCAGGATAATCTCAGTCGAACCCACCTAATGTAAACCCCTCAGACTGAGAGGATGTTGAGAAGTGCACATACACATAAATAACATATATATGCATTTTGAATAAGATCAGGCTTCAGAAACTTACTTCCCTGGGAAAAATATTTTCCCTAAATCGTGGAATATTCTTGTAGAATTATGAGCAGCTGAATACAGGAGGAGAGTAGATAGAAATTATAAGCAAGGGGTGTGTAGGTCTGATATGGTCATCATATAAATCTAGTGGAAAGCTTGTTCAAAAAGAGAGGATTGAACAGAACTGTAGAGAGAACATGGTGTGAATTCCTCTGGAATTATTTACCAGAGAATAGAAAAATATCAATCAATGGAAGACTGTCTGCTTTTATCAAGGGGCCATAATACCCACTTGTGGGCAGATGTTAAGTTTCCCCTAAAGAGAATGTTTAATCCCCTTTGTTGGTCATCTGGGGAAGATAAGGCCTGGGGCAAGAAATTTTTAGAAATAGGAAAATAAAAGCTCCCTCATTTATATGGAGGCAGGCTTCATTAGACTTGACTGTGATGGGAAGATGCTTAGCAAACCCAGGCAACTGGGATTTGCTGGGCCTGGGGGTGGGGGCGGGGGTGCATGGCAGGACCTGGTTCCTGAGTAGGAATGAGAGGTAGGAAGGCATGACTAAGTAAGAGACCATCAAGCTTTTTCACTCTCTTCTTTCACCTTCATCAAGAGGTTCTTTAGTTCCTCTTCACTTTCTGGCATTAGGGTGGTGTCATCTGCATATCTGAGGTTATTCATATTTCTCACAGCAATCTTTAATCCAGCTTGTGATTAATCCAGCCCAGCATTTTGCAGGATGTGCTCTGCATAGAAGTTAAATAAGCAGGGTGACAATACCCAGCCTTGTTGTATTCCTTTCTCAATTTGGAACCAGTCCGTTGTTCCATGTCTGGTTCTAACCGCTGCTTCTTGACCTGCATACAGGTTCCTCAGGAAACAGGTAAGGTGTTCTGGTATTCTCATCTCTTTAAGAATTTTCCAGTTCATTGTGACACACACAGTCAAAGACTTTAGCATAGTCAATGAAGTGGAAGTTGATGTTCTTTTTTTTACCCCCCCAGTGGAATTCTCTAGCTTGTTCTATCATCCAACAGATGTTGGCGATTTCATCTCTAGTTCCTCTGCCTTTTCTAAATCCACCTTGTACATCTGGAAGTATATTTGGAAGTTCTTGGTCCACATATTGTTGAGGCCTAACTTGAAGGATTTTGAGCATTACCTTACTAGCATATGGATTTTGAGTGAAACCTGTTCTTGGAGCAATTATATATTACTCTCTGTGTCCCAGTCCATTTTGTTATCCTCAATATCTAAGAGTTTTCCTCCTCCTTGGTCAGATCAGGAGTAGAAATGAACCTAGCCCCATGAGGGTAGTTGTGCCCAGTAAAATGGCAGTCTAGTTAGGACCAAGGCAACATACAAAGTTAGATAATGTCTAACTAGCCGGAAGGTGTGGGAAGAGCACACAATCTCTCTCTGCATGTATGTATCAGAGTATAACCTGCAAAGGTCTCTTAAACGTCCAGGAAACACTAGGTGAGGTGGTGTACTATTTTGGGAATTTAGACTGGTTAAAGTACATGCTCTTAATGAAAGTGAAAGAGGAGAGTGAAAAAGTTGGCTTAAAGCTCAACATTCAGAAAACGAAGATCATGGCATCTGGTCCCATCACTTCATAGCAAATATTGGGGAAATAGTGGAAACAGTGACTGACTTTATTTTTCTCGGCTCCAAAATCACTGCAGATGGTGATTGCAGCCATGAAATTAAAAGATGCTTGCTCCTTGGAAGGGAAGTTATGACCAACCTAGACAGCATATTAAAAAGCAGAGACATTATTTTGTCAACAAAGGTTTGTCTAGTCAATGTTATGGTTTTTCCAGTGGTCATGTGTGGATGTGAAAGTTGGACTATAAAGAAAGCTGAGCACCAAAGAATTGATGTTTTTGAACTGTGGTTTTGGAGAAGACTCTTGAGAGTCCCTTGGACTGCAAGGAGATCCAACCAGTCCATCCTAAAGGATATCAGTCCTGGGTGTTCATTGGAAGGACTGATGCTGAAGCCGAAACTCCAACACTTGGCCACCTGATACGAAGAGCTGACTCATTTGAAAAGACCCTGATGTTGGGAAAGATTGAGGGCAGGAGGAGAAGGGGACGACAGAGGATGAGATGGTTGGATGGCATCACCAACTCGATGGACATGGGTTTGGGTGAACTCCGGGAGTTGGTGATGGACCAGGAGGCCTGGCATGCTGCGGTTCATGGGGTCACAAAGAATCAGACATGACTGAGCAACTGAACTGAACTGAAGAGTACATCCTATAGTAATTTAGGTATAAAACAAAGTATGGCTTATTTTGCATTCATGAGCTCTTTGTCCCATGACAAACAGCTCACACAGAAACGTGAGGCCACACAGTGAACTTCAGGGAGCTCACAGTTGGCTAAGTAGTTTCAAAGTCTCTCAAAGTGAAAAAAAGTGAAGTCACTCAGTCATGTCCGACTCTTTGCGACTCCATGGACTATACATACAGTCCATGGAATTCTCCAGGAAAGAGTATTGGAGTGGGTAGCCATTTCCTTCTTCAGGGAATCTTCCCAACCCAGGGATCGAACCCAGGTCTCCTGCATTGCAGACAGATTCTTTACTGTCTGAGCCACCAGGAAAGCTCAAGAATACTGGAGCGGGTTGCTATTCCCTTCTCCAGGGCATCTTCCTGACCCAGGCATCGAACTGGGGTCCCTCCACTGACAGTGGATTCTTTGCCAGCTGAGCTACCAAGGAAGCCAGGACCCTCACAATCTTTCCTATGTCCTTCTAGGAGTTAAACATAGTCTTTTTTTTTCCCTATCAAATCTCAATTTGGAAGATATCTGAGTCCTTCCTAAAGCCTCGCAAAACTCCACATGGGGGAATGTGTAGAAAGGGGCTTCTCGAAACGTTCCCAAATCCCAGGGAAACATCTTCTTTAACTGAGAGGGGAAAATCAAATAAGTCACATCCCAAGGAGAGCAGTTGCTGAAATATATTCATACCTATGTTGCTAGTAGGGCCAGCTCCATAATGTCAGACCACAAAGACCTTGCACTCAGAAGGGTCCCACAATCTAGGTTTAATGTTCCCCAGCCACTGTCTTGAAATCCTTAATTTTTTTTTGTTTGGACTTGTATGGTCTAAGGGAAGTCTGATGGGAAAATGGACCATACAGCAGAGGTTTGGAGTCAGAGCTCCAAGTAGACCTCCCCATCCCAGCCTTGCCCTCTGCCTCCTTTATCCAGAGTGATGACCAGATCATGGTGGGCAGGGTAAGGCCCTTAATCCACTGTTGCTCTCTACCTCCTGTGGGTCCTGAGTGAGGATGCCTGAGGGTTGAGCGCACATGCTCTATGGTGAGTCTGAGACGGGTGTGGCAGCAACATTCTCTGGCCCAGGTTGGCAGGGACTCCGCCCATTCTATAGGTGGGTCAGTGGTGTTCCTGCTAGTCACTCAGCCATGTCCGACTCTTTGCAATCCCATGGACTATGGTCCACCAGGCTCCTCTGTCCATGGAATGTTTCAGGCAAGAATACTAGAGTGGGTTGCCATTCCCTTCCCCAAGGAATCTTCCCTACCCAGGGATCAAACCTGGGTCTCCTGCATTATAGGCAGTTTCTTTACTGTCTCAGCCACCAGGGAAGTCAGTGGTGGGGGCGAGCTTTTCACCCACCCAAGATCCAGGTACCAAATGTGACTCAGTGTGAAGGCTGCAATTCTCTGATGGTTGTGCACCCCCGGTGGTTGGAGCAGAGGCCCCTGGGTAGGAAGGTTGCATCTCAGCTTCCAGTCAGGGCACACTACATCAGTCTGGAGCATCCCACCAAGAGCCAGGTGAGTGCACACAAGTGTGTGATGGGGCCCAGGGCACCCAGGAAGGTCTGCCCTCCCACGATGAGGGTCCTCCTGCCAGAGGGAGTGCAGCATTCATCAGCAGACATAAAGCGTTCTGACAGCTTGAGAGAGACTGTGGGAGGAAGGAAGCTATTATAATTTTAGTGCCTAATGGCATTTTCGTCCTGATTTTCAACAAGAAGCCTCATGGATTACACAGCCAGGCCTGGTTGCATGCATCATTTTGTGACTGTCCAGATAATCTCTGTGTTCCAGCCCCTAGTCCTTCTCTGCACAAGAAGAGAGGGAGAGCATTTTTCAAAGGCAGGGACAGGGTTCAGAAGAGCAGGGGCTGAGTACTTGGTGGTTGGGGTTGGAGGAGCTCAGCTGAAAGTCTGGAAAGGTAAGAGCTGGCCCCAAAGTTTCACTTTAGCCAGCTCACTGCCCTTTCCAGAAGTGAATAGGAGGAGTGTAATGAAATCTGCCCCTAAAATCAAATATCCAAAAACTATGTGAAGTCAAGACAGTGGCTAGGAATTGTACAATCCCTGTTGGACTGTACACATGTTTAGGTGGTCTGTTCACCCAGTTACTCCCAAGGCAATCTAAAATGTTATACTTGTAAAACTCCAGAATGTCAGAAAAAGGGAATAAGTTAAAGCTTATCTGGTTCAGAGACTTCTCTGATGGCTCAGTGATAGACACTCTACTGTTCAGTGTGGGGCCCATGGGTTCAGTCTCTGGTCAGGGAACATGCCGTGAGGCCAAAATTTAAATTTATACATATATTATCTAGTTCAACCCATACAAATGGGGAGAGTTAGTTAAAATTTGCACCACTAAGGGGGAAAGAACTGTTCAAAGTTATTAGAATTAATTGGTGAGTGGCAGAATTTGGAAGAAAGGACTTCTGAGACCTAGTCCGGGGCACTTTCTACTAAATCTGAGTATTTCTATCCTCCTTTGGGTTGACTTTTATTTTAGGAATATTAGATGTGCCAAAGACAGCATTTTTTTTTTTTTAATTGTTACCTCATATTGAGTGCCTAGCACCTGGCAGGCACTCATTATTCATGGTTTCTTTTAAGGTTACCACAGTCTTGTAAAGATATTCTCATGGCATCATTTTATAAGTGAGGATGTGACTTCTACAAAGAGTAGAAATTGCACCGGGATTAGTATACAAGTTGGGATTCAAATCCAGGTGAGTATAACACTGAGAACATGGTAGTACAGTGAATGGAACCCAAAGAAGAAGTCCCCCTGGAACATGTGAACGTGGCCTTATTTGGGAAGAGTGTCTTTGCTGATCTAATTAAGTGAAGGATCTTGGGATGAGACCATCCTGGTTTACCTAGCGAATCCTAATAGCAACCGTCCTTATAAAGAGACAAGGAAGAACACACACACACACACACACACACACACACACACAGAGAAGAAGGTGATGTGAAAACGGAGGCAGAGATTGGAGATGTGGCTGTAAGGTGTGAAGCGCGAGGGTGCTGGCAGCCACTTGAAGTGAGGAGAAAAGCCTGGAAGAGAGTATCCCTCAGCCCCTCCAAAGGTATCCAACACTGCCAACCCTTCAGACTCCTGGGCTCCAGATCTGTAGAGAATAAATTTCCGTTGGTTTAGACCACCAAGGTTTTCATAGTTTGTTTCAGCAGTCCTAGGAAAGGAATACACATGTAGGTGTGTGTTTTTTGTTTTTTTTTTCCACATCCTATAGCTTTTTCTATGTACTTTTCCTTCTTAAGCCTCAAGGAGTACCTCTGCAGGAAGATTCTATAAGCACTGGTTAGAAAAATAACTAAAGGAAAATACCTGGTATCTGATTGTTCTTTTGCAAGCCCTATCTGGATCCGTTGATTTGATTACACAAGAAAGAGTTCTTAAAATAAATTTCCTCAGAAAAATCAGGGGAAGCACCTACAGTGCATTGCAAACCATCGTTCCAGTTGCTTTTTGTAGAAAAAGAAACAGGCCACTGAAATGATTCACAAATCATGTGATTTTTAATACAGATGATGGCGTGCAGAACTTCTTTGTTTACCAGGACCTTTCTTTCACATGCATGATCTCATTTTGTTCCCATACCAAGCCTGTATTTTCCATGTTATTTTATTCATGAGAAGACAGTAGTTCAGCGAGCTGTCTTCCCAGGATACCATAGTTGATATGTGTCAGAACAGAGACTTAAATCTAGCTTAATTGCTAAAATGCTTTTACCATTATGAAATAAAGGAATCACTGGCCTTTATGGTACAACCCGTTGTTTTAGTGGTGGAGAAGTGACTTATGCATTGAACTCTTGGTAGAAGCAGAAGAGAGATCAAAAGACAACTGGAAGGATTACACATCAGGCTCTTGCTTTCCTTATCTGGTCTGATGCAAAGCATTTTCTGGATAAAGAAAAATGATTGTGTGAGGCATTGTGGAATTTTAAATTGCGATTGAAGTCATAAAACAACCAGATGTGTTGGAGCAAAGCCTCCAAACAAGCTAGAGAATGTACGGGGATGACCAAGCTCAGCCACATTTGAGATGTAGATTTAAACAGGATCCTCGTTTTTCTAGTTTGTTCCAATGACCAAATTTAGGGTAATAACTCAAATCAGAATGGGGACACACTTTAAAATTTTATAATATTTGTAGCATCTTCTACTTCCTTTATATCTTTGAATGCCTGTAGCCCTGAGACATAGAAAATATTGTCACCATTTTTTACAGGGGGAATATAAGATTTTTTTTTTCATTTATTTTTATTAGTTGGAGGCTAATTACTTTACAATATTGAAGTGGGTTTTGTCATACATTGACATGAATCAGCCATGGATTTACATGTATTCCCCATCCCGATCCCCCCTCCCACCTCCCTCTCCACCCGATTCCTCTGGGTCTTCCCAGTGCACCAGGCCCGAGCACTTGTCTCATGCATCCAAACTGGGCTGGTGATCTGTTTCACTATAGATAATATACATGTTTTGATGCTGTTCTCTTAAAACATCCCACCCTCGCCTTCTCCCACAGAGTCCAAAAGTCTGTTCTTTACATCTGTGTCTCTTTTTCTGTTTTGCATATAGGGTTATCGGGAATATAAGATCCAGGGAGTTTCAGTGACTTATCCAAAGTGACACAGCAAGAAAGTCTGAGTGAGACTGGAATTCTAACCCCGATTTACATACCTCTCTTGCGTCAGACTTGATAATACAATTGCATTGTAAAAGTGAATCTGATTCCTGCCACTAGACCAGAAGCTTTATGGTATGTCATCTTCAGTGTTGGACATTGGTGACAGAGATTAATGCTCCCAAGGAGCTCAGAGTCAAGTTGGGAAAAGGGAGAAAAATGAAGCCTTTATACAGCACCTCAATCACAACTACCATTCTGGATACTTATTTCAAAAGGCCATACTTGAGTTTTTACCACAACCTCTCCACAATTAGGCACTTATTGTGTACCATCTAGAATGTCAATTGGAAGTAAGCAAATGCTGAATAATAGTCATTAAAATAATGCAGATACGTATTCACTGTGGCTCAGTGGTAAAGAATCAGCCTGCCAATGCAGGAGATGCAGGAGGTAGAGTTTTGATCATGGGTTGGGAATATCCCCTGGAAGAAGAAATGGCAACCCACTTCAGTATTCTTGCTTGGAGAATCCCAGGGACAGAGGAGCCTTGTGAGCTTCAGTCCATGGGATCACAGAGAGTCAGACGCAAATGAGTGACCGAGCATACACGTGCATATTAACTGATTTGTCAAGAAGTCTTGTATGTGGCAATTCCAGGGCTGGTTCTGTGGATGCCTGATGGCTCAGTGATGCCATCAGGGACCCAGGATTTTATCTATGTACTTGTTATCTCATGGTTTTACAAAGGCTTCTAAAGCACCAGACCCCAATACTCACACTAATGGATCCTAAGACAAAGAAGTGGGTTCTGTAAAAGGCTCTGTCTTTTCGTCAGAGACTTACTCTGCATCAGACATTGTGTTTATCTCATTTAGTTTTCACACACACACACATACACACACACACGAGTAACACTGAAAAGCACTGAAAAGCTTATTGTCTACACCATAGAGATAAAGTGATTGAAGGATTATTTAATTTTCACAAGATATGGGCTCTGAATTAAAATCAGGTCTAAAATATTCCAAAGGGTGAGCATTTAACTACTGGAGTGCTACAAAACCACTTTGCTGAAAGCTAGAATCCCCCCACAATAAAATCGAGGCAGGAGTCAGGTATGTGTGGCCCTGTGACATGGCACTTCACACTACTCTACAGCTATTAGCAGATGAGGATCCTGCAGCAAAGAAGACAGGGAGTCCTCTGAGTTCACACCTCCCTAGATGCCAGCTCAGGTCTCCTCTCTCTCCTTATCCTTCCTCAACTTTATTCTATTTCAGTCTGGAGAAGGACAGGTCTAAGATGAGCATATGCTTTAAATATTTCCCAGATCCCCAGGTGGCTCAGACAGTAAAGAATCTTCCTGTGATGCAGGAGACCCAGGTTCCATTCCCTGGAGAAGGAGAATTTACAAAGGCTTCTAAAGCACCAGACCCCAATACTCACACTAATGGATCCTAAGACAAAGAAGTGGGTTCTGTAAAAGGCTCTGTCTTTTCGTCAGAGACTTACTCTGCATCAGACATTGTGTTTATCTCATTTAGTTTTCACACACACACACATACACACACACACGAGTAACATTCTTGCCTGGAGAATTCCGTGAACAGAGGAGCCTGGTGGGCTATGATGGGCTTGCAACTGAGCGACTCACACTTTCACTTTAAATATTTCAGTGTTCAGGTGAGGCAATAGAGGTGTCGTGGGTTATGTATTGCTGTCATAGTCCAAGCAAGGCTGAAATGCCAAGACTTCTCCTCGCTTCCCCCTAAGAATATGACATGGAGGAAACCACTTCAAGATGTTTTTGTCTTGTGACACAGGAGCATAGGGTGGGAGGGAACTAAAAGAAAAGAAAAAGAAAGAAAAGAGAGCCTAGAATGTCTTTTAATCTACATTAGCTGCAAGACTCCACCACTCTCTCCCTTTTAACCCCTTCTTACCTGAGAGACATTTTATCAGTTATCTTAATTTCTTTCATAAAGACTTTGACTCCTTGAGGTCTTATCCAGTGCTGGCTGGATGAAGGCAAATAAGCCAGAATGGTGTGCTTATGTTCACCCTGACTAATGTATCTTCAGTTCCTTTTCATTTTTTCTCCTTTTTGGCTATGCATTGTCTCTCTTTCTGTGCCAGAATTTAATACCTTCAAGATTCCTGATTCCTTAGTGTTGATAGCAGTATTTAATCAGTGTAACCCATAGTGGTCCTCTCCAAAGTCCTGTCTTTTTTGATGCCTCATCAAAGATAATTTAGGAATTGGGGTGGGGAATAGGGTAGAATCTAATAAAGAATTATATTTCCATAATGGAAAACTCAAGCCATTCATATTTTCTCATAAGTTTTGAACATTCTAAACTATAAGGAGAATGTAGCAGGTATACTGGGGTCTTAGCTCAACCTAATTTGCCAGACAAATTAGATAATTAACAGGTTTTCTTAAAGAATTATTAGCAAAGTTGGATCTGAACGTGTGACCACTACATCTCTTCCTCATAAAACAGCTGACATGATTACTAGTAATTAACCAAGGAACTGACAGAGCATTATTTATTCTGTTCCTTTCCCAAATAGAATTGTGTCATAATGACAAGGAAAGCCCAAGAGATGTTGATTTGTTCAGTGTATATTAATTTATTTATTATTGATGCCATATATTTGTCCCAAAAAAATCTACCTGCCACTCCAGTGGTAATAACATCAGTATCAAGAAATCTTATTTTTCATTATCTGTGGTGTGATGATTCTAGGTAAGTTCTCCTAGTTGTAGAGGTAATAATGTCTAGATTTTTTTCCCTTAGGACAGGTGGTATAGATAATATATTGTTTTTATTAAACAGAAAGTAACTAGTGTCGAGCACATACACTGTGCCAGGCTTGGGACTCGATGACTTCTATTTATCTCATTTAATTCTTCTAACAAATTTATTAAGTAGTTTTTATTAATCCCATTTTGTGGAGAACTCCGAGGCTTAGAGAAATCAAGTGACTCGAATCAGATTTATCTCATTTTCAAGGCTGTGCTCTTTCCTCTGCATCACTACGCATATAGCACACACACACCCAAATATTCTTATGTGTCCATTTGTATTTGCACGAACTTCTCATTTGACACAGGTACAACACGAAAAATGATCTGTCTAGCAGAGTTCTTCCAGGGTCACACATCCAGAGGTCACCACATAGCAGACTATACCATTTTAATTGGTGATCCTTCCAAAATACCTAACTATGTTGGTGAGACACATAAGTTGTCTTTTTCCTAAGAAAATATCAAGTTTATTTAGCCAGGTTTGCAAAGGTGGTCCATAGTGCAGGAACTAATGAAGCATGTCCAAGATGGCTTTGCCCTAATGAGACAGATTTTAGAGACAATTCTTAATACAGCTGATGTACTGCCAGAGTTGAAGATACCACCAAATTCTTGTTACACAACAAAACTTTTATACTTGGGATTTATATTTCCATCTCAGGAATGGGAAGGCCAAATATTCCCAATATATAGTTTCCTTTTGAGGGAGTTGGCAAGTAAAAATTGTATATATTTAAAGTGTATGCAATTATTGGACATACATATGGACAGTGAAATGCCTACTTGTTCTTTAGTCACTGAGTCGTGTCCAACTCTTTTTTGACCCCTTGGACTGTAGCCTGCCAGGCTCCTTGTCCTTGGGATTTCCCAGGTGAGAATGCTGGAGTGGGTTGCCATTTTATCCACCAGAGGATCTTCTTGACCCAGGGATCAAACCTGCCTTTCCTGCATCTGCTGCATTGCAGGGAAAATTCCTACTTCAGTCAAGTTAATTAACATATCTCCCCACTTAGTTACCTCTTTTTACCCTTTTTTAATACATAAGTACTAGGCGCTCAGTCATGTCTGACTCTGCGACTCCATGGATTGTAGCCCACCAGGCTCCTCTGTTCATGGGGATTCTCCAGACAATACTGGAGTGGGCTGCCATTCCCTTCTCCAAAAGATCTTCCCAACCCAGGGATTGAATCCATGTCTCCCACGTAGCAGGCAGATTTTTTTTTTACCATTTGAGCCACTGTAGAGCATGTGAAACACACCCTC
This sequence comes from Cervus canadensis, assembly GCF_019320065.1. Taxonomy (NCBI): domain Eukaryota; kingdom Metazoa; phylum Chordata; class Mammalia; order Artiodactyla; family Cervidae; genus Cervus; species Cervus canadensis. The sequence continues at coordinate 36,769,394 of NC_057415.1, read as the reverse complement.
TTAGAAAATCTTCAGTAATTGATATATTATTATCTATAGTCATCATGCGGTATATTAAAATTTTAGATTTATTCCTCCCACACAACTGCAAATTTGTACCATTTGACTGACATCTCCCCATTTCCCCCACCTCTCTGCTCTTGGTTACGACCATTTTACTCTTTGTTTCTATATATTTGACTTTTTAGATTCTACATAAAAATGAGATCACGCAGTTTTTTTTCTTCCTTCGTCTGGCTTATTTCAGTTAGCATAATGTCCTCCAGATTCATCTCCTTCAGCTCCTTCTAGTGCTCAGTTGTGGCTGACTCTTTGCCACCACCATGGACTGTAGCTTGCCAGGCTCCTCTGTTGGTGGAATTTTCCACGCAAGAATACTGGAGTGGGTTGCCATTTCCCACTCCAAGGGATCTTCTCAATCCAGGGATCAAATCTACACATTTTGCATCTCCTGCATTGGCAGGCAGATCCTTTACCTCTATGCCACATGGGAAGCCCAGATTCATCTATGTTGTCACAAATGATGGGATTTCCTTCTTTTTAAAGGCTGAATAATATCCTATTCTAGCTAACTAGCTAGCCAGATAGATGCATGTAGTTGATTTTCTTTATCCATTCATCTGTGAAGGTAGACTTAGGTTGTTTCCATATCTTGGTTATGGCGAACAGAGCTGTGATTAAAATGGGAGTACATATTTCTCTTCAATATAGTGATTTTATTTCCTTTGTATATATACTCAGAAGTGGGGTTGCTGGATCATACAGTAGGTCTGTTTTTAAGTTTTTCAGGAACCTTCATGCTTTCTCCATGGTGGCTGTACCAATTTACATTTCTACCAAAAGTGTACATGAGTTCCATTTTCTCTACATCCCCGCCAATACTCTTTATTCTTTGTCTCTTAGATGATAGTCAACCTAACAGATATTTCATAGTCATTTTGATTTGCATTTCCCCAGTTATGATTAGTGAGCATCTTTTCATTTACTATTGGCCATATGTGTGTATTCTTTGGAAAAACATCTATTTGAAGATTCTGCCCATTTGTAACTGGGTGGGTTTTTGCTATTGAATTGTATGAACTTCTTATAGATTTTGAATATTAATCTCTTTTCAGATGTATGGTTTGCAAATATTTTCTCCCAGTCATAGTTACCTTTTCATTTTAATGACTTTTTGCTTTTTTTTTTTTTTTTGGCAGAAGCTTTTTAGTTTTGTATAATCCCATTTGTTAATTTTTCCATTTGTTACCCAAGCATTTTATGCCACATCCAAAAATCACTGTGAAGGCCAATATCAAGGAAATTTTACCCTATGTTTTCTTCTGGAAGTCTTATATCTAAGTCTTTAAGCCATTTTGAGTTGATTTTTGCTCACAGGGTAAGATAAGGGTTAAATTTCATTCTTTTGTGTGTGGATATACACTTTGCCTGAAGGCTTCCCTGGTGGCTCAGAGAGTAAAGAATCTGCCTGCAGTGCAGGAGATCTGGGGAAGATCTCCTGGAGAAGGGAATGGCAACTCACTCCAGTACTCCTGCCTGGAGAATTCCACGGACAGAAGCAGGCTCCAGTTCACGGGGTTGCAAAGAGTCACACACGACTGAATGACCAACACTTTCATACACTGTGCCCAGCACTGTTTACTGAAGGCTATCCTTTTGGCATTGTACATTTTTGGTACTTCTGTTGAAAATTAGTTGACTATATATGCATAGGTTTGCTTCTGGGCTCTTAATTCTGTTCCATTACTCTATGTGTCGGTTTTTAAGATGGTCCTATACTATTTTGATTGCTATAGCTTAGTAATGCCATTTGCAATCAAGAAGGGTGATGCTTTCAACTGTATTCTTATTTTTCAAGATTCATTTGATTATGTGGAGACTGCTACAGTTCTACATAAATTTTAGAATTTTTTTTTTTTCCCTGAAAGATGCAATGGGAGTCATGGTAGGAATTGCATTGAATCTTTCTATCTCTTTGGGTAGTAGGAAATTTTTTAACAATATTAATTCTTCCAGTACATGAATGTGGGATAGCTTTCTATTTATTTGTGAATTCTTTGCTTCCCTTCCTCAATGTTTATAGTTTTCAGTGTACATACATTTCACCTTCTTGATTAAATTTACTCCTAAGTATATTATTCTTTTTGATGCTATAGTTAATTCTAGCCTGATGGCTCTTGTTGTATGGTCTAGCTATGAATCCCTCTAAATAAGGTTGAGAAGAAATGATAAAAAGAGCATGACTTGCATCTTATTCATTTTCTTAGGTTGCTCTTATAATTATTCCTCAAGGAACCCTTCCAACTGCAAGCTGGATATGATTTCTTTTTCCTCTGAATTCCCTGTTTGTTTGTTGTTTGTTTAATGAGCAGTATTGTTCTAATGTGCGTGTGCATATGAATTACCTGGAAAATGTGTTAAAATGAAAAAGATCTAGGGTGGGATCTTCTATCCTCCAGTGCTATCAAGTTCCCAGGCAATGCTGATGCTGCATGCTTAAAAACCACCCACTGAATATAGCAAGAGTTTTTTGAGCCCTGGTCACTTCTTGTCTTATATTACAACCACTTGTTTGTGTGTTTGACTTACTCAACTGGATTATAGCCATTTTCTTGATGATCTGATTGTAAGTCTTAAAATCAGTTCTCAAAAATTTCTCTGACCAATCTAAACAGACATCCAGTGACTATCACATAAGCTTTTAAATCACCTAACAGGATTTACCCTCTTTGTCTACTCTTTCTATTATAAAGAAAGAGCATGCCCTTTTCAGCTGGAACAGAAACATCAAAATACTGCCTGGCATAGAGTTGATACTTGGTAAATATGGTTTATGAAAGTGACAAGCAAACTGTTTTTCTTACTTCCAAGTTCATCTCCTTTATATATAATGACAGATAAAACCATGATGAGGTAACTGTGATGGCTTTCTGTGTTAAAGTTCATCATTTTCTGTAGTTCATAGGCACTAGAGGAAGGCAATTAGGTTGAACTGAGGGTTACTAGCAAAGAAAATTTTAAACCAAAAATCTTTGTGTATCAATATGAATGTAAGCGTAAAATATATATAATATTTTAAAATATAAAATAAATAATATATTTTTTCTTCTCCCTTTTTCTACTTGGCTCCCTATTTTACCTTCCCACCTATGATTTTTTTTTTTTCTTTTCTTTTTTAGATTCATTCTTAATTAGAATCAGGTAAAGCACAATCTCTTTTCTGGGCAGAAAAAACCCAGTATTGATTTTTCTTTATTGACCAATCATACATTGCAGTATAAATATTTATGATGGCTGCACATAATAAAAAAATAAGTTAAATACCACAGAGGAAAATGAAATGTAAATGGAAAAGGATTTCTCGTGGGTAATACATCACTTTATAATCTTACGTTACTCTGAGAAGCACCCAAAGGCTTTCTAGGATCAATGCTCAGATTACAAGACCTCCATCACCACAAACAGACATTTGCAATTTGGTCTTGGGTCCTCTTGGGGATCACTCACGTCAGATTTATTTGGCGATTTAGCAAGTGAAATACAATATATATGCAAAGCCCTTCTAAAGTGGCCAGGTGTTTAAATGGAACTCTTCTAATATCTTGGAGCATTTTTGTAGATTCCCCCCAAATGTCAGAGTTGAAAGAAGCCATAGAGATCACTATTCCAAGGCTCTCAGTTTATGGTGAGAGGAACTGATGTGCAGAGAGGAAAATGGCTGGCCTCAGGCCACACAGCATGCCGTTAGTTGGACAAGAATCCCATTCAGCGCCTAGTTCAGCTGTCTCTCCTGAGTGTGTCTCCATTGATTTTGGAGACGTTTAAGGGTGGTTTGGGGAGGGCAGGCAGGGAGGCAGTGGGAGTCGAGTATGGGCAGGTCAGTTTAGAAAAGGTGCTTAAATATTTTGCCAGACAGTTTGAGAATCCCAAAGGACACAGTAAATGGCAGCTCACCTCTTCTGGAGTTATTACTGACTTGGTTAGAATACATGGAGACGGCCATTTGTTTTGACATCAATTTCTGTTTTATCTATGTCAGAAGGATGGAGACAGATCCTCAGAGGTTTTGAGGTCACAAAGGCCCCTAAGTGTTAGTGACAAAGATCTTTAAGGAAACGTGTATCCTTCTCACCACCCTCTTCCCCCTTCTCCAGTCTCCCTGAGACAAGTATTAATAATACCTTCCATTTTTGTGGACAGAGGTTGCTTTTTCATAATTCAGAATGGTGGAAGACGGGAAACCCCAATAAAGAGCATCAACAGAGTTAAATACTTAACACACAGTGTGTGTGTTTGAATGTGAACAGTATTAGTAAAAAGCAATTTATTTTGTACAACTAAAAATAAACTATGCATTTATCTTTTATACTGCAAACTATAAGAAGGAGAAAGGGAGCATAGGGTTTTCCATATTATCTTTGCCTTTTTTATTATCCTTCAGATTCCTCACAGTTATTCTTGCAGGAGGTATATAATGTCTCTCTTCGTCACTGGCCACCCCAACACACTTACTGAATATGATTTCCAAATTGCAAATGGATGTGTTAAGTCCTCAGTTAGAGAACATGTGTGCCTACTTAGTCGCTCAGTCGTGTCTGACTCTTTGCAACCCATGGAGTGTAGCCTGCCAGGCTCCTCTGTTCATGGGATTCTCCAGACAAGGATACTAGAGTGGGCGGCCATTCCATTCTCTAGGGGATCTTCCTGACCCAGGGATCGAATCCCAGTCTCCTCCATTGCAGGAGGATTCTCTACCATCCCAGGCACCAGGGAAGCCCCAGTGAGAAGAGTAGGGATCAAAATTCATCTAGACTGGTAACCTCCTTATTCAAAACCACTGTATTTGTCCTCAGAAAGAAATGCTTTTTCAGTGAAATATGTTTGTGTGTGTGTGTGTGTGTGTGTGTGTATGTATTTTTTGTTTTTAAGTTTTAAGGAAAGGGCAAAAAAAAAAAAAATAGGAATAGCTGCTTTCTTGCACTGAAAATACAGCTATTCAGAGTAACTTGAGTATTCATACCAGATCAGTGATCCACTGCAGTTTGAGATTTGACAGAATTCCCTCAATAGCTCTAAAACCAGAGTCTGGATGATGAGAAGGATACCTGATGTTTGAATTGCCTTTGCAACTACATTTTTTAGTGCTTTCAAATTGCTGCTTGCTAACATATACACCTCTCTGCAGCCATAATATACCACCACGGGATTTGGGAGCAGATCAAAGGGGCAGGAAAGAAATTGCTATTCCCAAATTCTTACTAGTAGAAGATCGGTGCATGTCAAATAGCTTTTAATGTCCACAAGCCCAGCTCGTTATATACACAAGGCCATTTCCATTAGCAAAACCTATACTTTCTTCATCAAAAATCTGTTCAGCTCCAAAGAGGAAAGAAACTCTGCTCTGAGTCTTAATAGTTATAGACATTAGCCTTCAAAGGGACTTCTTAACTTTTCAAGTCCTTTTCCCTTTGGTTACAAATTATGTGTGCCTTTTGTTAATAAAACTGGAGAAGACTCTTGAGAGTCCCTTGGACTGCAAGAAGATCCAACCAGTCCATCCTAGAGGAGATCAGTCCTGGGTTTTCATTGGAAGGACTGATGCTAAAGCTGAAACTCCAATACTTTGGCCACCTCATGCAAAGAACGAACTCATTGGAAAAGACCCTGATGCTGAGAGGGATTAGGGGCAGGAGAGAAGGGGACGACAGAGGATGAGATGGCTGGATGGCATCACTGACTCGATGGACATGAGTTTGAGTAAACTCCAGGAGTTTGTGATGGACAGGGAGGCCTAGCGTGCTGCGATTGACTCATGGGATCGCAAAGAGTCAAACACGACTGAGCGACTGAACTGAACTGAACTGAAGAAACCCCTGCTTTTACTTAAATAATGGGATAGGTGCAAGAAAATAGAATATTTCAAAGGAAGGATTCTTCATTTCTGAAATAAGGCTTGACAAGGTCTAGAACAGCATGTATAGCCTAGGTAACCTCTTATCTGAGATTCGTATACATAAATATATTGAGACAGAAAAATAAACAAACATGAGCAAATTAAAGCCATTATCTATAGGGAGGAAGAGGGAGGTAAAGGTTAAAATAAAATCTAAATTTGTCTGAAAATACCTCATTTTGTAAACATGGCTTTGAAACCATGAAAATATTTTAAATAATTTTTTAAAAAATCAGAAATAAAAATGACAATTCATAAAAATCAAATACCAAGCCATCAAAAAGCAAAATGTAACAAAGTTGGTGACTTAGCCACACATGGAAAACTCATTTTAATTGACTGTAAATAGGATAATGTGGTAACATATACCAAGGACAAAATAAACTGCCAAAATAACCCTGCTTTCAACAATGATATTGTTAGTGATAATATTGGCCTCCTTAGTCTAATACTAATGTATTATCTATTAGTATTAGAGAAAGAAAATAAGTATGAAAAGTCAAAATTTTGTCAGCAGGTGAGATAAAAATTTAAAATCAAGGTGTTAAGCAAGATCAAAAATTGTCCACATGTGGTTTCCTCTTTAAAATGTGTCTATTTCCTAGCTCTGATCATTGAAAATTCTGAAGAAAAAAAAAAAACGTTTGATTGGTAATGACTGGTAGCGCCGACCACCGTTAGTCCCCAGATGGTTGTTGTTTCAAAATGCCATTTCCCACCGAAAAGAAAAAAGGCACCTCAGAGAAATAATTGATTACTTCCAGATCTGGAGTCAGAAACATGAGAGAAGACTGGGACATCTTATCCACTCGAAGGTAATTCTGTCAATGGAGACCGTGTCAAAAGGATTCGAGCGCTCCCGTTGGCCAAAAAGAGGACATTTGGTCCACAAAGAGAATAATAAATGAAATAGATTTAAACATATAAAATATTTTATAATCCATGAGCTCATAAAGATACTTTTAAACAAAAATTCCAAACTCTCGTTTTTTTCCTTTATAGGCTTCAACTTACTCTGAAAACTGTTAAACGTGGGGAAAGAATCAAGCATTAACTTATATTTCCCATAAGAACTGTACCTCGTGTATCCAAATAATTGGAAGGAAATCTTTCTTTATGGAGAATTGAAACTGTTACACACAGGAGTAAGAGAATATGAACATTTTGGCACCTTTAATGAAATGAGGAATGGTCATCAGTGGCTTCTCAAACCTTAGATTAAAAGCTGATAAGGACATCTATGTTTTGTAGATAAGTTCATTTGTATCATGTCTTTGGATCCAACTGAAAACACCAGAATTTACTGACCCCTCTTGACATCATAGGGAGAGACATAATCAGACATTAATTTTCTTCATTAATTTTCTTCTAATATACAACAGAAACTATAGACTACCTCTGATAAACTATTCCTGCCTCTAAATTAAAATAAAACTTTTCAGCTCATAGAAAATACAGGACTGAGAATTCCCTGGCTGTCCAGTGGTTAGAACTCCACCCTTTTACTGAGACGGCCTGAGGTCCAAACTTGGTTGGAGAACTAAGGTGTGGCTAAACAAAAGAAAAAAAAAAAAATAGAGCCAGAGCAAGATATTAAGCAAGAATACAATCTAAAAATCCAGAAAAAGATAATTCTGCAGAAGGTGCCAAGTCTCTTCAGCAAATAAATGCAGGCTCCTGAGCATGTACACACACATACACACACACAGTAAGATCGGAAGTTGTAAATTAAAGTAAATTTAAGAGATGTGTTACTCAGATTGTCTTAGATATTATTTGAATCGTTCTTTGAAAAAAAAAATGGGAAATGACATTTATTAAGCAATCAGGGAAATGTGAATATTGTGTATTTGGTAATGTTTGGGGGAAAAAATTTGGTATGATCTCAGTATTGTGGCTATATTTTTAAAAACAGCTAACTTTAGAAATAGGTAAGTATTAATGTGTGAAATATATAGAGTATGGCAATCCACCAAAACTTGTTCAAGCTGAGAATTCTTTATGCTCATGTTTCAATTTGTGTATATATTTGAATATTTCTACATTAAAAAGTTTTTAAAATGCTAAAATAGGGCTTAACACAGATTCTTTAAAACACTAAATTACTTTAGGATGCTAGGACATTTTTGAGAGCAAATGGGAGAAATCCACTCAAACTAATTTAAGGGGAGAAAAAAGGAAATGTATGTGTTCACATTCCTAAAAGTTCCAGAGATGGAGCTGGCTCAGAAACTCTGAAGACTGAAATGTCTAGATGTTCCATTTCTTCCCCTTCTCCCTCCTGTCTTCTTCTTTCCCTCCTGCTGTTATCTCCTTCCCTCCTCTCTCCCTCATCCCCTGTCTTTCCCCAAGGCTCTAGGCTCCACTTCACACAAGAATTACCCAATCCAAGATCAGCCACCCCTGGAGACAGAGAGACTTTCTCCAGTGAAAATCTTATTGGTTTCAGGTACAGAAAGTTGGGGCTTCCCAGGTGTCACTAGTGGGAAAGAACCCACCTATGCAGGAGACGTGAGAGACATGGGTTCAATCCCTGGGTCAAGAAGATCCCCTGGAGGAGGATGTGGAAAACCACTCCAGTATTCTTGTCTGGAGAATCCCATGGACAGAGGAGCCTGGCTGGCTAGCAAAGAGTTGGGTAGCAAAGAGCTGGACTCGTCTGAAGTGACTTAGCACACATGCACAGAAAGCTGGGTTACTTGATCACACATGGCTAAATCACCTCTGGTCCATTTAAGGACCCTTACTAATTTACTTTACTAGTTTACTTTATCCTAATTTATATCTCTTTCATCCCTAATCCCCATTAGCATTTATGTCCCCCGATCCTCACCAAAAATACTGATTCAAAGTTTTTGTTGTATATCATTTTGTTTATGAGTAACTTTGTAAAATATGTATTGTGGTTTTTGAATGCATATATACATGGGTATCTCATCTGAAACTAATCTTTTTGCCTTTAAAACTACATATATATTTTTTAAAATAGCTAATTTTATTGGGGTCTATTTACATATGGTAAAACACACAGATCTTAAACATATAGTTAAGGAAGTTTGACAGATGTATATTTCCATGTAATGGACACCCTGATCAAAACATTGAACATTTCCATCACTCCAGAAAGTTTCCTTCAGTCCCTTTAGAGTAAATCTACAATTAGAGGCAACCTCTCTTCTGATTTCAATTACTCAAAATTATTTTGCATGTTCAATGAACTTCATAAACATGGAATCATAAAGTATGTACTCTTTTATGTATAACTTTTTGTACTTAATATCTTTGAGATCCATCCAAGTTTTGGCATGTGTTAGAACTTTTAAGATTTGATTTTATTGCTAATTCGTATTCCACAGTAAGAATATAATATGCTTTTAAGATAGATATGTGTGTATCTAGTCACTTTCTTCTAGCTGCTTCACAGTATTCTGCTATATGCATATTGTATATTTTACTCCTCAGTCTCCTGGTCACGAACACTTTGGTTGTCTTCCGTAATCTGCTAGCCCAAATGATGCTGTGACAAACATCCTTGAGTGTACTCTTTGTGAGCTGTGTAATAGTTCTCTGGAGCTTATAAGCATCCTTAATTTCATTAAGAACTGTTGCACTATAGAATGCTCACATCAGTTTACATTCCCTTCAGCAGTGTTTGAAGGCGCTGTTTCCTGATGTGATGGCCATACATAGCATTTCAGCAAACAGGGTTAACCAGTTTTCAATATTTAGAGCAGTGCTTTCTAATAAAAAGTTTTGTGATCATGGAAATAGTCTATATCTTCATTACCGAAAATAGTAACACGTGGTTACTGAGCACATGAAATGTAGCTTGTGTGATTGAGGAATGTCATTTCCAACTTTATGAAATTGTAGTTAATTTAAATGTAAGTTAAATAGCCATATATGGTTAGTGGTTACCATATTGGACAGTGCAGCTTTAGGATCAACCAGGATGATGAGACTGGACTTAGCTTAGTTTTGACTGAATCTTGTCATTGGAAATGGATTCAAGGGAATGACAGGATACAATGTGTATCTTAGATCATTCCAACTGTGGTAAGCATGGGTGGAGTGGGATTCAGTAGAAGTCAGGAGATATTAGTTGGGGTGATATTATGTTGACCCTAACTTAAAAAGCTTATCCAGGAGCAGTGGAGACCAATAGAACAGAGAAAATCAACAGCTTAAGTGAAAACATCAATAGTCCTTGGAAACTGACTTGAAATAGTAGATTAAAAAAAAATCAGCAAATGTCTAGTTCCTTGCATAGACAATGCGATGCACAGCTATACATAGTTTCTGATGAAGAGTTCAATTCAGTTCAGTCACTCAGTCATGCCCGACTCTTTGCAACCCCATGAATCGCAGCACACCAGGCCTCCCTGTCCATCCAAACTCCCGGAGTTTACTCAAACTCATGCCCATTGAGTCGGTGACGCCATCCAGCCATCTCATCCTCTGTCGTCCCCTTCTCCTCCTGCACCCAATCCCTCCAAGCATCAAGGTCTTTTCCAATGAGTCAACTCTTTGCATGAGGTGGCCAAAGTATTGGAGTTTCAGCTTTAGCATCAGTCCTTACAATGAACACCCAGGACTTATCTCCTTCAGGATGAACTGGTTGGATCTCTTTGCAGTCCAAGGGACTCTCAAGAGTCTTCTCCAACACCACAGTTCAAAAGCATCAATTTTTTGGTGCTCAGCTTTCTTCACAGTCCAAATCTCACATCCATACATGACCACTGGAAAAACCATAGCTTTGACCAGACGGACCTTTGTTGGCAAAGTAATGTCTCTACTTTTTAACATGCTACCTAGGTTGGTCATAACTTTCCTTCCAAGGAGTAAGTGTCTTTTAATTTCATGGCTGCAGTCACCATCTGCAGTGATTTTGGAGCCCCCAAAATAAAGTCTGACACTGTTTTCACTGTCTCCCCATCTATTTCCCATGAGGTGATGGGACCAGATGCCATGATCTTAGTTTTCTGAATGTTGAGCCTTAAAGCCAACTTTTTCACTCTCCTCTTTCACTTTCATCAAGAGGCTTTTTAGTTCCTCTTCACTTTCTGCCATAAGGGTGGTGTCATCTGCATATCTGAGGTTATTGATATTTCTCCCGGCAATCTTGATTCCATCTTGTGCTTCTTCCAGCCCAGCATTTCTCATGATGTACTCTGCATATAAGTTAAATAAGCAGGGTGACAATATACAGCCTTGACGTACTCCTTTTCCTATTTGGAACCAGTCTGTTGGTCCATGTCCAGTTCTAACTGTTGCTTCCTGACCTGCATACAGATTTCTCAAAAGGCAGGTCAGGTGGTCTGGTATTCCCATCTCCTTCAGAATTTCCCACAGTTTATTGTGATCCACACAGTCGAAGGCTTTGGGGTAGTCAATAAAGCAGAAATAGATCTTTTTCTGGAACTCTCTTGCTTTTTCGATGATCCAGCGGATATTGGCAATTTGATCTCTGGTTCCTCTGCCTTTTCTAAAACCAGCTTGAACATCTGGAAGTTCTCGGTTCATGTATTGCTGAAGCCTGGCTCGGAGAATTTTGAGCATTACTTTGCTAGCGTGTGAGATGAGTGCAATTGTGCCGCAGTTTGAGCATTCTTTGTCATTGCCTTTCTTTGGGATTGGAAGGAAAACTGACCTTTTCCAGTCGTGTGGCCACTGCTGAGTTTTCCAAATTTGCTGGCATATTGAGTGTAGCACTTTCACAGCATCATCTTTCAGGATTTGAAATAGCTCAACTGGAATTCCATCACATCCACTAGCTTTGCTTGTAGTGATGTTTCCTAAGGCCCACTTTACTTCACATTCCAGGATGTCTGGCTCTAGGTGAGTGATCACACCATCGTGATTATCTGGGGCGTGAAGATCTTTTTTGTACAGTTCTTCTGTGTATTCTTGCCACCTCTTCTTAATATCTTCTGCTTCTGTTAGGTCCATACCATTTCTGTCCTTTATTGAGCCCATGTTTGTATGAAATGTTCCCTTGGTATCTCTAATTTTCTTGAAGAGATCTCTAGTCTTTCCCATTCTGTTGTTTTCCTCTAGAAGCTCCCAGCGAATTCTCATGGAAAAGCACCTGTCAACCAGAAGTAGTGATGGAAACTTAGTCAAGGTCCTTTGAGTCATGGAAAGATTGTGTGTGGAGTCAAATTGTCTCTGGGTCTGGAACCCCATCTGTTACTGCTCTGGTTTCACCAAGGTTTGTGCCAAAGGTCACCTGGGTCTGTCCCACCCCATCCTTTGCTCAGTCATAGGCTGACAGAGTTTAGCATGAGAAAAATGAAGCAATCTGGAGAAATCTGTAAATATCTGGAAGCTCCAAGGTTGACACAGAAGGAAAAGTCTGGGAACTGATACACATCCATTGTTTAATGTCGCAGGCAATTAGTGATCAGGAGCAGCTGCTATGGTTAAACTGTTAAAAATTCTAAAGTAAGTGAAGCAGAACATATGGGGTAGGTTTTATCTCCAAAACACTGCTTTGAGGATAATATTGACATAATTTGCCTATCATATTTTCCCCTCTTTGAAATGATTTGCATAACATTTCCTAGAAATAGACTCCATATGTCTGTTAGCAATTGGTAGAGGAAGTGCAAACTCAAGCTCCTTGAAGGAGAGCCAGTTACAAGAGGAGTCATGAATCTAAGACTGGAGCCAGACTGTATTTCCCCTTCTTGGGAAAGGTAGAACATCAACAGAAAGTCAATAAAGGGACGAGGAGCTAGGAAATGGACAATTGGTGAATCTTTTCTATATGCTACCCACTGTCTGATACAGTGTTCTAGGTATTTATAAATAGCTCCATTTTATAGATTGGAAAACTGAGACTTAAACAGAGGAGGCAATTTGCTCAAGGTCACACAGATAGTACCAGATCCAGGATCCAGACCAGATTTTCTTGGCTGAAAAATAAACTTCAGACAAAAAACCCACCTCTGGATTTGGACAAGTGCAGTGATTCTCACCTGGAAAGCCCCCATCCCCTGGAGAAGGGAATGGCAACCCACGCTAGTACTCTTGCCTGGGGAATCCCTCGGAGAGAGGAACCTGTCGGGCTGAGGTCCACTGGGTTACAAAGAGTCAGACACCACTGAAGCAGCTTAGCACACACGGACAGTGATCATCAGTGTGGTCTAGTAGCTTAGACCTCACCTGAGAATATTCTATGAATATGAACCACTTTGTACATACAGAATTAAGGATTCTGAGGGGAAGCCCAGATGTTTGTTTTAACAAGCTCTCCAGGTAATTCTGGTGCAGGCTGCTGTTTTGGAATTGCCAGATAAGTGGGATTTAATCAATCATATAAAAGGAAGGTACTCAGGAATGCTACAGTGGGAGGATGTAGCTGGGAGGAGATAAAGAAATATAATACATGTTTTCTACACAAAGAATAGAAAACTTTTTGGGGGAAATAGATATAATTGGAACAACAACTCAATTTAGTGGAAGGGATACGAGCTAGATAAATAATTTGGAAGCTATGTTTCTAGTCCCAGATCTGATACTAATATTCAGGTTGGGTTTGAACAGGTTGTTTAACTTCTATATATTTCCTTTTGATCCCAATTAAAATGATACCAGCCCTGGTGGTAATAGTATATTTAGAAGACCAATTCTTTTACATTATTTTAGAGGTAGATAGGACGGTGACGAGACAAAAATGAGAAGTGTTAGAAAACCTGAAGTATCCCTTACAGATTGACATTCTAGTAGACTTTTGGTATTAGTAAACTGAAAGTACACAGTTATAGATGGCCGAGTCAATTATTCTCAAACATGATTTGCATCGAGGAGCTTAACACAAAGTAAAAAACATGCAGTCCCAGAGCACATCCCATGTATGGGGCATATATAGAGAGGAAAGGGGTGATTATAATCACCTTCAGATGATTCTAGCATGCTTCCAAAGTTGAGAATTATAGCTCTATGTAGGCAGCAAATCTAAATGAAGGGGAAATCTCAGTGGTCAACAATAGTTTGGGGATGGTGTATGGTGATTCTCTAGCCACCTGTCTTTAGTGACTCTCTCATCATTTATGGGGAACGTCTAGCTTACTTAGCCTGGAATTCAAGTCTTCTATGATTTACTTCCTGAGTACATTTCCTGCTTCCTGTTCCATTGATCACTTTCATAAACCTCTGCGTTAGCCAGATTAGACTACTTGCTTTTCTCCAGCTATCCCTAGGTTACACTTCCTCGATAGTTTTACTTGTGCTATTTCCTATGCCTGTTTTGTCGACTGGAAGTATATCCTCCCCCTGCAGCACAATTAAAGTGTCGTACCCTTCCTAAAGCCTTCCCTTGTGTCATCAGCCAGTGGGCAGCTCTGCTTCCTCTGATGGCATGTCACATTTGGATAGTGTATCTTTTTTTTTTTTTCTTTTACCTTTTTTTTTTTTTCACCTTCTTTTTTTTTTTTTTTCAATTATTTTATTAGTTGGAGGCTAATTACTTCGCAACATTGCAGTGGGTTTTGTCATACATTGACATGAATCAGCCATCTAGTTACATGTATTCCCCATCCCGATCCCCCCTCCCACCTCCCCCCCCCCACCCGATTCCCCTGGGTCCTCCCAGTGCACCAGGCCCGAGCACCTGTCTCATGCATCCCACCTGGGCCGGTGGTCTGTTTCACCATAGATAATATACATGCTGTTCTCTTGAAAATCCCACCCTCGCCTTCTCCCACAGAGTCCAAAAGTCTGTTCTGTACATCTGTGTCTCTTTTTTCTGTTTTGCATATAAGGTTATCATTACCATCTTTCTAAATCCATATATATGTGTTAGTATGCTGTAATGATCTTTATCTTTCTGGCTTACTTCACTCTGTATAATGGGCTCCAGTTTCATCCATCTCATTAGGACTGGTTCAAATGAATTCTTTTTAATGGCTGAGTAAATTCCATGGTGTATATGTACCACAGCTTCCTTATCCATTCATCTGTTGATGGGCATCTAGGTTGCTTCCATGTCCTGGCTATTATAAACAGTGCTGCGATGAACATTGGGGTGCACATGTCTCTTTCAGATCTGGTTTCCTCAGTGTGTATGCCCAAGAGTGGTATTGCTGGGTCATAGTGTCTCCTTTTGTACGTTGTCGACTATAGAACAAAGCACCTTGTCTCAAATAATTTCAGTCACAAAGGCAATGCACTTCAATCCTGAGGTGTGATGGCTGTAGGTCAGTTCATTTAATAGCCCAACGACGTCATAACAGATGCAGGTCTTTCCACCTTCCCCATCATCCAGCCTGGCTCTAGTCCCTTGGTAAATCTAAAACAGCCACCATGGTTCTAAATGTCACTTACAGACATAAATACAGCCAGTGTGTGAAAAGAGCTTTTGTTGACCTTGGTTTCTTTTTAAGAACAAGGAAACATTTCCAAGAATCTGATCTTAAGACTTTTTCTCATGTTTCATTGGCCAGCATAATGTCACATGCCCATTCCTAAACCAGTCACTGACAAGGAGAATGCAGTTTCAAGGCCCAACTCATTGAAACACATGTTTAGTAGAAGGATCCTGAACAAAACTGGATTGCTCTTAGAAAGGAGGAATAATAGATGCTGATGAAAGGTGCTTGGCTTAGCTGTTACTCCTTCTCTAAAGCAATAGGCCCTCTCAATATACATGACGATTATCTGTTCCCATGTTTAATTCCCCTATTAAACGTGTCTCCTTGAGGACAGGTTTTTGTTTTATGTTTAATGGCATGAGTTCTAGAGTCAGACTAATCTGGGTTGAAACTAATGTGGTAAACTCATTCCAATTTGCCTAAGACTTTCCTGATTTGGGGGGCTTCGTTAAAGTACCTACCTGCTAATGCAAGAAATATAAGAGATGTGGGTTTGATCCCTGGGTCGGGAAGATCCCCTGGAGGAGGGCATGACAACCGACTCCAGTATCCTTGCCTGGAGAACCTCGAGAACAGAGGAACCTGGTGGGCTACTGTCCATGGGGTCACAAAGAACTGGACATGACTGAAGTAACTTAGCATGCACACACTTCCTGATTTTGGTACCCAAAGTCACATATCCAGAGAAGCCCATTAGCCCCCGGTAAACCATGACAACTGGTCACCCTAGTTGAAATCTCATCTCTGTCATATACCAGATGCACAATCTGGAAGTCAGTTTTGTTCAAGACCTACTGCTTGAATGCCCACCAAATGCCAGGCGCTGTTTGAGAAAGCTCGCCTTGTTTCTCTGACCACGCTGGCACCGGCCCTCTCACTTCCCGCAATCTTGCTAGTGTTGCCCCAGGACGGCCTGGTGTGTGACCCTCTCTCTGCCCCGCATCACTCAGAGATGATGTCAGAGGAAGCCTGGCCGCCTGACGAATAGGGCTTGGGAAATCCCCAGGAGTTTGCAGACACTGTTTCTGGCTTGAAAAACAAAAACACCCACAAAACAGCCAAGGGTCCCAATCTACTCAGGGAACATGCTGTCCCCTCCTGTTTGCAGGGCCATTTCTTGGACAAGCAGTGGCTCTGTTTGCTGGACTTTTGGCCCCGTGCAGTCACTGTGAGGCAAGGCACATCTCATATAAACAGGCCAGTGAAATGAGGTAATTGCGGCTTTCGATGAATGCTATTTCTGTCTCCTGGGCGATGCTGCTTGGGATGGGAAGAGCGAGAGCGAGTGGATATGACACGCTGTGGCTCTCCTCACAGAGTGGAGACAGATAACCCCGGGGTGGGGAAGCCGCCTCCTGTTTCTCCTCCTAATGATGAGTGAATACCATACACACTTTCAGAAAAGACCTGCTCCATGTTGGAAATCCCTTCCGAATGCCAGAACCTTTCCATTTGGGCAACGAGGCTGTCCTTAAATGTGACTTAAGAGGGCTGTACTGAACATAACATGCGCCAAGCCTGTTACAGATGTCATCATTTCCTCTTCACAAAGTTCCTCAGAAATAGGTACAATTAATATTCCAGCTATGGAGAAGAGCAAGGGATGACTCAGAACGGTGGGGTCCTCCGGTCACAGCACTGACATGAGCAAGGCCGGCGTAAACCTCTTTCCATAGCGAGAGCTGTTCCATTGCACCACTGCTAATTTTAGCCATTTGCGTTGAATTTTTGTTGGATTTTGTCCTTTTGTGCGACGTTGAAATGGGAAACAGAAAACAAGATTTCTTTTTAACACTCTTCATAGCCACGTTCTGTACCCAAGTACTGTGACAACTTTGGCTGTTTGACCTAGAACCCACGTTTTTTCCATGCTTGGATTGTGGGTTTTCTTTTTTTTTGTTGTTGTTGTTGTTCCTTTTATCTTCACCCTATAGTATTCAGTTTCACAACACTTGTTGGCGTTATCAGTGCATCTGCTTCTCAGATTTCCTTACCACCATTTCTCATTAAATGTTTAGTTTTGTATGTTTAAATAAATCACCCAAATAGTTGCATAACATTAAATTGTTGTTGTTGTTGTGTGTGTGTGTATGTGTGTGTGTGTGTGCATGCTAAGTTGCTTCAGTTGTGACTGACTTTGAGCAACCACATGGACTGTAGCCCGTCAGGCTTCTATGTCCATGGGATTCTTCAGGGAAGAATATTGGAGTGGGTTGCCATTCCCTCCTCCCAGGGACCTTCCTGACCCAGGAATCAAACCAATGTCTCTTTTATCTTCTGTATTGGCAGGCAGTTCTTTACCACTAGTGCCACCTGGGAAATCCTTAAATTGTTATATAAAGTGTAAATAAACTCTTCTGTAACCTGAGGGGCTATTTTATGGCTACAAGATGGAGATATGGTTTAAAAGGCACTTTGGGTTATCTTGCGGAAGATGTGTCTGGTTCAGATGTGTCTGGTGAAGAATGAGCTTTTGGGAATGAGAGAAAGGTCCATCATAGTCTAACGCAGAAAACTTTGGCATTCATTTAGCCTTCCAAGATTTAGTTTCCTTATCAGAGATATGAGAACTATGCACGTGATGTTTGCATGTATTGCACAATATGGTGTATGAGGAGAAACATTCAGTAAAGTGTCTGATGTCTTGTGCAAGCTCTGTCAATGACAGCTATGCCTTATTATTGAGGATTGCTATTTACACTTTTATGTCAGTTACATGCCTTTCATGGTCTGTTCTCCAGGTCGCGGACTGTGTTAGAATTTGTTATCTTTGAATAAGTGAGATATTGTGCTTATCAATGTATCTCCACGTCCATAGCACCATTTCCATAAAGACTTTCTGTTCTTTATTTCCCATGCTCTTTCTCCTCCAGGGAGAGGTGGAGGTAACCACTGTGCTATCAGTTATGGTAATCGGATGACCAGAGTGCAGCCTTCAAGCTTCACAGGTGCTCAGCATTCAGTCTCTAATCTTTTGCCATATTGCCATTTCCCCTCACTTCTCTGCTCTCTTCAACTCCTCAGCCTCACTGATTTCCCAATGCTGAGCAATTTACGAATCTCTTTTATTTCCTGACTTTTTCTAACCGTGTCCTTAGGGTCTCACCTTCCACTACAAGGAGTTAATCAAGGTACTTTGATAGACAAACCTTTCCCACCCCAGGAGGATATTATGGCAGCTGTTAGGTTAATGTATCTATTTCTTCCCCCTATAATTAGAACAGAAGGATGTACATAATCCAAGAGGTTACTGACTGTCTGAGCCACATGGAGAGGCAGGTGGGGAGGTTAGAGCAGGCTTCACTAAGCATGTGTCATTTGTGCTGTTGGAGCTGAACCTTGAAGGATGAGCTAGCCAGGGAGTCAGCCCTAGGTCAGTGCTATTTCAGGTCACAATGAGACAGACCCAATTAGGTGAGCTCCCAGCGTGCTCAGAGGGAACATTCACCACCAGCAAGGACCATTAGAGTTAAAACAAGTTGCAAAATCAGGGAAGGACTCCTGAAGGGGGAGGAGGGGAGGTGTTTCTGGACATTTGTTCTGAGTTGGAAAACAGTGTTCGTGTGTTCATTAAAACAGCATCAAACAAAAGACCCTCCAGGAAGTCCCAGTAACCAAGGTTATCAGTATTAAGAAGGCAGAGCCCTAGTCCCTGGGTAGCCGTTCTATCATGAAAAAGCCTCATTTAGAAATATTGATGAATTGATCTATATCATGTTTTCCTTTTTAATGCTTAAAACACTGGCGGTGTGTTTACATAATTGGAAGGAGGAGGCAGGAAATGGAAGGAAAGCCATATTATTCACTTCAAAAGTGCTTTTGGATGAGCAAAATGAGGGCAAAACCTTGCAAAGAAGGTTTTCAAGAGTTTTGTTCATAGAAGCACCAGACTGGAAGAAGGAAGTTTTATATTTGGTGTGCGCTTAGTCATTCAGTTGTGTCCGACTCTTTGTGACCCCATGGACTGTAGCCCACCAGGCTCCTCTGTCCATGGGGATTCTCCAGGCAAGAATACTGGAGTGGGTTGCCATGTCCTCCTCCAGGGGATCTTCCCCACTCAGGGACTGAACCCAGGTCTCCCACATTGCAGGTGGATTCTTTACCATCTGAGCCACCAGGGAAGCTTTGGAGAGGATATCAAAGAAAACTCTTTGGAGAGCATATCAAAGTAAAGCTCGAGAGGTGAAGCAGCCAAGGACAGACCTATCCCTGTAAGTCTGGCACTGTGTCCATGTCAGCCAAACAGCAGACATTAAGAATACTCAGGTCCAGATTCTCTCTTACCCATCTCCCCTCACTCTCACTCTACTAGTTCTTTAAGTTATTGCTCCTAAATATGTCTTTATTCTGTTGAATTCACTCTCCCTAATGCTACTACCCTGGTCCAAGCACATGTATATTTTTGCTTTATTGCTCCAGCTTATTTTTTAAACTTTGACTTGCACTCAGAGGATTCAAGGATCTTGTTAAATTGCAGATTCTGATTCAGTAGTGCTGAGACAAGGCCCAGGATTCTGCATTTCTGACAGACTGTCAAGTGATGCCTTGGTGGCTGGTTGGAGAACTACACTTAGAGAAGTGATATATTAGAGACAGAAACAGGTCATGAACCCTCCGTAATTTATGTTCTTACACTACCCCAGGCAACCTTCTAAAAGGTTTTGGAAGTAGACTTTATCTAGAAACAAGGGCTGCTGGATGGAATTAAAGCAAAATCTTACTGTCTGGAAGATGATTCTGGCATCAAGAGCTGTTGAACAATAATTTGGATGGTATTATGAGATGAATATCCTTCATTATCGGGCTTTCCTGGCGGCTCAGCCATGAAGAAATCTGCCAGTGCAGCAGATGCAGGTTTGACCCCTGGGTCGGGAAGATCCCCTGGAGAAGGAAATGGTAACCCACTCCAGTATTCTTGCCTGGGAAACCCCATGGACAGAGGAGCCTTGCAGGTTACAGTCCATGGGGTTGCAAAGAGTCGGACATGACAGTGACTAAACAGTAGCACCCTTCATTATAAATATTCAAGAAAAGAGAAAGCAGTATTTTTCTGTCATTTTATTTGATTGGCCAAAATGTTCATTTTAGTTTTTTGTAAGATGGTATGGAAAACCCAAACAAACTTTTTGGCCAACTCATTACTATGAACATTTCAAACATAATTCTTGATTCTACAATTAGCATCTTACTATATGCTTGCTTTATTCATCCATCCCTCTGTTTATCTGACAATACAATATTGTTTTTTATGCCTACATAGCCTTTACTGAAGTTCAGTATTTGTTTATTTTTTGTGGGATGAAATTTACATGCAGTGGATGCACAAATCCTAAGTTACTATTTGATGAGGTTTGACAAATGCATATACCTTTGTGACCCAACCATCTATCCAGATATGAAACAGTACCCTCACACCAAAATTTTTTCATCCCACTCCACAGTCTTCACTCCTATCATCCTAAATGCAACTATTTTTCCTAATGGGTTTTGCCATAGTTTAATTTTGCTTCTTCTAGACGTTCACATCAGTGAGATTAGGAATTATTTACTCTTTTGTGTGAAGCTTCTTTTACACTAAGTTTTTGAGATTCATCTGTGTCATTACATAGTTAAGAGGCATACAGTAATTAAGATTTCTGTAGTGCTCACTTCAGCATCACATATACTAAAACTGGAACGACACAGAGAAGATCAGCATGTCCCCTGCACAAAGATGACATGCAAATTTGTGAAGCATTCCATATTTTTGTGTATACCTATGGCTGATTCATGTTGAGGTTTGACAGAAAACAACAAAGTTCTGTAAAGCAATTATCCTTCAATAAAAAAATAAATTAAAAAAAAAGATTCCTATAGTGTAAGTCTGTAATTTGTTCTTTCTCTTTTATGGCTTTTTAAAGAATCTGAGATATGATTAATATAGCATAAACTCACCCCTTTAAAGTATACACATTAGTGGTTGTTAGTATATTCACAGGGTTGTATAACCATTGCTGCGTCTGCTGCTGCTAAGTTTTACCACTATCTAATTCCAGAAAATTTTCATCACCACCAAGAGAAATCCCGTACACACTGGCAGTTACTCCTCAATTCTTCTTTTCGTCCCAGTTCCAGTTCCAGTTCAGTCGCTCAGTCGTGTCCGACTCTTTGCGACCCCATGAACCTCAGCATGCCAGGCCTCCCTGTTCATCACCAACTCCCAGAGTTCACCCAAACCCATGTCCATTGAGTCGGTGATGCCATCCAACCATCTCATCCTCTGTCGTCCCCTTCTCCTCCTGCCCTCAATCTTTCCCAGCATCAGGGTCTTTTCCAATGAGTCAGCTCTTCGCATCAGGTGGCCAAAGTAATGGGGTTTTAGCCTCAGCATCAGTCCTTCCAATGAACACCCAGGACTGATCTCCTTTAGGATGGACTGATTGGATCTCCTTGCAGTCCAAGGGACTCTCATGAGTCTTCTCCAACACCACAGTTCAAAAGCATCAATTCAAAAGCACAATTCAAAAGCGCTCAGCTTTCTTTATAGTCCAAATCTCACATCCATACATGACTACTGGAAAAACCATAGCCTTGACTAGACAGACCTTTGTTGACAAAGTACTATCTCTGCTTGTCAATATGCTGTCTAGGTTGGTCATAACTTTCCTTCCAAGGAATAAGTGTCTTTTAATCTGCTCACCCCATTCTCTGGCAATCATTATTCTACTTTATATCTCTATGAATTTGCCTATTCTGGACATTTCATATCATATTCTCTATTATGAACTTATCACAGTGTTTTTTGTTTTTTTTCCTCCATCCTCCTATTGATATAAACCTGGGCTATTCCCAGATTTGGGCTATTTTGACTAAATCTTCTCTGAATATTCATGTAAAAGATATTTTTTGGGCATATGATATTATTTTCTTAGGCCAATGCCTATGATTAGGATTACTGGTGGATAGTATTGTTAAATGTTTAGTTCTGTAAGAAACTTCAACAAGTATTTCCAAAGTGGTCATACCATTTTACATTTCCATGAACATTGTATGAGAGTTCCAGTTGCTCTACATGGTCAGCCATCTGGTGTTGTCAATTCTTTTTTTTTTTTCCTTTGAATTTGGGATATTCTGGTGGGTACAACAATATTTAAGAGGCAGGTAAAAGTTAAGATTCCTTTAGTTTTAAGAGCTTAGACAGGAATGTCTCCACAGAGCTCAGAGCTTCTGGGGTTCCAAACCAAGTTATACACATCCTTGTGTTAGCTTTATATTACTGCCATTAAAAAAGAAAAACAAAACAAAAAACTACCACACACAGTGAAGTAAAACAGCACATATTTATTATCTCACTGTTTTCTGGGCCAGAAACCTGGGTTCACTCAGCTGTTCCTCTGTCTTCAGTCTCACAATGCTGAAATCAACCTGGAGGAGGAAATCAACCTCAACAGGAGGCTCCAAGGAAGAATTCATGTAGGTTGTTGGCAGAGTCCACGCTCCTTAAGGTAAGAACAAAAGTTCCTGTTTCCTTCCTGGCTGTTAGCTGGGGGCCACTATGAGTTCTTCAGGACCTCTTTTTAGCCCCCATACCTGCCCCCTCCATACAGAAGCCGGCTGTTGGGGATTATACTCGCACTTGCAATCACCCTTTCTTCCCCTTCCACCTCAGCTCCTCTGCTTCTACCTGGAAATGTTCTCTGCTTTTAAGAGCTCATGTCCTTAAGACCAGCCTGGATAAATCAGGATTATCTTCCTATCTTAATATGTGTAACCTCAGTCACATCTCCAGAGTCTCTTTTGCCACGTAATGTAACATATTCACATGACTCAGGGATTAGGACACGGACGTCTATGTGGAGCCATTATTTTTCAACCACAGCTCCTTTAAGTGACAAATGCCCAGACCTCTGGTAGATGACAAGCTTTGGAGTCTGAGGTTTCACCTTCCACACTGTTACAGTTTTTCCCCCCTCTGTCAACATTTTGTCAACTCTGATTAAATGCTTCTGGTATTTTATATAACCCGATCAAAAACAGATCAACATGGACTATTTCAGTTTCACTTGGTAGTTTTAAAGTGTTCATAGCATTGGTGTAAGAATTCAATGAGATTTTTTATTTTTTGGTTCCCAAAGGATTTTATTTTATGTTTATTTTTATACAAGGAGCAAAAATAACATATTAAGTATCATTAAGAACATTTTTTTCAAAGACTCTGAACTTCCAAGTCAGTGATAGAGAGAAAGAGAGAAGGAAGAAGTTTTAGTGTGTATTGCTAAGCAGCATATAGACATGTTTTTAAGGCATCTTATTGTTGGCAGTGTTTTTCATGAGCACCCTATGAAACATGTTGTTTAACCCCTAAAGCAACCTTGTTCATGTGTCTAGAAAGGATAGGAAATGCTTGTGCTGGTAGTCAGTTTCTATGAATAATTATTTTTTGAGCTATTTAAAGAATATCCCTCAAGACTCACAGTGCCTTGTTGGATTTTTTCCATGAAATAGTCGTTATTTAACATGAATAAGAGAGAATGTCTTTTTTTAATTTCAATTTTTGTTAGGGTAGAGTTGCTCTACAATGTTGTGTTAGCTTCTCCTATACAACAAAGTGAAGCAGCTATACATATATAAATATCCCCTCTTTTTTGGATTTCCTTTCCATGTAGGTCCCCACAGCTAATTAATGCAAGGAAAAGCATGTGGAATAGTGCTTGCCACAAAGTAACTGCTAAGGAAACTTCACGTGGGCCAGCCACGTCACCATCCCTGCTCAAGCCTCAATTTTCTCTTGATTATGATGCTTGTGTTGACTTGTCTTTGCTTTCCCACCTGCTCTCTGACCTGAGAGACAGACCTCTACATGACAGATCAGTGAGGTCCCCTGCCCACTGATGTTCAGTTGGATTTGGCCCCTGGGAGGAACAGGTGAGAGATTGAAGGGAGAGAGATGACTGAGACAGGCATTTTATTCTTTTGCTCCTTGTCAAGTCACATACGAGCAGTGAGTGACTGGTCATTCATCCAAAGCCCACCACCAGGTTCAGAGCTCATGTCCCACTACCATAGGCTATTCCCTCTAGACTCTAATAACACTGTTCTCTTACTCTTCCCATCAGGCCAAGGGTGCTAGTAGCTTCCACTATTGCTTGTCTTGTGGAGCTGCACCATCTCTTGTTGATTTCTCTGACATTGATCATGCCTTCATAAATCATCTCTTCATTAACCACTCCTGACTTATCCTTCTTTTTGCACCAAGTTACTCTACATACTCGTCCATGTGGTGTTGTCATTTTTTTTTTTAATTTGAGCTATTCTGATGGGTCCAGCAATATTTAACAGGCATAAAGTAGCAAAGATCCCTGTAGAATGAGGAGAGAAAAAATGGAAATGTACTGGACCATTTCTGTAGACCCTTATCTATTTAGAATGTTGTAATTCCTTGGTCCTCAGGATGCATGAACTCTTCACAATTTGAATTTTATTGAGTGGTTAGTTTTTGTGGAAATGTTGAAGAATGTGAAGTAAACACACATCAAGTCTTTGAGAGTCTCACTCTTTCAACGATTCATTTAAAAATATTAAATTGTGAACATGTCAAAGAGAGATGAATGTCTTAGCCTTCTTATGTCTTCTTATCACCTCCTTTAAAATGACCAATTCCCTTTTTCTCTGAAATATTATGTCAAGGAAGAGGAGACATATAATGAATATTTATTATCTGCTGAGTGATTTAAACACATCTCTTCAACAGTCCTTCCAGGAACCCTTAATAGAAGGGATTAGATCCTTTTATCAAATGAGGAAACTGAGGCTCATAGGGATAAAATAACTTGTTCCAAATTTGTGATGTTACTGAGAATTCAGGTTCAGATCTCTTTTTTCTGTCCCTTTCTTTTAACTAAGCTGTCTTTAAGTCCTCAGTTATTAGGATGGGGATTCAGTGACCCTTGCCTTAAAATCAGAAAGGGACCCAACACTCAGATGCAGCCAAGATGATTTGGATAAATGAATGAATGATTGAAGCAATCGGTAAATGAATCAAGCAAATTTTTGCAGATTGGTTTCACTTTCATAAAGAAGTCAGAGACAGTCATAGGTTGATATAAAAGGAGGCCAAAGCCAGGATATTGGCTGGAAATCTTGGGTGGGAGTGTCTCCAGGAAGATGAGGTACTTGATGCAAACAGAGTTCAACAAGCCTCTGCTGCTGCCCTCTGAGCTCTTTCCTATTGCCTGGCACAGAATGTTCCCATGGAGAGAACTGCCCCTGTTTCAGCATTCTTTGGGATTACATCTGTTGTCAGGTGGATTGACAAGGATTAGGTTTGTTCTATGGTTATGAAGACAATGCCAGGACAAGACACAGTTCTCACCTAGAATGATAGCATCCCAGAAACACAAGGAGGTTCTCAAAGGGAACAGGTCTTCTTTTCTGAGTAGTGGCCATTTTAATAACATGTATGATGTTTTCCATAGATTATTGTATTTACGCTTCATTACTGTTGTATGAAGCAAATATTATTAAACCCACTTACAGACTGAAAAATAGACTCAAAGTCCACATGATCCAAGGTCACATAATGGATAAGTAGCTGAATTAGAACTGAAAAGCAGATAGGTCTGACTTAAAATGCCTTCATCTTTACCCTCAGAATACCACAACAGTTAGTTGGGTTTATTAGTGTTTTGGTTTAAACATTATGTTCTGTCAATCACTTTGGCATTTCTTATAGAACTTAATTCTCTTTCTGAACAAATAATGCTTTGATGACTGGCTTATTTAAAATGTATTTCCTCACTGTCTTCTTTGTCATTCTTTTAATTCAAATTTATATTTTCTTTCTCTGAAATCCAAAAGTGCATCTAACTAGCATGGTGTATTAGCCAGGGTATTTTAAGTTAGAAAATGGAGGCCAAGTCCCAAACCACAATTTACCTGTGTAACCTTGGGTGAATAATTTCAGTGATCTGAGTATCAGCTCGATAACCTATCAGACAGGGGGTTATTATACCTGTCAAACCTAGTTCAAGGGACTTTGGGAAATCAAATTAGATAATGGATGTGAAAGTAGTTTGTAAACTATAAAGTGCTGTAAGGATGGTGTAGGTTATTTATGTGTGTGTTCTCTCTCCATCTCCCACCTATCCTATGAATTAGGTAGGACAAATATGCTCACCTAACTGAAAGCAGGAGATTGAAGGCAGGAGGAGAAGGGGATAACACGGGATGAGATGGTTGGACGGCATCACTGACATGATGGACTTGAGTTTGAGCAAGCTCCAGGAGTTGGTGATGGGACAGGGAAGCCCGGCGTGCTGCAGTCCATGGGGTTGCAAAGATTCGGACACGACTGAATGACTGAACTGAACTGAAATATGCTTATTTTATTTGTAGATTTCTTCCTTCCTTCCTTCCTTTCCTTCCTTTGCATTTTCCTCCCTCTCTACCTCCTTCCTTTTCTCTGTTTCTTGAACAAATCCCTCTTTTAGGTCTTATCATGAACTTGGCACTGTGACACAGCACACAGGGCCAACTAAGTCATTTGTAACCTGGTCACAGAGCGGCCTCAAGCTAGGCACGAAGAGGAGACAGGTTATGTGATGGAAACAAGGGAGGAGAAGTGGAACAGCTGAAGAACCAAGCTGGAACCCTCAGTTTAAAATTCCAAGATAGTGTCCTCTCTATCTATCTACCAGGTTCATCTGGGAAAATTACCACTTTGAAGCCAATGTTTCCAAGAGCAGAATCTGGCTTAAAGGAAGAAGAACCCCCTGAGAGTGAACTGAACTTGTATACGTGCAGAGCATCATGGTGTCTTTTCATGTTCCCCCGCATACCTTTATTTCATATATTGGAACAAAAGACCTAGAAAAATGCTTTGTCCCAGATAATAGAACTAGAAAATGGCATACCTCTGTCCCCACTCCAGGCCAGCTGTGTTTCTAATGTTAAAAGGCAGAGGCATCTTTAAACAATATATAGAAGTTAAGTGAAAGCAACAGGTTAGATTTGATAAGCAAGTAGACTCTGTCCTTTATAGTGCTAAGGCCTCTACCCTTTTATGTCTGCTCTGTTAATACAGCCTGGGATGACTGTTAATATGACCATTTAACCAATGTTTCCCTTCTGTGGAGCTGTTCCATTTGGTACCTGTCTGGGGATGAATTACATAGACCTGTCCGTGTCCTCTGAAATCGTCTAAAGCCTTCTCTTCAAGTTGAACAGAAACTCGCTTCGGCTCAAAGGAGCAGCCTATGGAAAATTCCTGACACTGTATGTTCTCGTAATTTTTGGAACACTGTAAATATTTGAGTCAGTAGATCTTAATCCATAAACACAGCTGTACTTAAAAAACCCTGATGGAGAGTTATTATAATTTAAACAATTGGGTAACAAAACAAATCAATGTTAATCATTTTCGTTTTCTAAGGACAATGGACTCAGACTTCTCATAAAACTGACATGATGAGCTTCGCAATTGCATCCACAAATAAACTTACAAATGCTAAGATAAACCATTCTCAACTTTTAAGAACATTATAAAAAGAAAGTGAGGTGGGGGAGGGCCAGGAAAGAGGAGAAAAACAAAACAATTTTGAGCAGGACCAAGACTCTCATAGCCGTATTTCACACGAGGCCTCCAAAGATAAACATGAAGGGAGAAACTGTCTCTGGGCTTGTCGTTTCTCGGTCTGAATTACGTTATGAATCACCATTGTTCAGGGATTATTCTTGTTTCTATCAGAGCTACCTTTGGCTCTCTTCAGACTTCTTTGCTGTAATTTATAGAAAGTACTCAGGATAGTCAATTAATTTCCGGAAGATATGCTAAGCTCTTATTTGTCAAGCATTATGGCAGGTGCTGAGGTTGACGTGAAGAGTTAGATATAGCCCCCAGCCTCAAAAGGATTATAGTATAGAATCAGAGACAAAAAAAATGTTCATAAATGAACTTTTTGATAAATGAATAAACCAATGTTTCACATGAGAATGGCGGGGGTGGGGGGGATACAGAGACGCTGGAGGACAGTTCTAGCTGGAAATGTTGGTGTTTAGGGATAAGGTTGGATGACCATTGGAGCCTTCATGGAAGAAGACACAGTTATGCTGAAGATGTAAAAGTAAGCATCGTTTGGGGATGAGGGCAGGGAAGGATACAACCAGAGGGAGCTTTTTGATCAAAAGAGCAGTACTAGCAAACGAAGTCAATCCTTTGGCTCAAGTTTAGGGAAAATAAAGGAGACCAGGGGCTTCCTCGGTGGCGCTAGTGGTAAAGAACCTGCCTGCCTGTGCAGGAGACATAAGAGATGTGAGCTCAATCCCTAGGTCAACAAGATCCTCTGGATGACAGAATGGCAACCCACTCCAGTATTCTTGCCCAGAGAATCCCATGGACAGAAGAGCCTGGTAGGCTACAGTCCGTTGGGTCACACAGACTCAGACTTGACTGAAGTGATTTAGCATGCACACATGCAAAGGAGACCCATACCTGGCAATGCTGACAAGGGCAAAACGCGAACAGTGTGAAGGGCCTGGGATTTCAGGCTTGGGAGTTGAGCTTCGAACCTCCTCTATAGTTGATTGGGAAGCATAACCTAATTTTGGTAAAGACTTAAACAACACTAGGATATAAAAAGATTCATCTGGGAAAATATAACCATAAATCGAGATAGGAAAAAAAAAAGGTGAAGAGACCTAGGGAAGGTTCTGAGACCTTGAATCATGACAATAGCAAGTAGATGGAGAGAAAAATTGATGGGAGAGGTATTTGAAGGGTAAACTTGGAATGATTTGCTGAGAGATTGTATAAGAGGAAAGCCAGGTTTTATAGACCAAATAGAGACAAAAGGTTTCAATTGAGAAAGATTTAGGATTAGAACATTTAGCATTTGAATTCATGCCAAAGTGCTATTGGGGTTTTGAGCTATTATTTTTCTACATATAAATAATAAGACCTTGTCTTCCTCTGGAATTTTAATGAATGTCCTTTCACTTCCTTCTGGTCTCCTCATTTCCTACAAAACTGGGCAGCATGGATGTCATGATCTTAGCTCTGCAAGGATCCACAGGGAACGGGCAGTCTAGGGTATTCTCTCATTTGCTTTGTTTCATGTGACTACATTAGCTAATCTGAGAGGAGAATACATGGATAAGGTCTTCTTGTCCTTCCTTTACAGAAGACAGAGCAGCGCTGAACAATAAACACCTGAGTGACTAGCCTTGGGGCACATATTTAGAGGCAGAATGAAGATTAAGCATTGGTGTGAGTGGTGAGGATGGAAAGGAACTGAAGAGGAACTGCAGATAAAACTGACCAAAGAAGAAGAAGCCTAGACAAGTAAGACTTGGGTTCCTTTTCAGTTATTATCATCAAGTAGCTAAGTGACAGTTGAATTGCTTCAACTTTCTGACAATCAGCTTTCTGATACCGGTATGCTTTGTAAAAGAGACTTTGGAATATATATATATATATATATATATATATATATATATATATACATATTTTTAATTTTGACATTCTTCCTGAGATCACCAGGTGTGTATAGCCTAACAATGTAGGATAATTTTCCTTTATATGATAGTATCAGTGATTATCTAAACTTAAAAGCATGGAATGGAGCAAAGGTTAAGATCTTTTACTCAATAACCTAGGGCCTGTTCATATACTGTGTGTGTGTGTGCTAACTCTCTTTAGTCATGTCTGACTCTTTGCAACTCTAAGGTGTCTCTGTCCATGGGATTCTCCAGGCAAGAATACTGAAGTGGGTTGTCATGCCCTCCTCCAGGGGATCTTCCCGACCCAGGATTGAACCCGTATTTCTTTCATCTCCTGCATTGGCACGCAGGTTCTTTACCAACAGCACCACCTGGGAAGCCCTTTCATATACTGCTTCATACAATTATCTTAACGCCCCATCAAACAGATGAGAAGACTGAGGCCCAGGTACACGAATATCCCATTTCCCATAATGCCTCTCCTTCAGTAGAGGAGTCTGAGGAGTGAACAAAGAGAAACACTTTAGTGGGTTCTTCTGGGTCAACTGCACATTGAACTTTGCATTTACTAAGATGGTACTGTAGATGAGGCTCTACTCAGCAGTGGCCCCATAAACACAAACACAGCGCCGGACAAGAGTCTAGCACTCTTTAGCTCACCTCTAAGGCGCTGCAAGGTCTGAACACTGCCTAGATGTCCTGCCTCAACTCTTCGCGCTCCCCTCACTTCACCCTGATTCCCACAACCACAGCTGAAGTTCCGCCAATGTTCTCTCATATGTGAGATCTGCTCTTTGATTTTTTGCTCTTTCTAGAACCAATTTTGCTCTTTTCATCTGGCTGAAATCTAGTTATCCTTCAAATGGTAGCTACACCCAAAAAGTCATCCTAATTCTCCTACACAGATTTAGGATGGCTTTTCTTGGCTCAACTGTAAAGAATCTGCTGCCAATGCCTGCTAATGTAGGAGATGAGAGTTTGATCCCTGGGTTGGAAAGATCTCCTGGAGAAGAAAATGGCAACCCACTCCAATATTCTCATCTGGAAAATCCCATGGATTCCTCAGCCTGACAGGCTACAGTGAATGCAGCCACAAAGTCAGACACAACTGAACAACTAAACAACAACAACAATTTCCCTACACACTTTAGGTCCCCAAGTAAAATTTTTCTTTGTGCTTCTCTTTTACACAATGCTTGGGACGCTCAAATGTTTGTAATTCTGCATTATTATGTGACTTCCTCTTTTGACTCTAATCTTATTAAAGGCAGAAAACCAACCCTTACCGTCCTCTCTTACTCCTCCTCCTCTTCTTTCCCCTTCTCTTCCTCCTTCCTTTTCTTCTTCTGTCTCTCTCTCTCTCTCTCTCTCTATATATATATATATATATGGTATGTATAGTAGAGTCGCAAAAATACTTACTGACTCTCTGAATGACACATTCAATACACAGCACAAAATGTGACTACGCCCAAATACTGAGGCACAGTTTGCTGGGTGGTAGCAAGCTGGGGAACCAGTAAAGTCTCCTGGAAAATATGTTGAAGTTAGTTGGAGAAACAGGGGCCAAAAAGCAATAAGCACAGTGATCGAGCTATTACAGCTAATAATTGCAACAGTTAATTAGATTCAAAATCAATATGAGGCCTTTTGTGTAGATTCCTGTTTCCTTCATCCCATGTGTGTCCCGGAACCAAGTCCTAGCCTCCTGTCTCTCTGTTCAGTGCTCTCACTATTACCCCCTACAT
Source organism: Cervus canadensis (assembly GCF_019320065.1). Taxonomy (NCBI): domain Eukaryota; kingdom Metazoa; phylum Chordata; class Mammalia; order Artiodactyla; family Cervidae; genus Cervus; species Cervus canadensis. The sequence goes on along the minus strand of NC_057415.1, from coordinate 36,737,844 downwards.
CCATGACTATTCTAATAGGGATATAGAAGTGAGGGATCACTGCAGGGTAGACCAGATATCCACAGAGAATCTAAAGTTGGCAGTTAAGTCTTGACTTTGCTTCAGCCGGGACTTCAGTGTCCACAGAGATGAGAACATTAGAAAGGCTGAGTGCAGAAGGGGCCATGCAATAGGCCTGAGTTTGTAAAAGGAGGAGGTGTAGGATGTTGACAGCATTTCATAACATGCCCAGAGGTACATATCTCAGACCTACCCAGAGGCTCTATGGCCAAGCCAATTCCCAGAAGACCCAGTTCTAAACTCTTTTCAACTTGTGGCAGCTTTGCTCTTTCTTCCTGCAGACCTGGCTGGGCCTCACCTGAGGAAGAAAACCATTCAGAAGCTACAAACCCTTTCATCCCTCAAACATGCAACTAATCCATGTCACTCAAGGCCAAGCCTTTTCCCACCACCGAGATTAAAGAGGACTGTCCAAATCCATCCCTACCCTTTGGCACTTCCATCCTTTATTTCTCTGCATCACTGCCTCTCCATCTCTGTAAATCACATTGGAAGACTTCATCTTCTCTCCCTTGTCACGGACTCCAGATTCTTTTTTGGATGCCAAGTTGTGGTCTGGGACGCTAAGCGATGCTGCCATTTTCCTTCTGAAACAGCACGTTTAATTCATGCACTGTTAATGGGGTGAATTCAAGTGAATAAAAAGCTATTTATTATCAAGTTTAGCTTTGGGATTTGGGGAAGAAGGAAAATTGCTCTTTTATCTTTTAAGTCTTCTTCTTGGATTTTGTATTAATTTTCTCTCTGTTATTTGATCCAACACATGCATGTATGAGATGCTTAACTAATTTTGCAATGGGAAAAATCCAAAGATAATCTCAGAGCACAGAGAGGAAAGTGGTCTGTGTAGCACAGACTGTAGCACAATGAACATAGTCCTGGTTTAAGAGTCAGAGCAAGATATGAGCCATTCTGTACTTGTCTTCAGTGTTTTTCTACCTGTAAAATAAGAAAATTAAATATGAGACAATGTAAAAGTTGAATTAACACATCTAAGTTCACTTAGTACTTATATTCAATATCTCTGTTTTTTTTTTTTTCCTAGCATTTACCAATTGAGTAATCTTAAATAAATTGCTTAGTTCTTTGTCTCAGCACAAAGGTATAAGCATGGACTTTCCTGGTGGCTCAGACGGTAAGGAGTCTGCCTGCAGTGCAGGAGACTCAGGTTCAATCACTGGGTCAGGGGAAGGAAATGGCAACCCACTCCAGTGTTCTTGCCTGGAAAATCCCACGGATGGAGGAGCCTGGCAGGCTACAGGTAATGGGGTCGCCAAGAATCGGACACAACTGAGCGACTTCACTTTCTTTCTTCACAAAAGTATAAAGAGGGATAAATGAGTTAACGTATGTGAGACGCTTGGCATGCTTTTGACACTCAATAAAGGATAGATTTGGTGGGTTAGTGGTGTGGCGGTACTGGTACTGATGGTGATGGGGGTGTCAAGGTAATGGTCATTTAGTCCTGGTGTTGGTGTGATGGTGGTGGTGGTAGCAGTCATAGTGGTAATACAGATTTATTGGTGGCAGTGATGGTGATTGTGGTAGTGTTAAAGTGGGTGGTAGCAGTGGCTAGGCAATGGTGGTGACGATGAAGTTATCATGAGAGTGGTGATGGTGTTATCTGACAAAAAGAGAGGCAGTGACTCGGCAAAGATGGATTTAGCTCTCCATCACCATCCACAATTCTGCTGGCTCTGCCAGAAGATTGCAACTTAAATAGAGTAACTAAGGCTATTCCATATGACCTTCTTCTCTTTATTCCAGAAAAAAAAGAAAAGTAAATTAGCTGTTCAAGGAGTTGTGAAAACAATTGAGAGTCCTTTGAATCAATAGGTATCTATTGACTGAGGCACTTCTTCACCAATTCCATAGATCACAAGTAGCTCTGAATTGGGGTATTAACACATCTTCAACAGTAAGGGCATTCTAAGCAAAACCAACAGCATGTGCAGAGACACAAAAAGATGAAATGCTGTAGCACATCATGGGAAAGGTGAGGAACTCAAGGGACAGAAGCACAAAACAGATGGAGAAGCAGTAGACGGAATTAAAGAAGCTGATTGTGGCCAAATCTTGGATGGTCTTACAGACAGGCTCAGAAGCTCCAGTTCTCTGAGAGCAAGCAGGAGCCTTTGTAAGGGAGAGGTAATATAATCTTCACATCTTCAGAACACTGTTTAATCAGCAGTGTGGAAAAGGGATTCATTGGGGGTGTGGGTAGGCACTAGAAAGAGAAAGACCAAAATGTCATAGTGGTTAAAAGGAGAAGTAATACATTCCAAACTGGGAAGAGACCATGAAGGGTGATTTGAGAGACATTTTGCAGCTGAAACTAGCAGCCTTTGGAAACAAGGGATGAAATTGGAAGAGGGTGTAGGAAATAAGAGAAAAAGAGGAACTAAAGGGATCATGGGTATTTCTATTTTAGGCAGCTGCTGCAATTAATGAAAAGAAAGTTGAGGAGCCCTGTGATGCAAGAGATCTGGAAGCAAGCCCACAGGAGCTCTGAGTGGCCAAAACTGAACAATTTGAGCAACAAAATAGAAAATGATAGAATTGGACTATAATCCATAGACTAAAAAACACATTCATGAGTTTATGAGGATATAAAAATATCTGATTAAATAGAGAGACGGGAGTGAATGGACAGTCCTCCCTTACAACAGAATTCATATTAATATAGGTAGAAGGGAAATCAGAAGTGAGCAAACAGAACAGCACTTGTTGCACACAAGTTTTACTAATGAATGTGAACCAGTGAAAGAAAGTGTGAGCAGAAAGAGGGATATAGCCTCAAAGTATCTTCTCTAAGATATCTGCTAAGTATAGGAGCAGAGGTGGAGGGATAACAATTTTAGAGCAGAGCACCCCTGCACAAACCACTTTCTCCAAGCAATCAAGGTTGCATCAACAATAAGGCACACAGATAGCATACGCCTGGTGATACAGTACACTAAGAAAGCCACAGCATCCCTTCTCTGATACTCTTGCCCCAGATGCAGAGCCTCGGTTCAGTCATGTGAAAACTCTAGACAAACACACACTGGGGGACATTCCATGAAATAACTCACGAATACCCCCCAAAAGTGCCAAAGTCATGAAAGACAAAGACTAAAGTCTGTAGTAGACTAAGAAGAAGTAACGACTAAATGTCACATAGGATCACGATGGGATTCTGGAACAGAAAAAGAACCTCAATGGAAATCCTGGTGAAACTTCAGCAAAGCCTGTAGTGAATGGTATTGTACCAAGGTTCATTTTCCGGTTCTGACGGTTACACTCTAATTGTAGAAGATGTTACTATTGGGGGAGTTTGGGTAAAGGGTGCTTAGAAACTCTGCTCTATTTTTGTTGTTTTTAGTAAGTTTAGAAGTAGTTCAAAATTTAAAAAAAAACTTTTTTTCAAAGATATCTGACAGCAAACTGGCTGCTTATTCTGAATTGTTTTCTTGGAGACAAGAATCCTGGTTCCAGGACATAATACATGCTCTTCTGTTTTCTTCCTGGATGATTTAGGGCATGTCACTAACCTCTCTGGTCCTCCTTTTCCTCGTCTTTATGAGGGGATCACGATATTTTACCTCTGCCCGAGTAGCAGGCTGGCTCAGGTGGTCCACGGAGGTACTTCCCTGTATTTAGGAACCTATGCAGTACCGTTCAATTTGAGATAATATTGAATTCAAATCTAGACCCTTTTCCTGCCTAGCTCTGAAGACTTGGGCAAGTTATTTAATTCCTGAACGATTAATTTTTCCCAATCTTCAGAAGGAAGCTAATAATAGTACTTAATTCATAGAGTTGCCATGAGGATTAAATGAGATAACAAATAGGGAATGCGTAGCCCAGTGTTTTGTACATGGAGAATGCTTAAAATAGCAGTTATTAATATTTTCCAAATGGTATGCCCCTAAAAGAAGTTAGAGGAAAGGAGTACTGAATCACACTTGTGCAGAGAGACTCTGAAATGGTCATTCTGTGAAATTCCATTGGAAGGCAGCAGCTTGCCTGTATTCAGTCACTGTTGACCGAGCGAGGTTTTGGGGCGAGGGGAGAGTTAGGAGTTTATGCGCTAATCAGATTGGCTGCAGGAACCGCTTGTGTTTTCTTCTCCGAGGCCCTCTGCCGTCATCGCCCGCATCCCTCCCTGGCACGCCCTGACATTATACATTTGGGGTAGAAAACAACCTCAGACAAGGTACTGTGCCCAAACGTGGTTAAGAATTTAAATTTAGAACAGACGGACAGCCTGACTTCATTTGGCCACTGAGCCTCAAGTCTCACATCCAAGCCACAGTAGTTCTCTATGCATTCCCGAAATTGAGGGGTGGAGGAGGACGGACATTGAGAAATTCCTCCCTGGCATACCTGTGCTCCTCCTGGCAGCGATGGTTCCCAGGGGCCCGGGAGCTGAGCTCACCCTCCTTCATGGGCGCTAGGCCTCGGGTCCACAGAGCAGCCCCCGGATGGACAAATGGCTCAGCGGTCAGATTTTTAAATCGAAGCATGAAGGCCAGACCGGCGGTAAGGCTAGAGACGGCTGCCCTTCCAACCTCCAAGTGGATTGGGACTTGCTACTCCCCGTGCCCGGGTCCACTGCCAGAGGCCAGCTCACAGCATCCCTCCTCTTTGCAGGCCTCCAGTCTCTGTCTTCCCTCTGAATCCCACCAGGGCCCGTGCCAAGAAGCGGTTTTGGGAGAGCCCCCAGGACACCTCATCACTCATTCAAGCCCAGCCTCCCAAATCATTCCCAAATCAACAGACAGTCTAAATAAAACCAGCTCATCAGCTGAGTGTGTGCTCCATAGAAATATGTACATCATCCCTGTTCTTCACTTTGCCCTGCAAACATCATCGGACACTCCAGTCCCCAGTGCCTTCAGGACACAGTCGAAAGTGCTGCGGGATTGCCCCCTGCCTGTGTCCCTGTCTTTTCTCGCCCTGAAGCCCACCCCACTCCATAAACACATGCCCAGTGCCCCAATAGTATGGAATGATTTTATTTCTCATTGTAGCTTGCTCTCTTGCTTCCATCCTGTGTATATGCTGAGCCATCCTCCTAGAATGCCCTTCCCCAGTTTATGACTGTACTCATGGCCCCACGTTCAGTATCCCTACAGTGTTCATTCTTAAAAGACATCAGGGAGCATTCTTAGAAACCAACTGGTCTACAACATGCTATTTACAAGAACTTTCATCAAGAGATGGCTAATAACAGTTCATTAGGGCCTCAGCATGTGCTGGGCATCCTGCTAGTCAGTTCGTACGCATTAGCTCACTCAGTACTCACACCAGGCCTGCAGGGAACTGAGTCGTATTGTTCCCATTTTATAGCTGAATAACTGAATCTGAGTGAGGCTAAGTAACTTGCAAAAGAACATACATCTAGAAAAGAGGACCCTAGGATTGAAACTAAGTAACAGAGTGTTTGTATGCTATTATCCAACACACTATATTGACTTTGATCAGTGCCATATTGTCCCCATAATTTACGGTTGAGGCAACTGAATCCAAGAAGAGGGAATATTTTTCTCAAGGACAAAAAGCGAGTTTATGAAGAGAAAGGATGAACTCTACACCTCCCACTCCCCAGCCTATGTATGGGCTTCTCACTACATAGTTTCTTGGAGGAGGTGATGTCAACAAAAGACTCCTGGGCATCAGGGTCACATCACCGTGCTGTGTGTAACTGGGTGCCCCATGCAGCAGAGAACTTGGAAGGAAGAAAGGCAGTCAGCTGATTTCTGGGCAGAGTTTATGCTGTAAAGACTCTATGAAGGTGTTCCTATAAAAGGGATCATCTCCAGAGTTACAGTAAAAGAACATGAACCAACTTCATTTCCCTAGGCTTCCAGTCCTCTCCTACCAAACAGAAGAGCAGTGACCTCTTTCAGGGTGCTATGAGGATTCAATGAGATACTGTACATTAAGCTCTAAGCATGAAGCCAGACAACACCACACTCAATAAAAGTAGCTACCAGCCCACGGGGCACCTTCTTTCCAAGGCCCAGGCCTCATTAGTCATGAAAAAAAAAAAAAAGACAAAATAGAAAATTCCAAAATGAAAGAAACCTTAAAGATTTCTTTGTTCTGAATTCTTCCTTTTCCAAGAGCAAACTGAGGCTGTAAGAGGAAAAGGGTCGGTCTAGGTCCACAGGTAGCTTCCCAGGTGGTTCTAGTGATAAAGAACCTGCTTGCCAATGCAGGAGACATAAGAGACATGGGTTCGATCCTTGGGTTGGGAAGATGCCCTGGAGGAGGACATGGAAACCCACTCCAGTATTCTTGCCTGGAGAATCCCATGGACAGAGGACCCTGGTGGGCTACAGTTCATAGAATTGGACACAACTGAAGTGACTAGGTAAATGGTGGCAGAACTCAAAGGCCTAGAAACCTGGTCTTCTGATCCCAGACCCAGGAGCTTTCTGGCAGAGCATCCTGTATCTAAGTGCTCCTAGGCTGTGCTGTCCTAAATGGGCCAGCAGAAAAATATCAGCTTCCAGTCCCAGGCTTTTCTCTGAACCATGAACTTGAGTGTGAAGCTCAAGAAAAGTTTCCAGCATATACTGCTGCCTCTAAAGTATGTACATAGAAAGATTTTTTAAAAATGTACATATGTTTGTGTGTGTGTGCATGTATGTATGTAGAGAGAAAATGAGAGAAGGAAGTTGATGTGCATCTCTGTAAAATAGGCATGAATTCATAGTAAGGCCTGAAAATAGAAGTCTTTGTCACATACTCCACTGAGCATGTTACAAACACCTCTATTGTTAATTCAGAAAGTTCTGACCCTTTGTTTTGTTGCTTTCACATGCCAAGACTCATTTGCATTCCAGCCCTTTGTGTGCACTTTCCCTAAGACAGGATTTAGGGGCACCAACCTGACTTCTTTCTTCTCCTTCTCTTCCTTCCTCTTTCTTTCTCCACCCTCTCCACATAACCCCTCCTGTTCCTCCTCTCCCTATCACCTCCTCCCCTCCCTCTTTTTCTTTCTTTTGGTGCAAAGAGATTCAAAGTCTGGCCTTAACTTTCTCTCTGAGTGATTATCTAAGGACATGCCTTGCAAGCAACAAATGAAGTGGTGATTCCTTGATTCCTTCATTTTTTCTTAGACTTTGAATGCTAGCAAAATTCACTCAACAAGCATTTATAGGTGCAGCACATTTTGCTTGGAGTGTCAAAATGAATAAGACTGTCTCTCCATTTAACATTTAAAATCTAGTTGGGAAAATTCTCTATGCTATGTTCCCAGATCTTTTCATTTGTTTTCACTGTTTAAATATGGATTACTGCCCATTCAAAGGTGAAGACAGGTGATAAGCACTGGAAATAGATAACTGATAGATGTTTTCAAGGAGCTTACAGTGCAGGAGAAAAGGATCAAACCATCTCCACCAGTGGGCTCAGGTTGTTAGAACCCCATGGTGAGAAAAATCACAGGAGTGCTGCTCTCCGCAGATGAGGAAATCATCTAGAGTACCCCAGCAACCTCAGAAGGAGTCCCAAGAAAATGTAGCACTGGTTAGGCTGTAAAGAGAGTTCCAGACTCTTTGAGCCATGATTAGACATTTCATTTTATTTCCTCTTGTATAAAGTGTAGATAGTAAAGCAAGCATGCTCTGTTTAACTCCCAAGATGACAGTAGGATCCAGAGAGGATGTACCCCACCCCCCAACTCTGCCCAAGGATCCTGAGAGGGAAGCAAACTTGGAATCAGAGGGTCTGCAGTGTATGCTGTCTCTCCTCCAGGTGATCTTGGCGTGGCTCCCCTGGATCACAATTCTCTCAATTATAATGGTAGCACCACCACTCACTCCCTTGACAAACCATTCCCTCGAATTCAGTGTTTTGCTGGATCTTGTATGTGTGTTGTCTTTTTTTTAAATGTGGACCATTTTTAAAGTCTTTATTGAATTTGTCACAACATTGCTTCTGTTTTGTGTCTTGGTTTCTTTGGCCACGAGGCATGTGGGATCTTAATTCCCCTACAGGGATCAAATCTGTGCGCCCTCCATTGGAAGGCCAAGTCTTAACCACTGGACCATCAGGGATGTCCCTGAACTGTGTTTTTTTTTTTTTTTTTAATTCCCATGGCAACCCTTAAGACATTTATAAAATAGCTCCATTGAGTAGGCAAAGATCTTGGATTTTTGAGGAATAAATTACCTGTCCCAAACTATCCAGCAAGTAAGAGGTAGAACTGAGATTCAGTATGCAAATATATAGGTTGACCTATATGAACTCTTTAAAAAAAATGAAATTATTTATTTGACTGCACCAGGTCTTAGTTGAAGCAATCAGGATCTTTAGTTGTGTCATGCAAACTCTTAGCTGCAGCATGTGGGATCTAGTTCCTCAAACTAGGTCAAACCAGGTCAAACCTGGGCCCCCTGCATTGAGAGCACAGAGTCTTAGCCGCTGGACCACCAGGGCAGTCTCTGTATGAAGTCTTCAGTATGAATTTCTATCATTAGCAAAATCTCATGCTTAATAACTGATGGGACATGAGATGCATTGAGTGAAAAAGCAAAGATCAGTAAACACCAATTTATATATTTCTTTATGAAAAATAAATTTTAAAAAAAGTCTAAGTTTTTAAACATTGTTAAAAGTAAAATGTTTTGCATCATCAAAAGATGCATATACACAAAGCTGTAAAAAGAAAAAAAGTTCTCTTTTCTGACTCTCTCATTCCCCTTTTCTTCCTTACCCCCCTTGAAGTAATCGGTCTTAGTAGCCCACTGTTTGTCTTTATTTGTAACATCTCACATTTCTTGCTCATGTAAGTCACCACTGAAGAACTGCTAAAAGTCACAAACCGTCAGGGAAGAGTCAAGTTACCGTTTGTGAATGAACTGGGCATCAGTCAAGAAAGTAAGAGGTAAATCATTCATGAAACACAAGAGATGACCTACAAAACCAGGGCCTAATTTGTCTGCACTGGAGCCTGCTAAGAATCCTTCTTACTCTTTCCAGCAGGAAATGTAATGTGGCCATTCCCAGATGGAGTGGCCTGGCTTGAGGGCAGTCTACAAAGATTGTATACAAGGAGGTTTTGTGCCTAGGATATTTTAAGAGCATTCACACTTGCTTTCTTGACTCAAACTGCACAAATCTTCATATAACTGGCCACCATAATGATAGTTGTAGGACAGAATCTTTACTGCCTCCTATACCCCGATTTCTGCTAAAAGTATAGCATAAGTTATTAAAATAGCTGTTTTTCTTTTTTTTTTTTTTAACTTCAGCTCTGTTCCTTGGCTGCTTCCTATCTTTTTCTAAGGTGTCTGTTAATACCAAGCTACATGTTGCTGACTTTATTCCATGCCAGTTGATTTCCAGGTAGATCCCAGGAGCTACCACATCTTCCAGGAATGAGCTATAAACATGTTAGCGTCGCCAGGCCTGAGAAAGTGTCTTCAGTTGCAATCAATTTCCCACCAGGGTGGTAGAGAGCTCTCAAAGAGTTAATGGGCCCCATTCCTAATGGGGCAGTCAGGAACCTGTTTGATCCCACTCCTAATCACTTCCTAAGTCGCCATCCCATCACATCGACAAATGACTGTGCTGGGGCCTGAAGTCTGCTGTGGAGGGCAAGTGAGTCGTAGACAGACCTCCTCCCTGAAAGCTTCGCTGAGAGAGCCAATTAGCCAGGGAGGAGGTGCTGTTCTGCAGGCTCTAATTACCCGGGGATGCCGGGGGTCAGATCAGAGGCCTGACCCCCACAAGTAACCACACAAAACGCCTCAATAGACTTTTTGAGGCGGGAAAACTTAAAAGCAGGCCTCGCGTCTGCCTCAGCAGCCCTTTCTCAAGAATCCAACAAAGGTTGGAGCCTCGGACAATGGCCTGGGTCCTCCCATGGACCACCTCAGGGACAAAGGGGGAATGCAATTGCTAAGATCCAAGGGGCCGAAGCTGCCGCCTACTCTGAGGGAGGGTGGGGAAAGTGTGGCCATTTCTAAAACCTGATTTTCCCCTTGATCCAAAAGAGGACCTTTTGATCTCCTAAAAAGGGGGTGGGGTAAGGAATTCCACGAATGAAAACACAAAGATTTCCAAGTGGAAGACAACACCAATTCATTAGCTTGCCCTATCTATCTATTTATTTTCGCCAAGACATTTAATCCTAAGTCTTCCAAACTTCGAAAAAAAGGAGGAAAGAAAAAGAAACGAATTATAACAATTCTGCAGAAATTAGTTTGGCACTCTCTAAAATGCATCTCCACTCCCTGGTTATGCCTCCTTTTGGTAGTTGACTTGGTTTGTTCATGTCATAATCCAACGTGGTCAGTTAGAAAAGAGAGCACTCCCAAATATTGATACAATAACAAGAAACTCAGAGGCACCCTGGACTTCCAGGGTAAGATGAAAACTTAGAGTAATCTAGTCAAATCCTCACACACACGCATACACACACAAGTCCCTAAAATACATATGCACAGATATTAGTTTTATGAGTCTGAAACATATTTGTTGTTGGTTGATTTCTTTCTGTTGAGTTCTTGCTGGGGAATGTTCCAAGGTTTAAATTCAGGGTTGGAAAAGAGAGTAATCCACTTTGGAGAAAGTTAGATGGTTTTGAAGTGGATAAAGAAAGTAAGATTGATGAACATCTTCTGAAGCTTCCAAGTCAGGAACCTGGGATTAAGGAGGACAAAATGGAAGTCAGAATACTTGCGATCACTCCGATGTATCTCCACACAGGAGGTAAGAAAGGGACGGAGGGCCAGAGTGTATCAGAGAGACTGACAGCTGGGATGACCTTTGTCTCCACCCCCTGGCCTTGTGCCTCAGCTTCCTCATGTGTAGACTGGACCAAGGATTCTAGCTGACTCCTAAGAGTCCTCCTGTGCCATCTGTTTTAGTTTTCAGAAAATAATTCACAGTTCTACTCAACACTGGCAGTTTAGGAAGCTAAATTTGGGTAATTCTGGATAACTGTACAACCTACCCACTTCTTTGCATTTTCTCTCAGCTCCCCTTGCTCGCATAAATCTGACCAGTTATATCCAGTAGTATGACCACTTCTTCCCTATCTCCGCAGCTCACCTCGGGCTTCTGAACCTTGGTGGTTCAGATGGCGAAGAATCCACCTGTAATGTGGGAGACCTGGGTTCAATCCCTGGGTTGGGAAGATCCCCTGGAGGAGGGCAAAGAAACCCACTCCAGTGTTCTTGCCTGGAGAATCCCCATGGACAGAGGAGCCTGGTGGGCTGCAGTCCATGGGGTCACAAAGAGTTGGACACAGATAAACGACTAAGCACAGCACAGCATCACGACCCACCTCGAAAGATGAGGATGCTTCCAGAGATAAGAGAGGATAAGGAGGCTTTATATGGGTCGGGAAGATCCCCTGGAGAAGGAAATGGCTACCCACTCCAGTATTCTTGCCTAGAGAAGTCCCTGGACAGAGGAGCCTGGAGAGCTACAGTCCATGGAGTCCCAAATAGTTGGACACAACTGAACGACTAACACTTTCACTTTCACCTACAAATAGACAAGAGACCAGGATAAGAAATGAGGAGGAGGTAGACCTGGAGGGAGGGCAAAAGAAGAAAAAGTGGGATTTTATTTATGAATGTTGCCTCCATTCATCCTGACTACAGTCGGGAACACATGGTGGAGACTTGAAGCGGCACCTTCATGACCACAGAGTCAAAACACAGGTCAGCATACAACTCAGGGAGAAAATAGCCTTGTATTTCTTCTTCTCCCTCTCCTTCTACCTCCTCTGCCTTAGCATTACTCTAATATTTTACTTATGTATTTATTTGTTTAAAAGAGGCAGCCGGCTATGATCATGACGATGTTGACAACCTTAGTGTTTAGTTTTTAGTGTGCTTATTTGTTGCTAAGGACTCTGTTCCCTCTGGGGAAAAGTGTCCCAAGCACCCTCCACGCCTTCTTTTATAGATGAAGAAGTGGAGGCTCCATGGGTTAAGTCATTCATCCAGGATAACTTAGCAAACAAGCAACAGAGCCAGGAGCGTTGAAAAGAGTTTAGACTCCAAATCTCAAAAGGCCTGCTGGAGCCACTGGTTCTTTGCAGCTCACTAGCTGTGTGAACATGGACATGTTTTTTAAACTCTTGCAGACTCACTTAATTTCCTTACTTGGACAGCAGAGAATAGTTCCCTCTTAGGACTTAGGTAAATATGAGTAAAGGTAATAGTGTGCATTTGGCACATAGTTGGTGTCGATAAACACTAGCTCCTCCTTGCTTCTTGCCCTTCACTCTCTCAAATCCAATTTTTAAATGATTGGCACTATTACATTTTTGATTCTGCAATTCTATAATTGGAACACTTTCTTGGTGCTGACTCCACACCCAAGAAGCCTCATTTTCCCCAAGCCTCGGCCTTTACAGACACTGAACTCAGACAATACACACTCTTTCCAGTCATTGAAAAGGATATGGCTTTGGAGTAATGGGGGGAAAATATATCATGAGTAATATTAACAAGAAACCTCCATAAAAATTGGCCCATAGCTTCTAAAATTCTTGTGGTTCATCATCTAAATGGAAACTTGGTCTCCCTATGGTAGATGGCAACGTTTTTAGGGCCCATCTTCTACAAGTCACTAAGGATTTATTGATGGAAAAAATTATAAGATATCATTTCAGCTGAGGGTAGAGACACTTAAAGAAGTTTCCCCAAAGAACATCAAAAAACAATATAATACCAGCGGGATGTCAAAGACCTCGTAATTCCTATTTGTGAGTCGAGAATGTGGACCTAAGAGAGGTTTCCAAGTGTCTATTAATTCAGTACATTCTGAACTGAGTGGCAAGGTGGTATGAATTGCCACCAAATTGTCTGTGGTTCTTTCATCTCAACTGGCTTTTGAGAAATATGTCCCATCCTGAAAAAGTGAGTAACACATTAGAATCCTTTTCTCCATCCCTGTTCCTTTTTCTAACATCCTTGATTTTTTTCTTCTTCTTCTTCCTTCTGCTGTTATTAGAAAGAGAAGAAAAGTAATTGGCAGTTTGGTTCTTGGTTCTGAAGTACTTAGGGCCTGTGGGCTTCCCAAGTGGAGCTGGTGGTAAAGAACCTGTCTGGTAACGCAGGAGACGTAAGAGAAGTGCGTTTGATCCCTAGGTCGGAAGATCCCCTGGAGAAGGGCGTGGCAACCCAGTATTCTTGCCTGGAGAGAAGAGGCTGTCCGTCCTTCCCGTGGACAGAGGAGCCTGGCAGCCTACAATCCATGGGGTCGCAAAGAGTCGGACACAACAGAAGCAACTGAACACACACCTTTGGAGCCTGAAGTTTCACTTGCACTCTCTGAAGATAATGCCGAGAACTTCCGATTGAGAAGAGGAATGAATGTTTGGTCTGATCCCCTCCCAGGTTCTCTTTTTGCAAGTTAGATGGTGACATAAATGAATTGGCTATAAAGTTAATTTTAGAACTCAGGTTTTCTGACTCCTGGCTCAGTGTCTTTTCTACATACTACTGTGTTCTTTTGGAGACTAAATTATTTAGCTTAGTATTTGAGAGCCTACAGCCAGTTTACAGGAAAGTTATTCTCACTACTCATAGCTTGTGAATTCAGTCCACCACAGCTCTGACTCATCTTCTGATGGGCAACTTGTTATGCCTTGTTCCATATGAATGAGAGCAAGAGTGGGCTAAGTTAATCAATAGGGTTCATTTTTATGGTGAGTATCTAGTTAATATGATTCAATATATATTTTATTTATCAACAAGTCTATGGCCATATCTCTATTAGTGACTGGGCATAGTGTGAAAAGGGGAAGTTGATCCTGATTACAATCAGCTCCTTCTACATGACCACTGCTTTAGTTTTGGAAAGGGCTTCTCATGTGGTACAGTGGTAAAGAATCTGCCTGCCAATGCAGGAGACACAAGAGACACGGGTTCGATCCCTGGGTAGGGAAGATCCCCTGGAGAAGGAAATGGCAACCCACTCCAGTATTCTTGCCCAGAGAATTCCATGGACAGAGGATCCTGGCAGACTATAGTCCATGGGCTCACATAGAGGAGGACACGATTAAACACACACACACTCAAATGCAGATTAGTAAATGCTTTAACTTGTTCTAGAACACTGCACCTCTGTCTCCCACCACTTACCCAATCATTCATTAACTAATGTTATGGGTTCACGAGGTGTGTTGGTGTCCAGCTTCTCCCCTTCTTCTCTGCATTTGTCCCTGAAGGATGGAGCACTCAAAGGAATAATTCAATCCTAGAGAAAGTGCTTCTTTAATAATGGTTTAACAAGTGATCCACTGAGGTTCCACTGGGCATGGGAATTGCCTCAACATAAGCAAAAACCTTTTAATTTACAGCTAGTGTTCAAAATTGCAAAGGAGAGCCACCTTGGGAAGTGTCTGTGGGCTTAGTTGCTGGGTTGTGTTCGATCCTTTGCAACCCCAGGCTCCTCTGTCCATGGAATTCTGCAGGCAAGGATCCTGGCGTGGGTTGCCGTTTCCTTCTCCAAAGCCACCAGGCAGGACTCTGAATAAGTAGAAGATTCAGATAGAGACTGGATAACCACCACTTCAGTGAGGAGGAGAAGGGGTTGTTCGTGTGTTAAGTGCTCAGTCTTTGAAGTCAGACAGAAGAGGCTTTCAATCTGCCACATCCCAGCCTTGAGACTTTGTATTCTTTACCTTCAGCTGTGCTAGCATCACATGGGAGCTTATTAGAAATGCAGAAACTTGATCGTATGATAGATTTATTCCCAGTTTTTTAAGGAATCTCCATGCTGTTCTCCACAGTGGCTGTATCGATTTGTACTCCTAGCTACCAGTGGTGCAGGGGAGTTCCCTTTTCTCCACCTTCTCTCCAGCATTTACCGTTTGTAGGTTTCTTGGTGATGGCCATTCTGACCAGTGTGAGGTGATACCATGGAGGAGTGAGATGGGGAGGTAGGAAGGAAGCTCGACAGGGAGGGGATATAAGTAAACATACGGCTGATTCACTGCTGTGCAGCAGAAATCAACTCATTATTGTAAAGCAGTTATCCTCCAATTTTAAAAAAATGCTGAAACTTGGCTCCACCCTAGACATAGCGTCTGAATCTCTATTTTAACAAGGTCTTCAGGCCCTTCATGGGCGCTCTAGAGTTTATGAGAAGCACTGACCTACGTTTTCTAAACCTTGGCTTGGTTATTTATTTATTTAAAAAGTGAAAATAGCAGCTACCTCTCAGGTGTGCTCCAACAATAAATCAAATTGTGCTGTGGGAGCTTTCAGCAGAGTACTGAGCCGTTCGTGCTCAATGGATTGTGGGTGCTATTATTAGTCTCTCTATAGGCGAATCCAACATTGAGTTGGAAGTTGAACTAAATTACTTCTCCAGTCTCTTTATCACTCTAGGACCTTATGATTCTATAGTTTCATTTCACACATTTTGACACTTTGGGGTCAAATCATTGCTCCAACTCCCACACCAAGAATATAAATATATTTGGAAAAATCATGTTATATTATGGTATGTCTGTTAGGCAGATGTTTATCCTGCCCCCTCCACACCTACATTGTAAAGAGACCGCATTGAACACACTTGGCAGCAGGCATGGCACTTCACTCATCCATAAATATGGGTTTCGTGGGGAGTGGGAGCATGTTGAGGTTGCATTCCATCCATTTCACTTGTTCTGGGGACTGGAGATCCTCCTCCCTTTCTTGATGCTACTGAGAGACCCTGTGTGTGTGTGTGTGTGTGTGTTAGACACTCAGTCGTGTCTGACTCTTTGCAACCCCATGGACTGTAGCCCGCCAGGCTCCTCTGTCCATGGAATTCTCCAGGCAAGAATACTGGAGTAGGTAGCCATGCCCTTTTCCAAGGGATCTTTCTGACTCTGGGATCGAACTTGGGTCTCCCACATTGCAGGCAGGTTCTTCACCATCTGAGCCACAAGGGAAGCCAAGAGATCTTATACTGTCTCCAATCTATCATTCTCCGGTTGAAATGCTCACCTGTCATACTTAATGCAAAAGTGTTGTATTCAGTGCCATATAAGAAAGAGAAATTTAAACATGAAGTTGATCTCGGAGCCCAGAGGATCATAAACCTGATGACTTCACTCCTCAACTTAGAGCTAATTAAAGATTTTCTGCTGCTCTAAAGTTCCAACATCTTAGTGGGACCTGCAGTTCCCTGTGTGATTTGACTCTGGCCTCCTTCCCCAGGCTTAGCGCAGACCCCCTTTCCTCTTGTGTCCGTTCTCTATTGCCATGCAGCAAATTGCCCCAAAGTCAAGTGCCTTAAAATGGTTAGTGTTTATTATCTCACAGTTTCTCATATAGCTCAGCCAGGGAGCTCTGCTTGGGATCCTTGTGAGGTTGGTAGTCAAGAGGTCATCCGGGGTTGCAGTTATCTAAGGCTGGACTGGACGTGGAGGATCTTCTCCAATGGGGCTGACTCACACACCTGGCAAGGGCAGGCTCGCTGCTGGGGGAAGCTCTTGGTTCTTCTCTATGTGGTCCTCTCCACAGGACTCCACATGAGTGTCCTCATGACATGGCACTTGGCATTCCTGAGACTGAATGATCCAAGAAAGGGAATAGTACAAACTGTAACATCTTTGTGACTTGGCCTTGAATTTCACACACTGTCATTTTCAAAATATCTTAGTGATTACACAGATTCACCCTACTTAGTGCAGGAGGAAACTACACAAGATTATAAAAACACCAGGGGACTAGAATCACCAAGATCACTTTGGAGCCTGGCTACCACACCTCTCATGCTCCTAAGTATTTCAGTCGGTCAGTTCATACTGAGGTCCCAGAAGCACTGTGCTCTCTGGCCTCCGAGCCATTACACAGAGTTTCCTCTATCGCAATCTAGTTTAACCCTTTCTTACCCTTCATTCCATGCATTTGATGCCATTTTCCCTGAGGAACCTTGCCTAAATCTTTTCCCAGACAGTTCCGGGGCCTCTCCTGCAGGCACCTGGCATCCCCCCACATCCCAGAACTTTTCATAAGATACTGTCATGTTCTCTTTTTTAACAGTTCTTCTTGCCAGACTTAAATAGCACCCAGAAACTTCCTCTGGACCAAGAATAGAGGAGATGCTCCATAACTACAAGGGCTTCCCAGGTAGCACTAGGGGTAAAGAATCTTCCTGCCAGCGCAGGAAATATTAGACACTTGGGTTTAGGTTGATCTCTTGGTCAGGAAGATCCTCTGGAGGATGAAATGACCACATGCTCCAATATTCTTGCCTGGAAAATCCCATGGACAGAGGAGCGTGGCAGGCTACAGTCCTTGGAGTCACAAATAGTCAGACATGACTGAGCACCCAAGGAGACAGACATCCAGAACTGAAGACCATCTCATAAGTGGAAGCATGGGTGAAAAACAAAGGTGATAAAGTTAGGTTTGTCTTGAAAAGTGGGTAAGACTTGAGTTAGCGGGAAGAAAAGAAAGGATCTATGGTATGAGGAATGGGGTGAGGATTGCTCTGAGCAAAAGTATAGCATCACTTTCCACTAGAGGAGGCAATGGCCAAGCTCCTAAACTTCATTTTTAAGGCACCCTAAAACCTACCCTTAAACTTTCTCTTCAAACATTTGCTTTGTTTTGGCAGTGGGAGTGTGGGGCATAGCAATCCATCTTTAGTCACTAAGGTTAAGTGGTTTTATCTAAAGAGACAGGAATATATAAGAGGGAGAAAGGAGAAGTAGAGAATCAGAGGACAGGGTGATAGCCAAATAGAAAGGAAGAAGGGTTGATAAACACTTGATATATTTTAGCAAAGCATTGGATTCAAATAGAAAAATGCTTACTCAAGGCCCCTCCTTAAATTAAGAGCTTTGACATTCTCCATCCATGATATGCAGAGTGTTCTAATTACAGCTGCACATCTTAAATCTGCTCGAGACAATCATCTGAGCTAGTGTTTCTTAGATTTTTGTGTCACCTCATCTCTCAACACCGATCTGAGCCTTCCCCAGGGGCAAGGACAGGATTCTGCATGGTCTCGGTCACCATCCACTGTAACCTAGGTCCCAGCAGCTTCAGCCTCCAGCTCATTCAGGTACCATGAACTGATAGAAACTCTGGCTTCTGTAGTCATCTCTGGAGGTGCCAGATGATGCTAACTGGAAATGTTGGAGAATCAGCTTCTTTGGAGAACATTCTGACCAATGAGATACAGCATAAGCAAAGACTGGTAAACAGGCAAGCAGTTTTCCCTTTCTCTTCACTCAACCCTGAATTGTTCTGACACATAGTGGTCCTACATACCTCTCCAAAGTCACATCCATGAGCTGAAGATAGCTCAGTAATTCATCCTCTTGTGCTTGCTTTACCTCTGTCGCTGCCTCACTTCCCTTCTCCACCATCCTTTGGGGTGAAAGTCCCAAGAAAGTACTAGAATGTAAGCATTGCCTCAGCCTCTTGTGTTCAAAGGAAAGAGACTTTTCAGTGACCCAGTAAGTGTAACTCTAAAGAAAGTCTACAGAAAACAGAAGGCATCGCAACCATCATGAAGAAAGGAGTGAAGGGGCAGACCCTGGAAAAATAGCAGAGTGGTCCCTGGAAGAGTCACCATCCTTAAAAACGAGAGTTAACACAGGAGACTTTACAGATTATCCTTGTCCACAGGAAACAGGAAGAGAGTAAGGACCGAAGCTGCTTCGTCCACAGGGCCCCTGCCATCAGCCACGGTGACAGTGCCCTAAGGGCTCCATCACTAGTGGAACTCAGCTGAAAAATAGGGGTGGTCACCTCATCTCTGATTTGTTCGTGACTCAGTCTGTGACCTCCTAACCCTGCCTAATGGTTTTCTCCTTTAAAAAAAAATAGATTCAGATAAATCGCAGTAAGGTTCCTCATAACCTAAATTTTCTGTTCTAACGTGTTTTAAAGCCTCCCAATGCTCATGATTAACATCTGCGTGGCCAGACTTTAGATGTGTTTCAACTAACAGCACAGAGGCAGTGAGTAATTTCTTCTTCAGAGCCTAGTGGCTTCTCACAGGGTCAAATGCACACAGCACTGCGTTCCATCCTGGTGTGCCATTCAGGAACACCCAAGGAAATAAAAGTATGAAAGGTCCTATGTGAAGACCTAATTTCATTCCCTTTTAAAACTCAACAGGAACACACTTCAGAGGCAGGGCACTGGGAATCTGAGCCAGCAACTGACAAATTTAAACCAGCCCGTCCATTCCATCACAGCCAAACACATCCACGGGGTCATTCTGCTTCCTTTCCTCTTTCTTTTTCTCCTTCTCTCTCGCTTCCTTCCTTCCTTCCTTCCTTCCTTCCTCCCTCCCTTCCTCCCTTCCTTCCTTCCTTCCTCCCTCCCTCCCTCCCTCCCTCCCTCCCTTCCTTCCTTCCTTCCTTCCTTCCTTCCTCCCTCCCTCTCTCCCTCCCTCCCTCCCTCCCTCCCTCCCTCCCTTCCTTCCTTCCTTCCTTCCTTCCTTCCTCTCTCTCTCTCTCTTTTTCACTTTCTCTCTGTTCCTTCCTTCCTTTCTTCTTTCTCCCTCTTTCTTACTCTCTCTTCCCTCCTCCCTTCCTTTCTTTCTTCTTTTCTGAAACAGAGAGATTATCAATGTAATAGAAAAGAGTGGACATTTAGCATTGCCTCTGAAAAAAAATTGGTTGAATGAATGCATATTGTCGGTTTCCATGATTAATGGACCATTCCATCCCTTGAAATGCACTCGGATTTCCAGTTCCCTCAAGAACATAATGAGATGCTAACTGCCTCTGGATCCAGGGTA
Source organism: Cervus canadensis (assembly GCF_019320065.1). Lineage (NCBI taxonomy): Eukaryota > Metazoa > Chordata > Mammalia > Artiodactyla > Cervidae > Cervus > Cervus canadensis. Next base: position 36,718,068 of record NC_057415.1, on the reverse strand, counting down.
AATAGAGCTCATTTTTTTTTTTTTCTGGCTTTTCACTCTTCGAGTTGTTAGAACAGCTGAAAGGACAAAGGTAGGGGATCCACAGACCTGGGCTCTGGGTTTGTGTGGTTTTGTTACTGAGTGAGTGGTCCTGGGCACATCTTCCACCCCCTGGCTTGCTGTTTCTCCTCAAGGAAATGGGAAACTTCACAACAGTCTTCACATGTGATACCAGACTTGTTGGCAGAGATGTTCTTTGTGGGACTCTGCAGTCCTCTCCAGGGATGATGAAACCTGTTTTAGTTGTGTTAATATTACTAGCAAAGTAAACACTGGTGGAAGCATTTGATGAGGGAGGAAAGTTCTGCTCCATGTGTTTGGTTTTACAGACATAGTGAGTGTTAGTTTATTTGCATTTCCCTTTGTGGGGTAGGTGGTTTTCTGGGGGATAGGTGAGGGTGAGCCTGGTTAGTCAGACCCACAATTCTTGCACCTTTCCAGGAAAAACAGAAAAGTAGGAACCACTAAACTTCTCAGGACCCTTCTCTCTTCTTCCAAGAGAGTCAAAGACAATGTGGAGTGCAGACCCAGAGTGTCCTCAAGGGAATAGCTAGAGAAGACAGTAGAGAAACCATGGAGAGACGATGAGACCAGAAAAAGTTCTTCATAGAAGACATGTAGACCGTTCAACTACATTTCATTATAGTATATCATAAATTATATGTAGTATCTTATCTGTGGATTGGAACAGAAGAAATTATGATCATTCCTGCAATGTGGTTATCTTTTTTCCTCCGTGAAGCATTTGACTCAGAGAAACAAGATTGAAGTTTCAACAGTGGCAGCTTCGCTCTTAGTGGAGGACCTCAGACAGGTTACTGCACCTCTCGAGCGTTCACTGAGGATCCACAATGTGCAAGACTGCTTCCAGAACATACAAGGCGCATGGCTGCTGCTAGAGGCTTTGCTAAGGTTGAATGAGATGCAGACTCTGCACTCAAAAAGGAAACAGAAGAAAGACAAAACAAAAACTGCTGTAGTGAAAGAAATAGGATAGTAGAGAGAAGCTCAAAATACCATGGAAACCTCATAAAGACAACTTAGAAATGGACTCAAGGAGCCTTCCCGGAGGAAGCACACAGATGTTAGCCAAACATGAAATGGGAAACACAAATGAGCGAGGCATGGGTAGAAGTGAAAAGTTTCAATGTGGTGGAAACACAGAGTCTTGTGGCTTGGGATAAGGAGTTCAATGGGCTAATACTGGAATCCAATAAAAAAAAATGAGACTAAAATAGACTAACACAAATAATCAAGTATATGAATTTACCCTCTAGGCCCATGGAACCAAAGAAAGTTTCAACTTGCAGGAGGGGAAAAGTGCTGTGATCAGACCTTCATATTACAAAGAACACTCAGTCTGTTGTATAAAGTGGACTGGGTGGGACCAAACTCCGTATGCAGAGGTTGGTTAGGAGGCTGGGAATGATCATGGCTTAGACTGAGTTGGAGGTGGCTTTTTGAGATTATAAGAAGGGAGAGTCTATAAAAGATGGAAACTGATTGAATGTGCAACTGCAGAGAAAGAAAAAAAAAAGGTCTCTCTTGGATAACTGGATGAACAGCAGGGGCTTTCCATTGAATCAGTACCAGGAAAAACTAAGAGGGGAAAAGAGAGAGAGTAAAAGAGGTGATAAAGCCAGTTAGGGGGCTTCCATGGTGGCTGAATGGTAAAGAATCTGCCTCCAATGCAGGAGATCTGGGTTCAACCCCTGGGTCAGGAAGATCCCTTTGAGGAGGAAATGGCAACCCACCCCAGTATTCTTGCCTGGAGAATACCATGGATAGAGAAGCCTAATGGGCTACAGTTCATGGGGTCTCAAAGAGTTGGACATGATTTAACATTTAAACAACAACAACAAAGCCAGTTAAGGATATGTTGAGTTTGAAGGGCCTGTGGTTTATCACTGTAGTGATGTCAAGTAAGTAGATGGATATATGTCAAACCAATCTTGAAAGGAACACGAAAGAGAAAACAATCAGAAGAAAATATTTAGGGAATCATCAGCTCATAACTATTTTCAGATCTCAGCTTTAGTAAAATGAGGAAAATACTGTTTACCTGTTTGTGCATGAAATTGAAATGCAGAGTGAATGAGGTAGTGAATCTAATGTTGGCTGGTGTATATATATGGTGCCATACAGATGCAAGGCGTTTCTTATTAACTGTAGAGCCCTGGGGCATAAAGAATAACTTTATTAGATTCACTTACATCATCTCTACCAACAGTACTATTTTCATATATGACCCTTGGCTAAAAAAAGCTCTTTAGAACTTAGTCTTGGTTTGCAAATAGAATCAGAGGCAAGGAACTGGGTAGGAAGCAAAGGAGGGAGTAAATTGTGTTAGTCGCTCAGTCGTGTCCGACCCTTTGTGACCCTGTGGACTGTAGCCCGCCAGGCTCCTCTGTCCATGGAATTCTCTAGGCAAAAAGGAAGACAAAACCAGAAGGCACATTAGGAAATACAGAGCTGTTAGTACCCCAAGAATTTGCTGAGTACTTTCAAAGGCATTGACTTAACGGTCAAAGAGGTCCTAATGAATGCAAGGGACTTTGCTACCTGATTTGTTGCCCAAAGAGATTTCCTTCTCCCATCCTCACTGAAAGAAAACTGAAGTCATCTGTGTCAGTTACACATAGTTTGTTGTTTTCCTATTCAATTACTTGGTGTGGGACCCTTCTGGGTTTCTCTTAGGGCCGACAGCCGTGAGCCTCAGCATCACTACCACCCTAGAATGGGGTGAAACTGCTCACTAAACACCTTTCCTCTGCATACTCATAACATTCTGATGAGAAGGAGGGGGTGACTCAGCCACAGACTAAGAGATGAATAAGTATCGCCAGCCCCACTCAATTATGGGGCCAGAGGGAAAGGCAGTGTTTGCAAAAGTCAAAACAGATTTCAGAAACAGTTTTTCTTCCAGCCTCTGAAAAACCTGCTCATTCAATTCCATTTCTGTTGATGACTTTGGCTTCTGAGACAGGGTCTTTTGCTGGCGGCCCAGAGCTCTGACAATCCCCCAAATGTCAGGGGCTTGGAGAGCTCCTTGGGGTAAGGTGTCCAAAAGGACAAGGCTCCCAAGCCTCAGAATTGGTGCTGAGCTCCAGAGTTTCCAAAACTCCAGGCTCCTACAGAGACACTGAGCTGCAAATGTGAATTGTTGGAACTCTTCAGCCACAGCCTCCTGGGTGTTCTGACAGCCCGGGCTCCTTCTTTGCTGCCTTGGAGTGATTAATCACAACCAGCCAGCCAGGTTTCATGGGACCCTACTCTCACAGCAGCCGCAGTTGGCTTAACTTGGCCATTTGGAACAAAAGACCCTGCTCAGACCCCGAGTGCCCTTCCCTAGCCCACCACAAAAGAAGGATTTATTATAGAAAAGGAATTCACATCCCCTCCTCTCTTCAACTCAGGACAAACGAGGAGAGATGGATTAAGGCTGGACGTGTGATGGACAGGGCCATTTGGTCCAGGCCATAATTGCAATCCCAGTTTAGACCCCCAACTGCCTGTGTGATGGGCTTCCCTGGTGGCTCAGTCGGTAAAGAATCTGCCGGTAATGCAGGAAGTGCAGGTTTGATCCTTGGGTCGGGAAGATCCCCTGGAGAAGAGCATGGCAATCCACTCCAGGATTCTTGCCTGGAGAATTCCATGGCCAGGGGAAACTGATGGGCTACAGTCCATGGGGTCGCAAAGAGCGGAACACGACTGAAGTGACTGAGCACACAGGCCCCTCCTGTGTGATGCTGGTAGAAGTGATCCACCTTCTCTGAGCTCTAGAAACCCTCCAGACATGATGGGGAGGGATCCATGCTCTATCACATGATAGATGGGAGGCAGCTTGACAAAATACCCTTGGCTTTCTCTTCTGCAAACCTGTGCACAACATCACATAAAGTAGGTGATGGCTCGTCACAAGACCTTTGGTCTGGCATCCCCATTGAAACAATAGTAGTTGTCTATACCTATATGTATTACCCATCTTTTCATTGTTTTCCTCCCTCCTCTTTCATACCTGTGACATCACCTCTTTCACCTGCAGCCTCAATATCATCAGATAGTCTTCCTCCTCTGTGCTTTCACAGAATCCTCTGCCCACCCTAATCTTGACCCTCACCGTTGATCACATCAGCTGACCATTGATTGTCTCTGTATCCATTTCTCTCTCTGGCACTAAAACTCAGTTAATGCTTATTTATTTGAATAAACTTAGCTCATTTCAAGAACAGAACATTTTTTCCCCACAATCATAACATAGCTAACTTGAGTAACCCCTTGGTGTTTACAAAGCAGATTTACAAATATTTCCTCATGTGAGCATAAGGGCACCTCTATAGGACAGGTAGTGTTAGCCTTGTTTCACAGATGCAGAAGTCAAGTTTTAAATAAACTTACATGGCAACCACATGACAGACGGTGTATCTGGCTCTGACTACAGAGACCTTCCTTCACAGCATGCTCAGAAGCACTCCTATAGGCAAACGATTGTAGCAAAGCTTTTTTTTTTTTTGAGTGTCTACTGTGCAGTAGGGTCTCCCTTGGTGGTTCAGCAGTAAAGAATCCGCCTGTCAGTGCAGGAGATAAGAGACGCAGTCTGATCCCTGGATCAGGAAATGGCAACCCGCTCCAGTATTCTTGCCTGGAGAAGCCCATGGACAGAGGAGCCTGGTGGGCTGCAGACCATAGTGTCAAAAAGTCAAACACGACTGAGTGACTCAGCATGCACGATGCACCAGGCACTATGCTAGGTATGGAGGAGCAAAGATGAGTGAGGCTACATGAGCAAGACTCACAGTGGAGTGAGCAAATTTAATAAAACAAAACCCATTCATCCATTCAAATCACCCTTCCTGAGAATCTACAACATCCCAGGCATCAGTCTCTGTGCCCATTCTAACAGTGTTTCCATATTGTGAGAGAGCCCGTGAAGGAAACCTTGGTATAACCCCAGGGAGATCCTATGGATTCTATGCTTGTTCAGCTTGAATTTTCTATAACAAATGTATGTTCATTTATCATCAGGGAAAACAAGTTAAACAGGAGAAAAAGAACAAGATAGGATGTACTGCTCACCTTTATCTGTTTGTACATCTGTCTCTCACCACCAGCTTAGTATCTTTAGTCTGTAAGCCAAAACAGCAATAAAGATAAAGTATTCATTGGAAAAGACCCTGATGCTGGGAAAGATTGAGGGCAGGGGGAGAAGGGGACGACAGAGGATGAGATGGCTGGATGGCATCACCAACTCAATGGACATGGGTTTGGGTGGACTCCGGGAGTTGGTGATGGACAGGGAGGCCTGGTGTGCTGCAGTTCATGGGGTCGCAAAGAGTCGGACACGACTGAGCGACTGAACTGAACTGAACTGAATGCAGGATTTCAGAAACGGGAGAGTGTCCATCTATCAGGAAATCAGTTAATTCCTAATTTCATTTATGTCATAGTTCCATCTGTGAGCAGATGTTTCTAGGGGAAATTTTTATTTAAAAAAAATTAAGCAGAGGAAAAAGCAGAATGATTAAACAAAATTTTGTGTGTGTGTTTTGTTTTCTTTCTCTTTTTGTTTGCTTGTTTATTCTTCCTGTCAGACATCTCAGAATATTCAATAAGCACATGTTTCTTGAAATAATCAGTAGAGTAAGGGAGGGGGAGAGACTATTTAGGATTTCTCAAAAATTTATAATTCTGAAAACAAACACCGAGACCAGTGTTTCTAAGAAAACAGGTTGATATCCATTGCCCTTCTGAACTTTTAATATCCCTTTAGCTTCATCTAGGGAAAGTTGATAGCTACTGGGATGAGTCTGGGCCAGGAGGACATAAAAGGAGTATGTCTGAAAGGAGCTTTGGCAACACAACCATAAGGCAAAGGAAGGCCAATTCCACCGGAACCTGGTTTCCTCTGTGGAAACAGTAACAACCCCACTTGATATATAAAAGAAGAAAAGTTTCTTCTTATAGGCAGCCTGGAAATCTTCCTTGGAAGGTTGATGCATGAACTGGAATATTAGAACCATCTTCTCAATTCACATCAGACTTCAACAGCGGAGATATTGCAACAGAGTCTTCATGGACACAAGGTTGCTTTGAGGACCTCTAGACTTCCCTCCATCTTCGAGCCATCAGAAGCCACCTATGGTCTGGAAATAGCATGGTGCTTGGAATCAGTTTCCTCACCCAACAAATGGGGATAATAATGTGTTTTATAGGGTAGGTGTGAGGATTGCATGAGCTAACTCATGAAAAGAATTTAGCAATGCTACAGAGGGCGGTGGTGGTAAAGACCCCACCTGCCAATACAGGAGACGTAAGAGATGTGGGTTTGATCCCTGGGTCGGAAAGATCCCCTGGAGGAGAGCTTTGCAACCCACTGCAGTATTCTTGCCTGTGCAATCCCATGGACAGAGGAGGCTGGCTGGCTCCAGTCCATGGGGTCGCAAAGAGTCAGACATGACTGAGCAACTGATCAGATAGACACACTATAGGGGCTCAGTAAGGGAAGCTGTTATTAGCTGCTACTTCCACAAAAAGCTGAAACTCTGTTACTGGTTTGTGAGATGAAATACCATCTTCTGACCTGACAGAGCAATACAATTTAAAAGCCCCTGCTGAGAATGAAGGTCCAGCATTCATCTTCAGTAATTAATACATGCCCTGGGGGATGCTTGGGTTGGAGATGGGAGGGTGGGGGACTATTTTTCCTACTTGATTGAGTGTCTTTTTTATCCCAAGCTATTCTAAATGTCATGGAGAGTTAATGAAGACATGTTGTATACCCGCCGCAAATGCAGTAAAAGAGAAAGTACAACCGATTCTGCCACTGTCTGAGTAGATTAAACCCTCAGTTACACTGGAAGTGCAGGGGAAGAAATGGGAGCTGTGTTAGGAGATGGATGGGGATGATGCTGGTTACAAAGACAAAAAGGACAGAGAGCGATTCTCTTTCATCTTTTCACATTTCTTCTGTTACTTTTGCTTCCTTCTCCACTCCCCCTCCCTCGCTGGCGAGGCTCAAGGACTGGGCACACGGTGTCTCTGCTTCTCTAGCATCAAGTCATAACACCAGCATGATTCAGCCTTACTAGTACACAGTGACGTTCTCTGGCCTTTTCTCATCTTGCAAACTTGCCATGGATAATCTCAAAAAAATGAAAAGCTATACCTGTTCTGTCAGGAGCTCTTGCTGCTTGGGGGCTGGCTTCAAATAACAGATGTGCAGTCCTTCAGATTAGCAGCCATTCACAACACTTGAGCTATCCAACTGGGAACAATCTCCCAGTGTTGGGATAAACCAGATGATCTAATGCCTGAGGACCCCCCAGCTCCCGCCCATCTCCTATGTATATGATACATCTGAGAAAGGCTTGAATATGTTCTCCCCAAAAGCCTGGGTAGGGCACTCCTTCTTTCATGAGACAGCAATTTGCAGGGACCCCAAGGGGCAGCTAAAGAGGCTAAGAAACTCTGCAAAATTATTTGGAATCGTCTAGAGAAAAGTTTCCTGCATAAATCTTAGCAATTATGACTCTCAAAGAAAGAAACAAAGGCTGAAAAAAGAAAAAAAAAAAAAAAAAGAAACAAGCCCTAGAGCGATCTGTACAGTGCGGCTATAAAGCAAGCTTTTCTTAGAGGAACAAAGTGATCTCCATTTTTTAGGGAATATTTAGTTCCCCTCTGCTCTTCTAGAAAGGATCTGGTATACTTCAGATGAGTTGATTGAGTCGTTAAAAGTGACGGCTCTGCTTCAACCCAAAGCAATCCCCAAATAGAACACTACAGTTATATCAGACACAGAAAGTCTCTGCAGAAAAGGAAAGGGTGCATAGTTATAATCTAGTGCTTTTCTGCACAGGTTCAAGAGTCAGACAGAGCTGAGTTCCAATTCTGGCTCATCCCTCATGCATCTTACTTAACAGCTGAGCCTCAGTACCCTCCTCTGTCAAATGATGGTGATAATAATAAATAACCCCTCCCTTGAGAGGTTATTTGTGCTATTATTTCTGAGGGAACTGTGATCAGTAATTTGCTGTCGGCACACACTATTCCGTGCTTTAATGCTTCACTTCTGAATGATGCATGCTAAGTTGCTTCAGTTGTGTCCAGCTCTGTACGACCTTGTGGGTGGCTGTGGCCCGCCAGGCTCCTCTGTCCCTGGGATTCTCCAGCAGGAACACTGGAGTGGGCCGTGGGATGCCGTGTCCTCCTCCAGGGAATCTTTCCGACCCAGGGATCAAACCTGGGTCTCCTGCATTGCAGGCAGATTCCTTACCACTGAGCCACCAGCGAAACCCAAGTGCTTAAGTGATGTTCTGTACTTTTATACTTTGGGCATAGTGGTTTTCCAGTGGCTGAACATCTCAGAGATATTCCAGGACTGAACCAAAGGATCCAATTGAAGTCAGTGTTGGTTTAGCCAAAAATGTTTCTGGGGTATTTGGAGTCCCATCAAAATGTCTTCATAATGGAGCAAGGTTTTCTGCACATCAATTTTAATGTAAATCCCTTTGTTTTATAGATCGCAAAATAAAGGCCAGTAGAGACATGATTTGCACAAGATCACATAGGGAATGGCAGGAAGATAGTAATTTGAAAACAAGTGCCCCAAATGCTAGTTTGAATTTATTCCCCTCATAGCAAGTTGCATTTTTTTTCCTTTCAAATGTACTTCCTGTATAATCTTCAAAATAAAGGAGGGACAGGAGATGTACAATTTAATATTTCAACATTAGGGATTAAAGATTTATTCAAGCATGTAGTGCTGATTGATTAAGAAATACACACCAGTCTTTGAGAATCTGTATCAATAAAAAAAAGATGCCTTAATGATTGCAATCAGTTTGAAGTAATAAACATCCCCTGGGTTTGTTTTGTTTCTGTTTTATCCTAGCAACAATTAACCTATTAGTTAAGAGAATAGACTCTGGATCCAGACAGATAAGGATTAAATCCTGTCTCCTTTACTTACCAGCTACATGACCTTGATCATGTTATTACATTTTTGAACTTCCATCTTTAAGATGGAAATGATTAAGATATAAAATCACAAGGTTTATAGGAATATAATATTAGATGCCATTTGTATTTCATCACAAATAGCTCGGCTCATGATAAACTCTCATTGAACTGTAGTTATTGTCGTTGTTGCCATTGCTGTTATATTGTATTCTTTCCTTGGGAAATCAATAATTCAGGGCACCCAGGGAAATACTCAGCATAAAAATAAGGCGATGTTGAATCCTTTTGACTGGGCATGAGGAAGTCTCACTCCTTTTACGTCGTTCTGTTATTAATTGTGTGATTGGGTCAACATATTCCTGTCTGGCCCAGTTGCCCCATATTTCAGACAGCATCTTTTCTATTTCATGGGATGAAGACCTGCTCCCAAACAGTCTTAAATGCAGGGTGGGTGTCACAGGTTTAGGTCATGCAAACCTTCATACGTAATCTCTTCTTTAGGCTCAGCTTGATCCAGGACTCAAAATACATCAAGAAATCTATGTTTTTCTCAACACTGCTGAAATCTGTTCTTTTCAACATTTGCTTCATTCCCAAATTCCACATGGTGGTAATATGGTTGACAGCAGGTCCAGATCTAAATGACTTCAGCTTCAATTTCAGTGAAAAAAGATCACTTCTTTTCCCTAAACAGATCCAACAAAATACCTTGGCCTGATTCTCATAGGCACAGGTTAACTCACATACCCATCTTGAGCCAATCCCTGTGGACAGGAGGAGGGAACACAATGCTTAATTTAAGCTCAGGTCCTATGCCATGACTGAAGATGGAGGTGAGATAGTCCTGTACATATAACCAACAGTCAAGAAATGGACCCTGTGTTAGTTTCTAGTGCTGTATAAGAAATTGCCACAAGCATAAGAGCTCAGAAAGCATACTTTTATTATCTCATGGTTTTAGGATATCAGAAGTCCAGGCACTGCATGAACATTAATTAGTTCTCTGCTCAAAGTTTCACCAGGCTGAAAGCAAGGTGTGAGTCAGCCAGGCCTGTGGTCTCATCTGAGACCCAGAGTCCTCTTCCAAGTTCACATGGTTGTTGGTAGAATTCACATCCTTTCAGCCATGTGAACAAAGTCCCTATTTTTTTTTTCTGGCTTTTGGCAGGGACCTCTCTCAGCTCTTAGAGGCCATTCTCAGGTTCTTGACACTTGGCCCTAGCCTCACAGTAAGACAATTTTCTTTGTCCTAAAGTCAGCAAGTGTGTCTTTCTTTTTTTTAATGACTTCACCTTTTTGTAAATGACTCATCAGATTAGATCTGGTAACCCAGATAATCTCTTTTTGGTCAACTCAAAGTTGACTGATTGCCAATCTATTATAATTACCATTATAATCCATTGATTTTTGTTGCACATAGGATGTATACAGGGGCAGAAATTTTCGGGGCCATCTTGGAATTCTGTCCAACCAAAGGAAAATGGGAGTTTGGTTTAAAAAAGGAGATTAAATATTGGGCAACCAGGAAAACAAAATGCCAAAATCCTTCATTCCCTTAAAACAAAACAAAACAAACAAACAAAAAAGGAAAACCAACAATAAAAGCTCTGGGATTGGCCCAGATTATCTCTAACATTGCTTTCAATTCAAATCATGCTTAATTTTTTGAAATCAAATATAGAATCTAAATATTTCCAATGCAGTTGGGGGAGTTAGCAGTAACTTTGTGTGAAAGTCACTAGAAACAAAGAGCAAATTCTTTAAAAATGTCATCTTACTGAGTGTTTTCTAAGCAATTTCTGCAATCCTCCCCCTTTGGGGGGCATCTCTTGCCTACCCCATTAATATTTTCTGACTTGCTGTTGACAGCCCATTTTTTACAAGACTGGAAGGACACAGTCTAATCTAAGACCCAAGGGGGTTGAAGGAGCCTTCCTAGAATATGGCCCTGACCCAGCAAGCGAGTCACCTTCTCCAAATTCTTCGAGCTTGAGCTATGGTTTATCTCTAGCCCCTTGTTTTTGGCAGTGGAGGAGGAGGATGTGGTCAGGATCGCAAAGGCATTACTCAGAGCCAATTTGGTTCAGAGGAAAGAAAAAAGACTGAGATCTGTTTCTGCATGGCTCCATTTCTGTCTGCAAAAGATTCCCAGAGGACTGCCTTCAGGAACTAAGCCTTAGTTAGGAGCTGACTGACCAGCAAGATTTGAACACAGATCTCACAGTCCTGGCCTTTCCCCATGAGTAAGAGGGAAAGAAGACGTGGGAGAGCAAACCACCTCTTCCTTGGGAGCAAAGCTCAGTACAGTGTCTCAGGTTCACTGGACCAAAGTTTCATAAGTGATGGAGCATCTACTCGAATTGAAATAGCATCTATATCCTCTGTATCCTGACTGTACACAGTGGAGGACCAGAGAAGGCCTCTGTCATGGAGGAACTAACACCCAACTGGCTGAGATTCACGAACGTATTTGGACAATTCCAGCAAAATGTAAAATATTACTGCAGAAGGAAATGCAAGGCGAAGCATTTAATAGGAGCAAGGCAAAGGAACCAGGGAAGGCTTTCTAAAGAAAGGTAGTGCCTAAGTGAGCTTAAGGAATAGACCAGTGTTAGCTAAGTCATAAAGGTATTCTGAGATGAGCAAGTAACACAAGAAAAGGGTCTGTTGTGTAAACATCCAAGTGAATACAGAGAAAAATACAAGTAGATTGATAGCATTGGGATATGAAGGTGGTTATGGTAGGAGAGAGGTGAACATGTGGAAAGAGCTAATATGTAGAAGTGAGTGTGGAAAGACCAGGAGAAGCAAGTCTGAAAGAGTCTTATGTGCTTCATTAAGAGCTTGGTCTTTATCTTTTGGACAATAGAGTATCCCTTCCAGGTTTTGAGCTGAGCTGATATTTGTTTGTTTTGAATTCTTCTGTCTGTGGTGTATGGAGCACATTTAACAGTACACAGTTGAGGATATAAAGTTCTTGGTTCTTGGCTACTGAGATGGTTCACATGAGAGACGGTGAGAGTCTAAACTACAGCACTGAGACTGGAGAAAAAGAAATAGGTTGGGGAGTATTTAGGACATACTATCTGCAAGATTGGTGATAGATTGGCTGTCATGTCTAATGGAGAAGAGAGCATCAAGAACAACACCCCACTGACTTGCTAAAATGTTTCCTTCATGTATGTGACTTAGAGTCAAGTTCCACCAACACTTACTGAGCACTTATTATATCTCCAGCTTGTTTTAAACCCTTAAGTACACATTATCAGTTTTACTTCCCAACAAATAACTCTATGGGACAACAGATAAGGTAATGGAATCTTAAAGAAAGATCCAGCTTGTTTAAGATTAGCTAATAGAAGAGGTAGAAGTAGTTTGTCTTTGTTTCATAGAATAGATGGACTTTCCTTGAGTCCTAGTCCACTGAAATGAGGCTTGTATAAACTCAAAAGGCATGTTTAGATTTTTTTCCAAAGAGAAGCATAGGGGCATAAAAATGGTAGCTCTTATAGACCACTATCTTTAGGTCACCAGCTTGAGTGGTTAAGTTTAGAGGCCTCCAGACCATTGTTTTTCCACCTTATCAACACATGGACATTACTTAGGTAGCTTAAAAAAACCCTGCTCCCTATGCTCCATTCCAAAAGACTCTGATTGAGTTGTTTGGGGGTACAGCCTAGACATCGGGATATTTAAGATATGCAGGTTATTATCATTTATAGCCAAGACTGAGAATCATAAAGCCACGCTGCAAAACAAGCAGCAAACGATCTTCTGTGCTGGACTGTTCCTGACCCTGTCTCCCTTCTCCTGTCTTAGACGGTCTGACTCTCACGTGAGCCTCTTTCCCAGCAGAGCCCTCTCCCCCGCTGCAGCCTCCCCTCTGCTGGTGGTCCCCTGTTCTCGGCACAGATGGATCTGCTACCTAATTGCCTGCTTATTTGTCAAGTGGTTGTCCCCAGCAGATGTTCCCATGTGGGAATGCGAAGGCCAGCATCTGTACACAAACAGCTGATTGCGTCACTGTCTGCTTTTGATCTAGTCCTGATGGGGCACCTCCCAGGCCATGGATGATCTTCCAGAACTGACCTGAGCATGAATTCTCTGATCCCCTTTTTGCATCCCCAGCCCTTTCAATCCTTAGTGGTTTTAGAAGCTCTGCGTGTGTACTTTTGGATCTCTTTCTCCCTCTGCCTTCTCCTTTTCCTCCTCCAATCCCTCTTCCTTCTTGTTCTTCTTCTCCTCCTTCTTCTTCTTTCTTCTGCTATTGGTGTTTCTCTTTGAATAACAAGACTCGGCAGGAACCTCAGTGTCTTCATGGTACAAATATGCTGAGACCCAGAAGGGGAAAAGGAAATTGGTTAGGATTAGAATGTAGCCACTCAGGGACACAGTTGACTTTTAGTCCTTTTATCTTCTGCCTTCCTTCATTATCATGTACTCACGACTATACTCAGACTCTCAGAAATATCCATGGGTTTGATGGCTGGTCCTAAAGCCTCCTAGCTGTGAGACTTTCAACAAGTTACTTCACCTGAAGAGAGTGATCATTTGCAAGAGAGTGATCGCCTATGACTCTCTTCATCATTTAAAATGTATCATTAGTAAATTTCTAAAATACTGTGCATAAAGTACATAGCACCATATAAAAAAAAAAAAAAAAGTACATAGCACCATATATAAAGAGTTGTTTAAAAATATGGAAACATGATGGAAAATGGATAATGATGATAAAGTGCACATGCATATGTATGATATCCTTTCATGTTTTAATCCCTGTTACTGTTACATTATTAGCAGAGTTTCCTTGGTCAAGTTAATTTATTTCTTTAAATCTCCATTTCCTCATTTTAAAAATCAGGATATAAGTAATGTTAACTTCACAAGGTTATAATATTTAGCGCTTATTACAACAGCCTGGCACCTATTGAGCATTTAAGATAACTGTGAATGTTAGAGATGATGAGAAAGAAGGAAAAGGGAAAAGAAAAAGAAAAGAACAACAACATTTTCTATCATTCAGAAAGAGCTTGAGGAGTCAGAACACTTAATTTTTAATCTTAGCTCTGAAAACTAATTTGCTATGTGATTGCTGATAAACTCCTCTTTGTATCTATGCTTCAAGGGTCTTCTGAGGAAGGGTAGATGGTCTTTGAGCATTCTTTAAGACTGTGATCTTCTGTATCTTAGTGAAGTTTCTCTGCTTACCCTTCAATTCTCTCATCAGTCATGGGATGGGACATTCAGGGTCCTTCTGGCTTCATAAAATCATCTGCCTTTGATATAGCCTTCCTTGTCTTCCTAAACCTTTGTGGTGTGACCTCATTCCCACTGCTTTGGAGTCTGTTCAGAAGGAGGTGGCCTCATCTTCTCCTGAGACCCCTTCCTTACATGTGGGGAGAGGGACCCAGGCATCTAGCCTTGGAGATGAACCGCTGAATGTTTTCCGAGATAATCCATGAGCCCCTTCTGAGAAGGCAGGGCTGTCAAGTGGAAACACTGACAGCAGCCTTGGTTCCAGCCATGTAAATAGTATTACTGCAAAAACATATATTTAGCATCTATGACATCAGCTTGATTTACCTTGATTAACGGAGCAATTTGCTGTACATTTTTCCAAATGCTGTAATCAATTAGAACTCAAAATAGATTAGAAAACCCTCTATGGTGTGGCCACCGTCCAAAAAAACTAATCCATCATGAAATATATGTATGTATCCTTTTCCAGCCATGGCGTGGATAAAGATTTGTGTCCTGGAGGAACTCAGAGTGGTTCAGGTTTGTACGGTGGGGCACCAGGCACTTTTTCCCTCAGCCATTATTAAAGGCAAACTGGGGGAAAGGATGTTTGTGAATGTTACTCCAGTTTCGTGCAGCTTCCCATCTCCCTACTGACCCTTCCCTGCCTAACTTCACTATTTGTTTATAAAAGACCCACCTGGTTATAGACCCCCTGTAGCAACAGGATAGAGTCTAACCCTTTAGACTGGCATTGACAGCCCTTTAAAATAAGATCCTATATTACTCTTTCAAATTCTTCTCTTCCTGTGTCCCTATGCATATACTCTATCCTCCTCAGAGCTACCCCCACTCCAAGCATACACTATATTTCCTTACAACTCTGTGTTTCCACTTACAGTTCTCTCAGCTTGTATTAAAATGAAGAATTAGTATTTACTGAGTATTTACTGTCGATGAGGCCCTGGGCTAAACATCCACCATATATTATTGCCCTTAATCCTCTTAAACATCCCTTAAGACCCGAGAGTTAAAATATTGGCCTGAAGGTATACACAAGTAAGTGGCGATGCTAACCGTCACACCCAAGTCTAACACCAAAGCGCTCAGACTTCCGACCTCTCTTACTATATCTTTCCTTCATCTTTCATGGCTTGACTTCTTCTCTCTGCTCCCCCAGATCTCAAAGTACACTTGCGTCTAGGAGGAAACTTATTTCTTAGAGTTCGTGACAGTTAGGTGTTAGGGGCTGAATGTAGAGCCCATTCAATTAAACTAATCCATGTCCAAGCTACTCATTCTGCCATGACAGTTAGAGTTGCTACTGTGGATAAAATATCCTCCTAGGTCTCCCACACGGCACAGCGGGATGGAGTGTTAAGGAACAGACGTGATAAGTGCTGGCTGACGAATGCATTAGGATTAAATTCTAGATCTACTAATCATGGGTATAGTTTTTGGTCTCACAGAATATACACTTCAGGATTAATGAATAGAAATAATGTTTTATGTGTGCACGCAACACATACATTGCCATCAATATCAATTATACTGATACGAAGGTATGAAAGTACTTTATCAAGAGTGATTTAACTGCTACCTGACATCAGGAGCTTATGATCTAGAAGCTCATACTCTAAACTGCAGGTAAAACTACCCAAGAAGCTATAAAGCAGTGCATGCATGCCTGCTAAGTGGCTCAGTCAGGTCTGACTCTTTGCAACCCTATGTATCGCATCCCACCAGGCTCCTCTATCCATGGGATTCTCCAGGCAAGAATACTGGAGTGGGTTGCTATGCCCTCCTCCAGGGGGTCTTCCCCACCCAGGGATCGAACCCACATCTCTTATATCTCCTGCACTGGGAGGCAGGTTCTTTACCACTAGCACCATCTGGGAAGCCTTACAAAGTAGTAAGTTCTTATTAATTTTGAGTAACAGTCAGAGGAGAACTGACTGTAACATCGCTGAGATGCTGCCTGGTTCCTCACGACTTTCCCCGGGGCTTCTCCAAATGCCTGAGCCATAAGCAGCCCTCAGAACACGCATCCCACGTGAATAAATAGCGCTGTCATTGCAGAAGCCCCAGACTGGGACGTGGGAGCCCTGGGCTCTGACCCCAGCTCTGTGCCTCCCAGACATGAGTAAGTCAGCTCAGCCACTCGCGCCCTCCATCTCTTTATCTTTAAAAAGAGAGTATTAAACCCCTGACTTCATGAGAGTGTTATGCGGAGCAAATAAAACTGTCCGCATGGAAGCGACTTGTAAACTATAAAGAAATGTGTGTGTACAAGGGGATGAACAGGGCTGACTTGCATTCTGAAGGGAACACACAGGCATGTGAGTGCTGCGCTTTGAGGCTCTCAAGGGATTCCCATCCAAAAGTCTGCAATTTGAAGCCCAGTGGTTTATCCCAATTTTTACAAATGACCATTCATCTTCTTGACCTGACACGAAGCAAATGAACCACATAATCCTCCAATGGACTGCTTAGCATACTCTTGGCAGACAGGACATTAGAGACCAATGAATCCACCACCCTTCCCCACTCCAACTCTCACCACTGTCGTGATGAGGAGTGTGCCTTACAGAGGGCAGAGCTCATCTACCCTCCTTCCCTAGCATCTAGTACAGGTCCCCCCGCCTATTATAAAATCATTAACTGTCTGTTGAATAGGCGAACAAAAAAACAAATTAAATGATTTGCTTAAGGTATCTTCAGTAACTGACATACCTAATCCATGACAAGTGCTGATTCGCTTGCTTATCAAAAGAGTGGATGAATAAATAGTCAGCCAGCCGATTGATAGTAGATTTGGGCCTCAGATCTCATACCTTGCAATCCATTTCCCAAGACCTCACAGGATGGTGTTCATCCTGGCTTGCATTTGTTACTAATTGATTTAAGCTTGTGCATTTTGCCTCTATGTCTTCAATTCCAAATCATTAGAAGAAGCAAAGGGCTTCTCCTACCATTTTTCTCGGGGCACAGGGCTTGAAATCGGTTATCCAGTCAGTAATCAATAAATACATCTTGATCCTCTGAACCTGGACGAATTAAAGAAGCTATTTGGAGTGTGACTTCTGAGGAAGAGACTGGGTAGGAAATGCTTTGTGTGGTCTGATAATGTATTTATTTATGAGACTAAATGTTTATCTGAGCCTCCAGAAGATCTCTGGCTTCATTTTGGAGTCTGTGTGCATTTGTGTTGTTTTCCATGGTCACAGCATCCCCATCCTTCTGGGGTCCAGCTGGGCTATGGAGTAATAAACAATTTTTATAAATTGGCTCTCTCCATGACAAGAAGTGGGAGCAACCCCAAAGCTTTAAAAAAAAAAAAAATTCTTCTCTGAGTCGTGAATACACCAGCATCCAGCTAGTTCAAGTAGGGTTCAAGTAAGCACTCTAACTTCATGAAAGCTATTTATGACCAACACAATAAAACCTCTCTACCCATTCAGGCACTGGGCATTTGAGATGTAGTTGTTTTTCTTTCAGTCTGTTCTTTGACAGCATTCAACAATGTCGGGTTACTTTGACAACTTCAACAACCAATTCAGAGTAGGAGCAAGCCTCCCCTTTTGTCCCGTTAGACTTTGCCTTTGCCATTGGCTACTACAAATCAGAGATCATGCTTCATTCCGAGCAGCTGAACCGAGGAAGTTCAAATCCACTCTTGAAAATACCTCCCTGGTTGCGTCTGAAAAGCCAAATCACTTTTCAAGGTTCATCACATCTCATGGCTTGTGATACTTCCTTCAGAAAGTATACCATACAGTCCAGTTTCCTCAGTGTGTATGCCCAGAAGTGGTATTGCTGGGTCATATGGCAGTTCTATTTCCAGTTTTTTAAGGAATCTCCACACTGTTTTCCATAGTGGCTGTACTAGTTTGCATTCCCACCAACAGTGTAAGAGGGTTCCCTTTTCTCCACACCCTCTCCAGCATTTATTGCTTGTAGACTTTTGGATAGCAGCCATCCTGACTGGTGTGTAATGGTACCTCATTGTGGTTTTGATTGGTGGTGGGATGTTTCAAAAGAACAGCATGTATACTATCTATGGTGAAACAGATCACCAGCCCAGGTGGGATGCATGAGACAAGTGCTCGGGCCTGGTACACTGGGAAGACCCAGAGGAATCGGGTGGAGAGGGAGGTGGGAGGGGGGATCGGGATGGGGAATAAGTGTAAATCTATGGCTGATTCATATCAATGTATGACAAAACCCACTGAAATGTTGTGAAGTAATTAGCCTCCAACTAATAAAAAAATTAAAAAAAAAAAAAAAGAAAGTATACCATACAGTCCAAAAAAAAGAAAAAAATCACTGTCTTGACATAGTTGAGTTGCAACTGGTAGGCATTCATTCACCCACCTGTTTATTTTATGAGCGCCAACTACAGCAACCTAACTCGAGAGGGAGCATGAGAGGTAAAACCAATGACCTGTGCCCTGCGGGAGCCCACGTCCTGGCATCAAAACTGAACCCGGAGTATCCATGTCAGTGGCACCAGCTAGAGGGTCCTCACTGCCACCAAACAGGGCACATCGTGTTCTGGAAGCTCAGAGGCAAGGGTGGCCACGTCCAGGGGTGGACAGAAGGAAAGAGACAGAACTAGAAGGCTTTACGGAGCAGGAAACCCTTGAGCTGGACTGGAAGGCTATACACGCTACTGATCAGTTCTACACGAGGGAGGCGGGTGGGAGTGAGTCACTCAGAAGGAGAGCATGGTCTCCACAAGCTTCCCATGCCGACTTTTCTCCCCCAAGTCCCATGGCCCCAAGCAGCTGCCCTCCCCAGGCAACTCTTGGGAAAATAACAGTCACCAAGATTGCCGTGTGCCAGGTATCATTTGAAGTACCTCACCCTCACTAGCTACTCATACGCGGAAGGTATTATCCTCATTTTTGTGGATGTGGAAACTGGAGCTGATATAAAAGATGAGTCATTTGTCCAACATCACAGGGTTAGTCATTGAAGCAGCTGGGCTCCTTCCCAGTTGCCTTCTCCTCCTTAACCCACCTTCTTAAATACCACGCTCACCACCTCCCTGGGCAGACGGCTTAGCTGTTCCATGACAGGAAGGAGGTAGAGAGAGGAGGGAGTTTTGCAAGCACTTGGGGAGAGGTCCCCTTGGGTCTCCCCCAGGCCATGCACCTTCTCTCTAGCTGTGCTTATAAAGATAGAGCTCCTGGTCCCCACCATCTGATCCCAAGATCAAAGGAGACTGCACGCACTCACATTTGTCAAATGCTCATTCCAGGTGGCACTGTGGTGTTCCACTTTACTGTCTCAGGTTATCCTAACCAGAAGCCTTTGGACCACTGACTATTTCCTTCAATTTGTGAGTGAGAGATTTCAAGTCTTGTGTAATATCAGGGTTTGCTCTATTTTCTGGCAGCCAGTCTCTACCAGGGCCAAGAATCACCAGCAGAAATTTCCCTCCTTTCCTTCGAAATCCACTTTGTTTTTACTCCTTTCCTCTGGGGATGATAACATGTCCTAGAGCAGGTGGCATAATGATCCTGGTGAAAAGGGAAAATAAAAATGGCAGGGAGGAAGAACAAGGAAAGGAAGATGCAGACGGGGCTGGAGGAGGAGGAAGAGAAAAGGTGATCGGAATGTGCCTACATACATGTCATTTACTTTTACAGGACTTCTAGATATCAAGGACGTCTCCCTAGGACAGGATACAGATGTAGGCCTCCAGTTGACCTGTCCTGACTTGAATTTTGAACACGGACCATTGCATAAGAGTGGGTAAAGTTCTCAGTGTCGTGAGACGCCAAATTGGACACAGGAGGAAAGGGCATGACTAAACTGGGGTAGCAAAGGGGGTGTTTATGACATAGCCATTTGCTGAAATACCCTCAGCGTGACTACATGGTCCTCTTACCCCACATGTCCACCCCTTCTGTTTATTGAAATAAATGATGAATAAAAAGGTTCAGCCTTTTATTTTTTTCTATCAGCCTAGGGGATTTATTAGCCAAATATTAATTAACCTCACCTCAAGTCACATTTTCATTGTGTTTGTGACATGTCTTCTGGGCTCCGGTTTCCTTGGAATGAAGTTTGCATCTCTGTAAGATCCTTTCCATCCCTCTACTTTTCAGACAGCAAGCAGCTCAGAAACAAACAAAACAAAACAAAAAAAATCTTGGATCTATAACACATTTCCCTGCCTCCTTCCTTCCTTTTCCTCTGCTCTCTAACCCCTCCCCTAGAGAACACAAGAGAAATAAAGTTGTAATTAAGAAAAGGACTAAGAATAAATTCCATGCGTTTAAGCAAAGTTCCATCTCTGAACCCAGGAGGATTGGTGCATAGCTGCGGTTGTGCGAGAGGAAACGCTCAGGGAACTCACGCTGGGCTTTCAACACAAACACAGCTCATAAGGAATAGTTTATCACTCAGACCATCTCTCTTCATTCTGCAGAGTTAAGGCAAGCCCTCAAAAAGGGCTTGGATACCACCACCGCTGCCACTGGGATCTCCCATTTCTGGAGTCCCTCTGGCCCAAAGAGCTCAGAGCAATTCACAAGCATTTATTGATGGAACCCCGTGACCCATCCCCCCCAAGTGAATACTTGCATATCCCATTCTGCAGAGGGCAAAACGGTAACATGAAGAAGTTCAAGGCTCGTCTTGGCTGCCTGCCATGCAGAGAAAACGGAGTAGGGGCTGGACTCCGAAAGAAAAGCATGGCCAGGTGCATAGCGGATTATTCAAGCAAAGAGCAATGGGCTGGGAGTCAGGAGACTGGGCTCTGGTCCCGGCTCTGTCACGCACGCCGTCACTGGGGGTGCCGTGCCTAAGTCACCTCCCTGCCCTGGGCCTCAGTCTCCCCAGCTAAGGCAAGTTTCAGCTAGAACACCTACCTGAAAGCCCCTTCTCTGAGAATGATGGAGCTCTCCACCCATGGAGCCAGAGCACTAAGCAGTCTTTCTTATTATGGTGACGCCTAAACCACACAATAACCATTCCTTCTGGAAGGACTCCTCCTTCCATAGTCAACCCTCCATTCAAGGCCTGGTCCCATCCTTCCTCCTAGCGGTGCTGTTCCCTGATTTGTTGCTGCCCATAGAAATTCTGCTGTCTTTTGTTGATGTTCTGTCACTCCGTTGGGTCCGAATCTTTGCCACCCCCATGGACTGCAGCATGCCAGGCTTCCCTGTCCTTCACTGTCTCCCGGAGCTTGCTCAAACTCGTGTCCACTGAGTTGGCAATGCCACCCAACCATCTCATCCTCTGTCATCCCCCTTCTCCTCCTGCCTTCAGTCTTTCCTAGCATCAAGCTCTTTTCCAAGGAGTTAGTTCTTCACATCAGGTAGCCAAAATATTGGGGTTTCGACTTCAGCATCAGTCCTTCCAGTGAACACCCAGGACTGATCTCCTTTAGGATGGACTGGTTGGATCTCCTTGCAGTCCAAGGGACTCTCAAGAGTCTTCTCCAACACCACAGTTCAAAAGCATCAATTCTTCTGTTGTCTTTAGAACTCTTGATTACTTACATCTCCACATAGAAGGAGCTCAATAAATATTTATTCAATTACCAGATTCCGTGTAACTTAATCTTTAATTTATCTGCCTTCATCTGACCGGAGACACAGTAAGGACCTTGAGCTAAGGGTAAAGGATGTGCTTGTTAAACCTTAAATGTCTCGAAAGATCTTAAAGCTTAAATATCTATTAATAGGTGCCTTTCCTATCTGTATCTGGATTTTAAAACCCTGATGATACATGTGCAGGGAGGCAGTTTGTAATGGGTAGGTTCAATTCAATGCAGTGTAATTCAATTTGGCAATTAATTATTGATCAACTACTCTTTGCCAAAAACTATACTAGCATATGGAGTTACAAAGATTTCTAAGGTTTAGTTCTTGGCTTGAGGATGTTCTGCTCCATGGTGGAATCAGGCAAGGAGAACAGCAACCGTGATTCACTGAAATGGGTTCAACAGCAGCGTGGACAAGACAAATACAAGGTATGAGACAAATGAAACACAAAAAGGCTAATTGCAGCTCAGATTTCTGGTGAACTGGCTTTACCTTAGATTCCAAAGCAAAAAAGTTGTGACATACAGATTTCAACTCTGATGAGATTTCACAGCACGGAGTTTCTTTGGTGACCGTACGTGTGTGTGTGGGGAAGAATTGCGTCTGTGGAAACTTACACGAGACCCTGTTTTAAAGGACAACACAGCTGGCATCAACATAGTTTTCAAACTAATGAGTTGATATCAAGGTGTATACTGGCTTTCATGAAAAGTAGGTCATTTGAGATAATCCCATGGCGTCCCATATAGGAATATTTTTCCTCCTCCCTGGCTTGGTTTCCTTACATATAAAGAGGGTTGTTAGAGGAGGTAATTCCAACCATCTCTTCCAGCTCTGGTGCTCCGTACGTAGGACACACACCTGTGTTCTCTGCTGGGCTGGGAACTGAGATGGAGGTTGGGAGGAGGAAGAAAGGAAAGGAAGGAAGGAGAATGGGTGTCTCCCACCAAGGACTCTGACCTTTGGGGAGAGGTGAAATTCAGAGACGATCAGAAGAGTAGGGGAATAGCAATAGTGGAACTGTCCATTATATATGAATTTCTTAGGATGCAATACAAGTTTTTTACCTCATGAATATGATACTTGTAATCAGAAGTCTCAGATTCAAGTTCTAGCATTTTAGTTGAATAGATTGGAGATTCTTAGGAATTGACTTACCCTGTTGAGCTGCATTTCTACTCTGTAAAATGGAATATTGGGTTGGCCAAAAAGTTCATTTGGATTTTTCCCTAAATTGGTACGGAAAAACCCAAACGAACTTTTTGGCCAACCCAGTGAATGCCTTCAGCCGTGTTAATTCAGGTGTGTTAAATAAAATAATTGAGAGAGCTGTACTTTGTAAACTATGCAAGACAATATGGAGGTTGGTTTTTGTTGCTATGTTATTGTCACGATTATTATAATAAAGAAGTAACTCAGTGGCTAAGTCCAGTCTGACTCTGCGACCCTATGGACTGTAGTCCAACAGGCTCCCCTGCTCGTGGAATTCTCCAGGCAAGAATACTGGAGTGGCTTGCTATTTCCTTCTCCAGGGGATCTCCCCACCCAGGGATCCAACCTGAGTCTCTTGAATTGGCAGGCGGATTCTTTACCACTGAGCCACCAGAGAAGGCCCATAATAAAGGAGTACATTGCCTTAAATGGATGGTGGTGTTATAGACATTTGTAACAGGCTAGTAGGGGGGAGAATTTGGGGTAAGGGAGTCATCTGTCCTCCTAGAATAGCCTGCCCTAGCCTCCTACCAGCTGGGAGCATTCCCATATTCTGTGTCTCATTCCATAGAGCAGTAAGCAAAAGCCACGAAGTGCTGCTGGGCTCTCATGGGCCCATTGATCTACACACTCCGAGAAAAAGCTGCTAGTAATTCCCACCTTGCCCTGGAGCAGAGACACCACATATCACTGTGATGGCCCATGGCCATTGAGGGGCCTCCGCTACTGAATTTTATAGAGGGCTGGTCCGCATTTTTAAGCAAGATAACTAAGCCTCCAGAGTTCACCCTGAATATTTTTTAAAAATCTTTACACGTATATGAGTCTCACAAGCTGGGATTTATGTAAAGATTTAGATCTGTTGTTGCAGAAGGTAAATTTTTAATTCACACCCAAGATGGAAACCAAAGTAAACCAAAGCTAGGATATCAGCTCCATCTAGTGGGCATATTTAGCTAGTGCACACACCGGGGAGAAAAAGGTGAGCAAAGGAAAAGTGTACTCTCTCCGTTCAGAGGAGATTCTGCTGTGGTATCAACCTCTACTGACTGAGGTAGGAGCTTTAGTCTGTAGCTCTGGGAGTCAGCATGGGTCAACATGTCCGTACCATGGCTAATGGCATCATGAGACATTAGACCAAGAACTCAAAACGGTCAGAAACCAGACACTGTCTGCTTTCAAATTCTGTGCCTCTGAGCAGGTCACTTAAACTCTAACCCTCAGTTTCTTGGTCTGCAAAATGGGAACAATAATGTCGGATTTAGAAGGTTGTTGATGAGATTGCATTACGGCATGAATCTTAGGCCTTTGAACAAGAGTCAGATATAGAAAATAATAATCAATTTGGTATCTGCCGATTTGATGCTACCTCACGTTCCTTGTCATCTTTAGATCTCAACACAATAGCCATCAATAACTTCAGTTCAGTTCAGTTCAGTTGCTCAGTCGTGTCCGACTCTTTGCAACCCCATGAATAGTAGCACGCCAGGCCTCCCTGTCCATCACCAACTCCCGGAGTCTACCCAAACCCATGTCCATTGAGTCGGTGATGCCATCCAACCATATCATCCTCTGTCGTCCCCTTCTCCTGCCCCCAATCCTTCCCAACATCAGGGTCTTTTCCAATGAGTCAGCTCTTCACATCAGGTGGCCAAAGTATTGGAGCTTCAGCTTCAACATCAGTCCTTCCAATGAACACTCAGGAGTGATCTCCTTTAGGATGGACTGGTTGGATCTCCTTGCAGTCCAAGGGACTCTCAAGAGTCTTCTCCAACATCACAGTTCAAAAGCATCAATTCTTCAGCGCCCAGCTTTCTTCACAGTCCAACTCTCACATCCATACGTGACCAATGGAAAAGCCATAGCCTTGGCTAGATGGACTTTTGTTGGCAAAGTAATGTCTCTGCTTTTTAATATGCTGTCTAGGTTGGTCATAACTTTCCTTCCAAGGCGTAAGTGTCTTTTAATTTCATGGCTGCAATCACCATCTGCAATGATTTTGGAGGCCCCCAAAATAAAGTCTGACACTGTTTCCACTGTCTCCCCATCTATTTGCCATGAGGTAATGGGACCGGATGCCACGATCTTAGTTTTCTGACTCAATAACTTCAGTTTCCAAATAAGAAACTGAAGCCCAACATGAGTTAGTGGCATGTCTGAGATCACACAGCCTGTATGTGGCAGAAGCGGGGTTTGAAAACAAGTCTGATATGTTCTAAACTCCTGTTGATTCCACCGTGCCAGTTAGTAGACACACAAAGCTTGCTTTTCCTCCCCTACCCCCCAATACACACCATTTTTTCTTATGGTGAATAGTCACTGTCATGGACTTGACTTTGTGCATGCATTTTTTTATTCAACTGACAAGTAGATATCCTCACTTTCTATGTGCAGATGGAGAAACTGAAGTTCAGAGAGACTAACTAATGGGGCAAACATCAGCAGTGAGGGAGAGGGCTGAGATTCAGACTTTCTGATCACAGACCCACTGCTTTAATCCCCCTTCAGCTGATTCATTCACTTATCATACATCTGTAATTGTCAAGTATGGTTCTGTTTATATGTCTATCCCCCAAATCACTTGTTTATTTAAAGACATCTGCGTTTATTAAGGTCCCTGGCTCACTTAAATGTGACCTGTTTTCCTGCCCACAGGGCAGTGAGCGCTGACTTTCATGTGCAAAGCCCCCCACAGCTCCGAGAATCGTGAGGGCAGAGAGCCGCCGGGCTGATTGGAGAGAAGGCCAGTCCTGATTCCACTGAGGAGTCCCTGGCTCTATGGTTAGCTTTAAAAAGAATTCATTTGAATCAGTTCTAATGAGATGGATGAAACTGGAGCCCATTATACAGAGTGAAGTAAGCCAGAAAGATAAACACCAATACTGTATACTAACGCATGTATATGGAATTTAGAAAGATGGTAACGATAACCCTATATGCAAGACAGAAAAAGAGACACAGAAGTACAGAACAGACTTTTGGACTCTGTGGGAGAAGGTGAGGGTGGGATGTTTCGATAGAACAGCATGTATATTATCTATAGTGAAACAGATCACCAGCCCAGGTGGGATGCATGAGACAAGTGCTCGGGCCTGGTGCACTGGGAAGACCCAGAGGAATCGGGTGGAGAGGGAGGTGGGAGGGGGGATCGGGATGGGGAATACATGCAAATCCATGGCTGATTCATGTCAACGTATGGCAAAAACCACTACAATATTGTAAAGTAATTAGCCTTCAACTAATACAAATAAATGGAAAAAAAAATAAATTAAAATGGAGATTGAAGGGCTTCACCAAGACAGCTACTAGAGATGGTTAGGAAAAGAAACACAGGCCACGCCTTTCCTATAGTCACTATACTATGTGCCCAGAAGGACCTAGAGACAGAGAGAGCCCAAAGCCAGTTTGCTCAAAGTCAGAGAAGGAGCTTGACAAAAATCAGCTCTCATTCCTCCAAAATTCTGATACAATGAGCTGCTGCTGCTGCTAAGTCACTTCAGTCGTGCCTGACTCTGTGCGACCCCATAGACGGCAGCCCACCAGGCTCCCCCGTCCCTGGGGTTCTCCAGGCAAGAACACTGGAGTGGGTTGCCATTTCCTTCTCCAATGCATGAAAGTGAAAAGGGAAAGTGAAGTCGCTCAGTCGCGCCTGACTCCTACAACCCCATGGACTGCAGCCCACCAGGCTCCTCCGTCCATGGGATTTTCCAGGTGAGAGTACTGGAGTGGGTTGCCATGGCCTTCTCTGATACAATGAGACATTTGCTCAAACTGTGCGTGTCTGACCAAGAGAGATGAAATGTATCCCTGTTGCAAAGAAACTGCTCTGTCTGGCGGTTGCTTCCCTCTAGTGGTCAGATTGCCTTCCAGCGAAAAGATGCTTTCTTTTTTAAACATTTATTTATTTTCAATTGGAGGATAATTAAAATACTGTGTTAGTTTCTGCCATACATCAACGTGAAACAGCCACCGGTGTATGTATGTCCCCTCCCTCGTGGACCTCCTTCCCCCCTCCGCCCCCGTCCTACCCCACTAGGCTGTCGTAGGACACCAGGTTTGGGCTCCCAGTGTCATACACCAAATTCCCGCTGGCTGTGTAATTTTACACATGGTCACGTGTATGGGTCAGTGCTACTCTCTCCATGTGTCCCGTCCTCTCCTTCCCACAAGATGTCCACAAGCCTGTTCTCTATGCCTGCATCCCCATGGCTGCCTGCACATAGGGGCATCAGTACCATCTTTCTAGATCCCACATGTATGTGTTAATAAAGATGTTCGTCTTTCTGACTTACCTCACTCTATATAATAGGCTCTAGGTCCATCCACCTCGTTAGAACTGAGTCAAATGCGTTCCTTTTGATGGCTGAGTAATATCCCATGGTGTATATGTACCACATCTTATTTACCCATTCATCTGTCAATGGACATCTAAATTGCTTCCATGCCCTGGATATTGTAATAGTGCTACTATGGACTTTGGCGTATGTATGTCTTTTTCACTTGTGGTTTTCTCAGGGTATATGCCCAGTAGTGGGATTTCTGGGTCATATGATAGTTTTATTCCTAGGTTTTTAAGGAATCTCTATATTGTTCTCCACAGAGGGTATATCAATTTGCATTCCTAGCAACAGTGCCGGAGAGTTCCCTTTCCTCCACATGTCTCCACCTCTCTAGCACTTTTTTTGTAGACTTTTTGATGATGGCCATTCTGACAGGTGGAGGTGATACCTTATTGTAGTTTTGTTCTGCATTTCTCTAATAATGAGCAATATTGAGCATCTTTTCCTGTATTTGTTAGCCATCTGTATGTCTTCTTTGGAGCAGTGTCTGTTTAGGTCTTCTGCCCACTTTTTGATTGTGGTTTTTTTTTTTTTTTTTAATTTTCTGGTATTAAGCTTCATGAGCTGCTTGTATACTTTGGAGATTAATCCTTTGCCAGTTGTTTCAGTTCTCCCATTGAGAGTTGCTATTTCACCTTGTTTATAGTTTCCTTCACTGTGCAAAAGCTTTTAAGTTTAATTAAGTCCCATTTGTTTATTTTTGTCTTTATTTCTGTTACTCTGGGAGGTGGGACATAGAGGATCTTGTTGTGATTTATGTCAAAGTGTTCTGCCTATGTTTTCCTCTAAGAGTTTTATAGTTTCTGGTCTTGCATTTAGGTCTTTAATCCATTTTGAGATTACTTTTATGTATGGTGTTAGGGAGTGTTCTAATTTCTTTCTTTTACATGAAGCTGTCCAGTTTTTATGCTTTTGATGGCATCTCAGAATTATGAATCGCAACATAAAAGCTGGATGCTGTGTCTCCAGAGACTATCTGGTGTGGTCACTGTCTGGTCTCAGAAGAGGGGGATGACAACAGCAAGAACAACACGAAATAAAAGAGTGACCTGTATTTTCGTCTTTGCAAAAGTGTGCTGTTTAAAATATACGTTGGAGGAAACCATTTTTCTAATTAAAATTTTCAAATCCGAGTTATGCATACACACGCAGACAACACCTGCTCCTTGGGACACAATTTGTAAAGTCCTGATCTACTGCTCTTTTTCCTGCACCTAGACATTAATTTCCATTGTAAAAGGAGACTGTTGAGACCAATAGAAGGACAGTCACCATGCAGCGGTCCAATGTAGGGCTTACACAGTGACGGTGTAGACAATGTCTTCTGGAAGTATGTGTCCGGACAGAGCCTTCATCAGGCTATGTGCTTGCATGAGCTGTGCTCAGGTGAGACCCCCACCGACCCTCGATGGGCTGCTGTGAGAACAGGAAGTCAGCTCTGCAACGTCACTGAGAGCTCTGGGTTATTTGCTGCTGCGGCAGTACCTTGCCTAGCCGGAGTAATATCCCACATCTCCCACCCGCCAGCATCTGCTGTGCTCCTCTCTGGGTTAAGGCATGCTTGGGGCAAGAAGACTGGCCATTTCTCATGCCTGGTGGACTTCTTCACTCTCCACGTCTAGTAGAGAATGACAGCCCTTTTGTCTCTTGAGGGTAATTTCCTCCACTCGTCAGAGTTTCCATGTCGAACACCTCTCCCTGCAGTTTGCTTGACCCCCAGCTTCTCCAGCTCTATTCCGGGAGGTCTCTGGGGCTCTGTCCTCATTCCACAGGCCTTCAGAGGTCTGCCCCCAGTTCCCTTTTCACTGAGTTTTCCTTGTTCTTCCACACAGATCTATTGGACAAGGCCCAGCAAGAAGACCCCACTTAACTCTCTTTCTCCCCTGGCCTACACGTGTTCCTGGGGAAACAAACAAAGTTTCCCTCCTTGGCAAACCCAACTGCAGGTCAGTCTCAATGCAGCAGCTTCTCTGGCTCTGACCCAAGGCAGTTAGTCAGCCCTCCTTTTCCCTTCCACATTTACTGGGTTGAATCTAGGCATCGTTTTTCTTCTTTTTTTTTAATATTTATTTATTTGGCTGTGCTGCGTCTTAGTTGTTGCACTCAGGATCTTTTAATTTTGGCGGGTGGGATCTAGTTACTTGACCAGGGATTGATCCCATGCTCCCTGCATTGACAGCACGGAATCTGTGCTACTGTACTCCCAGGGAAGTTCCCAGGCCTCATTTTCAAACAATCCCTCCTTGATTTTGTTAACGTTTTAAAAATCTGCGTTGAAATTTCTTTTTATTCATATCATTATTTAATTAACTCTTTAATTTTATTTTCCTTAGTTTTGCTTGTTACTTTCTAACTTGTTCGGTGTGCATGTGACTGATCTATAGCCATTTCCCTTTTTTAATACGATCGACATTAGCATACCTCTTGGAACACTGTTCTTTACCACATCCCACCCTTGTGACAGATAAGTATTTTACTGCACTAATGCCTGTAGGAGCACCCCTATGTGGACAGCGTGCGCCTGGTGGCTTTAGGGGGAAAGTTGGAGCTAGAGCTGGAGCAGTTGTGGGCTGGGGCTTCTCCCTGGGCACATTAGAAGCTGCCACCTTGTCAGGGCTGGGCTGGAGCCAGGTGGGTTAGAGCTGGAGGTAGGTCCTCCCCAGGCAAGTCCAAAGCCACTACCTTGGCAGGGAGTGAGGGTAGAAGTAGAGTCAGATGTAGGCTGGGGGCTATGCTGGAGCAGCCTTGGCAGACCAGCTAGAGAGCCAAGCACTGTTCCATCTGCAGCCTCCACGTGGGACTTGGAGCAAGCCCGTTTGTGCACATACCCTTTAGGAGCAGGGTCTCAGCCTCCCACAGCCCTCTGGTTCTCCTGGTGGCGAACCCTGCTGGTTTTCAAAACCAGTAATGAGGACTTGTCTTAGTGGTGCCAGTCCCCAGGGCTGCGATGTCTAATGTGGGGCTCAAACCCCTCACTCCCTAGGGAGGACCTCTAAGTTCAAGTGGTGCTAGTGGTAAAAGACAAAGGTCCCTATAAGTCAAAGCTGTGGTTTTTCCAGCAGTCATGTATGAATATGACAGCTGGGCCATAAAGAAGGCTGAGCGCTGAATTGATGCTTTCAAACTATGGTGCTGGAGAAGACTCTTGAGAGTCCCTTGAATAGCAAGGAGATCAAGCCAATCAATCCTAAAGGAAAATAACCCTGAATATTCATTAGAAGGACTGATGCTAAAGCTGAAACTCCAGTCCTTTGGCCACTTGATGAGAAGAGCCAACTCATTGGAAAAGACCCCAGTGCTGGGAAAAATTGAGGGCAGAAGAAGTGGGTGACAGAGGGTGAGATGGTTGAATGGCATAACCAACTCAGTGGACATAAGTTTGAGCAAAGTCCGGGCAATGGTGAAAGACAGGGAAGCCTGGGGTGCTGCAGTCCATGGGGTCACAAAAAGTCAGACAAGACTTAGTGACTGGACAATGAAAGCAACAAGTGGTAAAGAATCTGCCTGTTGGGGGGAGACGCAAGAGATGTGGGTTCAGTCCCTGGGTTGGGAAGATCCCCTGTAGTGTGAAATGGCAACCTGCTCCAGTATTCTTGGTAAAACTCCATGGACAGAGGAGCCTGGCAGGCTGCAGTCTATGGGGTCACAAAGAGCAGGACACAAATAAACGCACACACTTCCTCTTTTGGGTCACCCACCCGGGTGTGTGTGTGTGTGTGTGTGTGTGACATCTTTAATTGTAGAAGAGCTATTCCACTAGTCTTCAGCCCATCCTCAGAGAGAGTTGTTCTAATATGTAGCGGCAGTGTCTGTGGGAGGAGGTAAGAGCTAGGGACCTTCCTACTCTGCCATCTTCACTCTTCTCCTTGAAAGGGATTTTGGTAGGCACACAATTACATATGTACGTGTATGTGTTTGGCACCTATTTGCTTTTTCTCACTACTTTGAAGTCATTTTGCTAATGTCATTTGATTTTGATTGTTGAGAAACCTACTTAGTCCGTTTGCTATTCCTGTGTAGTTAGGCGGCTTTTCTATATGGATGCTTTAAAGGTAATTCTTTGTACTATTGTTCTGGGATGGTTCTTCACTCTCAGAACAGTGCGTATTATTAGACCGTTTTATTCTATCCCATTCTCTAGGTCTCTTTAACCGGTTCTGACATAGTACATCTCTGTTTCTTTGTGTTCCTCTCTAATGTTATTTTCACAACGACCTTGGGATAATTTTCTCATGAGTTATGCCTAATGTGCTGGTTCATCCATCTACTAAGGATTTAATTTAATGACTTTAATTCTCATTTCTTAGCGTTTTAATGAAGTAGATGAGACTTTAAAGTATTCTTCGTCATTTTGTTTCTATATATTTTGGGAAGGAGGGAGTAAACAACTGAACATTTTTAATGGTTTGTTTTATTTTGTGTTAATTTCTTTTACAAGGTGTAAGGCAGAAATCTAAATTCATTCTTTCCATGTAAATATCCAGTTGTCCCAGCACCATTTGTTAAAGAGACTATCCTTTCCCCTTTAAAAGATCTTGGCACACTTGTCCAGAATGAGTTGCCCTTAGATGTTTAAGCTTATTACTTGGTTACCAATTCTATTCCTTTGGTGTGTATGTATCAGTGCCACACTGTAGCTTTATGGTAAGCTCTGAAATCGGAAAGTGCAGTTCCTCTAGCTTGGTTCTTCTTCTACAACATTGCTTTGGCAACTCTGCATGCTAAGTCGCTTCAGGTAGTCTGACTCTTTGTGACCCTACGGACTGCAGCCCGCCAGGCTTCGCTGTCCATGAGATTCTCCAGGTAAGAATACTGGAGTGCATTGCCAAGCCCTTCTCCATGGAACCTCCCTGACCCAGGGATCAAACTTGTGTCTCTTACATCTCCTGTGTTGGCGGGGGTGTTCTTTACCACTAGTGCCACTTGAGAAAACTTTTGTAACTCTATATGAATCTGAGGATCAATTTTTCCATTTCTTCAACAAATACTATCAATTTTAATGGGAATTGAATACATAGATAACAGTAGTGCCATCTTAACAACAATGTCTTGTAATCCATGAACACAGGATCTTTCTTGGTCTTTTAAAATTTCTTTCAGCACAGTCTTGTTGATTTCAGTGTAAAAGTCTTCCACATCCTTGGCTAAATTTATTCCTAGGTATTTTGTTCTTTTAAATGCTATCATAAATGAAATTTTTTTTTATAATTTCCTCTTGGGGTTGTTCACTATTAGTATATAGAAATACAACTGATTTTCATCCATCTATCATACTGTCTTCCAAAATCTCAAGGATCATCTTTTGTCATTAGGGACACTTCTGTGGCAGAGAAGGTTAGAAAATCCTTAGGATTTGGGGCCTTGGAAAAAAGGCCCAATTAAAGCAAATTATTGTTTTCTTTTTTTAATGAAGAATAGTAATTCACAAAGTTGTGTTAATTTCAGGTATACAGCATAGTGATTCAGTTATTTTTTCTGATTATATTCCAATATAGGTTATTATAAAATGTTGAATATAATTCCCTGTGTTATACATTAATCCTTGTTGCTTATCTATTTTATGTGTAATAGTTTGTATCTGTTAATCCCATACTTTTAATGTGTTCCTTCCCACCTCCCTCTCTTCTTTGGTAACCATAAATCTGTTTTCTATGTCTATGAGACTGTTTCTGTTTTGTATATAGATCCGTTTGTGTTATTTTGTTAGATTTCACACATGAAAGATACCACATAGCTTGTGTCTTCCTCTGACTTAGTTCACTAATTGTAATATTCACTAGGTACATCCATGTTGCTGCAAA
This sequence comes from Cervus canadensis, assembly GCF_019320065.1. NCBI lineage: Eukaryota > Metazoa > Chordata > Mammalia > Artiodactyla > Cervidae > Cervus > Cervus canadensis. Next base: position 36,684,921 of record NC_057415.1, on the reverse strand, counting down.
TGGCAATATTTTATTCTTTTATTGACTGAGTAATATTCCATTATGTATATATATATGTATATATATATATATAATTTATACATATATAATTATATTACTGTGGAGAAGGCAATGGTCACCCACTCCAGTACTCTTGCCTGGAAAATCCCATAGACGGAGGAGCCTGGTAGGCTGCAGTCCATGGGGTTGTGAAGAGTCGGACACGACTGAGTGACGTCACTTTCACATTTCACTTTCCTGCATTGGAGAAGGAAATGACAACCCATTCCAGTGTTCTTGCCTGAAGAATCCCAGGGACAGGGGAGCCTGGTGGGCTGCCATCTATGGGGTCACACAGAGTTGAACACGACTGAAGTGACCTAGCAGCAATTATATATTATATAATATATATACAATTATAATTTTATATATTATATATTATATTATTATATAATATATACTATTATATATTATTAATAATTAATATAATAAAATATATTTTTATATATTATATAATATAATATAAATATAATATAATATAAATATATTATATAATATAAGTATATTATATTATATATTGATATATAATATAAATTTATAATATAATATAAGATATGATATATTATATGTATAATATATCATATAAAATATATATTATATTTTATCATATATAATATATATAATTATATATTAAATAATTATTAATATATTAATTATTAATTATATAATTATAAAAGTATATATTATTATATAATATAAAATATGTAATAATATAATATAATGTCATGTTATATAATTTATAATTAATATATTATTAATAATGCATATTGAATAATTAATAATTGAATAATTGATTTATTGTTATATAACATAATTATATATATTACATATATTTGAATGATATATAATATATATTTATTAAATATATTAAATTATATATCTTATATATAAAATATAATTTATATTTATATATATGTATAATATATATTTTATATATATACACACACACACAGCTGATGTATATGTATAATATATATTATATACACACACACACAGCTGATATCTGTATAATATATATTATATATACACACACACACAGCTGATGTCTATGTATATATATACATCAAATCTCCTGAAGCCATCATCTGCTAACAGGCATTTGTGCTGTTTTAATATCTTGCCTATTATAAATAATGCTGCTATGAACACTGAGGTACATGTATCTTTTTGAATTAGTGTTCAATTTTTTCTGGATATATAACCATGAGTGAGATTGCTGGATCATATAGGAGCTCTATTAGTTTTTTAAGGAAACTCCATACTGCTTTTATAGTGGCTGCATCAGTTTATATTCCCACCAACAGTCCAGAAGTGTTCTCTTTTCTTCACACCCTCTTCAGCATTCATTATGCAGACTTTTTGATGATAGTTATTCTGATAGGTATGTGATTTATTTAAAAAAAAAATCTCTGTCTCCTCTCTTACCTAGAAATGGCTGGACATTGTCCTTGAAATTAGTTCTCATTGCCAAGTAGTAGTTTTAAAAACTATCTTTTAAGGTCATTTTTTTTTCCTGCTGAAAGTCCATCATAGGGAAAAAAAAAACAGTTTTCCAGATTTCAGATAAATAGATATATAAAAATACATATTTCCTTATTGAAGAATTCCAACTAATAAACGCATTATAGGAGGAAAGCAAGAAATAGAAAATAACCATTAGAACATCACAGAAATAATTGCAATAGGCAAGATCCATCAAAGGTTGCTAAAATGGGTCATACACTGTTAAGCAGAAATGGGTTGTTTGCACAATGTCAAAGAATCTACCAAAATATGACATGATTATAAAGTTAAACTATTATGTTTGCAGGAAATAATTCTGTCTCCACTCACCATAGCCAAATGATGGTGTATCACCCTAGCCAATAATGCATATTGACATTGTACCCCTTGATGTTTGATATAGGAATCTCGTAGAGTATGAACCATGTGTATTCCTTTGCTTTAAGTTTGAGGAACGCCTGACAAGATGGAACATTTCATCAGATCCTGCTTGTGTGGTTAGAGATAAATCTCACTCAAAGTTTGGAAGACTTACTAAAAACAAAAATGTTTCTGTCCCCTCTGTTTCCTGGAAAGAGAAAGAAAATTTCCTTGAAATTTCATTTACAATAGCATCCAAAAAAGTAAAGTATTTTGGAATAACATAAACAAAAAGTTAAAAAAAAATACAATGAAAAGGGGCAAGTCACCTCTGTGGTTTTCTTAGTGGGAAGTAATACAAAACCTGAATATAATCACAAGAAAATAGAAAATTCAGGTAGAGGGATCTTCTACAAAAAACTGAACTGACCATTACTCTTCAAAAGTATTAAGGTCATGAAAAACGAGCAAAATCTGACAAATTGTCAGGATTAGAGATGTCTATCAAAACAGGACAACTAAACGTGATGTGGAAAATTGGATTGGATCCTAGAGTGTAAAAACTATTGAAATCAGTAAACTCTAGTGAATGGTATTATGAAAAGTGAAGTGAAAGTGTTAGTTGCTCAGTGTGTGACTTTGCAAACCCATGGACTGTAGTCTGCCAGGCTTCCCTGTCCATGGACTCCTCCAGGGAAGAATACAAGGTAGCCATTCTTTCTCCAGGGGATTTTCCTGACCCAGGGGTTGAACCTGGCTGTCTGAGCATCAGAGAAGCCCACTGAATAGTATTCAGTTCAGTTAACTTCAGTCACTCTTTCATGTTTGACTCTGCAACCCCATAGACTGCAGCATGTCGGGCTTCCCTGTCCATCACCACTCCTGGAGCTTGCTCAAACTCACGTTCATTGATCTGGAGATGCCATCCAACATCTCATCCTCTGTTGTCTCATTCTCCTCCTGCCTTCAATCTTTCCCAGCATCAGGGTCTTTCCTAAAGAGTCAGCTCTTCACATCAGGTGGCCAAAGGATAGGAGTTTCAGCTTCAGCATCAGTCCTTCCAGTGAATAATCAGGGTTGATTTCCTTTAGGACTGACTGGTTGGATCTCCTGGTTGTTCAAGGGACTCTCAAGAGTCTTCTCCAACACCACAGTTCAAAAGCATCAATTCTTCAGCACTCAGCTTTCTTTACGGTCCAACTCTCACATCCATACATGACTACTGGAAAAGTCATAGCTATGACTAGACAGATCTTTGTCGGCAAAGTAATGTCTCTGCTTTTTAATATCCTGTCTAGGTTTGTTATAGCTTTTATTCCAAGAAGCAAATATCTTTTAATTTCATAGCTGCAGTCACCATCGGCAGTGATTTTGGAGCCCAAGAAAATAATGTCTGTCACTGTTTCCATTGTTTCCCCACCTATTTGCCACAAAGTGATGGTACTGGCTGCCATGATCTTAGTTTTTTTAATGTTGAGTTTTTCTTTTTTATTTTCTTAATTGAAGGATAATTGCTTCACAGAATTTTGTTCTTTTCTGTCAAACTTCAACATGAACCAGCCAAAGCTGTACATATATCCCCTCCCCTTTTGAACCTCTGTCCCATCTCCTTCCCCATCCCACGCTTCCAGATTGATTCAGAGCCCCCTGTTTGAGTTTCCTGAGCCATACAGCAAATTCCTGTTGAATATTTGTTTTTCATACGGTAATGTAAGTTTCCATGTTACTCTTTCCCTACATCTCACCCTCTCCTCCCCTCTCCCCATGTCCACAAGTCTATTCTCTATGTCTGTTTCTCCTCTGTTGCCCTATAAATAAATTCAGTAGCATTTTTCTAGATTCCATATATATGCATTAGAATATGATATTTATCTTTCTCTTTCTGACTCACTTCACTCTGTATAATAGGTTCTAGGTTCATCCACCTGATTAGTACTGATTCAAATGTGTTCCTTTTTATGGTTGAATAACATTCCATTGTGTATATATACCACAACTTCTTTATCCATTCATCTGTCTGTCGGTGGGCATCTACATTGCTTCCATGTTCTAGCTATTGTATATAGTGATGCAATGAACAATGGGATGCATGTGTCTTTTTCAGTTTTGCTTTCCTCAGAGTATATGCCTAGGAGTGGGATTGCTGGGTCATATGGTAGTTTTATTACTGGTTTTTTAATGAATATCCATACCATCTTCCATAGTGACTGTATCAATTTACATTCCTACCAACAGTGCAAGAGCATTCCCTTTTCTCCACACCCTCTCCAGCATTTATTGTTTGTAGACTTTTTGATGATGGCCATTTTGACTGGTGTGAGGTGATATCTTGTAGTTTTGATTTGCATTTTTCTAATAATGAGGGATGTTGAGCACCTTTTCACGTGCTTGTTAGCCATCTGTATGTCTTCTTTTGAGAAATGTCTGTATAGGTCTTTTTCCCACTGTTTGATTGGGTTATTTTTTTTTTCCTGATGTAGAGTTGTATGAGTTTCTTGTATATTTTGGAAATTAATCCTTTGTCAGTTGTTTTATTTGATATAATTTTCTCCCATTCTGAGTGTTGTCTTTTCATCTTTCTTATAGTTTCCTTTGCTGTGCAAAAGCTTTTAAGTTTAATCAGGTCCCGCTTGTTTACTTTTGTTTTTATTTCCATTACTTTAGGAGGTGGATCATAGAGGATCTTGCTTTGATTTATGTCATTGAGTGTTCTGCCTATGGTTTCCTCAAAGAGCTTTATAGTTCCTGGTCTTACATTTAGGTCTTTAATCCATTGTGAGTTTATCTCTATGTATGGTATTAGGAAGTGTTCTAATTTCATCCTTTTACATGTAACTGTCCAGTTTTCCCAACACCATTTATTGAAGAGGCTGTCTTTATTCCATTGTATATTCTTGCCTTCTTTGTCAAAAATAAGGTACCCATAGGTGCATGGGTTTATTTCTGGGCTTTCTATCTTGTTCCATTGGTCTATATTTCTGTTTTTGTGCCAGTAACATACTGTCTTGCTGACCATAGCTTTGTAGTATAATCTGAGGTCAGGAAGGTTGATTCCTCCAGCTCCATTCTTCTTTCTCAAGACTGCTTTGGCTTTCGAGGTCTTGTGTGTTTACATATGAATTATGAAATTTTCTGCTCTAGTTCTGTGAAAAATGCCATTGGTAATTTGATGGCGGTTGCATTGAATCTGTAGATTGCATTTGGTAGTATAGTCATTTTCACAATATTTATTCTTCCTACCCAGGAGTGGGATATCTCTCCATCTGTTTATGTCATCTTTGATTTCTTTCATTAGTGTCTTATAATTTTCTGTGTACAGTCCCTTTGTCTCCTTAGGTAAGTTTATTCCTAGATATTTAATTCTTTTTTTGCAGTGGTGAATGGGATTGATTCCTTAAATTCTCTTTCCAATTTTTCATTGTTAGTATATAAAATTCAAGTGACTTCTGTGTATTGATTTTCTGTCCTGCAAATTTTCTAAATTCACTGATTAGCTCTAGTAATTTTCTGATACTATCTTTAGGGTTTTCTATGTACAGTGTCATGTCATCTGCAAACAGTGAGAGCTTTACTTCTTCTTTTCTGATCTGGATTCTTTTTATTTCTGTTTCTTCTCTGATTGCTCTAGCTAGGACTCCCTGAACTATGTTGAATAATAGTGAGGAAAGTGGACACACTTGACTTATTCCTGATCTTAGGGGGAATGCTTTCAGTTTTTCACCATTGAGAATAATGTTCGCTGTAGGCTTATTATATATGGTCCTTCCTATGTTGAGGTAGGTTCTTTCTACACTCATTTTTTGAAGAGTTTTAATGATAAATGAGTGCTGAATTTTGTCAAAGATTTTTTTCTGCATCTATTGAGATTATCATATGGTTTTTATCTTTCAATTTGTTAATATGGTATATCACATTGATTGATTTGCATATATTGAAAAATCCTTGCATTCTTGGAATAAACCCAACTTGATCATGGTGTATGAGCTTCCTGATGTGTTGCTGAATTCTGTTTGCTAAAATTTTGTTCAAGATTTTTGCACCTATGTTCATCAGTGATATTGGCCTGTAGTTTTGGGTTTTTTGTGTGTTGTCTTTGTCTGGGGTTGGTTATCACGGTGATGGTGGCCTCATAAAATGAGTTTGGAAGTGTTCCTTCATCTGGAATTATTTGAAAGAGTTTTAGAAGGATAGGCATTAGCTCTTCTCTAAATGTTTCATAGAATTCTCCTGTGAAGCCATCTGGTCCTCGGCTTTTGTTATTTGGGAAATTTTTGATCACAGCTTCAATTTCAATGCTTGTAATTGGGTTGTTCATAATTTCTATTCCTTCCTGGTTCAGTCTTGGAAGATTGAACTTTTCTAAGAATCTGTCGATTTCTTCCAGGTTATCCATTTTACTGCCATATAGTTGTTCCTAATGGTTTCTTATAATCCTTTATATGTCTGCATTGTCTGTTATAACCTCTCCTTCTTCATTTTTAATTTTGTTGATTTGATTCTTCTCTCTTTTTTTCTTTATGAGTCTGGTTAGAGGCTTGTCAATTATGTTTATCTTCTCAAAGAGCCAACTTTTAGTTTTATTAATCTTTAGTATTGCTTCTTTCTTTTTCACTTATCTCTGCTCAGATCTTTATGATTTCTTTCCTTCTACTAATATTGGGGTTTTTTTGTTCTTCTCTTTCCAGTTGTTTTAGGTGTAAAGCTACATTGTCTATTCAATGTTTTTCTTGTTTCTTGAGGTAGAATTGTATTGCTATAAACTTCCCTCTTAGAACTGCTTTCACTGCATCCCATGGGTTTTGAGTTGTCATGTTTTCATTGTTGTTTGTTATTTTGATTTCCCTTTTGATTTCTTCAGTAACCTGTTGGTTATTTAGAAACGTGTTGTTTAATCTCCATGTATTTGTGTTTCTCACAGTTTTTTTTTTTCTTGTAATTGTTATCTAGTCTCATAGCCTTGTGGTCAGAGAAGATGCCTGATACTATTTCAATTTTCTTAAATTTACTGAGGTTTGATTTATGACCCAAGATATGGTCCATCCTGGAGAATGTTCCATGTGTACTTGAGAAGGTGTATTCTGCATTTGAATGGAATGTCCTGATGATATCAATGATATCCATCTCATCTAATGGATCATTTAAGACTTGTATTTCCTTATTAGTTTTCTGTGTTGATGATCTGTCCATTGGTGTGAGTGGGGTGTTAAGGTCTCCTACTATTTATTGTGTTCCTGTCAATTTCTCCTTCTATGTCTGTTAGTGTTTGTCTTATGTATTGAGGTGCTCCTGTGTTGGGTGCATAGATATTTACAATTGTCATGTCTTCCTCTTGGATTGATCCCTTGATCATTATGTAGTGTCCTTCCTTATCTCTTGTAATCTTCTTTATGTTAAGGTCTATTTTGCCTGATATGAGGATTGCTACTCCAGCTTTCTTTTGCTTCCCATTTGCTGAGGATATCTTCTTCCCATCCTCTCTCTTTCAGTCTATATGTGTCTTTAGGTCTGAAGTGGGTTTCTTGTAGACAGCATATATATGGGTCTTGTTTTTGTACCCAGTCTGTGTCTTTTGGGTAGAGCATTTAATCCATTTACATTTAAAGTAAGTATTGATATATATGTTCCTGTTGCCATTTTCTTAATTGTTTAGGGTTGATTTTGTAGATATTTTTTCTTCTCTTGTATTTTTTGACTATATAACTCCCTTTAACATTTGTTGTAAAGTTGGTTTGGTGGTACTGAATTCTATTAATTTTCACTTGTCTGAAAAGCTTTTTATTTCTCATCAATTTTGAATGAGATCCTTGCCAGGTGCAGTAATCTTGATTGTAGATTTTCCCCTGTAAGTACGTTATATATATCCTGCCATTCCCTTCTGGCCTGCAGAGTTTCTGCTGAAAGATCATCTGTTAAGCATATGGGATTTCCCTTGTATGTTACTTGTTGTTTCTCCCTTGCTGTTTTTAATATTCTTTGTTTGTGTTCAGTCTTTGTTAGTTTGATCAGTATGTGTCTTGGCATGTTTCTCCTTGGGTTTATCCTGTATGGGACTCTTTGTGCCTCTTAGAGTTCATTGATTATTATTTCCTTTTCCATGTTGGGGAAATTTTCAACTATTATCTCTTCAATAATTTTCTCATACCTTTACTCTCTCTCTTCTTCTTCAGGGATCCCTATAATTCAAATGTTGGTGCATTTGCTATTGTCCCAGAGGTCTCTGAGACTATCCTCAGTTCTTTTCATTATTTTTACTTTATTCTGTTCTTCAGAAGTTATTTTCACCATTTTATCTTCCAGCTCACTGATTCGTTCTTCGCTTCAGATATTCTGCTGTTGATTCCTATTTTTAATTTCAGTAATTGTGTTGTTTTTCTCTGTATGTTTATTCTTTAATTCTTCCAGGTCTTTGTTCATTGATTTTCGCATTTTCTCCATTTGTTTTCAAGGTTTTGATCATCTTTACCATTATTATTCTGAATTCTTTTTCGGGGAGTCTGCCCGTTTCCTCCTCATTTATTTGGAATTCTCTGTTTCTAGTTTGTCCCTTCATTTGTGCAGTATTCCTCTGCTATTTTATTATTATTTTTTAACTTATTGTGTTTGAGGTCTACTTTTCCCAGGCTTCAAGTTTGAATTCTTTCTTCCTATTGGTTTCTGCCCTCCTAAGGTTGGTCCAGTGGTTTGTGTAAGCTTCCTATAGGGTGAGACTTGTGCTGAGTTTTTGTTTGTTTGCTTGTTTTCCCTCTGATGGGCAAGGCAGTAATCCTGTCTGCTGATGATTGGGTTTGTATTTTTGTTGTGTTTGCTGTTTAGATGAGGCGTCCTGCACAGGGTGCTACTGGTGGTTGGGTGATGCTGGGTCTCTTATTCAAGTGGTATCCTCTGTGTGAGTTCTCACTCTTTGATCCTCCCTAGGGTTAGTTCTCTCGTAGTCTAGGGTTTTGGAGTCAGTGCTCCCACTCCAAAGGCTCAGGGCTTGATCCCTGGTCTGGAATGAAGATTCCACAAGTGGTTTGTTATGGCATTAGGTGAGATTAAAACAAATATCCAAAAATGAGAAGACAAAGAGAACCCCAGACAAATGGCAGTTACAAAATCAGGCAAATAATAATTAAAATAATGGAATGTACACATATATATATATACCCATGAGCAAAGTCAAAACAGTCCAAAAAAATAAAGTACAGTAGAGTGACCTGGCAAACAGTGGAAATCAGAAATTATATTTACCAGTTAAAAACAAAACTAACTAAAGCACAAACTTGAAAACAAAACTAAAGCAAGGTGCCAAGTGGAGAATAAAGCAATGAAAATAAGACTAACATATATGTTGAGAGGAAAGGAAAGAAAGAAAGGAAAGAAAGACTAGATATGCAAAGTTAAGTAGAGGTAGATGAAGAAGATTTACATACATTAAAGATTATTTGCAAGGGGAAAAGAACAGTAGGGAAGCAAACAAAGGAAGAAATGTGGAAAAAATATAATAGATTTTAAAAATTAAAAATATAAAAAAGAGAAAAGAAAAAAAAAATGGAAGAAGAAAGAAAAAAGGGAAAAAAGGAAAGCTCCACAGAACTGCAAAAGCCCAACATAGAGGCAGAGGTTTATAACAACAATAAAAAATGTGACTGAATATACACATATGCATACACACCCATAAGCAAAATCAAAACAATCCAACAAAAATAAAGTACAATAGATTGACCCAGGGAACAAAGGAAACCAAAAATTATGTCTACCAAAACAAAATTAACTAAAGCACAAACTGGAAAACAAAACTAAAGTAAGGTGTCAATTGGGGAATAAAGCAATGAAAATAAGACTAACAAAATGTTGAGAGGAAGGGAAAGAAAGAAAGAATAGATATGCAAAGTTAAACAGAGGTAGATGCAGAGGATTTATATGCATTAAAGATTAACTGCAAGGGGAAAAGAACAGTAGGAAAAGAAAACAAAGGAATAAATGTAGAAAAATATTAATAGGTTTAAAAAATTAAAATTAAAAAAAGATAAAAGAAAAAAACAAAAAAAAGGAAGCTCCACAGAACTGCAAAAGCCCAACATAGAGACAGAGGTTTATAACAACAATAAAAAATGTGACTGAAAAACATATTTTTAAAAAAGCTCAAAAGCTTAGATTTCACAATGTCAATAAAATCAACAACTACAACAGAGGGGGTAAAAAAAGGGGGAAGAAAAAGAAAAAATGCAAAAGAATCTACAGAACAAGTCAAAGCATATGAATAATAAATGTTTTTCTTGAGTCACTGCTGTGAGATTCCTTTCCCTCCCTGGGGTCACAGTCCACCTCCCCTCCCTAGGATGCCCCCCAACACTGTGCTGATCTCTGGACCTGCTGTGGGGGCAGCTCAGAGTCTAGTCTGGTCCTGCTCCTGTGTGTTCTTGCCTCCAATGTCCACAGCTATCAGAGCTAGTGAATTTTCTTCTGTGGGAGCTCTCAGTGACCTTTCATATATTCCATAGACAGAGTCTGCCTAGTTGATCCTGTGGATTTAGTCTGCAGCTTGTATAGCTTGTGGGAAGGTTTTGGGTCTTCTTCCTTAGCCACATTGCCCCTGGGTTTCAACTGTGGTTTTATTTCCACCTCTGCATGTGGGTTGCCCACTGGGGTTTGCCCCTGAGGCTGCCCTGGAGGACTTGGGTTTGCCCCTGTAAGGGCCAGGTGTGGAGGTGGTGCAGCTGCTTGGGTCGCAGGGGTTCTGGCAGCAGCAGGTAGGGGAGATGATGGCGAGGGCAGCAGGAAACAGAGTGCTCTAGAAGGGTATGGCAACCAGTACTGGCCAATACGCTCCAGTATTCTTGCCTGGAGAACCCCCCTCCCTGACAGAGAAGTCTGGCAGGCCACAGTCTGCAGGGTCACAAAGAGTCGGACGCGACTGAGACACCCCGTGCACAGAGACGCAAGACTTTCTTTGCCTGCGGCAGCTCTGCCCCCATGAGGGCTGGGCATGGAGGTGGCACGGCTGCTTGGCTTGCGGGGACCCTGGCGGCGCCAAGTGTACAGGGACACGGACGGCCTCCGCCCCAGGAGTTGTCAGGAAGCATTTAACAAGAGGCTTCCTGTGTGTTGTTTTGGATCTGTCAGGAACCCTCTGGCCCTTATTGATTCCTGAATATTCAGGAATTAAGGGGAGAGGCACGCCCTTCCCAGGGCTGAGGAATCCAGGCATTTCTCATTACGGTGATAAGTACCCTCTTCCTTTTTATGAGCCATAGGGTAAAAGGTGATTGTTTGCAACTCTCTCTCTTTGATAGGGATCGTCTTATGTTTTGTAAGTCTGGAATTTTAATCTTTGTCTTTGCTGAGAATAACCACCTTCTAAGACAGTATATATGCCCATGCCATGTTGATTAAAACACCTTTGCTCCATCAGAGCTTTGGTCCCCGTGTCTGTCTGTCTGTCTTTCTTTCTTTTCTCTCTCTCTCTCTCTCTGTCCCTCTCTCTCTCTCTCTCTCCCTCTCTCTCTCTTTCTGGCTAATTCCTTGGAGCGCGGAGGCCCGCTGAGCTCACTTTCTTGCCCGGGCTTCTAAGCCCCTCTCGAGAAGGCGCCCCATGCCTTCACCCACTGGAGAGGGCACCCGGTGCCTACGTGCAGCAGCGCGCGCCCTAAGAACGGGACTCTATTGGCTTTCCGCGTAAACCAGGGGTATCAGCCTCTCTCTCTCTCTTGCTCTCCAGGCCACCAGGTTCCGGTCCAGTAAAGGACCAACAAGGAGTTATGACCCTATCAGAGTCTTTTTCCCAAGCCTCTTGTGGCTGGCGATCAGAAGGCCTCTTTGGCCAGTCTTTCTCCATAGCCCCGCCTGTTCAGGCACTTAGAGGGCTCCCTTGCCTGGGGTCCTTCTCTGTCCTTTCAAGCATCAGGCACATAGAGGGGCTCCCTGGCTGGGGTTCTACTCTGTAGATGGGCCCATCAGGCACTCAAAGGGGCAGCTTGGTGGGGTCCTACTCTAGTTCAGTGCGTCAGGCATTTGATGGGCCAGCCTGTCTACTGTTCAGCTGCCAATGCTGGCGTGTGGGGTGAGAGAGGCTATGGAGATGGTTCCCCATGCTATGAGTGACTCGGGATCATTGCCTTGCTTCCATGGCTGTCCGGCTTTCCTCCATAGGTATTTCTCACCGCAATCTCCTCCCTCACATCTGCTTGATCCATCCCTCCACAGTCAACAGCAGCCCTCGCCCTGGGATTGCTCCACAGCCCCTAAACTCCAGCTCCCAGCCACTGCACCTTCCAGGGGGCCAGCATTCCTGTCCAGGGTATGTATGGCTGCGGCAAGGACTGTCTGATTCTCCCATTTAGGCTGCCACAGATCAGCTGTTTGACTCTCAGCCTTAAATGTTTCTCCTCTGACTCAGACAGTTGCCCCGATGTGGGGATCAGATCCCTGCTTCAGTTGCCCCACCTGCCGAGAGGGCAGGTCCAGACCTACTAACAACTCCTGTTTTTCCCCCTGGTTCCTTCTTCCCACCAAGTTTTGCACGGTTCTGTATATTCTTTTCCTCTGGTCAGGTACTCCTGTCTGCTCTCAGCGGGTGTTCTGCATGCACTTCTGTGTTTGAAGGTGTATTCCTGATGTATCCATGGAGAGAGATGTGATCCACATCCACCTACTCCTCCGCCATCTTGTTCTCTGAATGTTGAGCTTTAAGCCAACTTTTTCACTCTCCTCTTTCACTTTCATCAAGAGGCTCTTTAGTTCCTCTTCACTTTCTGCCATAAGGGTGGTGTCATCTGCATATCTGAGGTTATTGATATTTCTCCTGGAAATCTTGATTCCAGCTTGTGCTTCATCCAGCCCAGCATTTTGGATATATCGTATTATATCAAAGGTAGTTTCTTAGTTTGGGCAATGTCTTCTAATAATGTAAGCTACATTACATTGTTAGAGGACCTTGCATTACATCACATTTCAAGGGAATCTGAGTGAAGGATTTATTAAATCTATGCTGCTTTTGCAACCTCCCTGTAAGTCTAAAATGATCTCAAAATAAAATAGAAATTAGCCACTAAAAAATAAGCAACTATTGTACTGTGTGCAGCTCACCATATTCCCTTAGTTTACGTAGGATTAGACTTTGACTGAAAGGGATTAACTGTAACTCTATTGAAGCAGAAGATGTCAGGCTGTTGATAACTTTCTCACGACCCCTCTGAAACATTAAAAGAACAAAACTTTTAAAAATGGTGTATAGGTTGGGATGACCACCATGGGATCATCATTCATGTGGTTGCTGTTGCTTTCATTTTGAGTGGACAGGAGATGTTGTGGAGAGGTTGCGGGGCTTCAGAGGTGCTCAAGTCAAGAGAAAGTAGTGCATCTCCTTTTGTTTCTCCTGTAGGAGCATTTTAAAAAATAACACTGATCTGGATTGAATCCAGAATCTCCCATTTGATGATGAGCTTTGGGGAAAGTTTCTAAGTTTCTTCATCTTCCTCTGTTGGAAAATATGGAAAGCAATGCAGACTCTATTGGGACTATTAGGAGAAGTCACTGATTACTGGTTATTATTATTAGTTGTAAGAATATGGAGAGAACATAAAGAGCTTTGTTGAAAATAGGAGATCTTTCAGGAGAAATGCAGCCAAGGGTGCTTGTCCTGGTGAGTGAAGAGCAAGCTGGATTTTAGCAGACATTTGCCTACTATCTACCGTCAGACAAGCACAGACATACAAAAAGGAGATGCTTTCTGACTGTGTTGTCTTAATGTCTCAAAATATATATTAATAGAGCTATTTTAAAGTGAGGTTCATAAGTGAGTCGGACATGACTGAGCGACTAACACACTTTTCCTTTTATTTAGGTTTCATTTACTTTCAGGTATGTTCTGTCATTTACATTTTGATGTCTTGGGACTTTGTTATGTTTATTTCTTGCAGTCTGTTGCTTTTACTTAATCAAATGTATTGATACATATTTTAACAACTTTGTTGAGGTATAATCGAACTATAATAAACTTTGCATATTTAATTCGCATGTGTATTATTTCACAAGTTTTAACATATGTATGCAACTGTAAAACTATCACCACAGTCAAAATAATAAACATATATCTCGTCTCCGGCAAGTTTTCCAGAATCCCCTTGTAATCCTTCCCTCTTACCAATCCCCTTCCTGTCCCTAACCCACATACCAATGAGCTGTTTTCTGTCATGACATTAGTTTGTGTTGTCTTCAGAATTCTACAAATGGACTCCTACAATGCATGCTGGATTTGGGCCTTATTTCAGTATAATTATTTTAAGATATATCCTTATTTCAATGTATGCCAATAGTTTATTCCTATATATTCCTAAGTAATATTCTGTAACATAGTGATACCATAATTTATCTATTTATCCTTTAATTAATATTTGGGCTGTTTCTGCATTTTGACTATTACAAGTAGAGCTACTAAGAATATTTGGTTACAAGCCTTTGTATGTGCATATGCTTTCCTTCTTCTTGGATAATACCTAGGAGTGGAATGGGTAGGTTATATGATAAGTGATGCATGTCTACATTTTTAAGAAATTGACCAACTATTTTCTTAAGCAGATATGCTATTCTACTTCTCACCAGAAGAGTGTGAAAGTTAACCCAGGTCATTGTCAATACTTACTTTGGTGTGGATGATCCGTTGTTTTAATGTTAGTTAACGTAATGAGTATAGTTATGTTTATCCTGCTTTTTAAAGAGTTATGCTACTTTCCTTTTACAAAAGACTTATGTTAGTACTTGTTTTCACTAACTGAAAGAAATTCAAATAGGATTTTCCCTTTTACAAAACTACCACACTAATGTGGGTCTTTCCAAAAAGCAAAATGGCTTAACTCAAATTTTCAGAAAGCAGTGGATACTCTTTCCTCTATGCTGTTTGACTCAGAAAAGGTTTCATAGGAATGTGCTGCTTTTAGATAATGGGAAAACCTACATCTCAACATGGTTTTACTTTCCCTTTCTTTCAGGAGTAACAACTGTGAGCTTATTTACCAGATATGTACATTCTCTGATAGTGTCTTTAAACAGTTTTTTTTTTTTTACTGTATAACTTGTTTTCCTATTATTTAAGTATTTGAAAGATTGTTATATAATATGGGAAAAATCTTTTATCATATATATGATTCACAGTTGTTTTCTGGAAGGTCATATCTTGCCTTTTCATTCTCTTAACAATGTCTTTCAAAGAACAGACCTTAATAACTTGATGAAGTTCAATTTGTTCATTTTTTTTATTCTGCTGTATCTAAGAAATCCTTGCATAACCTGAGACCTCAAAGATATTCTTTTATATTTTCTCCCAGAAACTTTATACTTTTAGGATATATACATAGATATATGATCGTTTTGAGTTAATTTTAGTATATGCTATGAGGTAAATTTTGCATACCCATATCTAATTTTTATAGGGCCTTGTTTGAAAAAATTGTTATTTCTCCTTTCAATTGCTTTTGAAACTTTGTTGAAAATCTATTTATCATATGCTTAAACTCACCCTCTTAAAAATGCACAATGTGAAGGTTGTGGGTTAAAAAATTATCTGGGGGCAAAATGAGGACAAAGGCCCAGGAGATAGCATCTCAGGGAGATGCTCCAAACAGGTCAGGGGGATTTCAGTGTAGCACGTGATTTTGGTGAAGGGGAAGTCCACACAATAAATCACGTATTTTTTGCAGAGTTCTGATAGTCATGAGGAGCAGTCATCACCATAAATGATTTGAGAGCATTTCTAGATAGGAGGAGATACAAGAATTGGCCTCATAAAATCATCTCCTAAAACTATCTAACTATCTGAAGAACTATTCTGCCAGTTGCTCCCTGAGCACGGACTGCCTCGTTTTCTGCTGTCCACCCTGACCTCTTTTTAAGGGGTGTTGAAAGTCAGCAGCTGCACTAGCGTGTGATTTTATCCTTGCAGAGGCAGACTGTGAGTGCCAATGGCAAATGCCAACATGTAGCTGACAGACCTATTTTTGAATTTTGTTCTGTTCCATTGATCTATCTGTCTACTATGATGGCAATACAACATTGCCTGAAACAATGCAGCTTTATAATAAATCATGGGATAAGATAGCATAAATGGTCCAAATTTGTTCTCTTTTGAAGTTGTTTTGACTATTCTGGGTCTTTTAGGCCCTCTGCTGTTCCTTATAAATTTTAGAGTTAGTTTGTTCATTTCTGAAAGAAAAAAAAGCATGATTGAATTTTGATTAGAATTGCTTTGAATCTATAGATTTAGGGATCATTGATATCTTAACTCATAGATATCATTTGATCAATTAATATGGACTCTATCTACATTTACTTAGGTCTTCTTGAGTTTATCTGCAGCCAACACCAGTACAGGGCTAGAAGAATGCTTAAGATCATCTAGCCTTCCTTTATTCCTAATCTTAGAAGGAAAGCAGTCACTCTTTTGTGATTAAGTATGACATTAAGTATAGATTTTTCATTGGAAGGACTGATGCTGGAGCTGAAACTCCAATACTTTGGCTACTTGATGTGAAGAGCCAACTCATTGGAAAAGACCCTGATGCTTAGAAAGATTGAGGGCAAGAGGAGAAGGGAATGACAGGAAATGAGACAGTTGGATGGCATCACTGACTCAATGGACATGAGTTTGACCAAACTCCAGGAGGTAGTGAAGGACAGGGAAGCCTGGTGTGCTGTAGTCCATGAGGTTGCAGAGTCAGACATGACTGAGCAACTGAACAACAAATAGAGCAAAAGATTTTTTTTTTCATTTAATTTTATTAGTTGGAGTCTGTGGGAGAAGGTGAGGGTGGGATAATCTGAGAGAATAGCACTGAAACATGTATACTATCAAGTGTGAAACAGATCGCCAGCCCAGGTTGGATGCATGAGACAAGTGCTCAGGGCTGGTGCACTGGGAGGACCCAGAGGGATGGGATGGAGAGGGAGGTGGGAGGGGGGTTTGGGATGGGGAATACATGTAAATCCATGGCTGATTCATGTCAATGTATGGCAAAAACCACTACAATATTGTAATGTAATTAGCCTCCAACTAATAAAAATAAATGAAAAAAAAAGAGATTTTGATAAGTGTACTATTGTTATAAACATGCTTTCCTTGAAGAAATACACAGAAGTAATTAGAATAAAGGACCACAACAGTCCCAGCCTACTCTCAAACTGATCAGAAATAAAATAACCATTTGTGAGTCTCATATTTGGGAGTGTCTTGTGCTATCCTTGAAACATTTCTACAAGATGAAAATTTTATCCAAAAAAAAAGTTATCAAAAACTCAAAAGAATAAAAAGAAAGCAATCAAAGCCACACCCCCAAAAGAAACCATAACACAAAAGTCTGCAGGTTTTTATTCTATGTACCCAGAATACCACCTCTTATGTAGCTGCACATTCTTATTTTTCAAAGAAAGAACTTGAGACCTTGAGTCTGTAAGAGGCCCAGAATGTGTAAGGATTTATCCAAAATGGCACATCCGTTCAGTGACAGAGCTAGCTCTCATATACGGGCCTCATCAAACCCCCTGCATCCCCCAGTTCTCCCTTATGTTCTTGTTACAAGGCCAACCCCCTTTTTCTTCTCTTTTGGTATGCTCCATCCTGTAGTGTTTCAGATATTCAATTCCCAAATAAATACTGTCATCTAAAAAATATGTAAGGAGTTTTTCTGCCAATAGATATTAATTTTCTAAATTCATTCATCCTGGTGCACATTTAGAACCCAGAAAGACCCGCTAACATTAATCAGAATCAGTATTTGATGACCATATAAGTTATCAGCTGGTGTCAGATTTCTGAGACAATTTCTTATCAAGATAGCATTCTTGTCTAGGAATTCAGAGTGTGAGGGCCAAGTTCAGGAGATAGAGAACTGAAAGCTGCCCATGGTGCTTGCTACAGCCGGGGAGAAGATGTTTAAGATGACTGCTGTCTGACGCAGGACACTGGGTCCTTTCTCCGTCATAAATTCCTTTGTGTGTGGATGAGAAATGACTTGCTGAAAGTACTTGGAACATCCTACCTGCCTTGGAACCAATATAGCGGCTCCATAAGGAACACTCAGCTGGTCAGGACGATTTTGTTTGTTCTTAGCTAATCCCTGAAATATGCAGACGCAACACAGAAGATAAAGTTTGGAAACACTGGGGCTTCTCAGTTTAAAATCCTGTGTTTGTGGATGTCTAAAATGAATGACTTCCATACTATTTTGCAAGCAAAGCGGCATCTCTCCATCATTTCCACACTATCCGACTGAAACTTCCCATATTTCAAAATCCAATCTCATAATTTCTGGAAGATATTAAACTGGATATCATTTTTTAAATGATTCAGGACCTGGACAGGGTAAGCACTGTCTCCAAACTGGCTGCAGTGTACAGATGAGCAGCCTTTGCAAAAGCGAGTTGGCCAGTTGTAAATCTACCTTGTATTTCATAGCAGTCCCCACTTTGTTCCTTCCCAGGCCTATTTAAACTTCATAAATATTCTGAATCCTCACTAGGGCAGAGGTATTGCAAGAGGTCTTCTCTCTTATCGCAAGTTTCTCTATTTCATCACCTTGTTTATTTCATTCAGAGTGCTAATTACAAGCTGTAGGGAGTTCTTGATTTTTCTCTAAGATTATTGTCCGTATTCTACACTAGAGGGTAATATTGCTGAGATCAGGCATAAATCATCACTGCTTTATGCCCAGAATTTAATACAAAGCATACCTCAGGCACTTAGTAAACCTTTGTTCAATAAACAATGGCGTGGAACGTCTGTGAAAGGCAGCCATTGCATGTCTGTGAGGCTGTGCAGTGCAGTGGTTAGCCATGTTAGCTTCAACTGTCTGAGGCTCGGTTTTAACCGAACTATTTATCCGTTCTGTAGCTTGGATGATCTTCTGTTGGATACCTTTCTGTGTTTCAGTGTATTCTTCTCTGCAAAATGGTAATCACAATACTAACTTTCTTTTTTTCCCAAGATTTACTGAGATCCTACTAGTAGAGCTGATGTTGTATAAGTTTAAGGTATATATCATGTTGATTTCACCCACTTACATAATATAAAATGATGACCACTGTAGCATCAGCTAACACATCCATCATGTCACCTGAAGAGCATTTCTTGTTTTGTGATGAGAGCATTTAAGATGCACTCATTTAGCAACTTTCAAGCACACCCTGTGGCTATGAGGCAACCCTATGCACTTTCCTAGTGGCTCAGATGGTGAAGAATCTGCCTGCAATGCAGGAGACCGGGGTTCGATCCCCAGGTCAGGAAGATTCCCTGGAGAAGGGAATGGCAACCCACTGCAGTATTCTTGCCTGGAGAATTACATGGACAGAGGAGCCTGGTGGGCTTCAGTCTTTGTGGTTGTAAACAGCAGTACATGACTGAGTGACTCACACACTATGCAGTTAGCATGCGCACAAACGTGTTCAGCCAGAATGGAAAACTGTACAGAGGTACTTGAAACACTTGGGGACAGAACTATCATATGATCCAGAAATCTCACTTCTGGGCATACATCTAAATGATGTGAAAACAGGATCATGAAGAGATAGTTGCATTCCTATGTTTGTCACAGCATTATTCACAATAGCCAAGACTTGGAAACAAGCAAAGTGTCCATCAACAGACGACTGGGTAAAGATACGGTAATATATATGCAACTGAATATTATTCAGCCATGAGAAAGAAGGAGATCCTACCATTTGCAACAACTGGGATAAACCTTGAGGGCATTATTCTAAGTAAAATAAGTGAGACAGAGAAAGACAAATAGTGCATGATATCACTTGTGTGTGGAATCCAGAAAAGTGAACTCATAGAGACAGAGTAGAATGGTAGTTATCAGGAGCTGGGAGGTGGGAGAAGCAAAGAGGTGTCAGTCAGAGTAGAGACTTCCACTTGTAGTCTTGTATTATATACCTGATAGTATCTTTATCATGGAGTGACCTGACGCTTTACCTGAAACAGAATGAAAGTGAAAGTGACAGTGAAAATCACTCAGTCATATCCAGCTCTTTGCGACCCCATGGTTAGTCCATGGAATTCTCCAGGCTGGATTTGTGGAGCGGGTAGCCTTTCCCTTCTCCAGGGGATCTTCCCAACCCAGGGATCGAACCCAGGACTCCTGCATTGCAGTCAGAATTCTTTACCAGCTGAGCCACATGGGAAGCCCAACAATACTGGAGTGGGTAACCTATTCTTTCCCCAGTGGATCTGCCTGACCTCGGAATCGAGCCGGGGTCTCCTGCATTGCAGGTGAATTCTTTACCAACTGAGCTACCAGGGAAGCCCAAAACAGAATGAATGGTAATAAACGGTTGTCTATGATACAAACGATGACATCACCAGCTCAGGCTCAGAGATGAAGAAAGTGAAGCTGAGAGGGTGTAGCTCAGAGGGTGTGTTTGAACACACCCTCCTGTTGAGAGGCAGAACCACTGCTTGTACTTATGTTGGTCTGATGGCAAAATCTAGTAGTTGGTGCGGCCCTCTGTTGTCTGCCAGCTTCCTAAGACTGAGAACACTGACCTCCAGCTCAGTCCAGGAGGATGTCATGAACACATAAAGTACTCACTCACAGGGCAAGCTGCCATCTCTCCTGAAAAGGAGAGGGTCACAGGACTCCTGGCATTTAAAATAGCAAGGGAATAATCCCATGCAGGGGCTCCAGGAGTTATCTGGAAAGGAAGGGATTTGAACTGGGCCAGGCAGAGAACCCTATCAAGTGCTTTTCAAAAATCGAGACTCTCTGCTTCCAAAGCCATCCCCCATCCATCAGTCTAGCAACCCTATCAAAAACGGAAGTGAGACTGTCTGGATAATGGTTTCCACATGTTCTCTTTTATATGATCATAGGTGCCAAACCACAGGCATAGGCAGAGAAGTAGGATGAGGTCATCATTTTCATTTGCTGCTTTTTGTCTTTGCAGCTTGATTCTGTGTCCATGCTGTATGTAACAGCCCAGCATGAGTAGCCAGTGACAACTGCCCATATTTACTAAGCCTCTACCCATGTGCTGGGCACAGTTGTAAGATATTCATGTCTAGTAACTCATTTATTCCTCATAACTACTAAATAAGGGAGGTACTTAGTAGTATCCCTACTTCACAATGAGAGAACTGAGGTCTGCAGGAGGGTCGGCAACTTGTTAAGATCATACAGATAGACAGTGAGGAACCAGGGCATGAATTCAGGGAGCTGGCTGCTAGAGCCTGCGTGTGTAACCCCAAGCACTTTCTACTGCCTCCCGTGAGCTCCCGAATCTTTCGGAGAATTAACAAATGCCCCTGAAGTTCAGTTCAGTCAGTTCAGTCGCTCAGTTGTGTCCAAATCTTTGCAACCTCTTGGACTGCAGCACACCAGGCCTCCCTGTCCATCACCAACTCCCGGAGCTTGCTCAAACTCATGTCCGCTGAGCTGGTGATACCGTGCAACCATCTCATCCTCTGTCATCACCTTCACCTCCTACCTTCAATCTTTCCCAGCATCAAGGTCTTTTCTAATGAGTCAGTTCTTTGCATCAGGTGGCCAAAGTATTGGAGTTTCAGCTTCAGCATCAGTCCTTCCAATGTTAGAGGCAAGCAAATTTAAGGAAAGTTAAGTCTCCTTGAAAGTTTCTTATGGTGGGACGGCACCTTCCCTTTCTTTTGGCGCCCTGTTCCTTAAACAATGAGTTGACAATTCATTGGGAGTAACAGAATAACTGAGAAAGAAAGTTTCTGATGTGAAGAACTGACTCATTTGAAAAGACTCTGATGCTGGGAAAGATTGAAGGTGGGAGTAGAAGGGGATGAAAGAGGATGAGATGGTTGAATGGCATCACTCACTCAATGGACATGGGTTTGAGTAAACTCCGGGAGTTGGTGACGGACAGGGAGGCCTGGCGTGCTACTGTCCATGGGGTCACAAAGAGTCAGACACGACAGAGCAACTGAACTGAACTGAGAAAGAGACAGACTGTGTGTACTAGACACATTGTTGTCTGAATCATCACTAGAATTTGCCCCCATTCTCTCACTCAGGTCACGTGGGAATCCTGTAAGGACCAGCCTACCTGTTCATATTCAGTTTTACCCCCTCTAACTCATCCCTGAGTCTTCATTTGAGTTCCAGCCGGGAACAGATGACATACTCAAACAGTGACTTGGAAGTGAAAATGTTAGTTGTTCAGTAATGTCCAACTCTTTGTAAGCCCATGGACTGTAGCCCACCAGGCTCCTCTATCCATGGGATTTTTAGGCAAGAATCCTGGAGTGGGTTGCCATGTCCCTCTCCAGGGGATCTTCCTAACCCAGGGGTCAAACTTGGGTTTCCTGCATCACAGGCAGTTTTTTTTTCTTTTTTTAACCATCTGAGCCACCTGGAAGCCCCACACATAGTGACTTAAAGAGAGTTAAAAGAACAAGTATTTAGGGAGAGAAACCACCAAACCCCAAGCCTGCAGAGGAAGGGGAACAGAACATAGTTACTAAAATCTGGTGAGAGCTGTGGTTTCCAATAGAGATGACCTTCATAAAGCTGTGGGCATGGCAGGGATACACAACCGCTGTAAAGACTGAACACCTATGGAGCAAGGGCAAGGTGAGGGATGGATACCCCAACCTCTCTCTCTTCTCCCATAGTCCAATGCCTGCTGGAAACCAGAAGGCCAGGCTCATGAGATGTAGTCAATAGAGACTGAGTATGGAGCTAGAGAGGTAAAAGGCAGCTAGCCAACAAAGGCTGCACGCGGGCACGTGTGCGAAGTCGCTCAGTTGTGTCCGACTCTTTATGATCCCATGGACTGCAGGCCGCCAGGCTCCTCTTCCCATAGGATTCTCCAGGCAAGAATACTGGAGTGGGTGGCCATGCCCTCCTCCAAGGGATCTTCCCGACCCAGGGATCAAACCCACGTCTCTTACATCTCCTGCATTGGCAGGTGGGTTCTTTACCTCTAGCGCCGCCTGGGAAGCCCAACCAACAGAGGTCATTCCTCCTTAATTTTTGGTTCTATTTGACTTCTTACAAGAAATGCTATAATGTGCATCTTTGCATATTGGGCTTTTAGTTCTGCTAGATAGATGATTACTTGTAGGATGGTCAACTCAGAGGGTGTTGGAAGTCTTAAATGTTTACAGTTTCTATCTAATTACCCCCCAAAACTGTAGCAACTTCACAACACTGTATATGCACCTTTATTAGTAGTAGATGTTTTTAATGCCTTAAATGTGTTGATCAGTTGACACAAATTATTACTTACTGTTTTATTCTGCATTCCCTAGGTGACTAATCAGATCAGAAATGATTTCATAAGTATGCAATGAGATCACCTCAGTCAATTTCCTGTTTCTATTAGGGATATTTGGTTCCCTAATTGCCAATCTTTATTCAACTTGCCTTTCTTCTTTGCTTATGTAGCCTTCACCATATGCTAGTTTAGGGTACTTTTTGTTTTGCTTAGAGTCAGATATCCAAAACATATATCTGACCTTTATCTGAAGACTCATCAGTGGCTGCTACCTGCTTTCAGGATAAAGTCTAAATCCCTTTGCTGACTTTCAGGGCTTTTAATATTGTAGTTTCTAAAAGCCCCTCAGTTTTATCTCTTGGGCCTCTGCACCAGCTCTGCATCCACACCCCAGGTACAAGTACAAACCCAGCATGCTCTTGCCCTGACCCTCAGAGCATCGGTGTGTGCTGTTTTCTCTTCCTGAGATGACTATCATCAGCTCCTCTTGGCCCATTAACTCCTGTCCTTTCCCAAAGATTAATTTCCACATTGTCTCTTCTGCAAGACTATGCTTTTTGCTTCCTCTGTTGTCTTCCTAGAATGAATCTCCAAAGGCTGTCAGGCATGGGGAACTGAATTAAAGGCAACTGATAAGCAATATGCCAGGAGTGGAAAGTATCAAGATGAATAAGTTCCAGTACCTGTGTCCCAGAGATGCACAGTCTAGTGGCTGAATTACTTTGCCCACATGGAACAGAACAGCATTTTGCAAAATATTAGTAGGGCTCGCTTTGAGTTTTCCCACTGACAATCTTTCCAGTAAAGATTCAAGGAGGTGATTTTTCTTAGAAAAGCCACATACCATTTGTCAAATTCCCTTCACCATGACCTCAGTAGACCAGCTGCAACATTTGAACATCACTCTAGGGAACCATACAACTGCAATGAAATGTCCAGCAACCACCACTACCCAATATTACATTTTGATGTCCTGTGGTCTTGGGGACCCCCCATGACATAATGAACAAGGCTTTGCTGCATAAAGAAGCTGTTTTCAAGCATCACTTTCTCAGCTGGCCCATTTCACCACTGCATGGTATGAAAATATACACTGGACATTTTAGCTCTGTTTTTTATCCCTACTTATCTCTCCAGTAGTCCAATCCAAGCACTTCCTACCACTTCCATTTTAAACACACCTCAGTATGAAAGTTCAGAGCATTATGACATTCTTTCAAAAATAATTCAAATAAAAATTAATTTTCAAAAAAATCCTTCAAAGAGCTAGTGCCCTAATACAGTTAAACTAGGATTTGAGAAGTACTCTGTCAAAGCACACAATGAGAACAGCATGAAAGACCTATATAGATAAGGGACCCTACCACTCTGAGCCTCAGTTTCCTCACCTGTAAAATGGAGATAATGTTGGCATTTCAGGACAGTGGTGAGAAATAAAACAGTGCGTGTTTATGAAATACCCAGCACAGTCAGTGAGAAAATAGAAATAAATGGTATATAATTATTTTTTTTTCATTTTTTTATCTAGTTTCTACTTTCTCCACTATTCCATATGTGAAACAAGACACGAGAGAATCAGATCACCTGCTTTCTAATCCCACTTCTGACATTAACTCTCTTTCTTTATCTAACCTTTGTGTATTTAGATGAATTTAAGATGATTCGGCAACCAACAAATAAGCCCAATAAGAAAATATTCATGTACTCAAATGTGGGCAGCCACATTTACCAAATCCTGCCTTGGAGAAAGTATTTTATTTCTTAGAGAAAAAAACTACTGAAGAGCCCTGGGTGAGGTGAGGTTAACATGTCATCTATAAAATAAACACAACTACCCATATTTGGTGAGTACCCTGATGGATATAGGTCTGTATTTTGGAAGAGTGGTAAAAAGTAGAGGATTACTTGAATTTGTTTTTAAATAATACAAAGGTATGAAAATTAAAGTTCAATTGGGACTATTGTTGAAGGCGAATTAGATAAAGAGAGAGTCTGAAAATTGTTATTTGCTGCTTGCAAAATAGAATAAAAAGAAAAACATCCTGGTAGTGACCTAAAGCAAAAAGGACTTTGGAGAGAATAGACCTATATAATGAGAAATTTGGGGGGCTTCCCAGGTGGCACAGTGATAAAGAATCTTCCTACCAATGCAGGAGATGTGAGAAACACAAGTTTGATCCCTGTCAGCAGGATCCCCTGGAGTAGGGAATAGCAACCCGCTCCAGTATTCTTGTCTGGAGAATCCCAAGGACAGAGGAGCCTTGAGGGCTACAGTCCATGTGGTTGCAGAGTCGCAAACAGCTAAGTGACTAAGCACAATGAGAAGCTTTAGACATATGCAATGTTTGAGTCTATCTTGAGCTTCAGTAAAAGTCTATATCACTTGGCAGCTAGAGATGTTCTGTATGCCAAGACTTACACTATCCATCCCTAGCCTCACAAGTGTTGTGATTCCCACCATTTTCAGGGCACCGATTGTTTCTGCAGGAGAAAGGGTGAGATGGGATGAAAACAGAAGGGGCTTCCTCAGGTCTTATGAGTGAGTGAGTGAAAGTCGCCCAGTCACATCCGACTCTTTGCGACCCCATGACCTATACAGTCCACAGAACTCTCTAGGCCAGAATACTGCAATGGGTGACCTTTCCCTTCTCCAGGGGATCTCCCCAGCCCAGGGATCGAACCCAGGTCTCCCACATTGTAGGCAGATTCTTTACCAGCTGAGCCAGCAGGGAAGCCCCCTCAGGTCTTATAGGACTGACTGTTTTATAGACTTCCGCGTCAACAGTTGTTCATCAAGAGTATAATGCAAGAGTGGCCGTAAACCATGGAGCAGAGGATTATAGTTGCGTCTCGATGCTTGGGAAACAAAACACAGGAAGAAAATGCTCCATTGAGGTCATTCTTGGATACAACAAGCCAACTCATGTGGACTCAACTGCAGTAAACCTCTCTTTTCTCTTCAAGAGAAAGAACCAGAGGTGACAGGGAGAATCACAGAGCATCACATTTGGAGGGAACTTGGTCAAGGTGGTTAAATAGAAAGCGTGTGAGGTTAGGACTCCAAAAATGTAGGTTAAAGATCTCCACTTAAGAACATGCTAGTTTCCCCACCCCCCACCCAAGGTTTTATAAAATTCTGTTATTTATTGATTTATGTTTATTTATTTATTTGCTTGGTTTTTTGGGGGGCTGTTCTGGGTCTTATTTGCTGCATGTGGGCTTTCTTTAGTTGTTGCAAGTGGGGGCTACCGTCTCGTTGGGGCGCACTTCTCATTGAGTGGCTTCTCATCGCAGAGCACAGGCTCTGGAGCGGGCAGACTTCAGTAGCTGCGGCACACGGGCGTAGTTGCCCTGCAGCCTGTGTCATTTTCCCGGACCAGGGACCCGTGTCTCCTGCATTGGCAGGCGGATTCTTAGCCACTGGATCACTAGGGAAGTCCAAGCACATAGGAGTTTTTAAAAGTATTCTGAAGGTCATCTTCTCTAGCTGCAAAGTGGAGATAGCAAAACAAGCTCTGAAAAGATGTAGTGAAGATTACAACTAAAATGAATAAAGGATCCAGTTCATGGTGGACATTTAGTAAAAGACAATTACTATTATATTGACCTCTTCTACTTACTCTGTTCCAGGACTCATCATCTGAGTGCAAATTTTGAATTACTAGGAATAAGTGCTCAGCACACACAGATCCTTTAAAAAATTGTTTAAACCATCTGAATCCCATGCAGATGTCCTATGTCACTTGGACTAAAAAGGTCATATCCCATACCACTGAAATGTTCCTTGGATTTGGTCTCCATTGTAGGACAAGCACTTGGATTTTTTCAACTTTCATAGTCTGGACATCTTTTTAAACCTTCTAAAGAACTTAAAATGAAAAATAGGTTCTGGGATGAGTTTCTTGATTTGTAAATATTGCGCTTAGGGAAATAAGATTAAAAATGAGAAAGTAATTAATCTCTCTTTTGTGCTAGAGTAACATAAGGTCTATATGATCTAAACAACACTGTTATAAGCATAATTTATCTAATTAACATGAATATTAACAGTTTGTACTTTTTAACATTTTGCACTTTTCAAGTCATCTTTGAAATACATCTTAAGGAAAAATAAATATTTTAAGGAAACTCACTTGGACTTGCTTCACAAACCATAGAGCTGCGCTATCTACAATAATGCTTTTTCCTGTACATCTGGAAAATCTTGAAGTAAAATTTATTCTGTTTGATTTTAGATGGAAAAAATATAGATTGATATCAAACAGAATGTTGGATTTAAATATTATCTTTTCCTCTGATGGGTGACTATAACTGAGGCAGATTATTTGACATCTGAGCCTCAGTTTTCTCGTGGAAAATGAAAACAACATTCTCCATCTCATAGAATAATTGTGATTATAAAGCCCATAATACAGTATTGCATCTTAAGACGGGTTTCCTAAAGCACTGCTCTTTACACCTCTCACTTTTCCTTTACTTTTCTCAGTAACTCTTTCTTGCTATAGACTAAAAACTCAGCTCCTTATGTGGCCTTCAGATGCTCTCTATATTCTGACCTTGGCTGTCTTTTAAAAAATTCTTATTTTATGTGTCCTACATATACTCAAACTAAACTACTCACTATCTGCCTCACATATCCCAGAAGGTCCTAACTCATGTCTTTGCTTTTCCTATTTTCTCTGACAATCATGCTCTATCTCCAGCATGTCAAAATTATGCCTAACCTTCAAGATTTAAGTTGAAATGTTTCTACTTCCTTGACATTTTGAAATTTCCCCTGACATCTTCAGACTGGAAATTCCTGTTATTCTCCTCTCAACCCTCACAGATTTCAAGTCAACAACCATTTATCATGTGCCAACTGTGTGTCCAACTCTGTGCTAATCACTAGATATACAAAGACAAGTAAGACACAATTCTTCTCTAATAATGAATAAGTGTTGATTTCATATCACAGAACTTAAAAGGAAATTCTGACAATAACAACACATCACATTTTCCCTCTTCTTTATTTTATTATAAATAATTGCTAATTACTGCCTGGACTGAGGTAACATTTATACTATTAAAGTTAACTTCTACATGAGGAGGATTATTACCATCTTAACAATGACAAAAATAATGTAAACTTCAGAGAGATTAGAAACCTTAAGCTCTAGCTTTTATAACTGAGATCTGACTTCATGACTCATACCTAAACTACTCATATATGAGTTCATATTAAATATGAAGATGGAATCTTTTCTGAACTGAGGGAGGACTCATTTCATTACAAAGAAGGAACTGTGAAATTATGAGGTGTAGTAATTTGGGAGCTACATTTAATTAATCTGTATATACTTCCATAGCACTCACTACATATTTGATACTGGGTTAGTTAGTGAAAGTGGATTTTGAATGTGATCATTGTATTAGTTAGGATGAGTTAAGTTATGTTGCTATAACAAAGAACCCCCAAATCTCAGTAGCTTACAGCAACACAGGTTTAATTTTGCTCACACTACATGGTTGTTTATTACAGTCTTCTGATCAGTATGTTGGCTGACAGAGTAACCACATCAGCTGCATGTTGTAGTTTAGGTATCAGAAGAAAAGAACTTTGGAAAGTTCTGCATTGAAAAACATTGGCCATTCAAGACTCAGCTCATTCTCTGCTGTTGCTGCTGTTAAATAAGAATCTGTTGATCATCCATTGATCATGCCATGAATAACATGGCAATCACTGGTGATAAAGCAAAAGTGAAGATGACAGTTGTTCCGTCATGTCCAACCCTTTGTGACCCCATGGACTCTATCCTGCCAGGCTCCTCTGTCCATGGAATTCTCCAGGCATGAATACTGGAGTGGGTAGCCTTCCCTCCTCCAGGTGATCTTCCTGACCCAGGAATCAAACCCGGGTCTCCTGAGTTGCAGGTAGATTCTTTACCACTAAGCCACCAGGGAGCTTATGTAAGGAAATGTAAGGCGCGTAAAGAATTCTAGAACTTTGCCCAATATACTCTCACAGAACTGGGTTAGTATCCATGCACAGCTATTGATATATTCATAACCCATTGTTTCCATGTATTAGCATGTAACATATCCTATTAAAATGACTATTGCTAGTATGGTTGTCTGTCCCCCTGCCCTAGGCTGCATATCTTGATAGAATTTTATTTTCATTTCTGTATTTTCAAGGTTTGAGATTCAATAATTTTCAGAAATCTTTGTCAAAGTGATAAAACATGATAGCTTCCTAGACCTGTGAGTAAGCAGGTGTTGAATGAAATTTTAAATTTTTAAAAATATGTGTAAAACCGAGGAAACCAGATCTGAAAGAGACATGTGCACCCCAATGTTCATTGCAGCACTGTTTATAATAGCCAGGACATGGAAGCAACCTAGATGCCCATCAGCAGACGAATGGATAAGGAAGCTGTGGTACATATACACCATGGAATATTACTCAGCCGTTAAAAAGAATTCATTTGAATCAGTTCTAATGAGATGGATGAAACTGGAGCCCATTATACAGAGTGAAGTAAGCCAGAAAGATAAAGACGAATACAGTATACTAACGCATATATATGGAATTTAGAAAGATGGTAACGATAACCCTATATGCAAAACAGAAAAAGAGACACAGATGTACAGAACAGACTTTTGGACTCTGTGGGAGAAGGTGAGGGTGGGATGTTTAAAGGGAACAACATCGAAACAGGTATATTATCAAGGATGAAACAGATCACCAGCCCAGGTTGGATGCATGAGACAAGTGCTCAGGGCTGGTGCACTGGGATGACCCAGAGGAATCGGGTGGAGAGGGAGGTGGGAGGGGGGATCGGGATGGGGAATACATGTAAATCCATGGCTGATTCATGTCAATGTATGGCAAAAACCACTACAATATTGTAAAGTAATTAGCCTCCAACTAATAAAAATAAATGGAAAAAAAATTTAAAAAAATAAAAATATGTGTATTATATAATGTTGACACATAAAGATAACGTAATGTGAGTCAACACCAAAAGTTTCACCAGCACTTTACTTACCTCTCATCTTGTTTCATTCTCCAATATATCCAGCATTGTGCAAAAACAAAAGAATAGATTCCCTGTTTATATATCTATCCACCTGTGGGCATCAACAGATTATTTTAGCTGTGTGTTCCTGCTAAGCAATGTCAAAATAAAATGAAGTTTATTAAGTTTTGAAAATGATTAGAAGGAAAGTATAAACTAAACTAACTGTATCTCTAATTTCCCAGAAAAAAAGAGATCTATATTCAGAAATGAATAACTCCACCAATGAAAGACTAAACACATGAAATCAGTTAATGCTGTTGAAAAGCTGGGGTGTTGAGCTATCAGGAAATTAATGTTCCACTCATTTATTTTTGAAAAGTGTTTGGTAGAACTTATCCCATTTATAGCAAGAGGAAAAGAGAGCTTACACATTTCTGGCAAGAAAAGGGCTTCCCAAGCTGCAGATAAATATTGATATTGGCTTTAAAGCAGCAATGATCACATGCAAAATCAAATACAATAGACATATGCAAGATTTGAAAAACCTTACAATTTTGCATTCAGTATCTTTTCATTTAAGTTAGACTTTAATCGATATTTTTGCTGTTGAAGGTTAACCAAGCCAGCAATTTGGCTGTCAATTCAAGAAGCATACAGATTTTTTTCCCTTAATACACATTTTTTTAAGATAAAACTGAATTCTAGGAGATGCACAATCTTAAGTTACAATTCCATTAGTTTTGACAAATGCATCCAAGCATGCAACCTGCATACCTATCTACAGAGTTTAACTGTCAACCTAGAATTTTCCCTTCAGTCTCTTCTCAGTTTAACTAGTCCCCAGAGGCACAGCTACTCTGAATTTTTCTTCAACTTAGATTAGTTTTGCCTATGGTAGGAATTCATATAAATGGAATCGTTTATAACAATGCCTTCTCTGTTGTGTCTGGCCTCTGTGCTCAGCATAATGTCTGTACGATCCAACCATGTGACTGAATATACAGGTAAGGTGCTGGTGCTATTACTTAATATTATTACATTATGTGAATATACCACTGTCTGCTTATCCATTTCAGTTTTAGACTATTATGAATAAGGTTACTGTGAACACTTTTTTGCAGGTCATTTGGTAAAAACAGATTTTCATTTCCTTTGGCTAAACACTTAGAATTGCCAGGTCACACAGCAGAAGTTTGTTTATAAGAAAATATCAAAACATGGTCCCAAAGTAGTTGTGCAATTTTACACTCCGCCAGAAACGTTTTAGAGTAGGGGTCTCCCAACCTTAACAGTATTTATGTTACTGTTCTCTTAGAGGCACCTCACTGTGATTCACGTGTGTATTTATTTCCCTGACGATTAGTGGTGCTAAGAACTTCTCCTGTGCTTATAGGCTAGTCACAGTTAATCCTTTGTTAGTGCTGCTATTGGAGATGCCTTTAACATATTGATAAAGTTGTGTTCTATTCCTAGCTTGTTAAAAGTTTTTATCATGCATAGATATTAAGTTGTTCAAAATAGTTTTTTTGAACTTACTAAGATACTATTGGGCTTCCCAGATGGCACTAGTGGTGAGGAACCCATCTGCAGACTCAGGAGACATAAGAGACGTGGGTCTCTCCCTGGGTTGGGAAGATCCCCTGGAGGAGGGCACTGTGGCCCACTCCAGTACTCTTGCCTGGAGAGTCCCATGGACAGAGGAGCCTGGCCGGCTACAGACCATAGGTTTGCAAAGAGTCAGACATGGCTGAAGGAACTTGGCATACAAGATATTATTAGTTTTCTCTTTTACTCAGTGTAATTGATATATGTTATATATTAATGTATTTTATGCATATTAATGTGTATCAATAATGTAATTAATTTCATTGCTTGATTTTTTAAAATATGAAAGTAACCTATTTTACTTGGGACAGAGGCCTCCTAATCCTTTTTATGTAATTTAGATTCAATTTGGTAATATTTTGTTTTAGATGTTTCTCCTAGGTTCATTCCTGGAGGGCTTTAAAAAAACTGTTGAACATTGTTTTCACAGTTCCTGATTCACTAGTTTTGAGGTGAGGATAAAAAATTTTCTTTTTAATACAGTTGGTTATAATATTGATAGCTGGTTAGGTGAGGGGCACACTTATAAAACCATGCTTTTAAAAGGTAACTATTTAGTTGCAAATAATGCAACTGACCAGGGATTAATTTCCAAATTTTACAAACAGTTCATGCAGCTCAATATCAAAACAAAATAAAACACTCAATCATAATTTGGCAGAAGACCTAAAGAGACATTTCTCCATAGAAGACATTCGGGTGGACTAGAGGCACATGAAAAGATGCTTAACATCACTAATTATTAAAGAAGTACAAATCTAAGCTACAATGAGATGTCATCTCACACCAGTCAGAATGACCAACACCAAAAAACCTGCGAATAATAAATGCTGTAGAGGTTGTGGGGAAAAGGGAACCTTCCTACACTGCTGATAGGAGAATTTATGGGAATATGTGGAGGAGAATTTATGATAATGGATGAAGGTTCTTTAATAAACTAAAAATAGATTTTCCATGAATGCTAAATTACTTTAGTCATGTCCCACTCTGTGCGACCCCGTGGACTGTAGCCGGCCAGTCTCCTCTGTCCTTGGGATTCTCCAGGCAAGAATATTGGAATGGGTTGCCATGGCCCCCTCCATGGGATCTTCCTGACCCAAGGATTGAAGCCACATCTCTCATGTCTCCTGCATTGGCAGGTGTGCTCTCTACCACTAGTGCCACACGACTCCTGGACATATATCCAGAGAAAAACAAGGCTCAAAAAGATGCATGCACCCCAATGTTCACTGCTGCACTGTTTACAATAGCCAAGGCATGGAAGCAACCTAAATGTAAGTCAAAAACTGAATGGATATGGAAGGAGTGGTACACATATACAACGGAATATTCAGTTTGGTTCAGTTTCTCAGTCCCCACGGACTGCAATACGCCAGGCTTCCCTGTCCATCATCAACTCCCGGAGTTTGCTCAGACTCACGTCCGTCGAGTTGGTGATGCCATCTAACCATGTCATCCTCTGTCACCCACTCTCCTCCTGCCTTCAATCTTTCCTAGCATCAGGGTCTTTTCCAATGAGTCAGTTTTTTGCATCAGATGGCCAAAGTATTGGAGCTTCAGCTTCACATCAGTCCTTCCAATGAAGATTCAGGACTGATTTCCTTTAGAATTCTGTTTTGATCTCCTTGCAGTCCAACGGACTCTCAAGAATCTTATCCAGAGACAGTTCAAAAACATCAGTTCTTTGGCGCTCAGCTTTCTTTATGGTCCAACTCTCACATCCATACATTACTGGAAAACCATAGCTTTGACTAGATGGAACTTGGTCAGCCAAGTAATGTCTCTGCTTATTATTCAGCTATAAAAAGGAATGAAATAAGGCCATTCGCAGCAACATGGACAGAACTGGAGATCATCATACTAAGTGAAGTAGTCAGAGAAAGTCCCATATTATATGATATCACTTATATGCAGAATCTGAAAAATAGATATAAATAAATTTATTTATAAAACAGGAACAGACTCACAGACTTAGAGAATAAACTTATGGTTACCAGGGGTGAAGGCGAAAGGGGACCGATAGACTGGGAGCTTGGAACTGACATGTACACACTGTTTTATTTAAAATAAAATGCCTTTCCATGAAAAAAAAAGATACAGTGCTCTTTAGAGTTTCTATTTCTTCTTGTATCAGTGTTTTGCTAAGTTATGTATTTTTTTAAAGATTCTTTTTTCCCATTTCACATAAGTTGTTGAGTTTATTTAGGTAAAGTTTTAATAATATTATTTTACTATGTTTTTCACATGTGGGGAGTATTTAATGATGTCCTCTCTTATGATAAAGAGAATTTATGTGTCTGTATTTTTCTTAATGGATCCTTTAGGAGATTTATCAGTATTTTGTAATTTTCTAGAGAGCTACAATTGGCTTTATTAATTTTCTCTATTGTTTTTCTATTTTATTGGCTTCTGACGTTAATTTCATGTTTTTTTTCATTTACCAATTTGTGGTTTATTTGTTTATCTTCTTAAGGTGAAAATTTAAGTAATTAATTCTGACATAAGCATTTAAAGTTTTTTCCTAAGCACTGCTTTAAGTACATCCTGACAATATTAACATGTATTCCTTCTATGTCCTTTAGTTGATAATAATTTCTCGTTTTTCTCCTTATTTTTCACTGGCCTATAAGTTATGTAGAAGCATGCTGTTTAGTTTCCATATATAAAATATAGCATTAGTTATCTTATT
This sequence comes from Cervus canadensis, assembly GCF_019320065.1. NCBI lineage: Eukaryota > Metazoa > Chordata > Mammalia > Artiodactyla > Cervidae > Cervus > Cervus canadensis. The sequence continues at coordinate 36,650,508 of NC_057415.1, read as the reverse complement.
TTTCAGATTCATATTTAAATTCACTGAGATCCGTGAATAAAGTCAGTAAGAAAGCAATTTCTATTTCATAGAGACCTTCTATGACCCGATATATCGTTTATCTTGGTGAACATTCCAAATGCAGTTGAAGAAAATGTGTATTATGCAGTTGTGGGATGTAATTTGCTATAATGCCAGGCCAGTGGTGACTGATACGGTTTAAATATTTTATAGCTTTAGTGATTTTCTTGGTCTAGCTCTTTTTTATTTTTTTATACTTACTTTATTTATTTGACTGTGCTGGGCCTTAGTTTTGGCACATGGAATCTTCACTCTTCTGTTGAGGAATCTTGAGATGCAGCCTATGGGGATCTAGTTCCCTGATCAGGGATAGAACCCAGGCCCCCTGCAGCAGTGAGGAGGCTTGGCCGTTGGACCACCAGGGAAGTCCCAGGCTTTGCTTCTTAACGCTAAGGGAAAAGAGTTAAAATTCTCAAATCTAGTTGTGGATATTCTTCCTTCCTTCAGTTTGGTGCATACACATAGATGAGTCCATGTTTTTCCAGTGAACTGACCCTTTTATCATTACAAAGCATCTCTGTATTCCTTGGGTAGTACTCTTTGCCTTAGGTTTATTTTAATATTTATATGACCATTCCAGCCTTCTTGTAAGTAATGTTGGTAAGTTATACATTTTTTCCCATTACTCTTTCCTTTTATTGTATTATTAGGCAGTAATTTAACCTCACTTTCTATCTTTATGTGTATATACATACATTAGTAAAACCATGTGGACTTGTTTTCCATCTATAGGTTTGGACATAGTATCCTGTAGACTAGAATATGCATCCAGCATTATTTTATCTATTTTTGGCTGCTCTGGACTGCAGCAACGGTCTCTCTAGTTACGGTGAGCAGCCTTCCCACTGCAGTGGCTTCTCTCGTTGCGGAACCGGGACTCTAGGGCTTCAGTAGTTGCGGCCCACACAGGCTTAGCTGCCCCGTGTTATGTGGGATCTTAGTTCCCAGAACACGGATCAAACCTGCGTTCCCTGCATTGGCAGGTGGCTTATTAACCACTGGAACACCAGGGAAGTCCCCAGCATGATTTAAAAATAATCACAATGATTTTATTAGAGTACATCCCCATGTATCATCAATCCTATTATATACGCTTTTACAGATTATTAGATTGTGTTTAGTACTGGTCCTCTCAGTTAAAATCTACTGAGTAGTTATTAATATGATATTAGGTGCTGTTTAAAGAAATTTATAAATAATAAAATTTAATCCCTTTCCAACCCTACAAGGCAAGAATTTATCACTTGAAACTTGCCCAAGGTCACACATTTGGAAATGGCAGAGTGGGCTTTGGACCCAGACATTCTGGTTCCAGAACCTTCAGTCAAGACTTAGGGGTCATGGTGCATAATTCTTTTTTTTTAACAAATAAAGAAGGATGGAGACATATGAGACTAAAAAGAAGGGAATAAAGAAGAGGAGGGGTGGAAGCAAGCCAAGGGAGCAGAGAGTAAGGAAGGAGAGAAGTGTCAACGGCTGCCAATGCAACTGAGACACTAATCACATAGCAACAGAACATTAACTGTTGGACTTGGCAATTGAAAGATGACTTCCATTAGAAAGTCTTGGTCGGGTACAGAAGGAGGAGGTCCATGATGGAGGCATGAGGAATAAAGCAGAGGTGATGAATACAGAGTGTAAACTTCTGAGATGCTGGTGTGGAAATGTGTCTGCGGATGAATGGGGCTGGGAGAGGAAATTGTGGTGTGTGGTTCTTTTGTTGAGAGGTGACTTAGCTCTTTTGTGTTTTAGAATGAGAGAAATGTGAATGTGTTTGTGGGCAGACGAAATGGAGCCAGCAGAGTGGGAAAGATCTGTACCTAAAACCCTATTACAAAATCATTGGAAAGACCACCAGAGCTGCCTAAAACAAAGAGAAAACAGCAGAGGGCTGTACACAGTGGCAGAAGTGTGAAGCCACTTCACCTGCTTCTCTGCAGTTTCTCACAGGCCACCTCGCCCTGGCATCCCAACAGACCCCAATTCCACAGTCAAATGCTAGAGGCACATCGGAATCTTTTTACTCTGACAAAACTGTCTGCTGATGAATTAAGTGTGAATGAATCAGATACAGATGGAGTGAGTTTCACTGAAAATAAACATGAGTTACAAAACTGGAAGAGGAAAAGTGCCCAAGGAAAAATCACTCTGTGCCAAATGAAAATTGTTTGGAATGTTATCATTATTATTATTTTTTTTTACTTTGGCTCAATCTTCCCATCCATCCCTCTGCCATCCTTTAACTTGTTCCCAATTTGTCTGCAGAGATGACATTTTCAGTCCTTTGGGGACCTTGGGAACACGTCTGGGGAAACCACGGAGGCAGGGAACTGATGGGAAGCAGTGATACAAGATGTGTGTAGGCATTTCTCAGTCAGCACGGGGCCTCTGGAGATGCTGGTGAGAAATGATTCTGGCATGCTTCAAGGATGTCCTTCCTCCTTAGCTGGACAGATTCAAATGTGACAACACATCAGAATGGAAAACTCCATGAGCTTCAGAGTCAGACCGACTCAGGTTGGAATTCTGGAAATGCCATATGCTAGCCATGTGCCCTTAATCAAGTGACTTGATCTCATAAGCCTCAGCTGCATTATCTGGAAAATGGGAATAACAAGTGATCTCTAGCTCATACAAATATTAGGCTTCAAGGAGGCTTTGCCTTCACAAAACAAACAGAAAGTGCCTGATAAATGCTATGAATGCAGAAAGTATTTCCACCCAGAGGGGATCACAGCGATCTCCAAAGTCATTTAAAAGTGACTTTATACCTATAATTCATACTTTCAAAAGGTCTATTCCAAGGGGTAAATGAAATAATACAGAGGGAGGGCATTGACATCACTATGGCTTTGGTGTGACAATATCAACGATTCAACTAAAACCATTAACAGGGAGTGGCCATGTGACTAGGTTCTAGCCAACTAGACATAAGCAGAATATTTGGTAGGGTTTTGGAGAATGGTCTTTAAAAGCAGGGTCTTCCCAGGTGGCTCAGTGGTAAAGAATCCTCCTGCCAGTGCAAGAGACATGGGTTCGATCCTTGGGTTGAAAAGATCCCCTCAAGAAGGAAACAGCAACCCACTCCAGTATTCTTGCCTGGAGAATCCCATGGACAGAGGAGCCTGGCGGGCTATCGTCCATGGAGTCATGAAGAATCATGACTGAGTGACTGAGCATGCACACATGATTTAAAAGGAGCCCACTCAGCCAGCATGTACCTTTTATTCATGCTCTTCCCCTCTTTGTCTGGGTCATGACTGTATTACTGAAAGGGGTTCAGCCATTTCGGTGGCATAACATGTGATAAAGAGGGCTGGGGAAAAAGACAGAAGCAGCCTGTATTCTACTGGCATCTCAAAACAGCTACAGAAGCCCTCGATTGCTGACTTCCAGATTTTTGTTGTTGTTATATATTACATGTGTGCGTGCTAAGTTGCTTCGGTCATGTCCGACTCTTTGCAACCGCATGGGCTGTAGCCCACCAGGCTCCTGTGGCCATGAGATTCTCCAGGCAAGAGTGCTGAGGTGGGTTTCCTGAGCCCTCCTCCAGGGGATTTATAGACCCAGGGATCAAGCCCGAGTCTCTTATGTCTCTGACTTGACAGCTGGGTTCTTTACCACTAGCACCACCCAGGAAGCTCTATATATTACATATATCCTGTCATATTATTATAATAGGAAGAACACACTTCCTGATTTATTTGTGACATGAGAGTTTTGGTTTCTCTTACTGGAAACCAAAGCAAGTCTTATTACATGAGCTTACACAAAGTCATATAAAACGCGGAGTTCAAAATACCATATGATTAATACCGTACACTGTCACTTGTCTGTGGAAAATAAAAAAGCCAAATTCATAGAAACAGAGAGTAGAATGGTGGTTTCCAAGGGCTGGAGGTGGGAGAAATGGAAAGATTTTGGCCACAGGGTACAAACTCCCAGTTAAATAATGAATAAGTTCTGGGAATCTAATGTACTGCATGATATTATATTTAGTAATACTGTATTATATATTTTAAAATTGTTTATAGAGTACAACTTAGATGGTCTCACCAAAAAAAATGGTAATTATGTGATATGTTGGAGGTATTAGTTAATACTATAATGTAATTATTTTGCAACATGTGTTTCAAATCAATTATATCACAAACCTGAAAAGAAAGAAAAACACTATAGGATAGATTTCCCTATATATATTGGGACTCACCTTCTAAGACCCTGAAGTAGGTTGTTTCTGATTTCTAGATAAGGGAAATGATGGTCCAATGCTGTTTGACCCAGGCTGGCTTAGAAGTGAGTTAAGCAGGAGCCAGGGGCACTGGGTGGTGGTCAAGCTCTGGGGGGCTATAGGAGGACCCCTCTTTAATTTCAGACCTAAGATCCATTCTCCAATCCTGCCTTATAAAGGAGCCCTACATATTAAACATTATTAAGTCTCTATTATTATTATTAGCTCCACGTTTACTTCTTGAGCTTCTTCCCAATCTTCATTGTAACCTGGAAAGGAAGAACATTAAATGAGTGGTACCCTTAACTTCCAAAGGAGAAATGAATAGTAAAAATCAGAGAGAGACTAGAATAGAATTCCCCAAACTACATAGAAAGACATTTATCCCTGGATGATGTTTATAGCTCTTCTTTCTCTTTTATACCTTTCCACATTTCATTTATAGTGAATTTGCAGTATAATTCTGCTAAAGGAAAATTATAATAAAATTCAAAAATGAAGATAAGCTAAGTCTCAGAAATTATATGATGGGAGGAAAAGGTGAACTTTCAAAAGCATGAAATTTGTAATCAAGTGATGTTGCCTCAGCCATGTCCCCAGTTTCTTGTGTATCCTCCTGGCCATGAGGAGATGTGTTGGTCCAAAGGGTGCAAGAAGAAATTAACCAAAACAAAGGATGTGAAGGGCTCTTTTAAGAAGCATAAGGAAAGGAAAATGATCAGGTTAGGGGATGGAAGGAGATGTGAGCTGGAGAAATGAGGGGTGAAGAGGAGGAGAGAAAAAGCGCAGAGTTGGCATACGGAGACACTCAATTCACCACCATCTATGGAGATTTCCTCTGAAAAGAGGGTTGGCTCCTGGCCCCAGCTAGCAGCGTCTCCAATCTAGCTCCCACGTCAGATATCTGTCAGCACTCTGCGAGGACCATTGAAATCAAGGCCACATGAAATCAAGGCCGTTCACAGTTTGTCTTGGACTTCTTTAAGTCCTCCCACCCCTACCAGCTACTGAAAAGGGAAGGGGAAAACGTTATAAAGTTTCTCTAGCCACGGTGAGAATAGTCAAAAAGGAAATGAGGAAAAGGCGGCATTAGCGAAGGAGGCATGTTCCCAGGACTCCTCATTGGCAAAGTCTCCATTTATTCATTCCCCCAAATATTTGCTGAGCACCACTGTGTACCAAGTGTTGCAGTAAACACCGGAGACCGTTATTAATGCCAATCTGAGCTAGGTGTTCTTTATCTCGCTGCATGTCCTTCCCCCAAACAAACCACAGTGCCTGGACCTCAACCTGCTTCCAAGCCCTTTGCAGATGCTTCCTTTCCCCTGAGGGCAGAAGGCAGATTGTACCCAATACGTGCCTAGATGTCTCTAGGGGAAATGAGACAAGGAGTTGCATCTCCAATTTCTTACCTCGGAAAGGTCACAGATCTGAGCAGCAGTGCTTCCTCCTGCTTTTCTGCTGACTCTGAAATTTTCTCCAACCTCCAATTTGAATATGTGAACTAGGTGTCATTCTTCAAAGGTACATCCATATATACCTGTTTTTCACATGTTAACACCTTTGTCCATGCTGTTTTCCTCTGAATTTTCCTATATCTTTTTTCCCATTTGCTGGCAAACTCCTAGACAATTTGTGTTTATTTTTCCTATAAAATATTATATATATATATATATATATATATATATAGTTAGTTAGTTAGTTTATTAGTTAGTTGTTCAAACTCAGTCGTGTCTGACTCTTTGTGACCTTATGGACTGTAGCCCACCAGGCTCCTCCGTCCATGAAATTCTCCAGGCAAAAATATTGGAGTGGGTAAGCCATTCCCTTCTCTAGAGGATCTTCCTGACCCAGGGATCGAACCTTGGTCTCCTGTGTTGCAGGCAGATAATTTACCATCTGCACCACTATATAAATATATCTAATGCATGTAGATAGATGAGAGATAGATGGATCAATCAAAGAAAATAAAGACCATGTATACTACAACCAGCTTAAGAAACAGAACATTACAGAACCTTTGAAGCTGCCTATGTGTCCCTTCCTACATGTATTTCATTATTGGTCCCTCTCCCAACCTCCAGAAGTGACCACTGTTCTAAATTTTGTGTTTTTTTGCACAGATTTTCCCACCAATATGTCCCTCTGCTTAGGCAGGGAGGAAGGGGGGAGAGGAAGGAGAGGGTAAGAGAGTAACATGGAAACATGCATTACCTTATCCCCCTGTTCATTGTGCCTGTTTTATACCATTACAAGGGTGAAATCATACTATATATATTTTCCTCATGAATTACTGTTTTCAATTAATCTTGCATCTTGAAATTAATCTACATTGATTTTTTTGTACTGTAGTTCATTTTCTTTCTGCTGTATGGTATTCTAGTGTAATGACTATGCTACAAAGCATCCATTCTACTGATTATGGGAATTTGATATTTTACAAGTTTTTTGCTAGTAAAATCAATACTGCTGGAATCACACTTATTGAATGTGTCCTGGCATACGTGTACAAGTTTTTCTAGGAAATATTCCTAGGAATATAATTGCTGAATTCAGGATTTTTGAAGTTTAGTAAGTAATGCCAATTTATTTTCAATGTGATGGATTAATTTACATTCCATCAGCCAAATATGATAGCTGTTTCTCTACACCCTTAACAGCCATCAGTATTGTTAGACTTTCTTTTTTTTCGCTAATCTCAAGTGTACTAAATTGTTCTCTTATGCCATTTTGGGAGCATCTCCTTTATAACTAATGATTATGAGCATTTTTTCAAAAAGTATACTTATGTTTCTGTTTTCATGGTGTCAGTCCACATTTTTGTTCACTTTTATATGTGGCTTCATTTTCTATACTTTATATATTCTAGATACTAGCACTTTATTTTTGCTAAGTTTCATGGATAAATTTTCCAATTTGTGGCTTTTTCTTCACTCTGTTTATGATGATTTCTAATAAACAGAGATTTTTAACTTTAAAATGTAATTAGCTTTATCAATCTTTCCATTTTTGATTTGTATTTATGTATATTTTTACACTTTAAGATCATACATATATTCTTCTTTTCTAATACTTTAACATTTTAATTGATTTTTACATGTAGTATAAATGAATATGTTCTTTTATCTTATCAATAGCCAAGCCCATTTATTATAATAATTATCCATATTTTCCTCCATTGTTCTGCAATATTGTTTTTGTCATAAACTGTTTATATAAATGCCTGTCCTATTGCTTAGTTTTCTGTTATTTCTATTAGTTTATGTCTATACCTGCAGCAATCTAAAGTGATTTAATTATATGGTTTCAAACAAGTCTTACCATATACCCGGGCAAGTTCCTTTCTCATTTGTCTTCTTCAGGAATGTCTTAGCTTCTGTTAGCCCTTTAATATAAAGTTTAGAATTAGTTTGTCAATTCCACAAAAAAGAGAGAAAATCATGCAGAGATGTTGACTGGTATTCCATTAAATTTATCTAGTCAATTTGGGGAGAATTAATATCTTTACTGGGGCTCCCTAGTGGCTTAGAATCTGCCTGCAATGTGAGAGACCCAAGTTCAATCCCAAGTTCAAGACCCAAGTTCAAGGTCAGGAAGATCCCTTGAAAAAGAGAATGGCCACCACTCCAATATTCTTTTTTTTTTTTTTCCACTCCAATATTCTTGCCTAGAGAATTCCATGGACAAAGGATGCTACAGTCCATGGGGTTGCAAAGAGTCATTATTTCTAACTGTGAATATGTCATATTGATCAAATTATTTAGGACTTTTAAATATATTTTAGTACAGGTTCTTTTTTAACAAAATTTCTACACAAAATATGCAGCATGTCATTTGATAGATTCATTTCTAGGCAACTTGCCTATTTGTTATTAGCAAATATTTTTAATTGAATTATCTAACTGTTCTTGAGCAAAGAAAACACTTGAATATCATTATTAATTTTATCTTAAGAAAATGTCTTATACTTTCTTATTAATTTTAAACATGTTTGTCTATTTCTGATTTATATATAGAATATATGATGAGCATTTTTATTTCTTATTTGCTAGTTTAATTGATTAATCAGTTAATTAATGTTGCCTTACTGAAATACTAGGCTCACTAGTATATCATTGAATCCTGTCTGGTTCTTGGTTTCATGGATAAAGTTATATTTTAATGTCGTACCATTAAGCATGAAGGTAGCTATATAATTTTTGTGGATTACTGCATCATTCCTTAGGGGCTTCCCTGTGGCTCAGACAGTAAAGAATCTGCCTGCAATGCAGGAGAACTGGGTTCAGTCCTTGGGTCAGGAAGATCCCCTGGAGAAGGGAATGGTTAACCGCTCCATTATTTTTGCCTGGAGAATCCCATGGACAGAGGAGCCTGGCAGGCTACAGTTAGTTCATGCGGTCGCGGAGTCAGACATGACTGAGCAACAAACTCTTTACTTTTACTTTTATACACATGATAAGGGGTTGAATTTCCAAAATAGGTAAAGAGCTTAGGAATTCAATAGCAAAATAATAATAATACAATTAAAAAACATGTAAAAGAATAGATATTTTTCTAAAGACATACAAATGGCCAATAAGTACATGAAAAGGTATTCAGATCATTGGGAGCATGAAAATCAAAACCACAATGAGAAATTACCAAAAGCCTGTTAAGATCGCTTTAATCAAGAAAACAAAAGATAAATGTTGGCAAGGATGGGGTGCACTCTGGGTGAGAATGTAAAATTGATAACTGTCATTAGAGAAAAAAATTATGGACAGTTTTCAAAAAATTAAAAATAGAACTACTACATGATCCAGCAATCCCACTCTGGTATACTTCTGAAGGAAATAAAATCAGTATCTGAGAGAAATACATGTATGCCCACATTCATTGCACATTATCTGCCATAGCCAAGATGTGGAAAGAATCTAAGTGTCTGTCAATGAATGAATAGATAAAGAAAAAAAATGATACAGCTTTCATATATAATATATTATGTATTACATTATAATATTATATATAATGGAATATTATTCAGTCATGAGAAAGGAAGAAATCCTGTCATATATGATATGGATGAAACTGGAGTAAATTATGCTAAGTGAAATAAACCAGAGAGAGAAAGACAAATACTGTATGCTCTCACTTATTTGTGTAACCTGATTTAAAAAAAAAAGCCAAACTCATAGAAACATAGAGGAGAATGCCAGAGGGCAAAGGGTGAAGGTGGGGAAAATGAGAAGATATTGATTACAGGGTTAAAATTTGCAGTTATAAGATGATATAAGTTCTGGGAATCTCATGTACAGCATGGTGACTGAAGTTAATAAACTGTACTATATGCTTGAAATTAGTTAAAAAACTAGATCTAAGCATCTCACCACAGCAAACAAAAGGGTAACTATTTGAGGTGATAGACATGTTAATTAACTGTATTGCTGTAATCATCTCATAATGTATATGCATATCAAATAACCAAGTTTGTACACTTTAAATATATACAATTTTGTCAATTTTACCTCAATAAACCTGAAAGGAGCAATAGGAAAAAAAAAAAGTATTACTTCTTATTGCTTCTTGAAAATAGACATTCACTAATATAAGTTAACTTGTATTGAGTATTTTTCTACATTTATTAAGGCTTATTTTTATCCTTTGATATCAGTATGATAAAACATCTTAATAGGTTTTTTATTGAATCAGTTTTGTTGTCTGAATTAGAGTATATGTGTGTGTGTGGTCGGTCACGTCCAACTCTTAGAGACCCCATGGACTATAGCCTGCCAGGCTCCTCTGTCCATGGGATTTTCTAGGCAAGAGTAGTGGAGTGGGTTGCTATGCCCTCCTCCAGGGGACCTTCACTACCCAGGGGTCAAACCCACATCTCTTGCATCTCCTGCCTTGGCAAGTGGATTCTTTACCACTGTGCCAACTGGGAAGGCCCCTGAGTAAGAGTGATAATGGAGTAATGCTGGGATTATGACCTCTTTACAATGGTCATTAAACTGTATGGTTGAATGTTTACTTTTTTTTTTTTTAAGTCTACTGATTTACTTCCCCCAGTCATCTTGTATATCACTAGTATTACACATACCTCACAGGAAATACTGGGCTGGATGATTTCCCAACTCAGTTTTATTCTTTTTTCTTTTCTTGCTACGAGACATGTAGTATCTTAGTTCCCTGACCAGGGATCAAACTTGCATTCCTTGCATTGGAAGCATGGAGTCTTAACCACTGTAATCCCAGGGATGTCCCTTCTAACCCGTCTGGAATTCAAGAGTCCAGTGAATGGTATAGATGAATGCTGAGTTCAAGAAGAGGGCTTTCTGGAGGTAGTGGGAATTCTTAGCTGAATCAAATCCTAGGAATAGTAAAGAAATGAATTCTATATTCTCTGAGACTGTCTAACTGAATTCTGGCTGATGAACTGACATAGAATTAGCCAAATAAATATTTTTGAGATACCTAAGTTGGCCTGGAGACTTACATCCCTGAACTTTACTCTAGATTTTATGGGTCACTAGATAAAACCAAATAATCAATCTACATTCACAGCCAGCTGGCGTCTGATGAAAAACCCAACGTGGGACTTCTTGTGTGTCTGCTGTTACTACCTCACCCATATCAAGGTTGCTCATGAGAACGTAGTCAGGATTTTATGGTAGAGTCATCAGGACTGTTCTCCAAACAGTGTAGTAGCTACACAGGACACTAAAAGTGAAGGTGAAGTCTCTCAGTCATGTCCGACTCTTTGCGACCCCATAGACTGTAGCCCACCAGGCTCCTCCGTCCATGGGATTCTCCAGGCAAGAGTACTGGAGTGGGTTGCCATTTCCTTCTCCAGGGGATCTTCCCAACTCAGGGATTGAACCCGGGTCTCCTGCATTCCAGGCAGATGCTTTAACCTCTGAGCCACCAGAGAAGCCCTCGGAACACTAAAGTATATTGTAAACAGCCTCAGTTTTTGCTTACCCAGTTAGACCCAATATTCAGAAATCCACCGAGTCACTCTTCACCTGGCACTGTACTGTCCCCTGTGGGTGGGAAGCAGTTCGCACGGCTGTCTTTCCCAGGAGAAGACAGTTTGCTTTTTTCTGTTCCTGTTTATTTTGCAGCAACTGAAGTCTTTCCAAACAGCAGCTGATGAACATTTCAGAGACACCACCCCAGACTGTCTTGGAAAAGCTGTAAAATTCAACTGCCACCTGAGTTAGGACTTCAAGCATGTAAGTAGCAAACATGTCCCAGTTTTTGAGGGGTGCCCAATGTGACCTATGATGACCCAGCCAGCATCTCTCTGTATTGCACAGTAGGAGACATAGAATGGAAGACCTGGTCTTCTCAGTCTTGCCTATAAGGTGCAATGATCTTTTTTTCTTTTTTAAGTGGCTATCTGTTATTTCAAAAACATATCTGACTCTTGAAAATCTGCTTTATAAGCCAAGAAAAAGATGACTTCGATATCAGATGTTCACTTTTTACAAATAATTCCATGTCTCTAATTTAAAATATTTTAAATCTAGTCCCAGATTTGCCATTAATTTCCTATATTTCTTGGGCTAGTTATTGATTTGTTTGTCTCAGTATATCTATGACAACAGGAATTAAAATAATACAAGATGACTACCACCAAACAAAAATGGGATTAAGTAATCACTAGGATTACTAAAGATGTGTAGTTCTTGATTGGGGCTAACATCCAACAAGTCTTTTTTTTTTTAATTGAAGTCCAGTTGATTTATGACATTGTGTTAATTTCTGCTGTAAAGCAGAGTGACTCAGTTATACATATGTATATTCTTTTCATATTTTTCCATTATGGTTTATCTTAGCATATTGAATATAGTTCCCTGTGCTATACAGTGGGACCTTGTTGTTTATACACCCTATATACGCTAGCTTGCATCTGCTAATCTCAAACTGCCCTTCCTTCCTTCCCCACCCACCCTCCACCTTGGCAACCACAAATCTCAACAAGTCTTTAATCAGCTATCACTATCTAAGAGTCTACTTCCAGGGGCAAGTCTTCTGTGGGGATTAATTCTCAAAAACAGTCTCTGATTCATGCCCAAGACATAGGGGGAGCTGCCTGATGTGAATACATATCTTGGGAAATTAGCAAGCAAAGTGAAAATAGGAAGTTGACATATTGCCCAATTCAGCCATTAATGTACCTCCAAAGCATATACATGAAAATAAATATCAAATTTTGAAAATTCAGACGTTCTTCTGTCAAATAGAGCGAGGGCAGTGTGAACAGCTAAACAGACTAAACCAGGTGGCAGGGGTGGAGAAAGACTAACAAACTTGGGAGTTTCAGAGGAGCAAAAATCATGGCTTAAACTTCAGATGGCTGAACACTGATCCTTGACTCTACCTTCTGCTGGCTTTGTGACACCAGATGGGTTGCCTGACCAGGGCCAGCTTCATGGACATGTGCCCTGTGTAATCACAACAGACCCCACACTTAGAAATATCCTGTCCTTGGTTGAATGTCCTCAATTCTGCCATCTTGAAATTCCCAATAATTTTTTGAAGAAGGAGCCATACACTTTCACTTTTCTCTGGGTCTTGTAATGATTTAGCTAGTCCTGAGTTTAATCTTTTCAAAATGTAGCTTTTCCATCTCTTATTTTTAAAATTAATTTATTTATTTTAATTGGAGTCTAATTACTTTACAATATTGTAGTGGTTTTTGCCATACATTGACATGAATCAGCCATGGGTGTACATGTGTTCCCCATCCTGAACCCCTCTCCCACCTACCTCCTCATCCCATCCCTCGGGGTCATCCCAGTGCACCAGCCCTGAGCACCCTATCTCATGGATCGAACCTGGGCTGGTGATCTATTTCACATATGGTAATATACATGTTTCAATGCCATCCTCTCAAATCATCCTACCCTTGCCTTCTCCCACAGAGTCCAAAAGTCTGTTCTTTACTGAGCTGGTTGGGAACTTTCATAAATACATTGCTTAATCCTTAAGAGAATCCTGAAAAACAAAAAAAGCTGTAGCTTTTCCATCTCTAAATGAGACTATTTGTTGTTCAGGATTCTCTTAAGGATTAAGCGACATATTTATGAAAGTTCCCAACCAGCTCGGCACGTGATGTGTTTGCTAAATACATGGTAAGTCTTATTCTCTACTTTGATCCATTTTGAGACCTACGTCTAACTCTTCTTTAAAAGGAGACATAAGACTAAGGGTTTCTTATTTCCTCCTCACTTTATTTTCACAGACTGATGCAGTCCATATGTGGGAATGTAAAACCATCATGAATAAAAGTTGTTTTGGGCCAGCTCAGAAATATTAAATGCAATAAAACTTCTCATGTGTTTATGACTGGGTCTGTGGCCTCACATGGACTGGTAGCTCTGATAAAGCTTCTGAGAATTTCAACAGCACATGGCATTTCAAAAGTGCAACATGCCCCCAAAATAATTAACATTGAGCTTGACCCTTTGCACGTCTTTTCCAGACAAATAAGCCCTTAAATGGCCAGTATCTTACTTCAGTGAGTCTTCTTAAGTTATGGGGAAAATGTGAGTTGTTACTATGGAGATGTTGCATCATTTATTTCCCTTGAACTCTCCATTCTTGAGACATTATTAATTTTTAAAAAATGAGAATTTTTCAATTTTAGAAAAGGTCTTCTCTCTTTGCCTCTTGCTGAAGATATTTTGATGAATATCTTCCATTGTATGATCTTGTTTTCACGTATATATTTTCTTTATTTTAAAGAAACTATTTAAAATAGTTTGGCATTATGCTTTGTATAGTTTCATTTTTACCTAGAAGGGAGTAGAATTATGCATGAGAGTTGAACAAAATAAATAATAAAATCAGAATGATAAGCCACAGCTTATAAACTATGCACTAATATTGTCAAGAATTTAAAATGCTTTTTATTCAGAAAAACTTATGAGATATGTATGATTATCTCCCACAGATAAATGCAAAAAATGAGGTTTAATGAGGGGAAGCAATTCAACTACAGTCACATTGATTGTGGCGTGAGACTTGAATCCATGTCTGTTGAACTCGAAAGTCTGTGTTTTAATTCTTATGATGTCCAAAGCAAAAATATCAGATATGTGAAGGACACATCATAAGGAAGGAAAAATGCAAGTAAATTGTCACTCATTCATTCAAGAATCTAGTTGATATTCACAGAGCATGCTCTGAGTCAAACTCTGTCTCAGGCAATGAGGATGCAATACCTAGATTAGATATAATCCTCACTTCCAGGGGCATAAAAAGTGAAAGACATGGCAAGCCAAGTAAGTCTGCAGTTTGAGTTGTGCTAAATAGTATGAAAGAGAAGTGCAGGATGCTTGGTGAGTGTATAACAAGAGAATGGCCCCAGATCTGATATGGCAAAAAAGGAGCGTTTCCTTGGGGAAGTGATAGCAGGGTTAAGGCTTGAAGAATGAGTAGGAGTATGTGGGAAATGGGGGTGTTAGTCTGGTCACTCTATCAATGGAAGCATCATTACTAGGGTGGCGAATCTGATAGAGGTTGCAGTAGACACAATTGTCAGGGAGAGAAGTGGGGAGAGAGATCTCTTTTGCATGTACGAAGCCTGAAATCCTTGTGATACAGCCAAGCAGAAGTGTCAAGGAGGCCATCTTATATATAGGTATAAAACTCGAATGAAGAGTCTAGGCTGGAAATACCGATGTGGGGCTAGTTGACAGAGATATTACAAAAGAGGTGGAAGGGATAGACAACAAAGGTGGAAAGATTGGACCTTTGAAAAGCAGAGGGAAACTTTATCTTGTGATAGTGGGAAAGAGGAAAAGAAGGTAAGGACACAGGTAGATATAGAAGTTATGTTTTAGTACCACATGTAAGTGCTATAATGGTGACTTGGACAAGGAACAACCATAGCCGGCAGGAAAATAAATGACTCAACTCCCTGGGAAAGGGGAGAGAGGGTTAGAGAAGCAGCGTAGACAATGAAGGGCTTCCCTGGTGCTTCAGACAGTAAAGAAACTGCCTGCAATGCAGGAGACCCAGGTTTGATCCCTGGGTCAGTTCAATCCCTGGGTTGGTTAAATCCCTGAGTCAGGAAGATCCCCTGTAGAAGGGAATGGCAACCCACCCCAGTATCCTTGCCTGAAAAGTCCTATGGACAGAGGAACCTGGTGGGCTATAGTCTAAGGGGTCGCAAAGTGTTGGACGCGACCGAGCAACTAAAACTTTCACTTTCTTTCTTTCATAGACAATGAAATATTTGAAAAGGTGAATAAGCATTAACCAGGCTGATATGTTGCTAGAATTAGAAAGTAGATATAGAGTGTATGTTATGCAATATTTAGGACAAACTTATGCTAAACTTTTGTTGTTGTTTATCTGAAATTCATATTGTGCTAGGTATCCTGTATTTTATCTGACAGTCCTTTAGGCAGAGAAGTTAGGAAAAAGCAGTACTGCAGAGGGTATGAAAAAATTAAAAGCATGAGTCCTGACAAGGCATGAAGTATTTAGGGAATCACAAATAGCTCGCAACAAGCAAACTAAGGAGTTGTTGCAAATGATAACACAAAGATATTCAAGGGTCAGAATAGGAAGTTTGTTTGCAGGCTTACTTTAGGTGAACTGTTCTGTTTGATGTTCACCAGGTAGCTCAGCCTGTAGCTAGAGAAGCAGGTAGGCAGGTAGGCGTCATATAGAAATGGGAGCATATCAGTTCAGTTCAGTTCAGTCGCTCAGTCCTGTCTGACTCTGCAACCCCATGGACTGCAGCACACCAGGCCTCCCTGTCCATCACCAACTCCTGGAGTTTACTCAGACTCATGTCTATTGAGTCGGTGATGCCATCTAACCATTTCATCCTCTGTTGTCCCCTTCTCCTCCTTCCCTCAATTTTTCCCACCATCAAGGTCTTTTCAAATGAGTCAGTTCTTCACATCAGGTGGCCAAAGTATTGGAGTTTCAGCTTCAACATCAGTCCTTCCAATGAATATTCAGGACCGATTTCCTTTAGGATGGACTGGTTGGATCTCCCTGCAGTCCAAGGGACTCTCAAGAGTCTTCTCCAACACTACAGCTCAAAAGCATCAATTCTTTAGTGCTCAGCTTTCTTTATAGTCTAACTCTCACATCCATACTTGACTACTGGAAAAACCATAGCCTTGACTAGATGGACCTTTGTTGGCAAAGTAATGTGTCTGGTTTTTAATATGGGAGTGTATACTATGGTCAAATATAAGGAAGGAAGGAAAACATACAATTGTTTGAACACCTCTGGTAGATCTCTCCCTTTTTGACATTCTCAATCTCTCTCTTTCTTTCTCTCCAGTGGAAGCTTGAGGGAGGTAGTTTAAGCATCATGTTCCTTTCCCCTGCAAGGGTCTTTACACAACTATAGTGGACTGCAGTTTCTCTCACTAGGATCGTGAGACTCTATGCAGACATGAAACATGCTCTTTACTGATGGGAATTCACATCTAGAGAAGGAGTCTTGTGAATGTCTGAGTCTTCTTCCATAACTCTCTGAATACTTCAAAAAATGCCATCACCTTCCATGAAGCAAACACACGCACATCTTCTTCCCTAAATGCTCGAATTTTTCTGGATAGTCCTATCCTGTTTACCATAAAACCAAACAACTTTGAAGGTCCAAATACGTGCAAGTTCTTTAAAGGTTTAAACATGATTCTTCCCCTTGAGATTTATGTGTGTGTACACTCACGGTTTCCAAGCCTTGGCCATTGCCTCGGGGAATAGGACAGCTTGTTTTGGCTACAGTTTGGGAACAGCACAATTGAGACATTGCTCACATAAATGACACAAACCCCACTGGTGATGTCATGGCTTTGCATGGAGATGTTGCAAAGGAGTCCATTTAAAGGTATTGAAAAGGAACACTTGGGTTGATCTTTATCTTGGGCTTCTGAGAAACTGGATCTTTATTATTAATATAACCTCATTATTTTAGGTAAGTTGACTATGACTGTGGTTCAGGTCACTTTCAGAAATGCATATTTCACGTCTACTGTGAACCAGGCACGGGGTTTGTTGCTAATATTTTCAGAATGAATTAAATACTACCCCTGTATATCTCCTTTCTCTCCTGCTCTGCTTTTCCCTCCACTGCTTCATTTTAATTTTTTCTTGCTTTAGTCACTGAAAGATAATTTACAGTCTGAAATACCCCTTAATTACCATGTTTTATGGATTTCAGAAAAGTTCCCTTTCAGTTCTAAACTGCCTTAAAGATAATGAGTAGAAGGCTGGGTGCAAAGGTCATTTCAGGAAAATGTTTTGTTTATTTTTTAAATCCCGTGACAAAAATGGACTTAAAGCATCTTTTAATTGGGTGGTAGTTAATTGGACCCCAGGTGGGTCAATTTTGAATTGTCATAATGGTTTTTTGAATGTCTGGAATGTGTTGTAAAGTGTTGTAATAAAGGTAATGATAAGTGCAAGGTGATGTGGGGGCCTAAAGAGAAGCTCTTGAAGTGAAGATGAAGTGAAGTGAAGTGAAGCTCTTGAAGTGAAGATGTCTGATAGTGATGTCTTCTGGAAGGAAGCAGTGCCTGAAGAACCAAGAAGACGACTTTCCAGAGGGGAAGAAGAGGAGAGATATTCCAGGCAGGGGGAATCCTTTGGATAAATGCCTGATGGTGTGAAACAGCTAGATGCTTAAAAAGTTTCTGCAAGGCAAATTCCATCATTTTACAAACAGATTCCTGGCCTCTGGCGAGGGGATGTGGGTTGGAGGTCCTTACCTGAAGTTTTAGAACGACTGTCAGAACACAGATCAGAACACTAGCTTTCTGACTCCAGATCACTGGTCTTCTATGCCAGCATGAGGCCTTTGTTCCACATGTTTAGACTACATTCCAAGACCTTAGTGCTGGTCAAAGTTCCTGTAAATATTCCGGTTATCCCAAGCAACAATACTTACCACAAGTTCCGTGAGATGTCCAAGACCACCCTATTTGCTAGACGAAGGATTCTCTGGAGGTTTTTTTTACGGGATTAACAAACCATGGAATGTCTCTAACTTTCTAATGGGGATGGGTCTTGGCTACTGTTATTTTGAAAATTTCCTTCAAGTAACTTTAAATTGACCCAGGTGGGTCAAATTTGAATTTGATCCAGCTTCCTCCTGCTCCCTCTTTTTCTCTGTTTTCTTCCCTGCTATTGCATTCTCAAAAAGTCACTTAAAGACAGTTTCCATTTTGAGGGAGTATATAATTTAATTACCATGTTACATAAACTTCCAGAGAGTCCCACTTGACTTCTATCCTTCCTAGAGCCCCTGGTAGGAACCCAGGATATAAGCTGTTTGACCTTAAGCAAACCACTTTTTCAGTTTCTTTCTTCGTATCTGTCTAAGGAGACTGATTGGACCGGCTGACTTTTCAGATTTCTCCCAGCCCTAAAATTTAATATTTTATTTTTCTAAGTAGTTGCTGGCAGAAAGATTAAGTTTCTTGCAAGTTGCTTTCAAAAATTAAATATGTTCCAGGAGTTTGATCTAAGGAAGAGCTAAATTGCCAAGCATGAGCCTGTGATGACTTCTACAATCCTCCCCTTGTTGCTTTGGGCCAAAGAGCATGACTGCCTTTTCCCATCTCTTGAAGCTCCCTTCATTCTTCTAGCCCAGCTTCCCGTACATCTCCTTGGATGGTCTGCCACGTTTCTCTGCTGCCAAACGAAAACAAAAATAAAACAAAGCCAAAACAGCATTTCTATAATTTTGCAGAGGGAAATCATTTGAAATAGCCATTCAGGCTTCAGTGTTCTAAAAGCAGTTCTTCAATTTCTCAAGGACAGTTTGTCATGGTCCCGACTTTTCTACCATCTATGGAAAGTGTCCCAAGTAAGTACAAATCTAAAGATATAGGGGTGGAACTAATTTCTCATTGGGGATTGCCATAAAATGGGAATTTTTTCTTCTCTGATCTCTAAATGTGGCAACAGAATTTTCCAACAAGACTAGGTGGGAGGAATGTTGACATTTCTTCATTCCTTCACTATAAGATCACCACATCCTTTGGACAAGTGATAGCACACTTCAGTTCATTCCCACACATGAAAAGAATTCCTTTTTTCACAGTGGCACGGTTGGAGGGTTCTGAGAAAGTGCTCACAGAAGTCTGCCATACCTGCCTGCTATAGCACAGTTTATACTGGTTTCCTCATCTCATTGCCTCTGACTTCTAACTTTTTCCTTATGTTCCTCTAATAGCATTCTGCTTGGAGTTCCCCAAAGTCCATATGATGCGTCTTGGTCCAATTCCTGACACTTAATGGGGAAGCCCTTCAGGTCACTTGTCCTGAGGATTCTGTCCAAATATCCATGAGTTGAATTGTCATCCTAACTCCAATTCCACCTCTATCATGACAGTTCTTACATTATACTCCAAATACCTTTAAGCATCTACCATGCTTGGAGGAGCAGGTCTCCATCTGATTCATCTCCAAATACTCAACATGTGCCCAGTGATGTTCTGGAGAGCCCTGGGTAGCCCTTAACTAAGAACTAGGCAGGTATACTGTGATAAATATATCTTCCAGACAAAGAGGAGCACACAGTAGACCTTCAGTGAATGTGTTGAAATGATTAATAAAACACTCTTAACTAGAAGAAGATAAAATGTAATACTTTGTAAGGGCACGTGTGGAACAAAAGGCCTGAGTAAGAGGGAACTCCTGCCTGCCTGCCTTGAGCTAGGACACCATTACCTTCCTGCCAGAACATCGGCTCTTCTTGGGTTTCAAGCATGCTGGCTGGTTTTCAGAGTGGGACCGACCCTGTCGGCTCTCGCAGTCCTCAGGCGCTCGCTCAGGCTGAACCTGTGCCATCGTCCTCCCTGAGTCTCCAGCCTGCAGAAGTCCTGAAATTTTTTAGCCTCCATAATCACAACTCAATTCTTATAAGAAATCTGTGTGTGTGTACAAGATAAGATGGGGGATGGTCTAACGGCTCGGTATTTAGGAACAGTATTACTATGCAGAAACATTTATGCTGGGCAGGGGAAGTTCTATTTGGATTAAAAAGTTAGCAGTGTGATACTAGACTAAGATATCTGAGCTTTCACTTCAGAGTATGGAAAAGCTTTGGAGTGTTTTAATTAAAGAACAACAACAACAAAAAAGAACAGATGTATCTGATTTACATTTAGAGACATCCCTTTGGCAATGATGTGGATTATGAATTGGGGGAACCAAACTAGTGGTATTTGATATTCCACCTTCAAAACACTTGACTGATCTGAAGTTTCCTCAGTACCACTTACGTGACAGGCATATTGCTGCGAGCTAAGGTTGGGACAAGGGCAAAGAGTGGAAACAGTGCATCAGATTTCCCTGTCTGCCATGATGTCACAGTCCAGAGTAGTAAAATTATTGGCATGTTTTCAGAAACACTTTAAAGTCCTTTTCAGGCTTAATTCCAGACTCATGACAATTCCTCAATAATATGTATGGACTAAAATATGATTGAGAAAATAAACGACTAAATAAAGTACAGCTGCCACCTATTGCCCGAGATTTTAAGTGAATAAAACATTAATCAACAATTTTAAAGCGCATATCTATTTACAAAAAATTTTCTCATCCCCTACCTTTATGATTCTAAAAAAGCAATGCAAAGTAGGTAATCTTTTTGATCATATTTATTTATTGCATGAGGTAACAGACTTTACAGAAGTTAACATTATTTATTCATTATACAGCTAGGTGTAGACTTGAAATTGCATTCTCTAATTTCAGATCCGTTTTTATTTCATTAGCCTCTCTATAGTAGTTAATAATATACATCCCCAGAAGGTAGTCTGTAGAGAGACTTAAGCCCTGAAATTGTCTCCCCAAGGAGGTACAAAAACTGAAATAAATGGAAGAACTCACTAACCAAGGAAAACCCATGCTCAGGTTGCTGGATCGCCTGGGCACCCAGCTGACAGGCAGGTGACTTTACTCTTGGTGGCAGACCAGTATACCTTGCAGGGACTTAAATGGCTTCTTGACATAGACTCTGTTCATGGATTCTCCTGGAGTCATTCACTTATTCATTTACATACTCGTTCATTCAGGATGTCGTCCACCTTATTAAAGCAGGCCAGGCCCAAAAGGATGATCTCATCCTGTCTGGGGAACTCAGACCCTGGAATAGGGTCTGGCAAGAATTTTCTCTCTGGTGTAAGTAGGTCAGGAGGCCTGGGAGATTGAGAATAAGAGGGCTCTCTGTTAAATAGCCCCTCAGAAGGAAGAATGGTCCCTTCTGAGGCCAACATGGGGATCAACTGTCTGTCTGTCTGAAGCCTCCTCTGGGCCATGTCTGTTTTAAGTTCTGTGCCTGTCTGTTTTAGGTTCTAGAAATAGGAAAATCAATTCAGATTCCACCTTCTTTGCACCAAACAGAGTAATTTCACATAAAACATAAATTCAGCCCAACTCCAAAAAGATCCACAGCTTTCCAACTGACTTATGTAAGCCCCAGAGTGGCCTGTTACCAGTGAAGGGAATAAAGCTTTGAAGTTAGGGAAAACAGGGTTCAAATCCCACACTGAACATGTTGTGTGAACTCCACCAAATAACTTATCTTCCCCAAGCTTTACTGTGCTTATTTGAAGAATGGAGAAAATGTTAACTTCAGAGAATAGTTGGGAGCAACGGATGGAAAAAAATACAAAGTATATTAAAAGCAGAACCGTTTGTTGTGTGTTACTCCCTGTCCTACTTATAATTTCTAAAATTGAATCATCACAGAATTCATTTGACTAATGAACCCTGAGATGGAAGAATAATACAGGACTCTCCTGGACGTGACAACCACGTCAGTGAGAGAATCCAGAGTTCCAAGTCAAAGCCAGGCTGTCTGACTCTAGCATTCACGCCTATGAGCTCGATGACATACAATCTCTGCGCTATTCTCTTGTGCTTTTTTGCTATCCTCCCCACAGCTTCCCTTCTCTACCTTCTCTTTCTTCATCACTGAAAATAATCCTGTGGTTCATTTTAAGATGAAGACACCTAAGCTTGTGGTGTAAATCCAATACAGCCCAACACCAGTGTTCTCTGGTTCTCCTACTCCTGAATCATCCGACTCAAGTCATATATTCAGCACCCAGTAAGTGTTCATCTTTATTTCTTGACAGTTGGTTCCAGAGTAGAAGCACATCTGAGACTTGCCCCCTTGAGAACTGGCAGCTGTGACTGTGTAGATTGGAGGACGCTGTCCGAGATGGCGAGGATGAGTAGGGAACTGGGGCCTGTGACGGCAGGAGGCTCGATGGTATCTGGCCTGTTCACTGCAGTTTGCACATGTGTATCTGGTGGTGGCATTTTCCATCTGCTGCATCACCCCTCTAGGTTTGGTTCACAGCAGCAGGGCTCTGGGAAGGCGTCAGTACAAATCTGCCCTTCCGCGCACTCTAAACGAGAAGAGTGGAGAGCCGCTCTCTGCCCCCACCCACCCTTAAGGCAGCAAATGGAAAGTCGTCAGGAGAGGTGAGTTCTTTGTGTACAGTTCCTTTGGTAAAGAGACTATGGTGACACTTCACATCTGTTGGGACTCTGCTGCCAGAGCCTGAGAACTACACTCTCTGATGCCATATCTGCACCCCTGACTCCACAGGGAAGGCTTTTCTCTGCCTTTCCCAGTGTGTAGACACCAGCCCTTTAGCACATCCACTCCCCTCACCTAAGAAACTGGTCTTAAACCATGTTCTCATTGTTCTCTGCATCCAGATTCACAATGTCATTTGGAGGGTGATACTGTCAAGAATGGATACAGATGCCTTAGCAATGATGATGGCTTGACAAGGACGGGACGTGTAGTCTATTAGAACCAGGCTGCATGGGGTCAACCGTTCTCATCCTGTGGTCTATATTCTCATCTTATGGATATGCTGCTTCCTCCGCCTAGAGTGGGATTTATCTTCATTTGCTGATTTTATTGATCCATCTGCTTTTTGGTGATTAGGGTGTTTGCGTAAAATACAGCTACAATCTAATTATTGCTAGGTTAGTTTCCAATGAATGGCAGGTCTTTACGCAACTGTACACTGAGAATTCTGTGCCATTCACAGTGATGATATGATACAATGGTACTAACTTCCACAAGGGTCAACACGCTAAGGTTCAAAGTGGCAGAACAGTGATGGTTGCTGGTGTCACCCAAATATATTTCAAGTGCTGCTTTGAAGTAGAAAATGTGAAAAAGGCATCAAACTTCAGAGGTAGACATTTGAGACCGAGTCAGCAATTTCAGTTTTAAAATCCTCAGGAGTGTCTGTGGACACCCTTCTCCCTCTTTGGGGGGACAAACATGTGTCAATTTATCTATATTGAAGCCATTTCATAATATTCATTATACATAAATACAGGGGTTAATGAGTACATGTGTATGGTAAAAATTAAATAGTCAACTACTGTGTAAAGCATTGAGTCCGGTGTTTTTAAGCATGACCTAATTTAACTTTCGTGATAATATATGAGGCAAATTTTTCCTTTGCCAGTGCAGAATGAATCTCAAAGAAATCATTCTATTTGCTTGGAATAACACTACTCTGGAGATTTTATCTGTCAGGTCTGAAAATCTATGTTCTTGCTATTTAATAAAATTCGATATTGGTGATGGCTTTTCT
Organism: Cervus canadensis; assembly: GCF_019320065.1. Lineage (NCBI taxonomy): Eukaryota > Metazoa > Chordata > Mammalia > Artiodactyla > Cervidae > Cervus > Cervus canadensis. Next base: position 36,626,619 of record NC_057415.1, on the reverse strand, counting down.
CAAGGCCCTCTGCTTTTTTGAGGCCCCTGACTTCATAGCTCTTTGTAGAGAAAAATAGGGAAGCAGAGACTCGGCTGTTTTCCAGATGAATGTTCTCAGACAAAGAAGTCGCCAGCCAGTTTGGAAGTAGGTATCTGCTTGTCTCAGGCAGACCCACCTCTTGGGCAAAGTCCAGAGGCCCGGTCCATTCTACTCTGTGATGGTTTCCTCCCCCTTGATGACTGGCTGTGTCCGACTTTGTCAAAAAGACATCTGGGCACCATGAGCAGTAGATGCGGTTGTCTCTAGCGCCTGAAATTAGTAGCCATCCAGTGAATGGCACGCCTCAGTGCTTGCTCTGAAAGGACTTCCAGAAGCAGGGGAGGTGGGGTGGGTCCTCCTGGACTTAAAGGCAAACAGTGTGTCCCACATTATTTTATTGCACCCTCTCCTCCATGTCAGCCAGCATGTCCATGTACCCAAAGTGTCCTTGGCTCCTGGGACCCTGGATATTTGCTTTCTGAGAGGGTGCATGAGGGGATGGTTGGCAGGTCTCTCCCTGCAGCTTTTGGTTGCTAGGAAGTTGAATCCTGTCCCTCCACAGTCATGTGGTCTGTCTCTCTCTCTGTGTTTTGGAAACAAGAGTGTTAACTTCAAGCTTTTTTTTTTTTTATTGCAGTTGTTGTTGTTGCTTTGGTTTTTTGCCTTTTCAAAGGTTCATTAGGTTGGAGCAGTTTGTTGGACTATGCTTGTGCCCCTGTTCAGAGCTAAAGGACTCTAGGGGTGTTGAGTGTGACCCAGATTTTTAATTTGAACTTTGAAAGCCATTATTTTCTGAACCCTGTGTATTAGAGGGAAAGTGGAGAAAAAATGTAAATATGGGTCCCTATTGGTAGAGACTCACAGCAGATAAAATAGATGGGGGAGATGCCAAGAGACAGTAATACATGGTAGGTCTGTGACAGAAGGCAAAGACCCTTACTCAAGACAAATGGCTCCCCATCTTTCTCTGATATCAGCAGAAGAGCCTGTTTTGCTGGCACTAGGAGCTCACTATCTTAATAGGGAAAAGAGTAAGGTCAAGTTCACTGTGTGTGCTAGTTATAGAAGTGAAGGGACAGGAGTATTGTGAAAAGTCTCTCTGGGAACCTTAGGGACCAGCAAATTCAGCATCCCTGATTTACAGAAATAAGCTAAGAATCTACCCAAGAGTGGGATGAATTGGGAGGCTGGAATTGGATGAATTGGGAGGCTGTATATACACACACACTATTGACAGCATGTATAAAAGAGAAAACGAATGAGAGCCCACTGTAGAGCACAGGAAACTCTACTCAAGGCTCCATGGTATCCTAAATTGGAAGGAAATCCAAAAAAAGATGGGATATGTGTATACATAAGACTTATTCACTTTGCCATACGGCAGAAACTAATACAGCATTGTAAAAACAACTATATTCCAATACAAATTAATAAAAAAAGAAAAATAGATTCAGCTAAAAAAAGAATTTACTCCAAGCAACTGAAGAAAAAGATCTTTAAAAAATATTCAGTGTAGATAAGGATTTAATGTACCCAATTCCTTCATTATCACATTCATTCACTCAGCTCAACATGAATCAGAGGACTAAGCACTGATCCAGTTTCTGATGAGGATCCAACAGTGAGCAAAACAAATGGAGTTCTTAGAGTTTTGTAGGGGAAACAGGCAAATGAAAGTAAACAGATGCCTAATACTCTATTACAGTAATTACTATAATGGAAAAATAAAACCAAGGTTCTGAGAAAGAAGGATAGGGATGAAGAAATCTGGGGCAAAAGTGTTCAAGGAAGATCTTAGTGAAAACTAAAGGATGTGAGTGATAACTAAGCATGTGGATCTCAGAGCAATAAACATGTCTGGGAGAGGAAACATTTTGTACTGAAGCGCTGAGGGAGAAAGAATCTGGAAAATTTTTGGATTTGGAGGAAAAAAAATACCATTTGTCTGATTGCAGTTGGGTCATTCCGCATCAGGAGAGAGGGGGAATGATGATGAAGCAGAAGCAAAGTTGGAGGGGTGGTGGGTCAAGCATGGCCTTGAAGACGATGAACACTGGAATTTTTTTTTGTTTCACCAATGGATTTGCTTTTATTTTGCTTTATTTCTAGTTATTTACTGTTATAGATATGACAAGTGACAAGTGAGGTTGCTCAGTCGTGTCCCACTCTTCACGACCCTGTGGACTGTAGCCTACCAGGCTCCTCCGTCCAGTCCAGGACGGAATACTGGAGTGGGTTGCCATTTCCTTCTCCAGGGGATCTTCCCAACTCAGGGTTCGAACCCGGGTCTCCCGCATTGCGGGCAGATGCTTTAACCTCTGAGCCACCAGGGAAGCCCATTGCTTACTGTTATAAGCAATGCCAAAAACTAATGGCTTCAGGCAATCATCTTTTTGCCATGGGAACAAGTCCACTGGTGGGATAAATTCCTAGAAATTTGTGATTCAAAGGTGTATGTTTTTGAGGATGTCGTTAAGAGACAGTAGGTTAGGGAGTTCCAAAAATTGGCCCTTTTACTGAAATAATCATAAGGGGTCAAAACTGACAGAAGCAACCTTTGAAAAACTCTGGAATCTAATAAAAGTCTTCTATCAACCAGGGGAGTGCTTAGTGAAGAAAAAAGGCTGCTAAAATTGTTGGTGGGAGAGAGTTGTGGTGCTTTTGCTTACCAGTCTACCACCTCCCATTTCGCAGCTTGCTGGCAGCCTTGGGAAGATGATACACATTTCTTGAAACTCCTGGTGCCAGGGAACAGGGAGCAATGCAGACTGTGTTCTCCAAAATTTGTGTATTTTGACCTATCTGGCAGTTCCCTGAGGGACTATCACTAAGACTTGCTTTTGTTTCACCCCCACTCAGGCTGGGTGGCATCTGTTGAAAACATTAAAGATTAATTACCCATAGCTACCTGGGGCAAGGGATGACATATGAGACAAGCAGAAGACAGATCCTAAAGCCTGGGGAGGGGGAAACTGAGAAGGAAGATTCTTGTGGGAATAATGGTCTAAAAGGCTGCCTTGAATACAAGGGAATCCCAAACAATACGCATGCCTAGGGCTAAACAGTGGTCTGAAAAGTCCTTGGAGAACTCTAGGCATGCATCTCCTATTGATCTTTGGTTTCTTTACAAGCAAGAGTTGAAGGCTAAGGCAGAGTTGTAGACAACACTGGCAAAGCATTGAAGGAGTATTTTAGCTCAGAGCCCATCTGCAAAGAAAGACCAGAAGCGTATTTTTTTATTTTTTTGTCTTTTTGTTCCAAGGATTTAAGGAAATCTCTCAGTGTGGATCTCTTTGTGTTTTCCCTTCTTGGTGATTGTTGAGATTCTTGAATGTATAGATTTGGGAAGTTTTCAGCTCTTAGTCCTTCAAATAGTCTTTCTATTCCTTTCTCTCCCCTTCTTCTAGGATTCACAGTATACATAAGTTGGTATACTTCATGATGTCACACAGGTCTCTACAAAATCTTCAAAATATATTCCAGTATTTACTAATGCATTTATATGGGAAGAGTCTTCCCAAGGACTCACAAAATGGCTGGTTCTTAGAACCAGATGTGCAGCAGGATTCCTCACATAGGGATGCAGTGATACCAGACAGAAGAATGAATCCCCCAGAATTGGCAGAGACTATGACAAGAGTTCTGGGCTTTCATAGGCTTTGGTACAGCCAGGGAATTCATCCCAAGTCCTCTGGCACTCTGAAGGGCAGAAAGTCCCTTCCAATATCTGAGCAACAATTGTATCAGAAATTGATAGGTGCTTAGGAAACAATCAGGGCTTCCCTGGTGGTTCAGTAAAAACCTGCCTGCAATGCATGACACGTAGGTTCAATCCCTGGGTCTGGAGGATCCCCTGGAGAAGGAAATGGCAAGCCACTCCAATATTCTTCTTGGAAAATCCCATGGAGAGAGGAGGCTGGCAGGTTACAGTCCATGGTGTCACAAAAGAGTAAGAAGTGACTTAACAACTAAACAACAAAAAGCAAAGTACCAAGTCACAATGAATGACCAAGAACCAGAGAAATCATTGTTCAACATTGTGGAGATCAGATGAGTTGAAAAAGGAGGAAGTTGCTCGAGTCTGTTGAATTCTAGTGTTAAAATAATTTATTGAAAATGACTGGAGCCCAAGCATAGTTTCCAAAGCCCTGGGATAAGTTTGAATGAGAAGAACTGAATTACATCAGGTGATTACAATCACCTCAATGCCCCTTTATTATGTTTTATGTTTCTATGTGTTCTGCTCCAGCTTCCTCACCATAGTTCTGCCTGTGTGCTCATTGACAGCTTGATTCTCTCTACCTGTATTCTCCAATGTGTTGGAAAGATGGTCACTCTCAGGGATGGCTCCTTCATTACCAAGTATAAACTGACTGAGGCTATTCTAGGCTGGCCCTATGCTGAGTACTGGAGATTCAAAGATGACTGAAACATGGTCCTTGCCATGTAGAAACTGAATCTATAGTGATAAAAATCTCATCAGTACACAAATATAACATGCACATATATAATCCTTTCTTGAAGAATGCATGAAAGTTGTTTATTCACTCTTCTAATCATTATTGAACATCTACAGGAGTCAGACTCTGGTCTAGGACAGGAAGTTCACTGGACAACAGAACAAAATCAAAATGCTTAACTCATAGAGCTTTCTTGTTTTGTGTGTTTGCAGGAGGTGGGAAAGACTACGCAAATCAGATAAATGGATAGATAAACAAGGTAATTTTAGATCATGTGAAAACTATGAAGGGAATTCACTATATGTTAGTTAATATGGGTAGAAAGTAGCATTTATCTGTTTGATGAAGAAACAGCTACTAGATTCAAGAGGGTCAAGCCATGCTTCAAATAAAATATTCATGGAAGTTTGATATAGATAACTTCCTGAACTTGTATTTACAAAGTGATTCAGTTCCATTATTTACTATTTATAAAACAGCATTCAGTTCAGTTCAGTCACTCAGTCGTGTCCGACTCTTTGTGACCCCATGAATCGCAGCACACCAGGCCTCCCTGTCCATCACCAACTCCCAGAGTCCACCCAAACTCATGTCCATTGAGTTGGTGATACCATCCAACCTCTGTTGTCCCCTTCTCCTCCTGCCCTCTATCTTTCCCAGCATCAGGGTCTTTTCAAATGAGTCAGCTCTTCGCATCAGGTGGCCAAAGTATTGGAGTTTCAGCTTCAGCATCAGTCCTTCCAATGAATGTTCATGACTGATTTCCTTTAGGATGGACTGGTTGGATCTCCTTGCAGTCCAAGGGACTCTCAAGAGTCTTCTCCAACACCACAGTTCAAAAGCATCAATTTTTCTGCACTCAGCTTTCTTTATAGTCCAACTCTCACATCTGTACATGACCACTGGAAAAACCATAACCTTGACTAGACGGACTTTTGTTGACAAAGTAATGTCTCTGCTTTTTAATATGCTGTCTAGGTTGGTCATAACTTTCCTTCCAAGGAGTAACTAGCCTCTTTTAAAAACAATGCAAGTGCCATTATTTTCATTTTATATTCCCAGTGAACACATTAGAATTGTTTCATTATGGAACTTTGATTCTTTCCCTGAGTAATTTGTATTATTACTTTTTTTTCCCCAGAATCTTAATTTCCCCATTTGAAAAAACAAACAAACAAACAAAGGTCAATGAATTCTCATCTTACAGCATTGTTTGAGGATTCAAATCAGTGGAATGGAACATACAAGGAAGTGCTTACGAGTGGGACTTAGATTTCAATGAATGAGAGACAGGTTATTAAGGGTCAGTTATGTGTTGAAAATTTTGATAAGTGCTAGACCTTCATCTTTAGAAAGATCTAAGCAGTTGTAGGTTCTCTCCATATTATAATTACTGCAGAAGAGATTCTAGATTGGGTAGGGCCACTAGATTGAAAATCCCAAGACAAAGATTCACCTGACATTTTTATTACACTGTTTCCAGGACTCAGTCAGATATTGAATCAACCAGTAGATAATTAACAATTGTGAATAGAATAAGTTAAAGTGATCAAAAATTTTGAATTTATTTGATGCCTTTGACTCTCCTGGCCCCTATTACTCTAAACTATGATTCTTATATTCTTTAACATTTTCCTCGTGTTAGCATTTGGCAAAATAAGTGATTCTACAATTTTTAAATCAGGCAGTACTTATGCTAACGGTTTACCCTCAGGGAAGTGCCCCAGGATACTTCTTCTCAACAACATTCCGAAGTACAGGGAATGTGTATGTCCCAATCAAAGTAATGCTAGTTTTCAGGAGCCTATGGAATATTAGATGTTGATTAAAAAGTACTCATGGAAGTATCTAAAAGCCCTTGCCAAGCATGCCTAGGAACATATGAAAACAACTAACAAAATTACACCAAATCTGACCTACTCTAGGGATTAGATGTTCTCCAAGAAAAAAAATTCCAGGATGGTTTGTTTGGGATGATTTCTGTTCACTTTCTTTGGAAGAAGAGCCCAGTTACTTTACAGGGTTATTTGTTCTGTGAGAGGTAAGGGCTTGTCAAGCAATATTCTCAGAGAGGGGAGTTATGAACACAATTTAAAGAGCACCAAAAATGCAAAATCATCTTCCATCACCATATATTTCAGGATCCCAATGCTCAGAGCTGTCTTGTATATTTTCTTAAAATGGAAACTATTAAGGGGTGGTCTTTGAGCACAAGTAGGAGCATTTCCTCTCATAAAAGTTTATAACTTTTTATAAATGTCACATCAGAATAACAGAGTCATTCTGAAAATTCAGGTGGCCTTAGAGAAGGCTTTGCTGGAGGTTATATTCATTTTTTTTTTCCTTCGTTTACTATCTGTAAAGAAACAGTGTTGTGTGCATACAGAAAAGCACTGGGCATATTTTGCCAGGATCTCTCTGTGGGATTTTTGTGTTGCTTTTTGAAACCTTTCTTTACATTGGGAGTGGAGTTAAGTGATTGAAACCAGAAATTGCAATGGCTACTTGCCTTTTGAAAAGACCAAACACCTGGAAACCAAAGGCTTGGGTGCTTGTCCTAACTTCATCATTCCTACATCTTAGCTTCTGGATGTAAATCTTCATCTCTCTAAATGATGTATGGTCCTCTTTACTAGGGGCATGATACTACCCACCTCACTAAATTAACTCACTGTGAGAATTAGCTGATTAATAATTATGGAAGAGCTTTAATGAAAGTGAAATAAAATCAAAGCCACTCACTCTATTGTTTATGAATTTTGAATTAGGAGCTTACAGTAAGCTCATAGTTTTTGCACAGGATTTGTGATTTTAGTTAAATAAATCTACATGTTTTCCATCTCTTCCATACTCTACTCATAAATAGCATTCATCCTCATCTTTGAACCTGCTTGTTCTTTTATCATGTGTACTGTCCTGGGAAATTTCTATCTACACAAATCCCATTTATCCTTTGAATCCTAGTTTAAGTACCAAACTTTCAAGACAGTCTGGGATTCAGCCTGAGGGCGGAGGAAGGAAGGATTCGCCCCAGTCTAAAACAGTGTTTAGGCACATGTGTTGCTATACTCGGGGGCTTCCCAGGTGGTGTTAGTGGTAAAAAAAAACCCATCTACCAATACAGGAGGCTTAAGAGATGCAGGCTCCATCGCTGAGTCAGGAAGATCCCCTGGAGGATGACATGGACAGAGGATCCTTGTGGGCTACAGTCCATAGAGTCTTGCACAGATCGGACATGACTGAAGTGACTTAGCACCCACCCACGCACGTTGCTATATTTACCAATATCTCGAGTTTTCCAATGGTTTCATATGAAATTCTGAAAATTAAAATTCCAGTGATTGTGAATCTCTTTGGACATTTACGGATTTTACTTGGTATTGAGTCTCTGTAAAGTGGTATTATCATTCTCATACTTGGAAGGACCAGTCAAACACTAATGTTCTTCAAAATACTGACTAATTTTTAACACAGTATGCCATTTAAGGAACTGTACACAAGTCCCCTCGTTTTGAAGATTGTGTTGCAGACACCCCACCAATTTCCAATTAACATTGTCTAATAGTTTTTAGTCCATAGCTGAAAAGGGGGCATGCAGCCTTGAGGTGAAAGCATGTCTCCAAGGGACAACTGAAATAACAAGTCCCGTTTCTCACCAGTGTCGTGAAAGGATGCTACCAGAATTGTCTCTGGCCAGAACTCAGCTAGGGGTTGGTCTGAGAACTATGGCTTCACTCTCCAAGCCAGCACTCCCCACAAGAGTGCAGCCAGTACAGAGCTGGCTCTCTGAACTTAATCAGTGTGTATGCCAGGTGACCTATGGTGGTTTATAGATTTCTTTTTGTCCTGTTGTCTGAGGGCACGATTCCAAGTGGAGAAGAAGGGAGCCACTCACTTCTCTCTTTCCATGACCACTGTGGAGGTTTCACTGTGTTGATTTTGGCCTGAGGAAACCAAAGTCTAAAGCTTCTTACTCCAAACTGAAGTCTGGAGAGGGAATGTGACCTGGCTAAGGCCCCACCATTCATTAAAGTGACAAAAATTTATAATTTCTTTGACCTGCCTGTCAGAGTCCAGATATATGAAATATATTGTTGTTTTCCTAAAATTTAATATGAGTTATTCAAAAAGTCCCAGAGGCTCCCCTTATTATCACATTCATGCCACCCACAAAATTCCTGCTAACTTCTTAGTGAATGTGATCAGAACCTTAACACTCTACCTTCAAGTTTTAGTCCTACAGTTAGAAACTATGTCAAAGTCTTGGGGCTTGATTTTTTTTTCACTGTAAGAAAACTGGTTTTGTCACCTGAGCTAATGTAACAAATTTATTTTAATTAATTTTGATTGGATTCTAGTTGCTTTACAATGTTGCATTCATTTCTACTGTACAGCAAAGTGAATCAGTCATATGTATACATGTATCCAATCTCTTTTGGACTTCTTCCCCATCTAGGTCACTGCAGAGCACTGAGTTCCCTATGCTATACAGGATGTCCTCATTAATTATCTGTTTTACACGTAGTATCAATTGTGTATAAATGTCAATCCCAAGCCTCTGTGTTTTTGATTTTGTCCTTCTCTTGGCCTGAATTACTCTACTTGCCAAACTCTCTTAATGATTAGCTCAGACACCACCTCTAGTTTCTCATACCTGTTTCAGTTGATTAGGTTACTGTCGTTAATGAAGAGTTTGTATTTTTTATTTTGTGCAGTAATCATATCTTTACATTTCCCTCCCACTATAACGTGATCCCCAGAATCTGGGCAATGTGCTTTCGTCATCTTGATAGCCTCTACAGTCCCTGACACCAGTCAACATTCTATAAACGTGTGTTGAATTTGAGCTTGCCATTGGCCAAAGTTAAAGACAATCTAACATTAAAAAAATAGCACCTCAATTCTCTGAGAACCAGCTATGGTCTTTTTCCCATGTTAACTCGAAAGCTGGCTTTGACTTCTATGTTGACCTTGAGTGAGGACCTCCCTCCTATCCCTGGCTTCACACTGATGCTCCAAGCCAGCAGTGCACAGCTTGATTTAGAGGAAAGGATGAACTCATCCTTACTAGTCCTGGGACCTTGGGAAGTCTCACATCCAGCAGACCCAACTGCGAAGTCCAAACCCTCCATCTGGGAGTCCATCTGGCATTTTGAAATCCATAAATGTCTTTGTCAGCCCAAACTGCTGCACCCTACCAAATTGCCCCTCTAATCCCCACCCATCAAGTTCTCAGAATACTCATGCAGCAATAATTGTTTCACTCATTGTCTGTCAACATCGGAGATTTAATCATGGCCAGCTGGCAGGAATGTTCAGTGAAAGACTGAAGGGCAATAAGATGCAACGCAGAAAGACACAAGGGCCCGCACCCACAATCCAGTCCTTATGATTCAAATGCTTGCACACTAGAAACTCTAACCAGTGTCATCCTTTCCTTTGGCCTTTCGGGGGCTCTTCATGTGAATCATTTGTAGTTTGAAACTAACATTTCTGCTGTTTCTGATGGAAATACCATTCGACTTGCCTGAGAGAAACAGGAAACAATCCTAATGCTTGAGCTTCCTGGACACCAGTGGCTGGTTAAAGACAAGTCTGAAAAGATTTATATGGTATCTTTAGAATCCTTTATCTATACGGGGGCCCCTTGGCAAACTTGGAAGAAGCTTTTCCATGATGTAATACGTGGCTCCCCAGAATGACTTCCTGAGAAGACTCTTTCCATGGAATGTTAATAGGTATATTAAACAGAAGAGTAACACTGCTAAATAAATGGAAGCCCTGGGTTAAACACAATCTAACCTTCTTCAATCACTGTTTAGTTGAAGACAATTTTTATTATAATAATCTACTTTGTAATTGCCCCGGAGAACAAAATATGTGGCTTAGTTGATAATCAAAACACTTTTTTTTAAAACACTGACACTCTGGAAAAACTAATGCTAACTAGAATATATTTAAAGAGCAAAACCAAAATAAAACAAAGCGGGCAAAAGACACTGATCTAGTCCTGCTATATTTTTCTTCTTTTCACACCAACCTGATGTAGTTACTTCTCTCTTTTACATCCTCTTTTATGTTTGAACTCCAGTTACTTTCTTTATTAGTTGATTTATAAGAAACTATCAGGCAGTTTCTTCCTTTAAAAATGCCATTTTTAATATTGCCTCCATGGGCAGTTCTGAAGTAGGAAGAGCATGGCCTTGAATTCAAACAAATATGAATTCAAGTCCTTGCTCTGAGTCTCACTGCCTGTGAACTAGGACAAATCTTACTTCTCATGGCTTCAGCTTACTTTCTGTTAAATGAAGAAGAAAGCATTCAGCTCTCAGGATTATTGAAAGACTGAAGAAAATGTATTTATGAAGCACAAAACAGATCCTCATTATAAATATATGTGAAGCATTATCTACAGTATTGCTATTGTTGTGTTGACAGCAGGGTTTGCAATAGGAATAGAGAAACTAAAATGCCTTGGAACCATCATACCATATAAATGTAATAAGACAGTGCTGTTTTAAGTCATGAGGTACAGTCTAAGCTTTGATAATCTTCTTCTGGCCCCCTAAAAGTTATTCTAATTGTCATTGCTCCTTAGTGGCATTTAGGAGGCTGCAGAGGCAAGGCATGCAAGGACATTTTATTCCTCAATTCTTGGGATGGCCAGAACCCTTGGACTTCAGTCGCTTTAGTCCTCAAAGCAACTTCTTTGGTTAACCCCTTGTTTTGTATAAATATGATAATTATTAACTGTACCATGAAAGTGAAAATGAGAGTGTTGGTCACTCAGTTGTGTCCGACTCTTTGAAACCCCATGGACTGTAGCCTGCTAGGCTCTTCTGTCCTTGGGATTTCCCAGGCAAGAATACTGGAGTGGGTAGCCATTCCCTTCTCCAAGGGATCCTCCCAACCCAAGGGTTGAACCTGGGTCTCCTGCATTGCAGGCAGATTTTTTACTGTTTGAGTCACTAGGAAGGCCCTTGATATAAAACCATATGGGGAAAAACATACTGGTTAATGTCATGATGTCAAAAACACAGTCACAATGGTACAACTAGCTCTTGTCAAGTGATCAGTTTAAACACTTTATTCAAAATCAACCAGGGATGTATACCCATGGCTGATTCATGTCAATGTATGGCAAAACCCACTACAATATTGCAAAGTAATTAGCCTCCAGTGAAAATAAATAGATGAATTTAAAAAATCATTCTTTTTATGATTGGAACCACTGAGCAACCTTTTGTTTGGGGATGTGGCTTAAACATCATTTTTCATTAGAGAATGAGATGAAGATCTATAAAGATTAATCTTTAGCTATTGAGATAAACTAGTTTTTATCAATTGCTTCCAAATTCTGGCTAACTGCATGGCCCTGGACTTTGCAGTCTCTTGTTTTCCCACTTGATAGCTCAGAAATAAAGGTCAGAGTCTCTTTCACTTGCTTCAGTTTGCTACTCAGAGGAAGGTTGAAGTCTAACAGGCAAAGTAGGAAGAAAGTTAAAACTTCACAAGAACAAGAAAGTGGCTGAGGGGCTCTCTGATTTATGGGGCTTGGTCTGGGTCAAGCGTTTTTGAGCCAGAAGGGTTCAAATTAAAATCCCAACTCTAGCTCTGTCTCTGAGCCCTAGTTATCCACTGACTGAATGGAAATGGCAAAATGAGCAACTCTGATGATAAATTCGGAAAAACGTTTTGCAAATGGTAAAGTGCTGTGAACATGTCAATTGTTGTATTCCACTGGTCTGGATCTGGAGGATTGGTTTGGGTGAGTGGAGACTGAGCCAAAAAGGCAGCATTTTCAGCCCAGGCCTTCCTTCTGGCCCCCTGCCTTTCCCATTTTCACATTCTCACTTCGGGGCTCAGACCGAGGGGAGCGCGCCCCAGAGACTGGTGGTTTCCATTAGAACATGAGCTCCACGTTCCATGGCGATGGAATTCCCAGCCTCTGCACATGTTGGCCCAGACTCTCCAACCCCCCAGCTCCGCTCCCTCAAATTGTTATCAGTCCCCATGGGATGGCTTCCTGCAAAGCATTGTTTTGTCTGTCCCCTGTTGCTATAGCAATCCAAGAAAGATGTGTGTTTCCAATTCTCCGAAACAGAAACATCTGTGTGCAGTTTTGGAAATCCTTGTCGGGGTCCCCGTTTACTATTTTGATCACTTCTCTCTGACATGTGGAATCCCCAGAGAAGTTCAAAGGGAAAAGACCCCTCTAGGCAAACAAGTGCTTCCCATAAGGGCAGCCTGTCTGTGGATTCCTGTCCCCCATTGAATGAAAGCACATGGCAAAGCCACGAATGCTTGGACGCTAATTCCATCCTCCTCTCTAGCCCAAGTCTGAGAAGGAGAGGGGTCAGTTCAAAAGACTGAGGTTTGGAGCCCCTTGAAGTTCACTTCCATGAAAGGGGGTGTCTCTTACCTTTCAATGGAAGCCCACGTGAGTCCTCAAAATTCTGCCCCTTATACATGCCCCATTTTGAGGAGTGATGGGAGATAACCCTGGTTAGTATTGGACAACAGAAATCCTGGGTTTCACTCCCTGTTCTAATTAACCACACGACCTTAGGTGTCAGAAGCACATCTGGCTTCAGTTCTCTCATATGCAAAATAAGTTGGTTGGATGTCCGTGACTTCTTTCAAGTCTCTGGTAATTCTATGCATAAAGATTAGCCAGGAGAGAGGCTTCCACACACCTGCTAACCCCAGGCAGAAATTTACCATTTTACTGATTGGACTATTTCTGGGATATTGTTAAAGAGTAATATTTTTAGCTCTACAATGGAGTGGAAGATTCCTTTAGATCTTAAGTCAAGACCTAAGTTTAAGCCCTAACAAGCCACTCTTAGGGAGCATGGGCTGGGGCAATTTATGTAAGGCCCCTAGGAAAGTGGCAGCAGCTTTATAGATAATTCATGAGAAGTAGGTGAAGTAAACAAATGCAAAGCGTAAAGCACAGTGCATGAACCAAAGCAATGTGTCTGTAAATTCCCATCCCGCTCTCTTTTTGCAGTCTGTCAACTCTTCTCTCAAGTTTTCCCAAACCCAAGCATAAACAGACATTTAAAGTCCTTAATGCATGTCTGTATACATATGCTTACATGTCTATGTATAGCTGAAAAGTCACCCAGACGAGACCCTGAGCATGGATTCTTACTTAACTAGGGTTAAAACTTTCAAGAAACATTTTTTTAAAAAGTAATTTAGCCCTTTACATGGGAGTGGGGGAAGGGTAAGGTGTTTATAAAATATGCTCAGTTTGTTCTTGGGTACCTGAGCATTCTAAACCTATTTTTTCCCTTGGATTTTCAAAGACAACATTTATGTTATTTCTCATCACCATTGTTTTCTCATTTAAATTCTTTAAAAATTGGAGTGTAGTTGCTTTACAGTGCTGTTAGTTTCTGTGCACAACAACATGAACCAGCTCTATGTCTACATTTATCCCCTCCTTCCTGAGCCTCCCCCACCCTCCACCCCCAGCCCCACCCCCGGGTCATCGCGGAGCACTGGACTGCGCTCCCTTCCCACTAGCTGTCTATTTAAACATGGTGGTGTGCATATGTCAGGGCTACTCCATGTGATTTTTTAAGATATGTAGCATAGTGATGCTCTCTTCAGGGCAGGGCCCATGTTTGTTCCCGCACCAGTGAGCCCTCTGCATCCCTCACGCCTTGCCCGGCTGTGAGGCTCAGAGCTGTTCTGCCTCCCACTACTATCAAATTCCTGCCCCCCAACGACTCTTCCCCCTCTTCTGTTTGATGCGTCACATTTGCAACAGGCCAAGTTCGTGGAAGTTTTGTTAAAATAACTTTGCATAGCCTCTGGCCCCATGAAAGTTTGGGGCCTTTTGTTTAGTTTATAAATACCATCTGTTTGAATGGCTCCGAAACCTTTTATTTCTTTTCTCTCTAGCCATGTTCTGTATTCACGAAATTATTAGAAGACTGAGTCTGGGTAGGTACATTTCCACCATAGTTATGACTCTATGTCCCTGGCTTGTAAGGGTCCCTGAGTTAGTTTCCTAAGGCTTCTTTAACAGATAAGTACAAATTAAGTAGCTTGAAAGTAGTAAGTGAAAGTGTTAGCTGCTCAGTCGTGTCCAACTCTTTGTGACCCCGTGGACTGTATCCCACCAGCCTCCTTTGTCCATGAAATTCTCCAGGCAAGAATACTGGAGTGGGGAGCCATTCCCCTCTCCAGGGGATCTTCCTGACCCAGGGATAAAACCTGGGTCTCCGGTATTGCAGGTAGATTTCCCACCGAGGAAGCCTTAAGTAGCTTAAAACAATGCAAATGAGTTATCTCATAGCTGCAGAGCTCAGTTTAAAATGGGTTGCACTGGACTAAAACCAAGATGTCAGCAGGACTGTGTTCCTTGAGCAAGCTCTAGAGGAGAATCTGTCTCCTCTCTTTTTTCTAGATTCTAGAGGTTGCCTGCATTCCCTGGCTTTATGGCCTCTTCCTCTATTCCCTGACAGTTCAGATGGTAAAGCGTCTGCCTGCAAAGTGGGAGACCTGGGTTTGATCCCTGGGTTGGGAAGATCCCCTGGAGAAGGAAATGGAAACCCACTCTAGTACTCTTGCCTGGAAAATTCCATGGACTGAGGAGCCTGGTAGGCTACAGTCCATGGGGTCGTAAAGAGTCACACGACTGAGCGACTTCACTTTCACTTTTCACTTTCCTCTGTGATCAAAACCAGCAGCAGCATGCATATAGGAATTCCGGTCTCTCGCTCTCTTTCACCACAGTTTCCATCTTCACATCTTATTCTATGACTCTAAAACCCCTTCTTCCCTCTTAGAATGACCCTTGTGATTATATTGGGCCAACCAGGATATCCAGGATCACCTTCCCATTTTAATACTGTATTACATCTTCAGAGTCCCATTTGCCATGTAAGATAACACATTCACACATTTAAGGGTTAGGACATGGACATCTTTAGTAGGTCTTACGTTCTCTACTAGTTACCAATATAGGATTGCCCTAAGCCATCCCCATTCCACTACGCTCCCTCTTGCTCACCCAACCAACTTAGACAGTCCCCTTAGACTGGAGACTGGCCTTTGGGATAGTTACCAAACTAAACTAGCATTTATACTGGGCCAGTCAAGAAGACACTTCTGCTGCTTCTCCAGCTATAATATTATGGCGACCTGAATATCTTAGACTCAAGCTCCCAAATTGAATCATCTTTGTACAGTTGTTAAAAACCAAGCAGATTTTATATTCAGAATGGATAGCCAGCAAGGACCTACTTACTGTATAGGACATGGAACTCTGCTCAGTGTTAGGATGGATGGAAGGGGAGTTTGCGGGAGAATAGATATAAATATACGTCTCGCTGAGTCCCTTCGATGTTCACCTGAAGCTATCACAACATTGTTAATCGGCTATACTGCAGTACAAAATAAAAAATTAAAAAACAAACAAGTAGATTTCTCCATTAGGATTCATTCCAAGCTTGTGGTATCACATCTAGAAAAGTTACGAATGGCAGCAAAAGCAGTGGGGCAAATATAGCACCTAACTCTTGCCTGGCCCATAGTGAGCAGACAAAAATATTAATATTTTTTCTGTACTAGAGAAGCTAGACAAAAACTTCAGGATTGGAGGCTTCCTCACTCATATAGACTGATCCAATAAGACCCCTCTGAAGGGGAGAATAGTGTAACAAGTGGTGTTTATACGGTTCTTACTTTTGGCCAGACACTGTGTGAAGTGTGGATATGTATTTTCCTATTTACTTCTCATCTCATCTCATTAATAAAGTTCATACTTTATTAATCCCTTTTTATATATTATGAAGCAAGCGTTTAAACAAAGGCATTGACCAAGTTCAGGCAATTAGTGAGAATCATTTCTAAGATTCCTCACTATTTCCTAACCTCCCAAATGATTGTCTTCTTCAAAGTTTGGTTCATATACCTCTTAATGCTCACTCCTACAGCAATGAGGCTGAGCACAATAGCTTTAAAAATGATTTATATACAATGTATCCTTAAACTTTCAGGAAGAAAATGGCAATTGACTCCAGGCAATTCTTGCCTGAAAAATTCCATGGGAGAGTCCAAAGTGCTACAAGAGTCAGACATGACTGAACAACTAAACACACACATCCTTAAACTTAACTCTCCAACCCAGACCTCTCCAGGGAACTCCAGACTCATATACATCCACTCATTTATCACTTCAATTTCAAGATCCATTAGACATCTCCACCTTGTGTCTAGAACCAAATCCCATTTCCCATTCTCTCAGTATGCTCCCAACACCTCCCCTGATTTCCATCTCAGAAAATGGCTCCATCCTTCAGTGGTTACCTTTTATACCCTTGCGTATTGTCCTTCAGCAAATCCTTGTCTCTCTACTTTCATAAAAGATACAGAATTTAAGCAGACTTCACCATCTGAATCTAAACTAGGATGTCCAGTAGAAATAGAAGGTGAACCCTATGTGTGATTTTAAATTTATAAAAGTAAAAAGGAACAGTTAAGGACTTCCCTGGTGGTGCAATGGATAAGAATTCACTTGCCAATGCAGGGGACATGGGTTTTGATCCCTGGTCTGGAAAAATTCCCCGTACCCCAGAGCAACTAAGCACCCTGCTAGCCACAACTACTCAGCCCTTGTGCTACAACCACAGAAACTCACACGCCTGGACCCCGTGCTTCACAACAAGAGAAGCCCAGTGGAGTCAATGAGAAGCCCAAGCGCTGCAGTGGAGAGTAGTGCGCGCTTGCCCCAGCTAGAGAAAGACCTCGCTAAGCAATGAAGACCCAGTGCAGCCAAGAGTAAATAATAAAATTAAAAAATAAAGAATTAAAACAAATAGATGAATAACATTTTATTAACATACTTAATAACATTTTATGTAATTATTTGAGCAAAATATTGATATTATCATTTCAGGATGTGATTAATGCAAAATAAATATTAGTGGGGTATTTTACAATCTTTATTTCCTACTAAGCCTGTAAAGCCTGATGCTTACTTTTTACACTTACAGTCCATCTCAGTTTGAATGAGTCACATTCCAAGGGCTCAGTGACCATATTTGGCCAGTGGCTTCTGTGCTGGACAGTGCAGATCCAAGATCATAATCCCCCTGGAACTCTACACCAGCCTTCTTACAAGTCTCCTTGCTTCTGTTCTCATTCCCCTGAGTCTGTGATTCACACAATAGCTTTAAAAATGTAAATCAGATGAGTGTGCCACTATATTGCTCACAATATCTCCAAAATGTCCCATTAACAATAAAGTAAACGCCAAAGTCCTTCCAGGGCCTGGTCCTGGGACGCCTCCTTGATGCATTTTTCAACCCTCTGTTTTTCTCATCGCCTCCGGTGACCTGGCTCTAGCAGACACAGAGGACACCCCAACACGGTGTCTTGGATCCGTCTTGGTTTTCTGTGTTCATCCCCCAGCCTCTGGGAGCCAAACCCTCTAACAGCTGACCCATGAGACCTTCTTTAAAAGACTGCCTTTGTGTGCCTAGGACTTAACCCTTTAGCCTGTCATGACAGAGTCCTGGGGAGTTTACTTTCTCCAGGCTCCTTGGGGGTATATTAGAATCTCCAGGAAAGATCAAGCTGAGGCCAAGATTTTGCCTGAATTCTTACCTTTTCCTTCCCCACCTCCCATACTCTCTTATAGCTTCCTTCTGAGTGCACTTCCTTAATGAATCACTAATAAGGGAATCAGGGCGGCCCATCCTAAGCCACTGGCCTTGGACACACTCTCCCATCAGGGTTGTCTTTGTACGTGCTATCCCTACGTCTGGAACTCTCTCCTCCCAGAGAGAAACATAGTTAGCTACTCTTCCTTCATGCAGGACTCTTCCCAAACCTCACTGCTTCCAGAGAAAACTTCTGTTTCTTTGCTTCTCCTTCCCTGCTTTATTTTTCCACATAATATTCATCACCATTGGACATATTTAATAAGTGGGTTTTGTTGTTGCTGCTAGTTTTGCCTATATTTTTCCCCCACTGGAATATAACTTCATGAAAGAAACAATTTTGTTTTATTCAAATGGTATCCCCAATACTCAAAGGTATACTCACAGATACTGATAAAGTTGTTGAATTAATAGATGCGTGAGTGAAGACTGGAATGAATGAACTGGTGGAGACAGGCCCAAACTAGACAACGTAATTCCAGCATTCATACTGTGTATGTTTAAAAAGCTTAATCTGCAAAGAGTGTTTCAAATTGTCTCTATGCCCATGTGTGTTATTGTTGTTTAGTCACTAAGTTGTGTCCAAGTCTTTGTGATCCCATGGACTGTAGCCCACCAGGCTCCTTTGTCCATCCATGGGATTTCCAGGCAAGAATACTGGAATGGGTTGAAATTTCCTTCTCCAGGGTCTGTGCCCATATGTTCTTCCATGGCATCATTGATTCTGTATGCCTCATGTGGCATACCACCCCCACTCCTGCTCTGTAATAAGGGAATAAGATCTATCTCTTGGGGCAAGGGGAGCCGAAGCATACATTACCCCTGAAACCCTACCAGCTATTAGAAATCCTAGCCTCTCACTTTTCAGCCCAGCTGAGACTTCAACCAATAATGCAAACATCATTAACCAATGTCAAACTGAACACACATACACTCAGGTTGAATAAATGAAAAAAACACAAAATGCCTAGCATGGTTCCTGGAATACAAGATGCCCTTTATTCCCAGTAGCTATAATTATCATGGCAATTATTTACACCCTGGCATCTTACTTAAAATCTGAGTCTGAAACTCAGTGACATCAATGTGAAGGAATGAGGTCTGATGGGGAACAGAACTGGTTTTCAGAAGAGGAAACTGATAAAATGGGCAGCGCCACGTTTCCAGAATGTTATGTGCTAAGCATTGACCACTGTAACCTGCACGGTAGAAGCAAGAAGCAACAGGCAAGGGGAACATATGATTTCCCAAGAGGAAAAGAATTATCATCTCTGTGGCTTTAGAAACAAGGCTACTCAGTAAACTTGGTTGGTAGTTTGCAGCCTGTCTGAAAATACTAGTACATTCTTCCAGTGCCCCAGCCAATATTGCTTTTGGAATAGAGATTATTGGCAGATGTGAAAAGACGACTGAAATAGCTTAGAAATGAGTTCTCTCTTGTGCTAATCACCCCAACCTTTTCCTGTTTAAGTAAACCAATGTAGTGAGCATCCACTCTGTCCTTAAATGTCAGTTAGCTTGGGAGTCATTTGATTCACCAAGGAAACGTAATCAAATGACAAAATAATGATTGCATTAAGATTCTTATTATTAATATCAAAACCACAAGCAACATAGCAAATGCCACGACATTCCTGAGAAAATGAACACCCACCATGTTCCTGCCCAACCAGAAATTGTGCTCAAAGGACTAAGTCACAGTACACATGCATTCCTTTGGTTCCCTGGATGCTCCAGCCCCTGGGATGGGATGCTGGGGAGGGCCTGGGGGCAATGGCGAACTGGGCAGATTGAGGCTCACGCTTCTTGTCCTGTGTTGTCCTACTCGCTGTTGTAATGAACAACCACAAACGGCAACAAGCTTCAGTGGCTTAAAATAACACAAATTGACTATCTTAATGTTCTGGATAGCAGAAGTCTGTGTTGGGTCTTACGGGGCTAAAATCTAGGTGTCCACAGGACTGTGTTCCCTCTGAGGCTCCAGGGGAGAATTTATTTCCTTGCCCAGTCCAGCTGCTAAAGTTCATTTCCTTCCTCGATGAGGCCCCTCAGGCATTCTCAGAGTCCACAGCATCTTCCGATCGTTTTCTCTCTGGGACCTCTGCTTCTGTCAATAACTCTTCTTCTCCAAACCTGATACTCCCGCATATAAGACCCAACCAGATAATCTAGCATCATCCACTCATCCCAGAGTCCTTAACTCAATCACACCTGCAAAGTCCCTCTTGCCCAGGAAGGTACCACAGTCTCAGGTTCCAGGGTTAGGATGTGGGTGTCTCTGGAGAGGTTGTTCTGTCTACCACACTCCCTGCAATAGCTCCTCCCTATTCCTTCTGTATTTCCTGCTCTTTCTTATGTGAACTGTGAACTGCCCTGTGGCACAAAGGTGTTGCCCAAACACTGTGCTAAATTATTTAACCAAACTTTAGTGTGGCTTCTATCTACACAGGACTGTGTCCCTAAAGATGCTGAGTCTTTGCTCAAGAAAATGCAAGGCTACCAAACTCACTTCGCTTCTCTATTTCTTGGGCTTCCCTGGTGACTCAGAGGGTAAAGAATCTTCCTGCAATGCTGGAGAGCTGGGTTCAATTCCTGGGCTGGGAAGATTCCCTTGGAGAAGGGAATAGCTATCCACTCCATGGAGTATAGCTATCCAATCCTGGAGAATTCCATGGAAAGAGGAACCTGGCAAGCTATAGTCTATGGAGTTGCAAAGAGTCAGACATGACTGAGCGATTTTCACTCTCACCAAACTCAAAACGTATGTTGTCCCAACCCACCTCACCAAAGCATTTTCAGTAATCCTCTGCTTACTCCCTTCTAAATCTTCCACTTTTACATGTTCCTCTAGTCCTCTCTTGTTCTCCCCTTTTCACTCCTCCATAGGCCCTTTTGGTTCCCTATCTGTTCTCTCTTATAAAAACCTGTTTTTCCACCTTTAGTATGTGTCCAGAGCTCTGTTTTATTGGCACCTCTATCACAGCAAACAACATAAGAGAATCTGATATCAGCCTTTTGCAGTTTTATGACTCTGTTTTCTCATAGAAATAGGGGTCAGAGTTTGTAAGATACTGAGAGATCAAGCAAATTTACATGTTTGACAGAATTAAGAAAGGAGGAATTGCTTTGTGGGAGATGCTCCTAGACACACGGCCCTTGGCCTCTGCTCCAGGCAAGGTAACTGCATGAATTAGGGCCTGTAGATTATCAGAGACACTTCCGGGAAGAGATGGGGTTTGAGTTAAGACTTGAAAAATCTTCTGGTGGGGGGACGAGCACAAAGAAAGGACAGAAGACAGGACAGGTCTGACGAGTGGGACTGATCCTGCCCAGGCGTTGAAACTGACGAGAACCAAGTCACACATAATAAACCTGCGCGCTGAGGATGTCTAGGAGAGTCCTCATATTTGCCCCCTCCCCCCACATTCTCTTTTTTGTTCTTGTTTGTTTGTTTTTGGCCACACCATGCAGTTTGCAGGATATCAGTTCCCTGACTGGAGATTGAAACTGAGACCCCAGCAGTGAGAGTGCCAAGTTCTAACTGCTGGAGTGCCAGGGAATTCCCGCATTTTTTTGTTTTTTCCCAAGTGCCATTTCCTTGGCTGATCAGTTACTTTTTTTTTTTTTTTCTATTAGTTGGAGGCTAATTACTGATCAGTTACTTTTAGATCCAGCCCTGTTTACCTTCCATTTGCTGTTGCTCATTCTCTCTTTACAATCTGTATGTGGCTACAACAAGCAGAGTTGCTTATACTCTCCACCAAGGGAGAGTGTCTAGCAGGGCTAGATGGAGAGACACAGGACTCCTTGGATGCTAGTCACCTGTGCGTTCTTCCACACAGCGTGAGTCATCAAAGACCCTCTACTCCCATAGCAGAATTAAGAACTAGACTTCCCAGGTGGAGCTAGTGGTAAAGACCTCACCTGCCATGCAGGGGACGCGAGTGACATGGGCTAGATCCCTGGTGGGGAAGATCCCCTGGAGGAGGAAATGGCAACACACTCCAGTATTCTTGCCTGGGAAATCCCATGGACAGAGGGGCCTGGCGGGCTCCAGTTCCTGGGGCCGCAGAGAGTCAGATGGGACTGAGCGACTAAGCGCACACACAAAGCAGCTTTGTTACTACCGTTAGCATTTGTTACACCTGAGCGTCCAAGAATAGAAGGGATGGCTGACTCTCCATCTCTTTTACTCTGCATATTTATTCTTGCAAAAGCATGCCTTCCATGTCCAGAAACAGAGTAGAATGATAAATGTTAGAAATACAGGCATGACTTCCTTCCCTGATGACTAACTAATCTCCAATCAAGACTTTCATTGGAGCAAGATTTACTAACAGCCCTAGCCCCCAGGTATCTTGGAATCAACCTTCAGCTGAATCCTTCATAACCACTTGCTGTTTTACAGCCTGGCCACCAACAAAGACTCCAGTCATGGGCTGTTGCCTTCTTAATGGGCCAAAGTTACTTCCCTCAAATGCTCTTACATCTGAATAATAAATACTAGTTTTCCACAAAAAAAAGATACATATTTATTAAGCTTCTTAAAACAGTAATAAAGAAACAGATCCACATAAAAAGAGGAAAAGAGATTATTTCCTTCTAGTATCTGTAGTGTCTAGTCCACAAAAGAAAAATGACAAAAATAAATATGATAACATACTTTCATAAAGCCACAATAAGCACACAGGAAAAACATTGCCTAGGTAACCAGAGAAGGTTTTCAGAAGAGGTTGTAGTTAAAGTGATGCTTTATGGTGAGACATTATAATCTTGCTAGGTATAGGGTTTTGAGGGGAAGGTCATTTATGTAAAGGGAATAAAATTACAAAAGAATAAAAGAGTATGGCATATTTATAAAATGCCAGTCTTTCAGTGCTTTAGATTTTGGGTGCGAAAGTGTTCTTAAGAAACTAAAATTGTAACAAGAGAACAGGATGGATCATGAGAAACCCTGCATGCTGCATATACGATTTAAGTTTTGTCCTTTAGGTGATGGAAAGTGACTGAAAAACTTGGCACAGGAATGACTGTGCCCAGTTTTATAACTAAAAGTGATGGCTTGGTCAAATAGCATAAAGAACATATACAAATAGTATAAAGAACTATGAGGAACATAGTGAGACAATAGTGAAGCAAAGAGCTTGAATTTCAAGCACTTATAGTAGTCCCAGCAATAGTCCAATCTAACAGAAATGTTCATACTAAAGAGATGCAAAATATAAGGAAAAAAAACAGTAGAATGGACTGGACATAGACAGTAATTGATTGGGGAATGAAAGAGTGTGGAGATTTTTGGTTTGAGTTACTGGGATGCATTGGTACCATCAACTGGATGAGAGGCGAGATACATAAAGGTTTCTCCAAAGACGTTTCCACCACTAACTTATATAACTGTTTGGAAATAGTTCCTATGACTATAGACCCCAAAGCCATTGAAATGCTGTGACTGCTTATAGAACTCCTTTGTAGGAAGCGGTCACCTTCTTGATGCCTACAGTGCTTAAATAAATGGAAATGCTGAAACAGATTGTCTGGAAAATATTTCACCATTAGAAGTGATCTAACTGTGAAAGTGTCTGTTGGAACCAGCCACAATTCCCAAACTCCTTAAGGCCTTTTCCTCTCAAGAGGAAAAGTGAAATAAGCAAGACTAACTCCTTCCCCACAGGCTTAGGAATTTTGCAAGAAGAAATGCTGGGAACATCTAATTCATCTATGAAAGTGAAGCCCAGCTAGAATAACAGTGGTCTATGGAATCACTGCTTATAAAGCTGAAACAAAATTGAAATGTAATCTGTCAAGGGTGCAGTCCTTCACTGACCAGATAATATGAAATCTTTGATTGGTGACTCTGGGACAGACATTGGGAAGAAAAAAGTGGCCAACTGACTGATATAAACAATTTGTCTGAACTTTTTAAGATATGTGAGTTCATTTTGAAATGGAAAATAACCAAATCCAGAGCTAGGTCACAGAATAGAGATGAGCTTCAATAAATCTCATTTTATAAAAAAGAAAGTTGGAATCTAGGAGATATTAAGAGAGTTGTCAAAAATTAAACAGAAATTTGAAAGCGAAGACCTGTTGACTCATATGATGGACAAAGTTTGAAGGATTTGAATTATCACATAGCTTTATGCCTTTAAGTGAGTAACATTCAGTGTATATTTGCTCTGGGCATGGATGTATCCCAAGTTCAAGATATTCTAAGTATCAATGATAAGTTCAGGTCAGTTCTTGAATAATAAAATATTCCTGGACAGGTTGGGTAGAGTAAAATTTTCATTACTTAAATCTATTTTATGATTTAAAATTCTATTAATCAGGTCCTAAGTCTATGTGTTCTGCAACAATAACATGAATCCTCAGAGATCCTGCAGTACATCAGAAACTACACCATCATCATCATCATCACTGCTGATGTTTATTCAGTGCTTTATATGTGGCGGGCGTAGCACTAAGCATTTTACACACATCATCTTATCTATTCCTCAAGATCATCTTGTGATTAGGCTGGTATTATTATTATCCCATAGAAGAGAAAAATTAAGCTGATAAAGAAGTAATATGTCCACTAATCCTATAGCTGTTCCAAGGTAGAGCCTGAATTAAAGACCATAAGATTCAGAGAGGGCTTTGAGGTCATATCTGCCAAAACTCTGCATACTTCTCAGCAACAGGACATTAATCCAGGTCCTGCTTGAAAGCACTCAGGGATGGGCCTTCATTACCCCCAGGGACAATTTATCTTCATTTCAGACATCTGAAACTGCTCTTCCCTATAAAGAAGTTGAACTCTGTATCTTTGTGGCCTTTAATCATTAGTCCTGGTCACGTCCCCTTGAGACCCTCACGATAGTTTAGTGTACCATCCATCTGAGAGCTGTCCAGATACCTAAAGACACAGCCTTCTCTCTCCAGTATTTTACCCTTCAGTTCCCTTTCATATGTCTGACTCTTGGATCTCCACTTAGAATCTCTCTTGCAGTCATCAAGAATTCCAAAATACTCCAAAAGTAGACCAACAGTCCTTTAGACAACAGAATGAACAATAAAACTTTAAAACTAAATCAGTGTAGGAAGAGTTTGTGCAGGGGATCATGTTTAAATCCTGACTTTGCATTTTGCTTTGATTCTCTGAACCTCAGTCCTCACCTGTTGTTAATAAATTGAGGTAATGATATCTTGCCCATTGTTTATTAGGAACAAAATGATGTAAAAAGAATATCACATTGCCTGATACAGCTCTGAAAGTAAAGTCTAAGATTAGTATTTTATATTGTGTTTGGAGGTAGTAAACATTAAACATTATGCTTTAAAATTATTGAGAATGGACTTCCATCTCCAGGAAAATGGAGTGGACCTGATTTTTTCCAAGTACATACAACTAAAAAATCTAGACATTTAATGTTAGACACATATAAGAAGACTTTGAAAGTTGAATAAAGGAAGGCAGACAAGCTGGAAGTTGAAGACTCAAGGAACAACAGGGTAAGGCATTCCCTGAGTTTTCTTTTTGCCTCATATACCCCAAACTGGGAGATAAAGAAGCCAACAACTTGGAAACACCAATGGACCAGGCAGAAAACACCAACAAAGCATGTTCTCTTACAGAGGACTAGAAAAGGAACAGACTAGCAGGGTACAAAGATGTTAAGCAATAAGCAGCATACTAAAGTCAAATACCACAGAAAAACAGTGGTCCACCCATATTCACACCGGCAAATGCGAAGCCAGAAGAGGCCCAGACTTCCATCCTCACAATGCTGAAACAAAACACTCCAACAGCCAAGATCGAGGTGGTACCAGAAGGCAGGAAAAATAGAGTTAAAAAAGAAAACAAAAATAAAGTAGCCTAGTTAAACCCTGAAATATCAAAAATTATAATAAATGTAAATTATCTAAGTACACCAATTAAAAAACAGAGATCGGTAGAGAATCTTTAAAAATATTACCCAGTTAATTTTGTCTATAAGAAACTTAACAAAGTGCGATATATACTGTTTGAAAGTAAAAGGATAAAAAAATATATACTATGCAAATATTAATCAAAGGAATCCAGGAGTGACTGTACCTGCGTGCTAAGTTTTTTCAGTCATGTCTGACTCTTTGCAACCCTGTGGAACGCCAGGCTTCTCTGTCCACAGGATTCTCCAAGCAAGAATACTGGAGTGGGTTGCCATGCCCTCCTCCAGAGAAGGAGTGACTATGTTAATGTAAAATAAAGCAGACTTCGGGGTGAAGAGAATCATCAGAAGTAGAGAGAGACCTTATACGGTTAAAAAGGAGTCAATCCAACAAGAAGAGGTAAAAATCCAAAATGTTCATGTACCTAACAACAGAGTTGCAAAATACGTGGAGCAGAAACTGATGCCACTAAAAGGAAAAAGAGACAAATCTATAGTATGTTTGAGGACTTCAACATTCCTTTCTTTCTCATTACATGAAAGAACAACTAGACAGAAAATCAGAAAGCATTTAGAAGAATTTACAGTATCATCAAACAATAATATCTAAACATTTTGAAGATTACTCCAACCAACAACAGAATACACATTCTTTTTAAGTGCCCATGGACCATATATCAAGATAAGCACCTTCTTGGGGCAAAAAACAAACCCCAACAAATTTTAAATACTTGAAATCACCCAGTATTATTTGACCACAAAGTGATCAAACTAGAAATCAAAAATAGATAAGTAAGAACACCTGAAGAATGAGCAACACTACACATCTAAATAGTCCAGGGTTCAAATGGAAGTTCAAGGATATTTTTAAAAATTGACTTAATGAAAATAATGCAATATAAAATAATTTGTGGGATACAGCTAAAGGAGGAAATGTATAGCATTAAATTGATACACTATAAGAGATGAAGAATCAAAGTAAATCTAAAGCAATGAAGAAAATAAGATGAGAGCAGAAACCAATGAACTTGAAAAGAGAAAAATAGCACAGAAAACAAGTAAACAGAAAGATGGTGTTTTGAAAAGTTCAATACTACTGACAAATTTCTAGTGAAGTTGACAAAGGAGAAAAGAGTGTTGATGCAAATTAGAATACCAATATCAGAAATGAAATAAGACTTATCACTACAGGAATGTCAAGCATTGAAAAGCCTATGAACAACTCTGGAAAACAGTTGGACAGTTTCCTTAAAAATTAATCATTCAGCTACCATATGACCCAGCCTTTGCACTATTGGGCATTTAACCCAGAAACATGAAAATGTATATTCACACAAAAATCTGTATATTAATGTTTATATTAGTTTGTCACTCTGCTTATTTAACTTATATTCAGAGTACATCATGAGAAATGCTGGGCTGGATGAAGCAGAAAATGGAATCAAGATTGCTGGGAGAAATGTCAATAACCTCAGATATGCAGATGATACCACCCTTATGGCAGAAAGTGAAGAAGAACTAAAGAGCCTCTTGATGAAAGTGAAAGAGGAGAGTGAAAAAGTTGGCTTAAAACTCAACATTCAGAAAACGAAGATCATGGCATCTGGTCCCATCTCTTCATGGCAAATAGATGGGAACCAGTGGAAACGGTGTCAGACTTTATTTTTTGGGGCTCCAAAATCACTGCAGATGGTGACTGCAGCCATGGAATTAAAAGATGCTTTGCTTCTTGGAAGAAAATTTATGACCAAGCTAGACAGCATATTAAAAAGCAGAGACATTACTTTGCCACCAAAGTCCATCTAGTCAAAGCTATAGTTTTTGCAGTAGTCATGTATGGATGTGAGAGTTAGACAATAAAGAAAGCTGAGTGCTGAAGAATTGATGCTTTTGAACTGTGGTGTTGGAGAAGATTCTTGAGAGTCCCTTGGACTGCAAGGAGATCCAACCAGTCCATCCTAAAGGAAATCAGTCATGAACATTCATTGGAAGGACTGATGTTGAAGCTGAAACTCCAATACTTTGCCCACCTGATGTGAAGAGCTGACTCATTTTAAAGACCCTGATGCTGGGAATGATTGAGGGCAGGAGGAGAAGAGGATGACAGAGGATGAGATGGTTGGATGGCATCACCGACTCAATGGACATGAGTTTGGGTAAACTCCGGGAGTTGGTGATGGACAAGGAGGCCTGGCGTGCTGCAGTCCATGAGGTTGCAAAGGGTCGGACACGACTGAGCGACTGAACTGAACTGATTAATAATTGTCTAAAACCGGAAACAACCCAGATGCCCTTCAATAGGTTAATGGAATATTCATTAGGTGAATAGGTTAAACAAAATATGATATATTTGTATCATGGGATACTACTCAGAAGTAAAAAGGAACAAATTATTGATGTATTTGACAATCTAAATACAGTTGAATTATGCTAAGTGACCCAAATGACAAAAGTCAATCTCAAAGGGCTGTATAATATGTTAGTCCATTTATATAACTTTTTGAAATGACAAAATTTTAGAAATAAAAAACAGACTAGTGGTTACCAGGGGTGAAAGAGAGAGTAATGGATTTGTCTCTTTACTATACCCATGTCAATTTCTTGGTTGTAATATTGTCCCATAGTTTTGCAAGATATTATAATTGGGAGAAACTATGTAAAAGGTTTGTGATGTCTCTCTTATTTCCTGCCATTTTATGTTAAAACTACAATTATCCTGAATTTTTAAAAATAATTAAAATTTATTGATAAGAATAGCATGTATCATAATTCCTTGAAAGTTTGTAAGCTATGATATTTGTTCTATATTAACTTGTTTCTCACTGTGAACAGAAGGATATTTGTAATTTTATACAGAAAGATATTTGTCATCATGTGTGTTTGGAAAATGCTGGCTTAAATTCATTTCTCTTTTTCAAGAATTCTCAGAATCTTGATTATACTTCTTGTGGTTTTTCAAGTGATTGGTAAAATAAACAGCATTTTTCCTAATGTCTTAATCATTGAGACTTAATCCTTCCCCTTCTTCCTAAAACACATGCTCAACACATCAGAGAAACTTTTGGAGAGCAGTATCCCATGGAATTCACTCAAGAAAATGCCGGTGTCAAAGGGCTTCCCAGTTGGCTCAACAGTAATCCTCCTGCCAATGCAAAAGACTCAAGAAACACAGGTTCACTCCCTGGGTCAGGAAGATCCCTTGGAGGAGGAAATGGCAACCCACTCCAGTATTCTTGCCTGGAAAATTCCATGGACAGAAATCTGGCGGGCTGCAATCCATGGGGTCACAAGAAGTCTGACATGACCAAACACGCACGCAGACACAGAATATTCTATTTGGTACTCCAGCTTTATAATGGAAGTAAGGAAATATTAGGCAGAGACAAGAACTTATCAGAAGACACAAAACATACAGTAGTATATATTTCTGAGGGCGCGGGACTATGCAGAGGGCTCAAAGAAGAAAATCAGGAGGGATGTCAAGTGGCCAGATCATGAAGGAAGTTAATTGCCAAGCCAGGGAGTTTAGACTTTGTCCTGGAAGCCATAGAATCTCTACTTAAGCCTCTAGGTCTATCTTTTTATTCTACAATGAGGGCACTGAGACAAAATAAGGATGATCCATTTATATATATCTGTGTAGATCTGACTTTATGAATTCTAAAGATGTGTGTAGAGCTTGCTTTAGCCTTTGTCTTCAATAATTATGGAGCACTTATAAAATAGCACTTAAATTCAAAACATATCTGTGTATACGCTCAGTATCCTCTATGGACAGTAGCTGTGCAGGAATTCTTCCTCAAATATCCTTAATTTTGTAGAAGGGACGATAACCCCAGAATAATAGAAACTAGGCAAAACCCAGTCTTCTGTCTTCCAGAAAAATCTCTTTGTAGTCTCCATTTTTTTTTTTTTTCTTTTGAGGGATCTTTAGCCTATACTCAGACATAACCCTTAGAGGAATATTGTCTTGCACCTGAGTTTCTTCCAGAGGAGGCAACCCTGGGCTTCATTAGAATCCTACACACTGATTAAAAGCATTCTTAGCACTTCAGCCTCTGTTATGAAAGCTTTTCATCATGGAACCTCAGTTAGAAAAATTTGGTCAACAGTTCCCATTTCCAACCTGTGTTTTGAGAACAAAACAGCAGATCTGTCAGTAGGAAGGAAGGATGGGGGTTGGCAGTAGGAATTGTTTTTCTGTGGCTTTAGTATAAAATAATCTGGTTTGAATTGTTTTAAAGTACAAAAACAAATGGCATTCAGCCGTGAATCTTAACTCACAATATCAGTTTGAAAAAATGTTGTTTTCTTTTACAACTTAATGGTGCATCGCGTTGGGCAGCTGGGCCCTATTACAGGAGTTTCCAAGAGGGAAATGTCAGCTCAGACATAATTTACAATCCCAAGTTCATTTTTTTGCTAAGGCCTCTCGTGGCTCTGTCCACATTCCAAATGACAGACCTTCAAACTAAAGTCATTTACACTCTGTCCTGTCACATCCTAAGCTTTCATATTTTTTTGTGGCCACTCTGCAGCTTGTGCGATCTCATGGCCCCAAACAAGGGGTAGAACCCAGGCCCCAGCAGTGAAAGTACAGAGTCCAAACCACTAGACCACCAGGAAATTCCCAGACTGTAACATTTTTAATTCCAGAGACTAGGATAAGTCTTCTCAACTAAAACTGTACTTATTAGTATAATACCAAAGATTTCTGTTACTATAGTCCCTGGCAAGGAACAATGGGCATGGGCTAATATTAATTTATTCAATGTCATTATAAAAGTTCAAAAAACAAATAAGAGTGATTGAAAACTGGTTCATGCCATAGGAATAGCAGCAGATGATTTCAAATAAGCCTGAAAGGACACACACGCATTATATGCCATGTCTGCACACAAAACCATCTGAACATACTAAGTCTGAAAGTTTCCGCTGCTCTGTTTTTCATTCAAATTTGACCTATTTGTACAATGAGACAGAAAGATCAGCTTCCACTAGAAGAGCCACGTCTCTAGCATAAAAGTTGTGTCTTCATGAGAATGCCTGAATCAGGTTTTCTTGAATACCATTTGTTTTTCTAAACTCTTGTTAATTCCACATAGCCCAGAAAGAATGGAGAAAACATGACTATGTAATTAGAAATATTCAAGTTCAAGCCTTTACCTGCAGCAATAGTTATCTTTAGGCAGGTTACTTTAACTTTCGCGAGCAATTTCCTTGGTCATAAAATAGAGCTAAGGATGTCTATTTCAGTGAATCTTTGGGATGATTATGAGGCTGTGCTTGGAAAATGTCTGGCTTTATAGAGGATGCCTTCCCTCCAGCCAAATAACCCTAAAAAAAACCCCTTTGTCTATAGTTCTCCTTATAGTATCATTTATGTACACTATTTAGGTTGCATGCCATGAGTTAAGAGAGGTGGTTTCTTGGTAAATGATTCAGGTATAAATGAGTGTTGTTTGTGCTTTAAATGCAGTATCACACAGTAGAAATTCAACAAAGGGAGTAAGAAATTGAAATAATTGGAGATATTCCATCCCTTCTAATTTGTGCCTTGGGTTCTGAGAGTCCTGAAGGTAGCGATAACATCTTACTTATCTTTGTACCCTCTGTTCCTAGTATCCTAGTTCCTAGTATTCTAGTATAATCATATTCTTGGTGATCAATACATGTGTTGCTTTGAATAAAGCATACTTGATATTTCTTAATTCTCATCCACCACCTCTGATTCTGTGCTGAGTATATAGGAAGTTCTCCATAGAGCTCAGTACATCATTTTACTTAATGAACTCATGGACAATCCCCGGGGAAGCCACAAATCTCATCACCCAAGTAGTGTAGCATTTGTGAGTTACGTAGACACACCACATTAATTTTGTCCATCTGGGAACATATCCAATTTGTATTGCTTCAGTTGCACAGGTTGGAAGGCAGAGAGGCCAAAATACACAGAGTCACAAGTAATGCCTTCTTTATACAGCCTGCCATGCCCTTCATGACTCTTCTCCCTGCGGTCTCATCTCCCACCCCCAACTCACTGGATCTCCCCTGCATTCCGGCCATAACGTTCTCTCCTGCGTCTATAGACCTGTGTGAGCAATTTCAGTTGACTGCAGTGCCTGCATGCTCTGTCTGCTAGACAGCCTCCTGCAGAACATGGCATGAGTTGCACAGCTCCTGTGAAATAGTCCCCCAGGTTCCTAAGCAGAGGTACACAAGCTGTCCTCTCTCCACTCGGCGTGACCCTCACATTACAATTCACAGCACTGGTCCTATAGCTTTATACCCTGTCCTCTAGTAAAATCATGAGCTACTTGAAAATTTTGATTTTAGGGCACAGCAATCCCTGGTGGCTCAGATGATAAAGAATCTGCGTACAGTGCAGGAGACCCGGTTTCCATCCCTGAGTCAGGAAGATCCCTAGAGAAGGAAATGGCTACCCACTCCAGTATTCTTGCCTGGAGATCCATGGACAGAGGAACCTAGTAGGCTACAGTCCATGGGGCACAAAGAATCAGATATGACTGATTGACTATCTCTTTCAATGCCTGGCACATTCAGTTCAGTTCAGTTCAGTCGCTCAGTCGTGTCCGACTCTTTGTGACCCCATGAACCGCAGCATGTCAGGCCTCCCTGTCCATCACCAACTCCCAGAGTTTACTCAAACTCATGTCCATTGATTTGGTGATGCCATCCAACTGTCTCATACTTTGTCGTCCCTTTCTCCTCCTGCCTTCAATCTTTCCCAGCATCAAGGTCTTTTCAAATGAGTCAGTTCTTCACATCAAGTGGCCAAAGTATTGGAGTTTCAGCTTCAGCATCAGTCCTTCCAATGAATATTCATGACTGATTTCCTTTAGGATGGACTGGTTGGATCTCCTTGCAGTCCATGGGATTCTCATAGAAGATGTTTAGTAAGAATTTTCCAAATTCACAGAGAAAGCAAAAGTGAGTAGCCAGGAAAAGGAGGAAAGAGAAATTAACTCAACAAGAAAAAGATGTTAAGCAGTGAATGTATCTTAAAACAAATCTCTCTAATGCCTTAATTCAGTAGCTATTTCTTTACTGATTTAAAAATGATAGAAGTGTGTACTGTATACCAATAGATAAACTTCTAGATCTATTGAATCAAGGAGAAAAATTTGAACTTTACTTACTAGCAAATTTCATATTTTGAAATCTAAAACTCATTTTCCAGAAAAGTCTTCTAGCCTGCTTGTGATTATTTTAACGATGGCAAAGTGGAAACCAGAAAGCTTCAAAAAATGCTATGTAAGTGTTCATCAGATTTAAATAAAAAAGAAACCTTATGTTTGTAGTTTGCATTTTTCTTTGTTTTTAAAATTGGAGCATAATTTAAAATGTATACATTATTATTAAAATTATTCATATATGCCCTCCCTCTTGAGCTTGCTCCCGCTCCCCCATCCTACCTCTCTAGTCATCACAGAGCACCAAGCTGAGCTTCCTGTGCTGTAGTTTATTTTTAATTTTGTACACATTTCAAGAATATTTCAAAGTCACCCAAGAGAACTCAAATCTTCAATTAGCCCTCATTTTCTGGTTGTTCAAGCATTCTGTAATTTCCAAGTTTCTAGTTTTAGAAATTTGTCCGTGATCTGAGGGTAACACACACACACACACACACTCAATCTTTCATGAGTCATCTTCAGCCCCAAGCACAGTAGCTATGAGGATAACACTTTTTTTCCTGTCTTTGACATTTCAGTTCTCAACTTTGGAAATCTGTCTGCAGTTGGATTAAGTTGAAATATGATGTCAAGTTTTCCACTATCTCATGAGAAAAACATGTCTCTCCTAAGTCTAAATTGTGTTTAAATAAGTCTAATTGTGCTTACTCTTGTATTAATTCGGGGAATTCCTGGATTCCTTTGCAGAGAAGGGAAAATAACAGCGTCCTAACTGTGGATGATAAGGGAGAAGATCACAGAAGGATACATGTCAGCCATCAGCAGTGCTTCTTCATAAGTGAATTAAGATACAGAAGGGTAGGAAGAGCTGAATTGGAGATGTTATAGACAGCATTTGGGGTGAGAAAATGGAAGAATAGCCATTTTAGTGGCACTGTTTTCTTAACACCTAAAATACTGCATATAGCAATTGTTCAAAAATATTTGTTTAAAAAAAGTACATCAGTGATACTGCTTCACAGGGAGAGATTAGTATATGTGAATGGCAGGAACTTCAAGGAAAGGAAATTTTTGCACAATGATGGAAGCTGTCCTTTTTCATTTTTCCACCAAAAAATGCTTTTGAGTAGTACAAAGATGAACTATGTTCCTTTTTTTTTTTTTATAATATGAAACAACCATAGAATTGCTGAAGAAGACTTAATCAAAAGGTCATTGCCCTCTTGACCACCCTTTCTGGTCAAAAACACACCATCCCCACACCAGTACCACTTAACAGTTTGGTGACCTTCCGTTCAGTTCAGTTCAGTCGCTCAGTCATGTCTGACTCTTTGCGACCCCATGAATCGCAGCATGCCAGGCCTCCCTGTCCATCACCAACTCCCAGAGTTTACTCAAATTAATGTGCATCAAGTTGGTGATGCCATCCAACCATCTCATCCTCTGTCATCCCCTTCTCCTCCTGCCCCCAACCCATCCCAGCATCAGGGTCTTTTCCAATGAGTCAACTCTTTGCATGAGGTGGGCAAAGTATTGAAGTTTCAGCTTCAGCATCAGTCCTTCCAATGAACAGATTCCTTAAAATCACTGAATCTTTGTTCTCTTTTTGAATGTGGGAAGAAAATACTCTTTCTCTATTTGTGTTATGTATTTCTCCTCATTGTCTCTACAACCATAAGATTTTTTTTTTAAAGGTAATGACACAGCAGTGTCATGCTATCAGAGGTTATTAATATAGAGTAGAAAGTTTCATTTACACTCCTGGTGAACTAATCTAAAGAAGTGAGGATCCAGGCCAAACATGACTAGGAGCTTGAAAACAGATGGTGGTGATAAGATGTTTGGGGATGCTGAGAGGGAAAAAGAGGGGAGGGAGAAAAAGAGAGGACAAAGAAAGTGAGATTTATGAATGTCTAACTCAGGTGATCTATGGAAAACAGTAAATAACTATGATGCCTACATTTGCTCATGAATGGTCATAAATAACACTGGAATCTTTCTGGAACTGAGCAATCCAGACTTTTCAAATGTAAGTGTAGAGTTATGCAAAGTAAATAAAATAATACAAGATCACTATAGTAGAAATGAATAACCCTTACAATATATCTGGTTTTCTTCTCCTTCTGGGGAGTATGGGAAGACTTCCCAGAGTCCCTTGCAGTTAGGGACTTGAGGTCATGTGACCAGTCTTGGCCAATGGACCACTACAAGTGTGACTTTCAATGAGAGCCTTTTAGAGAAGCAAGGATGAGATCTCCATACTTTTCTCCGGATGCAGTGATCAGTAAAACATGTTGATGCCAGAATCACAGAGTGGAAGGACCCTGGCTCCCTGCATTGCCACATAAAAAGCTATCTAGGATAGCTGCCTGTTTGCCATCAAACTTGGCATGAGTAAGAGACAAACTTTTGTTGTGTAAAGCCATTTAGAGTTAGAGGTATATTTGTCACTGCATTACAGCCTAGCTTATCCTAACTGGATTGCTTAAATAATTGTCACAAGAATTAAATGAGAAAGTATTTTTAAGTGTTCTGAAAACAGTAAAGTATTTTAACTATGAATAGTTAATAATTTTGATGAAAGGCTCTCTTGTGGCAAGTTTTTATTACCAAATATCTCTATGTGAAAGTCACTCATGTCCGACTCTTGCAACCCCATGTACTATATACAGTCCATGAAATTCTCCAGGTCAGTAGACTGGAGTGGGTAGCCTTTCCCTTCTCCAGGGGATCTTCCCAACCCTGGAATCAAACCCAGGTCTTCCGCACTGCAGGTAGATTCTTTACCAGCTGAGCCACAAGGGAAGCCCAAGAATACTGGAGCGGGTAGCCTATCCCTTCTCCAGGGGATCTTCCTGACCCAGGAATTGAACAGGGGTCTCCTGCATTGCAGGCAGATTCTTTACCAACTGAGCTACCAGGATCTCTATAAATATGTGACAAAGAATTTTCCAGAAAATACTTGTAGTTTTTCAAGTAATTGTGTCCCATTTAGTCTCAAAACATCTCTGATGGCATAATAGCAATGAGCACGTGTTTTTTGACTCTAACAGATACATGTGTCAATATTTACATGTCATTTATTGGCTTTAGATTTTGGATAAACTAGTCAAATTTCCTAAGATTCATATTTTTTCTTCTGTGTGATATGGTGGCAGGAGGTGTGGGGTGGGAGAGAGAAAAATGTTTTGATTTGATCACTGTGAGAATGAAAATTAAAGTGTATGTGCCCAAGAAATTCCAGTGCTCTGTACATAAGTTCAAAGTACCAACAGTGGGAAATACCCAATTAACATTAAATATGTTTGATTACTGCAAACTAGAGTGAATGATACATAACTGACAAATATATCTGGTCTTTGTATAATCTTATCTTGTGTAACACAAAGAGGAGAGAAACAGTGAGAAACCAAGTCAGTAGAAGGTTCTGATTGTGATCCACCTTAACAGAAAGTTTGAGAAGAAGGTAGTTGTCTTTCCATTGACACTGTATTGGCCTAGTTCAATGTTGACATTACCTAGCTAAGAAGATAGACTTTAAAGATTGGCTTATATTTAGACATTTAAAACTAACCCAACTGAATGATGTGAATAAACGTTGTCCTCTGAGGCCAAGATGTAGCTGTCATCAATCAGACATTAACCCAGGATGGAGTGGATCTTTGCAGAAAATATTTATGTCGGTTACTATGCACTTGGGTTTTGTGGGATATGTCTGTTTTTCCAACAGTTAATGATGTGGTGTTTAATGTGCTCAGGTTAGCTTTTAACTATTTTCTCTCTTTTTTTCTTTTCTTTCTTCTTTTCTTTCTCCTCTCCCTTCCTTCCTTATAATGTCCTATTCCCATATATTTTGCCTACTTATCCCGTTTCTGATACACAAATGGCTAATATTTTTAGATTCCCTTCTTACCCTGAATCCTGGTTTTGCATTAATGTAAAAAAAAAAAAAAAAAAAAACTTTACAAAATGTCAGAATGATCTTTAATATGCCCTACTTAGTTCCTACTTTGTTGTTTGATGGCATTATCCCCAATTGGTATTCAACTCTAGCCCTACATTCCAAAGTAAGCTCTAAAATTTATCTTCAACTGATATCCTAGAAATAGTGGATAAAAAGCTTTGGAAATACTTCAGAGTTCTTTTTATAGGTGAGGAATCTGAGACTCATTTTACGTGATCCAGAGCTACTGGATTGACAGAACTAAGATTTGTCCAAATCCCAGGATTCCAGTGAGCCCAGTTCTAATCATAATCAGCCATGCCGACATCTCCTACAAGGTAACACATGTTTAAAAATGCACAGGCAGAGAGCTATGTAAGAAATATTGCTTTCTTGGTCTATTTTTCCAAATAAAGTTATCTTGATAGCTCAGTGACATCATAATTTTCCATAATTCTCCATAATAATACCTTTTCTAGGTTAAAGTGAAACTCCTTGGGAGTCTTTAGTTTTTAGATCATTTTTGTTGTTGTTCAGTCACTAAGTCATGTCTGACTCTCTGCAACCTCATGGACGACAGCACACCAGGCTCCTCTGTGTCCTAGAGTTTGCTCACATTCATATCCATTGAGTTGGTGATGCTATCTAACCATCTTATCTTCTGCCGCCCCTTTCTCTTTTTGCCTTCAATCTTTCCCAGCATCAGGGTCTTTTCCAATGAGACAACTCTTCACATCAGTGGCCAAAGTATTGGACTTTAGCTCCACCAACAGTCCTTCCAATGAAGGGTTGGTTTCTTTAGGATTGACTGGTTTGACCTCCTTGCAGTCCAAAGGACTCCCAAGAGTCTTCTCCAGGACCATGGTTCAAAAGCATCAGTTCTTGGGTGCTTAGCCTTCTTTATGGTCCAACTCTCACATCCATACATGACTACTAGAAAAAACTGTAGTTTTGACTATACAGACCTTTGTCAGCAAAGTGATGTCTGCTGCTTTCTAATACTCTGTCTAACTTTGTCATAACTTCCCTTCTGAGGAGTAAGTGCCTTTTAATTTCATGGCTGCAATCACTGTCCATAGTCATTTTGGAGCTCAAGAAAATACAATCTGTCACTGCTTCCACTTCCCCCCCTTCTGTATGCCATGAAGGCTTCCCAGGTGACATAGTTGTAAAGAATCAGCTTGCCAGTGCAGGAGATGCAGCAGACAGAGTTTTGATCTGTGGGTTGGGAAGATCCCCTGGAAAAGGAAATGGCAACCCACTCCAGTAATCTTCCCTGAAAAATCCCAAGGCCAGAGGAGCCTGGCAGGCTACAGTCCTTGGGGTCACAGAGCATGCACATATGCTGTGAAGTGATGGAACCAGATGCCAAGATCTTAGTTTTTTAGTGTTGAGCTTTGGCTTCCCTGATAGCTCAGTTGGTAAAGAATCTGCCTGCAATGCAGAAGACCCTGTTTTGATTCCTGGGTTAGGAAGATCTGCTGGAGAAAGGCTAGGCTACCCACTCCAGTATTCTTGGGCTTCACTGTGGCTCAGCTGGTAAAAAATCCACCTGTAATGCAGGAGACCTGGGTTCGATCCCTGGGTTGGGAAGATCCCTTGGAGAAGGGAACAGCTGCTCACTCCAGTATTCTGGCCTGGAGAATTCCATGGACTGTATATAGTCCATGGGGTCACAAAGAGTCGGACGAGACTGGGCAACTTTCACTTTCACTTTAGCATGATATAATTTGTGATGATCTCATGAGGATAATTCTGGATGAGAAAAGAACTGAAGAGCACCAATCAAGGAAAGAAAAGAAAGTCACAAATACCAAGTTTTTGAGAAGAAATACCAAGAGTAAACGTCTTTGTCAGCATTTTCCCAGAGCCATCTTGACATTTAACAACCATATTTGTATTCACCTTATTTATCAAACTTTTTTAGTAGAGAATGGTAAGAAGTTTCTGGGACCTTATAGCTAAGTAGCCAGCCTATCTCATGTCATTTAAGTAACACAGTGATAAACCAGAACAATATGCTTATAACAGAAGATGAACACTCAACACTTTCAGGGAGTAGAGAGATTAACTTTAATAGGAATATGGTGAAAATAGTAAAGAATCCCTTGAGGATGTGAACTTTAAATGGGAACTTTTAGAGTCAACACCAGGGAAAAGGAATCCTGAAGCTAAAAGAATGCCATACCTAAATATCCTCGCAGTTCAGTTCAGTTCAGTCGCTCAGTCATGTCTGACTCTTTGTGACCCCATGGACTGCACCATGCCATGCCTCCCTGTCCATCACCAACTCCTGGAGTTTACTCAAACTCATGTCCATTGAGTCGGTGATGCCATCCAGCCATCTCATCCTCTGTCTCCTCATCTCATCCCTTCTCCTCCCACCTTCAATCTTTCCCAGCATCAGGGTCTTTTCAAATAAGTCAGCTCTTCCCATCAGGTCGCCAAAGTATTGGAATTTCAACTTCAACATCAGTTCTTCCAATGAACACTCAGGACTGATCTCTTTTAGGATGGACTGGTTGGACCTCCTTGCAGTTCAAGGGACTCTGAAGAGTCTCCTCCAACATCACAGTTCAAAAGCATCAATTCTTCAGCACTCAGCTTTCTTTATACTCCAATTCTCACATCCATACATGACTACTGGAAAAACCTTAGCCTTGACTAAACTTTGTTGGCAAAGTAGTATCTCTGCTTTTTAATATCCTGTCTAGCTTCAAAATAACTTTCCTTCCAAGGAGGAAGCATCTTTTAATTTCATGGCTGCAGTCACCATCTGCAGTGATTTTGGAGCCCCCCAGAATAAAGTCTGCAACTGTTTCCACTGTTTCCCCATCTATTTGCCATGAAGTAATGGGACCAGATGCCATGATCTTAGTTTTCTGAATGTTGAGCTTTAAGCCAACTTTTTCACTCTCCTCTTTCACTTTCATCAAGAGGAGGCGCTTTTATTCTTCTTCACTTTCTGCCAAAAGGGTGGTGTCATCTGCATATCTGAGGTTATTGATATTTTTCCCAGAAATCTTGATTCCAGCTTGTGCTTCATCCAGCCCAGCATTTCTCATGTTGTACTCTGCATATAAGTTAAATAAGCAAGGTGACAATGTACAGCCTTGACGTACTCCTTTTCCTATTTGGAACCAGTCTGTTGTTCCATGTCCAGTTCTAACTGTTGCTTCCTGACCTGCATACAGGTTTCTCAAGAGTCAGGTCAGGTGGTCTGGTATTCTCATCTCGTTCAGAATTTTCCACAGTTTATTGTGATCCACACAGTCGAAGGCTTTGGCATAGTCAATAAAGCAGAAATAGATGTTTTTCTGGAACTCTCTTGCTTTTTCGATGATCCAATAGATGTTGGCAATTTGACCTCTGGTTCCTCTGCCTTTTCTAAAACCAGCTTGAACATCTGGAAGTTCAAGTTTCACGTATTGTTGAAGA
The DNA here is from genome assembly GCF_019320065.1 of Cervus canadensis. NCBI lineage: Eukaryota > Metazoa > Chordata > Mammalia > Artiodactyla > Cervidae > Cervus > Cervus canadensis. The sequence goes on along the minus strand of NC_057415.1, from coordinate 36,586,011 downwards.
CTGGCTTGGAGAATTTAGAGCATTTCTTTACTAGCGTGTGAGATGACTGCAATTGTGTGGTAGTTTGAGCATTCTTTGGGATTGCCTTTCTTAGGGATTGGAATGAAAACTGACCTTTTCCAGTCCTGTGGCCACTGCTGAGTTTTCCAAATTTGCTGGCATACTGAGTGCAGCACATTCACAGAATCATCTTTTAGGATTTGAAATAGTTCAAGTGGAATTCTATCACCTCCACTAACTTTGTTCATAGTGATGCTTCCTAAGGCCCATTTGACTTTGTATTCCAGGATGTTCGGCTCTAGGTGAATGATCACACCATTATGATTATCTGGGTTGTGAAGTTATTTTTTGTACATTTCTTCTGTGTATTCTTGCCACCTCTTCTTAATATCTTCTGCTTCTTTTAGGTCCATACTGTTTCTGTCCTTTATTATGCCCATCTTTACATGAAATGTTCCTTTGGTATCTCTAATTTTCTTGAAGAGATCTCTAGTCTTTCCCATTCCATTGTTTTCCTCTATTTCTTTGCACTGATCACTGAGGAAGGCTTTCTTATCTTTCCTTGCTATTCTTTGGAACTCTTTGCTTTTCACTTCTCTTCTTTTCACAGCTATTTGTAAGGCCTCCTCAGATAGCCATTTTGCTTTTTTTGTATTTCTTTTTCTTGGGTCTGTTCGTCCTCCCTGTCTCCTGTACAATGTCATGAACATCCGTCCACAGTTCATCAGACACTCTATCAGATCTAGTCCCTTAAATCTATTTCTCACTTCCACTGTATAATTGTAAGGTATTTGATCTAGGTCATACCTGAATGGTCTAGTGGGTTCCCCTACTTTCTTCAATTTAAGTCTGAATTTGGCCATAAGGAGTTCATGATTTGAGCCATAGTCAGCTTCTGGTCTTGTTTTTGCTGACTGTATAGAGCTTCTCCATTTTTGGCTGCAAAGAATATAATCAATCTGATTTCAGTTTTGACCATCTGGTGATGTTCATGTGTAGAGTCTTCTCTTGTGTTGTTGGAAGAGGGTGTTTGCCATGACCAGTGTGTTCACTTGGTAAAACTCTATTAGCCTTTGCCCTGCTTCATTCTGTACTTCAAGGCCAAATATGCCTGTTACTCCAGGTGTTTCCTGACTTCCTACTTTTGCATTCCAGTTCCCCATAATGAAAAGGACGTCTTTTTTGGGTGTTAATTCTAAAAGGTCTTGTAGGTCTTCATAGAACCGTTCAGTTTCAGCTGCTTCAGCATTACTGGTCGGGGCATAGACTTGGATTACCATCATACTGAATGGTTTGCCTTGGAAAGGAACAGAGATCATTCTGTCATTTTTGAGATTGCATCCAAGTACTGCATTTCAGACTTTTTTCTTGACTATGATGGCTACTCCATTTCTTCTAAGGGATTCTTGCCCACAGTAGTAGATATAATGGTCATCTGAGTTAAATTCACCCATTCCAGTCCATTATAGTTTACTGATTGCTAAAATGTCAACGTTTACTCTTGCCATCTCCTATTTGACCACTTCCAATTTGCCTTGATTCATGGACCTAACATTCCAGGTTCCTATGCAATATTGCTCTTTACAGCTTTGGACCTTGCTTCCACCACCAGTCACATCCACAACTGGGTGTTGTTTTTGCTTTGGCTCTGTCTCTACATTCTTTCTGGAGTTGTTTCTCCACTGATCTCCAGTAGCATATTGGGCACCTACCGACCTGGCAATGGTGAGTGGTGGCTGTGTGGTGCTGGAGCGGTGAGCAGCCAAGAGCGTATACCCCACGCCCAAGGTCAGGAGCAGTGCCTGGGCTTCGCTGGAGCAGCCATGAAGAGATACCCCATGTCCAAGGTTGGGAGCAGCGCCTGCGCTTCGCTGGAGCAGCCGTGAAGAGATACCCCATGTCCAAGGTCAGGAGCAGCAGCTGCGCTTTGTTGGACCAGCCATGAGGAGATACCCCCACGTTCAAGATCAGAGAAACCCCAGTGAGATGATAGGTGCTGGAGCAGCTGTGAGGAGATACCCCACATCCAAAGGCAAAGGAGAAGCCCCAGCAAGATGGTATGAGGGGCGAATTCACATTTAGAATCAAACCCCATTCCTGCTGGAGACGTTAAGAGGCCTCAAACAAATCTTATGCGCTCCCGGACCCAGGGACTCCACAGAGACTGTTTGAGCATCTCCTATGGAGGTACAGGTCAGCGGTGGACAGCCACAGGGTCAGGGGCTGTGGGTGCAGCAGACTTGGGCATGGCATAAGCCCTCTTGGAGGAGATCACCATTAACCCACCATAGAGCTGCCAGAACTTACACTGGACTGGGAAATAGTGCCCTCTTGGAGGGCACAAACAGAACCATGTGCACCAGGACCCAGGAGAAAGGAGCAGTAGCCCCACAAGAGACTGACCCAGGCTTGCCTGTGAGCGTCCAGGGGTCTCCAGTGGAGGCGTAGGTCGGTGGTGGCCTGCTGCAGGGCTGGGGGCACCGCCTGTGGCAGTGCATGCATGGGATGTTTTGAAGGAGGTCACCAGTATCTCCATCACCTCCACCACAGTTTGGCCCCAGGTAAATAGCAGGGAGGGAACACAGCCCCACCCATCAACAGAAAATTGGATTAAAGACTTACTGAGCATGGCCCCGCCCATCAGAACAATACCCAGTTTCCCCCTCAGTCAGTCTCTCCCATCAGGAAGCTTCCATAAGCTTCTTGTCTTTATCCATCAGAGGGCAGACAGACTGAAAACCACAATCACAGAAAACTAACCAATCTAATCACATGGACCACAGCCTTGTCTAACTCAATGAAACTATGAGCCATGCAGTGTAGGGCCACCCAAGATGGACGGTTATGGTGGAGAGTTCTGACAAAATGTGGTCCACTGGAGAAGGGAATGGCAAACCACTTCAGTATTTTTGCCTTGAGAACCCCATGAACAGTATGAAAATGTCCTTTAGCATCTTAAAAGTATTTCTTGTTTTCTTTACTAAGCCTCAAGCCTACAGCCAAAAAAGACATAAACCTTGACCCTAGGAGCTTTCTGCACCATGTAAACCATTGGAGAAAACATTAATTTAATATGAGGTAGCAGGAAGTGAACGTGTCCTTGGTTAGCTTATTTTTCTCGAGCAAATAGTCCATGTAGTTTATTATCTATTGATGGTGTTTCTTGGATTATATTTTTGCTTTTTCAATAATGGTAAAGGAAAGCATAGTCTTTCTTATTCAGATCTGTTGTCCCACCCTATACTCTTTCTTTCTTGTGCTCAGGCCACAGAGGTGATCACCTGTCTCTAGAATAAATGTTATTTTTTACTGTAAGTTTTGATGGTTTAGTCCTGTTGGAAAGACTATGTTTCTGGGAGCCCCAGGCCAGACTCCTGCTGCTTATGTACTCTTGGGTTGTTGCTGTTGTGTTAAGTCACTTCAGTCATGTCCAACTCTTTATGACCCCATGGACTGTAGCCTGGCAGGCTCCTCTGTCCATGGAATTCTCCAGGCAAGAATACTGGATTGAGTTGCCATGCCCTCCTCCAGGGGATCTTCCCTGGAGCAGGAAGACAACTGATCCAGATTATGTGGTTTATGGTTTGGCCCCTTGGAATACCCTGTGTCTTAGTGCTCTGTGACATCAGAGGACTCACTATACCTCTCTGAACTTCAGTTTCTTTACCTGTAAAATGAAGATAACTTGATTGTGTGTTTGTGTGTGTGTGCACAAGTACACATGCATACAATGCCCTTTGTAGGAGAAAAGCAGCTGCTCCGAAAATTAGAAAATCTCAAATCTATCTCTGGCTATAGCCCTGATTTTTATTAGGAAAATATGTTACACTGTGTAATGCCTAAGTTTTCCATTTAAGGGGAAATACAAGAAGATTGAATTTAAAGCTGGTCAACAATGTAATCAAATAAGCCAATTTGGTAAGGAGACAAGGGTAGAGAGAGGCCAGTTGATTGCTTGACTGAATTACTATTTGATTTAGTTGACCAGACTAATCAGAACCATCCATCTAGTAGCCAAGGGTATGTACACATATCAAAACTATTTCAGAAAAGGACTTAGGAATGTCTGCTCATTTGGACTAGTGTATACAAAATATGGTTGACTAAATGCTTTGATATCTTTTAATCCTAGTTGAAACTTTTAGGTGGGAAAAAACAGTATAATGAAATACAATGGGCTTTATTAAGCCTTGGAAAGTAGATAAAATTGTCCCTACATATTTATTTAAAAGTTCTGATGTCCCTTCATGATTCAAATACAAACTCAATCTTGTGATTCTGCTTTTTCTTTATATGAGAGCAATGTTACCGTGATATAATAGTCATAAAGATAATAAAGAAGCAGAAAGAAAGGAGCTCTCTCTTTTCCCCTTTCTGCTCCACTTAGCATGGCTTGTCTTAATGTCATTTCCTTGTTCCTCTCACCCACTTCTTCTCCAGACTAACTTTTGGGTTTTCATTTCCTGGAAAAGAATTCATCTCTTTTACTCTTTGGTCACTTTTGTCAGTCCCCACAAGGGTACTCTGATGCCTCAGCTCCCGTGACAGCCTCATCTTTGATTCAGTCAGCAGCAGCCTCTGACTAGTTCACAGCCACTGGTACTTTTTTAACAGGTGACTGGAGAATAAAAGCTAGCTTGAGCAGACTACCTAAGATGCATCTATTATAAGTAATTTGTCTCTGGTTACAGAGTAAATTCACTGTTGAGTAAGGATTGGGGTCTGTCTGGATCTGAAGTTCAAGATGCTTTTACCATGCAATAATGCATGCCATCATGCTTTTTAGTTTGAAGACAGACCATAACAATTTCTTCACATGTCTTGGGCATCTAACTTTTAATTTATGGGATCTTAAGCTGAATTAGTCTTAGACAGGATGTGTACATACTTGGGTCACAAGTGTTCGGCTCCCATCTCATGATTACCATGCTGGTAAACATAATAATAACAATGATGATGATGATGATGGTAACAACAACAATCTACGTCTATAGAACTTTTACAATGTGCCAGACATTGTCCTAGATTCCTTACATGTGTAAACTGGATAAAGCCTCATAACAACTTTGTAAGATCCAGTATGACCCTATGATCTCCCTTTTACAGATAAGAAAACTAAAACATAGTGAGGAGAGTGGAAGCTGCCAGGCATTTTTATTTCACTCAATATTTTACAGAAAATTGTTGAAGACGACTTGATAAATTCATTGTAAACAAGAAAATGTAAAATAGGATGTGTCGAATTTTAATGGCACAGAAGATTTTAGCAATAACCTCAGAGTGCTTACAGTTCACTATGCACTTTTATTTTAAAGTCATCTAAACTATTGCAGAAAGAACAAAAGAATATCAAATCCCCTTTCTTTGATAAAAATTGCTAAAAACTGAAGTCACTGCCCCCCCATTTGTGGAAACAGGTCTCAAGTCAGTGATATTGGTCTCTGACGATTTCAGAAGAGGGAAGACATGGAGTATTTGAACATTATATGAGCTTCCTTGTTTTTTTGTTCAGTAAGTCGTGTCTGACTCGGCAACTGCATGGACTACAGCACATCAGGCTTCTCTGTTCTTCGCCGTCTGCTGGAGTTTGCTCAAACTCATGTCCACTGAGTCAGTGATGCCATCCAACCATCCCATCCTCTGTCACCCCCTTCTCCTCTTGCCTTCAGTCTTTCCCAGTGTCAGGGTCTTTTCCAGTGAATCAACTCTTTGCATCGGGTGGCCAAAGTATTGGAGCTTCAGCTTCAACATTAATCCTTCCAATGAATATTCAGGGTTGATTTCCTCTAGGATTGACTGGTATGATTTCCTTACAGTCCAAGGGACTCTCAAGAGTCTTCTCCAGCACAATTCAGAAACATCAATTCTTCAGCACTCGGCCTTCTTTATGATCCAACTCTCATATCTGTTCATAACTTCTGGAAAAACATAACTTTGAATACACAGACCTTTATCAGCAAAGTGATGTCTCTGCTTTTTAACACACTGTCCAGGTTTGTTATAGCTTTTCTTCCAAGGAACAAGTGTCTTTTAATTTCATGGTTTCAGTAACCATCCACAGTAATTTTGGAGACCAAGAACATAAAATCTGCCACTGTTTCCATTTTTTTCCCATCTATTTGCCAGGAAGTGATGGGACCAGATGCTGTGATCAGAATTTTTTGACTGGTATGTTTTAAGCCAGCTTTTTCATTCTCCTCTTTCACCCTCATCAAGAGGCTCTATTTAGTTCCTCTTTGCTTTCTGTCACTAGTGTGGTATCATATGCATATCTGAGGTTGTTGATATTTCTTACTGCAATTTTGATTCCAGCTTGTGACTCATCCAGCTTGGAATTTCACATGAAATACTCTCAGTTCAGTTCAGTCACTCAGTCGTGTCCAACTCTTTGTGACCCCATGGACGGCAGCATGCCTGTCCATCACTAACTCCCAGAGTTTACCCAAACTCATGTCCATTGAGTCGGTGATGGAACCATCTCATCCTCTGTCATCCACTTTTCCTTCCGCCTTCAATCATTCCCAACATCAGGGTCTTTTCAAATAAGTCAGATCTTCGCATCAGGTGGCCAAAGTATTGCAGTTTCAGCATCAACATCAGTCCTTCCAATGAATATTCAGGACTGATTTCCTTTAGGATCGATTGGTTGGATCTCCTTTCAGTTCAAGCAACTCTCAAGAGTCTTCTCCAACACCACAGTTCAAAAGCATGAATTCTTCAGTGCTCAGCTTTCTTTATAGTCCAACTCTCACATTCATACATGACTACTGGAAAAACCATAGCCTTGACCAGATGGACCTTTTGGCAAAGTAATGTCTCTGCTTTTTAATATGCTGTCTAGGTTGGTCATAACTTTTCTTCCAAGGAGTAAGTGTCTTTTAATTTCATGGCTGCAGTCACCATCTGCAGTGATTTTGGAGCCCAAAAAAATAAAGTCTCTCACTGTTTCCACTGTTTCCCCATCTTTTTGCCATGAAGTGATGGGACCAGATGCCGTGATCTTAGATTTCTGAATGCTGCATTTTAACCAACTTTTTCACTCTCCTCTTTCACTTTCATCAAGAGGCTCTTTAGTTCTTCTTTGCTTTCTGCCATAAGGGTGGTGTCATCTGCATATCTGAGGTTATTGATATTTCTCCCAGCAATCTTGATTCTAGCTTGTGCTTCTTCCAGTCCAGTGTTTCTCATGATGTACTCTGCATACAAGTTATATAAGCAGGGTGACAATATACAGCCTTGACATACCCCTTTCCCAATTTTGAACCAGTGTGTTGTTCCATGTCTGGTTCTAACTGTTGCTTCTTGATTTGCATACTGGTTTCTCAGAAGGCAGGTAAGTTGGTTTGGTATTTCCCACTCTTTAAGAGTTTCCCACAGTTTGTTGTGATGGGTTTTCTAGGGCTGCCATAACAAACTGCCGCAAATTTGGTAACTTTAAACAATGAAATTTATTCCTGCACAGTTCTGGAGCCCAGACACCTGAAATCAACGTGTCAGCAGGAGGATACTCCCTCTGAAGTCTCCATGGGAGAATTGGTTCTTTCAGTTTCCAGTGGCTCCAGGCAATTCTTGGCTTGTGCTGTTTATATTTTCCCCACTATCCTTGGAGGTAGCACTCACTAGGGTAATTTAGGGTGCTTACATCTATCAATCTCTAATTTAATTAGGCACGCAAAGATCTTTTCCCAAATAAGGTCACATTTGCAGGTTTTGGGGATAGGACAGGGACAAATTTTGAAGTGGAATTCACCAAGCAACCCACTATAAATAATTAGGGGAGTTCTTTCAGGGTTTTCTCAAAACTTAGTGGTGTTCAATACAAAGTTCTAAATTGTTAACTTATAATAGAGGTAATTTTCCAGCACTTCAAACTGAGTGCCCTGGATCATTGTCAAATAAAGGACCCTCACCTAGAAAGAGAAAGGACTTTTAGAGAGGGAGAGGCTTATTTTGATTTAATAGGGCAAGAATCGAATAGACTTGTAAACTTCCACTTTCTCTAAAGTAAAATACCAACCTTCTTAACTACAACTTTGAATCAGCAAAACACTCATTCAAGCATAATTAAGATCATATGTTTTAGTTTTCACTCTTTGACAGCCTTTAAAATGTCATTCAGATGTGTGAACTTGGCAAGAAAGAATAAAATTGTGGAGAAAATGCATAAAAAGATTTTAAAAATGAAAAAGCAATATAAGTTTTAAGGATAAAGATAGATTTGTATATTACTTTCACTACTGGAATATGTTCTCACTTAACATCTAACATTTTCACTTAATACATTTATGAGTATCAGAAATTTTAAAACCTCAAGAAATTTTCATTGATTTAAAACTGGAAATAGTTTGAGTCCTTAGAGAAAAAAATGAGATTCTGGTAGTGGAGATATAATAATGCCTTTGAGAAATGTCCTGAGGATTTATCTGAATATCTATTGCTGTTGACTAAATGTTTGTGTTCTCCCTAAATTTGTAATTTGAAATCCTAACCCCCATTGTGATGGTGTTAGGAAGTGGGATGTTGGGGAGATGATTAGGTCAAGATGGTCAGCTCTTATTAATGGAATCAATGACCTTGTAAAAGAGACCCCAGAAAGATTATTCCCCTCTTCTACTGTGTGAGGACCCAGGAGGAAAATGTCTCTCTATGAATCAGGAAGTGGACCTTCACAATATTTGGAATCTGTCAGCATCTTGATATTGGACTTCCTAAGCTCCAAAAATATGAGAAATACATTTCTGTTGTTAATAAGCCACCTGGTCTATGTTAATTTGTTATATAGTTTTAATGGATGAAGACATCTGTGAATCTCAAGTTGGAATGTTTACAGGGTTGTAAGAATTTGGTAAGATTCTAGGGCATTTTGTTCCTTGTCCTTGGGAAACTGCATTTCCCAAAGAGTAGTCTATAACATAGCTGCATAATATTAAATTCCTTAATTCTAACACGGGGGTCTCCAGCCTCTGGGATCTAATGCCTCATGATCTAAGGTGGAGCTGGTGTAATAATTTTAATAGAAATAAAGTGTACAATAAATGTAATGCACTTGATTCATCCTGAAACCATCCCCCTACCACCACTGTCTATGGAAAAACTGTCTTCTAGGAAGCGGTCCCTGGTGATCTAACACATACCCACCCTCCATTTCAATGTCTCTGAATTTAGGCTACCCGTTACACAATGTCAAAGAATATTTGTCAGCAGCTAGAGGCTTCCCTGGTTCAAATGGTAAAGAATCCAACTGCAATATAGGAGACATAGATTCAATCCCTGGGCTGGGAAGATTCCCTGGAGAAGGGAATTTTTCACTTTCAGAGGCCTTCCTTTGGCGACCTTATCTGTATATGGATGATACCTTTCATCTGATGATCACTTCAGTTGGGTTAATACAGTTTTTTGTACATTGTGCATGGGTGTATGCTCAGTTGATAAGTTGTGTCTGACTCTTTTGTGACCCCATGGACTGTAGCCTGACAGTCTCCTCTGTCCATGGAATTTTCCAGGCACGATTACTGGAGTGAGTTTCCTCTTCCAGGGCATCTTCCTGGCCCAGGGATGGAACCTGTGTCTCCTGCATTGCCAGATGCATTATCTACTGCTGAGCCACCTGGGAAGCCTTTTGTAACTTGTGTGGCTAAATTTAACTTGAGCCCTCAACTGTTGCTTATAAAAGGTTACACTTTAATGTTGCATTGAGATGAACATTTTTATGAAGCCAGAAGATTGACAGTCAAATAACAAGTCATCCAATTTAAGGTGGGAGAAATTGCCAAACTCCTGAAGTAGAAGATAAAATGTTGAAAGCTGGGAGAAGTTGATGTGATTTATTTAGTCATCGAACTGTTTTATCTGTCAAAGTCTTCCAGCTGAATTTTAAGAGAAGCTGATCAACTTCTAGAGATACATACTTAAATTAAGTAGATAATAGGAAAAACATATAAATCCCTAAGGGCCTTTCATTTAACATAGAATTATAATGTCAATCCTAAAGATATTAAAGAAGTCAATATGATGAGCATAATTTATGTAAAACAGGATGTCAATCTGATGTTAAAAATGTGAAACTGAAAAAACTCTAGACTGATGAAAATCTTTCTTTTTGAATTTCTAAAGGTGTATTTGCTTATTAAAATATCTTTCAGTTCAGTTCAGTTCAGTTCAGTTCAGGCGCTCAGTTGTGTCCGACTCTTTGCGACCCCATGAATCGCAGCAGGCCAGGCCTCCCTGTCTATCACCAACTTCCGGAGTTTACTCAAATTCATGTCCATCGAGTCGGTGATGCCATCCAGCCATCTCATCCTCTGTCGTCCCCTTCTCCTTCTGCCCCCAATCCCTCCCAGCATCAGAGTCTTTTCCAATGAGTCAACTCTTCGCATGAGGTGGCCAAAGTATTGGAGTTTCAGCTTCAGCATCAGTCCTTCCAGTGAACACCCAGGACTGATCGATCTCCTTTAGGATGGACTGGTTGGTTGTATCCAATAATAAAGAAATATACTTAGCTTTGTTTTTACCATCTGCTCTAAACTTTTGTGAAACTAGAACTCTCCTCACCACACATACACACACACACACACACACACACACACATACACACACACACACACACACACACACACACACATCAGCTACTACTGTTTACCAGCGCTGCATCCTGGTAATACCTTAAGGCATATTACCTTATGGAAAGATTATTATGCTTATTTACCTGATTTTCATTTTTGTAAATGATACTCACAGATACAATCAAAAAAATAGAAGGCTGTAATTCAGGAGACCCTACTACTATCTTTTTTTCATTAATTTGCTTTATGGTCGTGAGTCGGATTCTCCTCTTTCTCTGCATTGATTTTGCCATCTCTTCAATAAATATACATTAGCTGTACAAAATAACCCAGAATTCCCTTTACTGCCCTACCCTTGTGTGTGTATATGTGTGTTAGTTGCTTAGTTGTGTCTGACTCTTTGCAACCCCATAGACCGCAGCCCACCAGGTCCCTCCGTCCATGGGATTCTCCAGGCAAGAACACTGGAGTGGGCTGCCATTTCCTCCTCCAAAAGAAACTATAGAAAGAAAGAAAGTGAAGTCACTCAGTCGTGTCCAACTCTTTGTGACCCCCATGGACTATAGCATACCAGGCTCCTCCATCCGTGGCATTTTCCAGGCAAGAGTACTGGAGTGGGTTGCCATTTCCTTCTCTAGCCCTACCCTTTGATGCCTGCAATGAGGTCCATCACACGAGGACAGAATACAATCTCATGGTTAAACATATTTCTGTAAATCTTTTTGCAAAACGTAAAACCACAGCTTATTTTGTGGTTTTCATGAATAATGCATAATTTTGTTAGATAATCTTTTTTTGAGATCACACGCTCATCTAATGCCACATTCTGAGAGTCCTGTGCCAGCCATCAGAGAGAGAGCTATTAATTCAAATGTACCATTCAGTGTTCATCAAATTCTTCTCATATGCTGATCCTATTCTTTGCATTGAGTAGAGCCATATGAGGTTGGGCTTCCCTGATAGCTCAGTTGGTAAAGAATCCACCTGCAATTCAGGAAATCCCTCTTTGATTCCTGGGTTGGGAAGATCTGCTGGAGAAGGGATAGGCTACCCACTCCAGTATTCTTGGGCTTCCCTTGTGGCTCAGCTGGTAAAGAATCAGCCTGCAATGCGGGAGACACAGGTTTGATTCGTGAGTTAGGAAGATCCCCTGGAGAAGGGAAAGGCTACCCACTTCAGTATTCTGGCCTGGAGAATTCCATGGATTGTATAGGCCATGGGGTCACAAAGAATTGGACATGACTGAGTGACTTTAACTTTCACTTTCATATGAGGTCACAAAGTGGAAGAGGGGCTTGGTATCTTGTAATCTTGACCACATTTTCCACTTTGGTGGAGATGGTTTTGTGGATGGTGATTGTTCCCCTCTCCTTTTTCATCACTGTCATCATCATCACCATCACATCTCACCTCCAATTCACCTTCTATATTACTTCCTATAAGATGTGATCCTGGCATGCCCCTGCCTAACACTTCAGATGCTTCCCATCACCTCAGGGGTGAAATCCAGTCCCCTTGCATGGTTTTTCCCTTTTCATTCTCATCTCTTACCATTTTCCCACCAATCATTCCATTCTGGCCAAGAGTGATCCTCTTCAACTCTTTGAATGCACTATGCTCTCTTCCACGGCTATGCTCTGAACGTGCTGTTTCTTTATCCAAGGAAGTTGTCTGTGTCCCCATCCTCCCCCCAAGTACCTCCATTTGGTTGTTGTTTCAACAAGGTCACGTCCTCTGGGTAGCTCAGTAGTGCCTTGATCACTGATATTCTATAGGTGCCGCTCCTACAGTCCTATCTATAGGACTATGTAGACTATGCCACTGCCAGCAGTCTGCTGTAATTGCCTTCTTCCTAGTGTATCTCCCGCTAAATATCAGACCTTTTCAACTAGATGGTTTCAGATGGCATAAAGTTCCTATAAAACTCCAGAGCTCTGCTTGGCAGTGTGGCTGAATCTGACTTCTACTGTCCAGAGCACAGATATGAGAAGATGAAGGATTCAACGTGTTTGAATCATTGTGGGTGACATGACCTTTTTAATCCCACCTCTCCAACGTAGCAGCACAACAAACCTTCAACAGAGAACTGTGTGGACAAAACCCAAACAGCTGTGACAGATGTCATGCTTCAGAAGCCATCCCCAGTTGCCCATGGACTGGCTTACACTCCGGAGTATTCTTTCCCAGTTTAGAGATCTGAAAACTTCTTTTTACTGTTCTAGCTTCCCTCAGACACATATGTCAACTGACCATATATCTGCCTGGAGAGTGAGTTTCTCTCTCGTCCCACCACTGAACTCAGCTTTCCTTTTGAAGATGCAAAGCAAGCTAACTCTCTGGCAGTTACTAGAACCATAAGGCACCACGTGTGAGGGTTGTAGGATCTAGCAAGCAAGTCTTTTTTGTAACTACAATTTATTGGTTTACTAATAAAAATGTAATGATGAAAAATTGTGACATTTTCTGAGTCCACTGTGATCTAGACATTTTGAATATATTACATAAATTAACCCAGTGTTCTTTTTATTCCATGGAGATGATTCTCAATGTTTCACAGTAGGATGTGCAGTACTTGAAGAGTCAATAAAGAAAATGAGTTACCTGAAAACACTTGTTTTTCATCTGCAGTGAAATGAAGTGAAAAAGACTCTCCTTCTGGAAGAGCCTTTCTCACTGGGGCCAAGTTACATCTGTGGCAGGTGGGATCACTGGGACTCACTGCCCTCTCTTCTAAGGGTGTTGTTGTTTGTTAGCTGCTAAGTTGTGTCTGACTCTTTGCAACCCCATGGACTGTAGTACACCAGGCTTCTCTGTCCTCCGATATCTCCTGGAGTTTGCTCAAACTCATGTCCATCGAGTCAGTGATGCTGTCTAACCATTTCATCCTCTGCCGTCCCCTTCTCCTTTTGCTTTCGATCTTTCCCAGCATCAGGGTCTTTTCCAATGAATCAGTTCTTTGCATCAGGTGGCCAAAGCAGTGGAGTTTCAGCTTTAGCATCAGACCTTCCAGTGAATATTCAGGGTTGATTTCCTTTAGTAATGACTGGTTTGATATCCTTTTAGTCCAAGGGACTATAAAGAGTCTTCTCTAGCACCAAAATTCAAAAGCGTCAATTCTTTGGCCCTCAGCCTTCTTTGTGATCCAACATTCACATCCATACATGACTATTGGAAAAAACCATCGGTTTGACTATATGGACATTGTCGACAAAGTGATATCTCTGCTTTTCAGCACATTGTCTAGATTTGTCATTGCTTTCCTTCCAAAGAGCAAATGTCTTTTAATTTCATGGTTGCAGTCACCATTCACAGTGATTTCAGAGCCTAAGAAAATAAAATCTGTCACTGCTTACACTTTTTCTCATTTTATTTGCCATGAAGTGATGGGACCCAATGCCATGATCTTAGTTTTTTAATGTTGAGTTTTAAGCCAGCTTTTTCACTCTCCTATTTCACCCTCATCAAGAAGCTCTTTAGTTCCTCTTCACTTTCTGCCATTAGAGGGGTATCATCTGCATATCTGAGGTTGTTAATATTTCTCCCTTGATTCCAGCTTGTGATTCACCCAGCCTGGCATTTTGCATGATGTACTCTGCATAGCAGTTAAATAAGCAGGGTGACAATATACAATCCTGATACTCAGTTCTCAATTTTAAATCAGTCAGATGTTCCATGTCTGATTCTAACTTGCTTCTTGACCTGTATACAGGTTTCTCAGGAGACAGGTAAGGTGGTCTGATGTTCCCATCTCTTTAAGAATTTTCCATAGTTTGTTGTGATCCACACAGTCAAAGGCTTTAGTGTAATCAGTGAAGCAGAAATAAATGTTTTTTCTGGAACTCCGTTGCTTTCCCCATGATCCAACAAATGTCGGCAATTTGATCTCTAGTTTCTCTGCCTCTTCAAAACCCTGCTTGTACATCTGGAAGTTCTCAGTTCACATACTGTTGGCACGTAGCTTGAAGGATTTTGAGCATAATCTTGCTAGCATGTGAAGTGAGTGTAATTTTATGAGAGTTTGAATCTTCTAAGGAACATTCCCTAAATAACCCTTCCATTCCATCTAAGCAGTTCATACACTGACACTTTCTGGGAGCTGACAGAGCCCTGGAACTAGGATTGAGCTGACCAGAATTAGAGTCGTGACTCTGCCACTGGACACTCAAGAGAGCTGAATGACCATTAAATGACCACATGTCACAAAAGGGGGAGCTGGGGCTTTCACAGTGTCAGGTGGGGACCCACGTGGGTGAAATCCTGCACATGAGGGGACCCTGGAAACTGCAAGTGTCTGAAATCCTCTTCTGTGCTTTGAATCTGCTGGCTTCATTGGGTTATGATTTGTCTTCTATCACATGTGCATAATAATGTTAACAGTAGAAGTTTATTAAGTGCCAGGCAAATCATACTGTGGGGCTTCTCTGGTTGCTCAGTGATAAAGGATCCACTTGCCAATGCAGGAGATGAGCGTTCAGTCCCTAGGTCAGAAAGATCCCCTGTAGAAAGGAATTGCTTCACACTCCGGTATTCTTACCTGGAGAATTCCATGAACAGACGAGCCTAGTGGGCTGCAGTCCATGGGGTCTCGAGAAGTCAGACATGGTTGAAGTGACTTAGCACGCAGTGAGTTAGACAGTAATCCCGTGTCTGTTTCATCTGCACTCCTTGACTGGAGTGCAGGAGAAAGGAACTGAACTCAAGGCCACTGGAGCCCTGATGCAGCCTCTTTATCATGCTGGTAACTTTGCTAAAATTTGACCTTCAAGTGAGAGAGTGTGGGTTAACCACGATTGTTTTCTCCAAGGAACCAGAGAGCTGCATAGAGCAATTAAGTGAATCTTCCCAGATTCCTCTTCCATAAAAGAGCTAGAACGAGTCCCTAGTTCATGAGGTTGTGTGAGGAGAAAATGACAGATCTATAAAATGCTTAACAAAGTATCTGCCACACATCAAAATTCAGTAAGTGAGTGGCTATTATTACATATTATCTTTGATTGACATTTTCCTTATTCCCCTCCCTTCCTGGGAGTATAGCATCCTCAAGAATGCTGTCTGTGATAACATTCCTTTTTTCAGCCTACATAGAAACCCATATTAGATCCACAGCACACGAAAGATGTAATGGACAGAATGTAAGGCCCAAGAGGTCTGTTGGGACCCCACTCATAGGGCAATCAATTTGTGGATCAGAACTCATGACCACATGGAAACAGCTTCTCCCAGGGGAACAGCACTCTACAGTTTAGAGTCAAGCAGTACAGCACAGTGGTTGCTGACATGGACTTTGATGTCAGCCTCAATTGAGAAAAACAAAATCTGGTTATTTCTCTTCATTTAATTAGTACACAGATTAAGTGTAGTCTACCAAGGGAACATTTCATGCAAAAATGGGCTCAAGAAAGGACAGAAATGGTATGGACCTAACAGAAGCAGAAGATATTAAGAAGAGGTGGCAAGAATACACAGAAGAACTGTACAAAAAAGATCTTCATGACCCAGATAATCACAATGGTGTGATCACTCACCTAGAGCCAGACATCCTGGAATGTGAAGTCAAGTGGGCCTTAGAAAGCATCACTATGAACAAAGCTAGTGGATGTGATGGAATTCCAGTTGAGCTATTTCAAATCCTGAAAGATGATGCTGTGAAAGTGCTGCACTCAATATGCCAGCAAATTTGGAAAACCCAGCAGTGGCCACAGGACTGGAAAAGGTCAAACTACCACACAATCGCACTCATCTCACACACTAGTAAAGAAATGCACAAAATTCTCTAAGCCAGGCTTCAGCAATACATGAACCGAGAACTTCCAGATGTTCAAGCTGGTTTTAGAAAAGGCAGAGGAACCAGACATCAAATTGCCAATATCTGCTGGATCATCAAAAAAGCAAGAGAGTTCCAAAAAAACATCTATTTCTGCTTTATCGACTATGCCAAAGCCTTTGACTGTGTGGATCACAATAAACTGTGGAAAATTCTGAAGGAGATGGGAATACCAGACCACCTGACCTGCCTCTTGAGAAACTTGTATGCAGGTCAGGAAGCAACAGTTAGCACTGGACATGGAACAACAGACTGGCCCCAAATAGGAAAAGGAGTATGTCAAGGCTGTATATTGTCACCCTGCTTATTTAACTTATATGCAGAGTATATCATGAGAAACGCTGGGCTGGAAGAAGCACAAGCTGGAATTAAGATTGCCGGGAGACATATCAATAACCTCAGATATGCAGATGACACCACCCTTATGGCAGAAAGTGAAGAGGAACTAAAAAGCCTCTTGATGAAAGTGAAAGAGGAGAGTGAAAAAGTTGGCTTAAAATGCAACATTCAGAAAACTAGGATCATGGCATCTGGTCCCATCCCCTCATGGGAAATAGATGGGGAGACAGTGGAACCAGTGTCAGACTTTATTTTGGGGGGCTCCAAAATCACTGCAGATGGTGACTGCAGTCATGAAATTAAAAGACGCTTACTCCTTGGAAGGAAAGTTATGACCAACCTAGATAGCATATTAAAAAGCAGAGACATTACTTTGCCAACAAAGGTCCATCTGGTCAAGGCTATGGTTTTTCCAGTGGTCATATATAGATGTGAGCGTTGGACTGTGAAGAAAGCTGAGCACCAAAAAATTGATGCTTTTGAACTGTGGTGCTGGAGAAGACTCTTGAGAGTCCCTTGGACTGCAAGGAGATCCAACCAGTCCATTCTGAAGGAGATCAGTCCTGGGTGTTCATTGGAAGGACTGATGCTGAAGCTGAAACTCAAATACTTTGGCCACCTCATGTGAAGAGTTGACTCATTGGAAAAGACCCTGATGTTGGGAGGGTTTGGGGGCAGGAGGAGAAGGGGACGACAGAGAATGAGATGGCTGGATGGCATCACCGAGTCGATGGGCATGAGTCTGAGTAAACTCCGGGAGTCAGTGATGGACAGGGAGGCCTGGCGTGCTGCGATTCATGGGGTTGCAAAGAGTCAGACATGACTGAGGGACTGAACTGAACTGATACATCAAACACTGGTAAAGAAGTTTCACACTCACTAGCTGTGTAAACCCATGCAGGTCAGTAAATCTCCCAAGCTTCAGTTTCCTTCATCTGTAAAATGAGCATAACACAGTCCACCTCAAGGTGCTGGCACCTTTATAGGAAAGAGTATACCGACGCTTCTGGGAACAGTGCCCTGTGAGGGCAGCTCTAACTACTTGGCATCTATGTGTGACCTCTTCACCTCATTTGATCGTCACAGTCATCTGGAGCAATATTTTAATACCCTGGAGCAATGACCATCTTAAAGGTAAGGGAATCAAACTGACTCACTCATGCGTCTCACCTGTTCTTGTGGGCAGCATGAAGCACCTTCAGGGCAACAGCGCTAAGAGCAAGTATTCACGGGTGCTCCCTGAAGGCGACCTAAGGATGATTGGACTGTGCAGGTTGCCCAGAGGCTGCAGAAAAGCCCATCATCCCAGCTGCCTCTGAATCTTCCCGCCAGTGAGACCTAAGCACCAGACAGGTCCATGTGAATTTGCTGGGCTTCCAGGAGCTGCATGGACATGGGAAACCTGCCAGACTTGGCCTCATCCCTTAGGAAAGTTCTGTCACCCCTTGCTGCCAACTCAGACGCTTGTCATATTATTCATGCATGTGGTATATTTCCCAAGAAGCACTGGCTCCCCAGAGGCTGGCATGGATAGGCCAACATCAGGAGCCCAGAAATCCAGACCAGCAGTGGAAAAGTCTGGCGCAAACTTGGGGGCCTGCTGGTCTCATCAGCATGTGTTGATCTTGGGCAAACCAAGAAAGGTCCCCTAAGGCTGGCATCCTCAGGTCCAGCCCATCAGTCACACCAGGGAAGCCAAGCACCATGCTAGACACTGCGTGGACAGCAGGGAGGGAGCTGTCTTGGTTTGCTCAGGCTGCCATGACAAAATGTTGGGTGGCTTAGGCAACAGACATTTATTGTCTCAGAATTCTGGAGGCTGGAAGTCTGCGATCAGGGTGCCTGCATGGTTGGCCACTGGAAGGAGCTCTTTCTGGCTTGCAGATGGCTGCCTTCTTGTTGTGTTAGCACACAGTGGAGAGAGAGTAATCAGCCTCTCTGCTGTCTCTTCTTATAAGGGCACCAAGCCTATCACCAGGCCCCCTCTTCATGACCTCTAAATCTAATCACTCCCAAAGTTCCCATCCCCATATACCATTACATTGGATGTTTGGCTTTAACATTGAAAGTCTGATAAGGGTGAGGACATAGTTCAGTCCATAGCATTCGGTTACATTTGGATTCTGCTCAGTTTTCAGTGATGTATTTAAGGGAAACAGTGACAAACTAGAAAATGCAGAGAAGAGAAAGCAGAATAGTAAAGGATCTTAAAATCATGTTATACAAGAAAAAATAGTAAGTCAACCATAAAGGAACCACTGGGGGCCTATACTAGTGTAACAGGAGAAAGTGAAAGTCGCTCAGTCATGTCCAACTCTTTGTGACCCCAGGTACTATACAGTCCATGGAACTCTCCAGGCCAGAATACTGGAGTGGGTAGCCGTTCCCTTCTCCAGGGGATCTTCCCAACCCAGGGATTGAACCCAGGTCTCTCCCACATTGCAGGTGGATTCTTTACCAGCTGAGCCACAAGGGAAGCTCATAACAGGAAAAAGTAGTTACAAATGTTAAGATGCTAAAAGACAGATACAGGAGGCCAACCTACAAAATTATCAAGGTAATAGTTAAAATTTACCAAGGTATTTACAGAACATTCAGTATTTTTATTACAATTTTAGGGTGAAAGTTATTTGGTGAGAGTGGTGATTGCAAATAGCATAGATGATTATTGCAAATGACTAAAGTGCCCATTTAGTAATTAGCAAATTACAAATTCAATCTTTCTGATCAACCCTTCTAATAAAACTCAAATTATTTAAGCAATTTTTTTTTCTTTAGTGTGCACACACTGGTGAGCAGCCATACAATGCTACGATTCAATATTGACCTTTTGTGGCCAATGAATCAGACCCCAAGTAAACCCTCATACCAGAAGCCTTTCAGTCATTTGTGGAGGCAATCGTAAAGGAAATCCACCATGAATGTTCATTGGAAGGACTGTTGCTGAAGCTGAAGCTCCAATACTTTGACCACCTGATGGAAAGAGCCAACTCGCTGGAAAAGACCTTGATGCTGGAAAAGGTTAAAGGCAAAAGGAGAAAGGGGCAACAGAGGATGAAATGGTTAAATAGGATTACCTGCTCGGTGAACATGAATTTGAGCAAACTCTATAAGATAGTGGAGGGCAGAGGGGCCTGGAGTGCTATAGTCTATTGGGTTGCAGAGCCAGACATGACTTAGCAACTGAATAACAACAAGGACCCAGCTCAGGAAAATCATAAACCCTTTCCTCGGAAAAGTGCATTAAAAATGGACAAATAGTTTTAATGATGTATAGTTCCAGAGAGTTAATGGGATCCTAGTTGGTGTTCAGGGATTATGTGTTGAATGGCTTAATGAAAATGAATGTGTTGAAACTTATTTTGTTTTACCTTGGGGCAAGGCTATTTTATCCATATAGTTGGGTACCACTGTCCTTTCTGAGGAAGAGACTCTTTCCAGAGTTTGGGCTCTGCTGGGTGTAGCTTCCAGCTGAAGGTCTGAATCAGGTCTGTTCTTTCTATCTCATTATGGAGCCCAGGCTAAATGACAGTACATACCAGGCCTTTGTGCTTATGGTGGTGACAGAGCACTGGATGTCCTGTCATGTTGATGACAAACAAAGGCCCAACATCACAGAGTGGGGTGTACACTCCAGCTATGCTGAAGCCATAGCAAGGAAGTGGATGGTTAATACCATTATAGGGAACTGAAGAATCAAGACCAATAAGTCAAACTCCAGCCCTTCCACTTACTTCATGGAACTTAGCTAAGGTGAGTTTTGAAGAACATATTGAAGCAAGTAGGGGAAAAAAAAATAGGAAAGGAAACAAAGATGAAAAATTACAAATAAATAAATGGATAAGTAAAGAAAGCAAGAGAGAGAGTGTGAGACGGCATCTGAAAGAACAAACTGGTAGGAAATTTTAGATAAATACTATCATGGTTTGAGGTCCCTTGTTGTTTGTTGTTGGAGAATTCCTTGAAGTTCTGAGTCCTGGAGAAGGAAAGCAGGGAAACTGGAATGAGTCCCAGTTCTAATATTATGGGCACTTAGTCAAAAACTCTTCCTCTTTCATCTTGTTTCTCCATTTGCAAAGATGAAGGATTCTCCCAGGTGAAGTCAAAAGTCCCTTGCAGCTTTGAGAATGTTCATATTCTAGTCCACCCGGAACCAAATTGGACCTATTCTGGGATTGACCTCTAGAACCAAGAGAGAGGAGAAAAGAAGGAGTGATTAACAGCCATGTTTAAGCCAGCACAGCGATGGAGACTGGCGATAAACAGGATGACACTTTCCAAAAGAGAGGACAACCCATCTGGGAAATCCATGCTGGAGTATCCCTTCCAGGTTGGCCCTGGAAATCCCTGACGGTAGAGCATTCCTACCTCCAAAATGTTGAAGGGGCACAGGGAGGGTGAGCCTACATCTCATGCCAGATACATAAAGGCCATTCCAGTTACTTAATGGAATCCGCAGCTTGAAAAAAGAGCAACTTGTTTTGCAAGCAATTCTAGGGCACCAGCTCCTCTGTTTCCATTCACACCACATGACCTCAGGTCAGCAGAATATGGAAAGGATGGCCTTGGCCAATGCCGCCAATAGCCAAGGCTAATGAGGCTCTAGGGGAAAGGCCTTCAAAGAGTCCACCGATATTACTTACCGTGTCTGCCAGTGAGACTTTTGACCAAAACAAAGCGGGGGCGCTGGGTTAGGCCGGGCAGCAGGAAGTGTGAACATGCTGCATTAATGTCCATGGGACTATGGACACTCCTAAAGGCTGCCCTTTTGAAGTCTGGATCAGCTATGCGTCTGCTAGGGAGAGCTACCAACACCCAAATTCTCTAAAGAGTTAGGGAAGCTGGGAAGTTAGACAAGCAGCTTATCATCCCCCAGCACTAGGCACTGCTGAAAGATACCTGGGTTCTTCCTCTGAACCAGCCACTCCACTCCTGTGTGACCCTGTGTGGGTTACTCTCCCTCTCTGGGCCTTAATTTTCTCATTATTAAAGAAGGAAGTTGGATTAGCCCTAATGTTTTGGGGACTATACAGAAGTGAGTTTTTCTTTAAGCAGGCACTACGTGGCTGAAAGTTTACCTGCTGAAGTGTGTGCGCCTGTGTGTAGCAACTTTATACTGGTGGAAACTAAGACTTAGGGAGAGTCATTTCCTAGAGTCAATTCAGATGGGTAAACAGGGGTTTATTCATTAGAAGGACTGATTCTGATGCTGAAGCTCTGATACTCTGGCCACCTGATGTAAACAGCCAACTCATTGGAGAAGACCCTGATGCTGGGAAAGATTGAAGTCAGGAGGAGAAGGGGACAGCAGAGGATGAGATGGTTGGATGGCATCACCAACTCAAGGGACATGAGTTTGAGCAAACTCCAGGAGATGGTGAAGGACAAGGAAGCCTGGCATGCTGCAGTCCATGGGGTCACGAAGAGTCAGATTTGACTTAGCAACTAAACAACAAAATGTGGGTTAGTCATGTTGCTAGGTTCAGGGAGTAGGAGCATGATTAAGGCTCAGTTCTTCTCTTCAAGAGACTCCAGTTGGTGCAAGTTGTTGTTGTTTAGTCACTAAGTCATGCCCAACTCCTTGTGACCCCATGGACTGCAGCATGCCAGGCTCCCCTGTTCTTCACCATCTTCTGGAGTTTGCTCAAACTCATGTCCATTGTGTTGGTCATGCCATCCAACCATCTCATCCTCTGTCATCCCCTTCTCCTCTTGCCTTCAACCTTTCCCAGCATCAGGGTCTTTTCCAATGAGTCAGCTCTTCACATCAGGTGGCCAAAGTATTGAAGCTTCAGCTTCAGCCACAGTGCTTCCATGAAGGACATCATGGCAAGACAGACCTGTAAAAAGCTAATCATAGTGCACTGTGGTGGGAGTATCAGAGGACATGATACAACCGATTGGTAGGTAGAGAAATAAAGCAGGGGTAGAAATAGAGCCTCTTGCCCTGAGTGGTGGGAGAGGAGACTGGGGGAGACACTTGCCAGTGGGGGAAAAAAATCCTGAATTGTCCTGTATGATAATTATGAGTTGTCTTTAAAAGTGAGTGAGAGTGGCTGGAGAAAAAGGATAAAGAAGGCTTTCCCAGACAAGAGGCAAAGCATAAGGCGTGGAAATGTAAAAGAAAGAGCTAAGCATAAGATCCCACTAGAAACCCTCTGATTAACTCTATGTTGTTGGAATGTAAAATAGAAAGAAGTGAAACAGTGGCTAATCTGGGCTCAAGCAAATATTTTCTCAAAGCAAGTCCATCCTTCTTCCATTAAATCACTTGGCTTCTTATTTCACTTTGTTTGAAAATATCTTATAAAATATTCTGATGCATGAAAGGTTACAAAGAATAAAAGAACACCATATACTTACCATCCAGTTTAAGAAATAAAACATGGAAACATCACCATAGAACCTTGCAGTCCCCACCCTGAGCACACTTAAGGGGGCACATTTATCTCTCAAAGTTGGCCTTGCAGTAATGGAACTCTGAGGACTGGGACATAAAGTTGGAATTTTAATTTATTAATTTCTATTGCAAAATCTGTCACATGGACTGGCCTATGACTGTCTCTGAAGTTAGGACATTCCTTCCTTGTACCAAGCTACAGGGTACACCACATCTTAGTCAAAAGTCAAGTTGTCAGTTAGCAGTGAGAAATTCCAGACAGCCTGACCAATTTATTCTTTCCCAGTGGCTAGCTCCTCGTGAAATGTCAAATTATAGACAGATGTTTTAGTGGTAAATCTGAAGTCAGATGAACAAAAGCTCTAATGGCAGGATCCTGAGGTAGCCTGATTCATATCACGTTCCCTCCCAGCCTTCCTCTTCCTTCCTTCCTTCCTTCTTCCTCAGGGTTGCAAGATAAAATACAGAACACCCAGTTAAATTTGAGCTCCAGGTAAACAGAAATTTTCTTTTCCTTTTTAATTTCATTCAAGAATAGCTGAATGGCAATGCTGTGATATACAGTAGGACCTTGTGGTTTATCCATTCTACATAGACTAGTTTGCCTCTGCTAATCCTGCACTCCCGTTTGTTCCCTCTGCCTTCACCCCCCCCTTGGCAACCACAAGTCTGTTCTCTATGTCTGGGAGTCTGTTCTTGTTTCATGGATATGCTGGTTTGTACTGTGTTTTAGAGTCTGTGTGTAAGTGAGATAACTGTAATACTCCCATAAGAGAATATCGAGTACAGTTCCCTGTGCTGCACAGTAAGCTCTTATTAGTTATGTATGCGTACATCCCAATCCCAACCTCCCAGTGTATCTCTCCCCCCACCCCTTCTCCCAGGGTAACCATAAATTTGTTTTCTACATCTGCAACTCTATTTCTGTTTTGAAAATAAGCTCATTTGTACCATTTTTTTTTTTACATTCCACATGTAAAAGATACCATATTCGTCTTTCTTCATCTGACTTACTTCACTCCGTATGACAATCTCTAGAGCCATCCATGTTGCTGAAAATGGCATTATTTTTCTTTTTTATGGCTGAATAATATTGCTATATGTGTGTGTATATGTATATATATCTGTATGTATGTGTGTGTGTATATATATATATATATATATGGGCTTCCCCTGTGCCTCAGCAGTAAAGAATCTGTCTGCAACACAGAAGATGAGAGTTCGATCCCTGGGTCGGGAAGATCCCCTGGAGAAGGAAATGGCAACCCACTCTAGTATTCGTGCCTGGAAAACCCCATGGACAGGGAAGACTGGGGAGGCTACAGTGCACGGGGTCGCAAGAGTCGGACACGAATTAGCAACTAAACCACCACCACCACATATATGTGTATCACATCTTCTTGAACAAATAAATTTCTAGTATAACTATGTCCCAAATATTGCATGAGACAAACTTATTTTTAAAAATCATTCATTTTTTATCTAAAATTCACACTGAACAGATTTTTTTTTTTTTTTTTTGCTAAACCTGAAAATCCTATAGTTCTTCCTCCTTCCTTTGGTAGATACTTACTGAGAATCAATCACACACTAGTGAATGGGGCATTTTTTATGTTTTCTTGCTACCCAGCCCCTTTGGAATTTCCATACTATGTTTTCAGGAGTTTCTGGCTTTCTGAATCTGTTTCAAAATGGTAGAATGGAAAGAATGCCATTCCCCAGTGCCTCTGAAGCTGAGTCACGAGCCGACCACCTGCTTTACCAATGAGAGTCACTATTATTAGTTATTAAATGTGACTGAGGAGTCAGCTACTATGGAAAGTTTCTTAGTTTTGACAAATAATGTCATTAATGTAAGTCACAATTATTAGTTATTAAATGTGACTGAGGAGTCAGCTACTATGGAAAGTTTCTTAGTTTTGACAAATAATGTCATTAATGTAAGATGTCAACATTGGGGGAAACTTGGTGGATCTATAGGAACTCTTTGTATTAGTTTTGCAGCTATTCCATAAATCTACCATTATTCTACAAAAAAAGTTTATTGAAAAAATAGAAGCAGGAAAACCTGTTAAATGACTTATGCACAGTTGTCTAAGCAATAGAATGGTCTATAGGAAGGGCATAAAGATAGCCTGAGAGGGGCAAATTAGGGCTTTGGTTTTTGAAGTAGAATTGACTCCTTCAGAATGTCCTTCTGATGTTAAGAAAAGGCTTTCCAAACGTAGGAGTGCAAGACCCATAAACAAAAGCCTTAAACTGGTCAGGGCTTTACAAAGTGACTAAGTGCCCCAGCAACACATACCAGATGTGTTCATGCCCCAAGTCCTGATAGATTTCCAATCCTCCAACCCCCATGGAGAATAATTTTTTTTTGTTCAAATCCCAGAAGCTCTCCCCCTAAGCTTCTTATTTAGCTGATTTATAAATGTTTGGTTTTTATTTGCATCAAATAAATTGTTCCCAACAGCGAGCTGGTGATTCAGCCTGGGTGGGAAGCTCCCTCCTGTCCTAAGGCCATGTTCCTGCTAATTGTCATTCTGCACATGGCCTTAGGAAGCCCTTTATTTATCCTGTAGTTAAGTACAGTAGTTTTCTCCTCGATTGTTATAAGCCTGGGTGGAAATGAAATGAATGCCTTCTTTCTCACTGCACAGTGGTTTTGATAGGTAACTGTGGAAACAGCCCAAGAAGAGGGATTGAGTATATGGGCAGAGGTGTGGTCACTCTCTGGACTCCCCACCTGTCCTTCCACACCCCTTCTGGTGGTCAGCGGAGGCTGTTGGGTTTCTGACCACACCCACGACTCCACTGCAGTCCAGACCTCCACCGTTTTTTCTTCCTGGGTTATTATACTGGCCTCCTCACTGGTTCCGCTGTTTCTTCCCTTGACTCATCCCAGTTCCCAAGAATCTGTTAAAACCAGAAGCCCATGCACTTCCTGCCTCTGCTCCGAACAACTGGGCGGCTTCTGTCCTGACTCGGGATCGAAAGTGAAAGTCCATCATCTCTGCCTTGCCCACTCCAGCCCCGGTGGGCTGGCTCCGTGTTCCTCAAATACATTAGGCATGCCCTTACCTCCAGACCTTTGCCTTGGCGTCTCCCTTCATCTGGAATGTTTTCCTCCTGATATCCTCATGGCTTACCCCCTCACCTTCTTCATCTCTTTGCCCAAATGCCACCTTCTTGGTGCCACTCCCCCTGCCCCCTAAACCTAGAATTGCCACCTGCTTTTTCCAGGCAGGATGTTTCATCTGGTTTTTTGGTTTTGGTCTTTATTTCTGTGTGTGTGTGTGTGTGCTTTATCTCCAGTGCCTATCAGTGCTCAGCAAATGTTTGTTAAATAAAAAACACTGATGGTGAATATTTAATGAATGGATGCACAAGTAAATAAATCTCACCTCGTCATTGATGGTTCTCCATTGCCCTAGAATAAAATTTAAATTCATTAGAGAACAGGACCTTCCAGAATCTCTTGACTCTCTCTTGAGTTTAACCCCTCAATGGCAAGCACATCACAGCTTGTCTATACTCACATACCCTGTGTCCCAGCCACACTTAAATATCTATTTAAAATGCATACACAACTCTTTCTGTCTTCACAGTTATTTTCAAGTCTTCCTTGGCTTATCATATTGCCCACAGATGGAAAGGGTAGTTTTCATAAGGCTGCTCCAATGCCTCATCCTTTTCCACTTTCAATATCTAGCAGCTTGTATTACTTTACTATAATTTTCTGCTTCTAAGAAGTCTCCACAGTGAGACTGGCAACCCTGAGGGCAAACAACATATGTTTCTGGCCATTGTATAGCCGAGTCCAGCACACTGGCCAAATCTGTCTGATTCCTTTCTACCAACACTTATTTTTTTCACTGCAAAACACTGCCTCTATCTTGAGTAACCTGTAAAGCCCCCACATTTGCCCCCATTTCAAGTCCCTGGTTCATGTAGTCCTCATTTGTTCATGTGCCAAAGGAAAGTGCTAACAAAAAAATAAAAAGTGAACATTTCTCAGACTCGTGGACAAGGAGAACAGGCTTGTGGTTGACAAGGAGGAGAAAAGGGTGAGGAAGGAATAGACTGAGAGCTTGGGATTAGCAGACTCAAACTTTTATGCATAGGATGGATAAACAAGGTCCTACTGTATAGCACAGGGAACTATATTCAATATCCTGTAATAAATCACAATGGAAATGAATATGAAAAAGAATGAATGCGTGTATAACTGAATCACTGTGTCACACAGCAGAAATTAACACAACATAACAAATCTTAATTAACACAACATAGTAAATCTTTCTGTCTTCACAGTCAGAAAGTAAATCAGCTATACTTCAAGAAAGCACATTAAAAAAAAAAGAAGAACATTTCTATCCTTCTAAAGCAAAGCAAAACTTCAAAAGCTTGAATAAGTATAATGTAAAATTTCAATTTTAATATGTGTCTTCCGATGTGCTTTACTTAAAAACTGAGATTAGTCATTACACACATTAAAAGTAACTTCTATTTAGTTTACAGATAACGTCATATGAATAGAATAGTCATGGTTTTATTTAGAAGAATTAAAACACTAAAACATAACAAAATATCAAGTTGGCTTAGCCCCACCAACAGAAGTCATGCAAGATGCAGATGACATTAACTGGCTCAATCAGGGTAAGTCTTGAGAAGTGATTAACTTTTCCTCATGGAAAAGATTCCCCTCACCCCTGGTCTGGTCTCTTCTCTCAAAGCCTTTGATCTGTGTTCTCCCTTAGTTGTTTAGGACACTGGGGATACCAGTTCAGATCACATACTCAAGAGGCAGTGAACTTGAGAGCTGGGCACCCAGAGATGATGATGTTCTGCCGGATGCTGGGGAGGAAATGGCTTTCCCTGGTGGGTGTTGCATCAATCAAAAGGCAGGGTGATGGCAGAGGATGTCAGGGAAACAGAGTCTGTATTCAGAGGCCTCAACTTCTACTCTGGAAATCCTATCAGATGGACCATCAATTACCTCCTTTCTTCCATTCAGATTCTTGCCTTTGTCACAGAAAAACTTTTTACAGGACAGCAGGGGGTGGGGAGGGGAGTTGCATAGTGGTAACGACTTATGTTCAGGGAGAAGATGATTCTGAGTGGGCTTGATCATTTGCCCCTGACCCTCCAGTTCTCAGATTTACCCAAATCAGTCTAAGAGACTTGACTTGTGCCTATAGGCTGGCCCAGCAGTTGTCCCTAAACCCTTTCCCAGTTGACATTTCCAGTCTTTGTGTCCAAGTTGCTGATGTGTTGAAATGTCTCCTTGGAATGTCTGCAATCTGTTCTTAGAAATGCATAAAAATTGTTTAGTCATTTTTATAACCAAAGCAAGAACCAGGCCTGGCCTGCAAGGACATTTCTATGACCATGATTTTGATTTTTCCAAGCTGGAACTCCGGTGTGCTTTGATGAAATTGTCAGGAGACCAGGATTCAGGAGAAAAAAAAACAAAATCTATACTTTCTCAAAGACATTTTATGTTTGTGAAGCATTTACCCTATAATGTATGTGGTGTTGGTTTAGTCGTTAAGTCATGTCCAACTCTTGTGACCCCATGGACTGTAGCCCATCAGGCTCCTCTGTCTGTTGGATTTCCCAGGCAAGAATACTGAAGTGTGTTGCCATTTCCTTCTCCAGGGGATCTTCCTGACCCAGTGATTGTATATTGTATGGTTGGTAGTAAAAAATCAAATCATTGTTGTAAAGCTACAGTGGTTTGGGAATATTGAGAGTTTCAGTCACTGGTGGTTACTAGATGATTCACAAATATCTTCCCTGTTCTCTTCATCTTACAGGAAGCTTAAATTTCCCAAACCAAGAATAAACCAAGCATCCTGAAGCTCTCCATTCTTGGGGAAACTTTTACTTTTGTATCCAAATGACATAATCCAAGCCCCAATAGTGTACACAGGGAGACTGGCCTATTTCCCAAGCGTTTCTGAAAATTCCTAGCGAGTGGTTACATGTTCTACAAATTTATCTTGGTTGGGCCATGTCTCTGACTTCAGGTCAATACCTTCAGCTCCTCCTCCATTTTGCCATCTTCTCCTTACTGTTCTCTGTTTTCACCAATGTACAGACAGAGCCATCTCACTCTATTTCTTCAAGCACAACTGAGATGCACTCAGCTTTATCAAGCTTTACTGAAGTTTGAACATGGATAAAGGGAATGGAAATGCAGAAAAAGGAAACCCAGAGCTGAATACCAAACTTTTCTCACCTCGAGTGCTCATTGCTTCTTTTTGCAGGGTATTCCCTGTGGACATCTTTCTCCCTAGCAGAAGATTTAATCCCTCTTAGCTCAGACAGTAAAGCATCTGCCTACAATACAGGAGACCTGGGTTCGATCCCTCGGTCAGGAAGATCCCCTGGAGAAGGGAAAGGCTACCCACTCCCATACTCTTGCCTGGAGAATTCCATAGACGAAAGAGCCTGCTGGGATACAGTCCGTGGGGTCGCAAAGAGTCAGACACGACTGAGTGACTTCACTTTGAGAAGTGTGAAAAACAGTCCTTTTCTCCGGATTCCTCTCTATGGCCTCAGAATGCAGTCTCCTCCAAAAGAGTGAAAAAATTAAAATTAACATCATAATCCCCAAGAGCCGTACCCTGCTGACATTTGTTTGAGAAAGTTAGAGTCTAGGCCAAGCACAGACCTTTCATACCACCACTTTGGTTTTGAACTTTCCCTAGCACAAGTGAGAACTGACCTCTCTAAGGTAACAGAAGCTGAGCCAAGAACCTTCACCAAAATATAGATTTAATCTTCCTTTACAGAATGCAGAAACTGCCCCTGACATTTCCGAACTAACCTTAAGAGGGCTTGAGAGTAGTTTAGAGGGCATTCCGGTCCTAGGGACAAGCAGACTTGTGAAGGTGAATGTTCAGATTCTGAGGATGCTGAAGCTGAATAAGTCAGACCCAGACTTCAGTCTAATGAGACCTTTAGACAAGAAGACAAGTGGCTTTAGCAGCCATAAATGCCACGGATAGGGCATCCCACAGGGATGTGGGTTCTCAGAGGAGCAACACTATACATTATAAAGCATCGAACGAACTTGAAACCTGTGGCTTAGACCTTAAATTCCAAATAAATTGCATTTTGACACTTGGCAATCTAGAAATTTCTTTACCAAAAAACAAACAAACAAAAAACAACCACACCACCAGAAAACCACATATTTTACTTCTTAAATCTCATGGCACCTTGGAGGTGAAATAGTTCTATTAAACAATTTGTCTCAGGAGTTAAGGAAACATTAGACAATATTTATTTTAAATGTCCATTAGAAATTAAGAAAGGGAGGTACTAAAATAAAGAATGGCTGAACCCTGAGATGATGAAGTAGTTGAAACACAATTTAATATGTTGTATAGAATGCAGGGATCATTGTATATTTTCTGAGAAGCAAAAAAAAATCTTAATTATTTTTATTGTTACAATTAAATTGCATTTTATATAAAAATTATTACACATTTATTGTAGTGTAAGATAATACTGAAGAATATAGGCTTGTAAAAGAAGAAAATCTACTTAAATCTTGGCTCATAATTTGTGTCCCCTAGGCAAATTATAAGTTTCTCTAAACTTCAAATTGCAGATATGTAAAGTAGGGTTATTGTGATAATGAAAGAATTGTAGTTAAGTTAGAGCACTCAATAAATTCAAGTTATTATTGCAAAATAAAATTCAGAAAATTCAAGGAAGTAAATAAAATTCAGCTTCCATGGTGGCTCAGATGGCAAAGAATCTGCTTGCAATGCAGAGACCTGGGTTTTTGACCCCTGGGTCAGGAATATCCCCCGGAGAAGGAAATGTGTACCCACTCCAGTATTCTTGCCTAGAGAATTCCATGGACAGAGGAGTCATGTTATAATTAATTAAAGAAATGTAGTTAAGTTAGAATACTCAATAAATGCAAGATATTATTGCAAAATAAAATTCAGAAAATTTGAAGTAAATAAAGATTATCCTTTATTCCATTGTCTAAAGTGAACCACAGCTAAAATTGTAAAGTTTATATACATTTGTTCCAGGATGTGTGTATGTTGGTGTGGGGGGGGGGGTCTCTATTTCAGAGTTATGAATTTATTAATTCTAGTACATAGTTTTTGAAATGCTTTTTTTAACTGGACTATATGTTAGAAACATCCTTATATGTCAGCAAATGTCAGTGTAATTCATTATTTTAACAGCTTCATTTTATTCCATTATGTGGTAATGACAATGTTTAACTAAAGATAGTATATATTTTTTCATTTTTATTTTCCACTACTCCCCCATTATCATTTATATAAGCACACACAATAAAGATCACTTATATAGAGTATTTTTAGCATCTGTCCTATTGCTTAGAAATGTAGCTATTTTGTCAACAGATGCACTCCTTTGCATATTTGATAGCTATCATCAAAGTGCCCTTCACATGCTGTATGAGGATGTCTGGGAAGCATTTCATTTAAGTCTGATCATGTACTAAGAGGGACTTTCCAAGCCTTGATCTGAAGGATCGGAGAACTGGTTCTGACTGGGTGTATCAGTTAGACACCTTGCCTGGATTGGTGAATTCTTAGCTAAGTTGGAGTTTCCCCTGTATGTATGATTCTAGATAAACTTCTTCCTTAAAATATCTTGGCCTCAGTCCTGTTGCTTATAAAATGGGGATAATATGCACATTATGATTGAGAAAATTGAAATGATAAAATATATAAGGCTTGATTCATCTTAGGCACTTAATGCATACGTGTGTACTTAGCTGTTTAATCGCGTCTGCCTCTTTGTGGCCCCATGGATTGTAGCCCACCAGGCTGCTCTGCCCATGGAATTCTCCAGGCAGGAATCCTGGAGTGGGTTGCCATTCCCTTCTCCAGGGGAATCTTCCTGACCCAGGGGTCAAGCCACCTGCTTCTCTTACACCTCTGGCATTGGCAGGCAGATTCTTTATCACTAACACCACCTGGGAAGCCCTAATCTTAGTAAATATGTGCTCTTTCCTCCATTCTTTCTGGTTAACTGAGTTTTTATGCCATGGTGTTTTGTAAAATGTAGATGCTCATAATGTTTTGTTGCTAGTTGGATCCTTTTACTCCTGAAAAAGACATTAGGAAGTTATGGATCAAAGAAGATGTTCATGAAGTTAGTTATCTTCAGAGTTAGAGTAGAAGAAGGCAGAGGAGGGAGAGGAGAGGGCGAGGAGAAGAGAAGGATGGAAAACTGAATTTTGAAGACAAGGAGGCCCAGGGTTGAAGTCTAGCCCTGTCACTTATTAGCTGTGAGAGCTGCGGTTGTTGAGTTAACTTCCTTGAACCTCAGTTTCCTAATATGCAGCTAATGACTTCCTTACCATGTCTTGGGAGGATTAATTGCAAGAGTGTGAGTGTTTAGAGTGCTGCAGGCAAACACCAGATGTCCAATAAAAAGGTAACTCTTATCTATTATTGCCACCATTATTCCCTCTGTTGACATGGCTATTCCATCATTATGTCCATTGTTGACAGTATTAAACATGGCTTCTTGTTCTTAACTCTCCAGGAAACCCTTGTGGCTTAGCACTATAAATCTATTATGGCTTCTAATGAGCCGCTTGAGCGTTATTTATCCATTCATTCACGGGAAAGGTTAGAGCCACACATTGAATTTACATCTCCATCGATCCCACGTGGACAGAGACTGAAGAATTAATATATGTTGTGGACTTAGGAGTCAGGAAAACTCAGCATGGAAACATAACCTTTTCTATCTTTTGCTTTCTGCAGACAATCTGCTCATTATTTCTTGCTCACAACCATATCTACGTGTGTGTGTGCGTGTGTGTGTGTGTGTGTATTCATGTATGTTTCATTATATTGCTGTTCTCATTGTTTGCTTGTTTTTGGTTTTTTAAAAAAAATTAATTTTATCTGTTTATTTATGGCCGCACTGGGTCTTCAGTGCTGCGTGCAGGCTTTCTCTTCTCGCGGCAAGTGGGGTCCACGCTTTGTGGTACACTGGCTTAGTTGCCCCATGACATGTGAAATCTTCCTGGACAAGGGATTGAAGCTGTGTCCCTTGCATCGCAGGCTGATTCTTAACCACGGGACCACCAGGGAAGTCCAGGTTTGTTTTTGCATTTTGTCACAAAAGGGGAAAAGGATGTAAGACCAGATCTTGAAGCCAGAATCAATAGTGGCAGACCCATTGCATTCACTGTAAGAGCTGGTGATAAAGGAGATCTTTGGGTTGAGCTTTTTCTGACAGCTGCACCATTATAAACTTAGATGAGATGCAAAGGATGGTTTTTGTTTGGGGCTTTTTTTTTTTTTTTTCGCTTTACCTATCACTCCAAATTCTCCAGACTAGAAATCAAAAGAACCATAAGGTGTGAAGTATGCCAGAGAGATTATATACACAGGTTTTCTAAGTAATGATCGTCTGTAACTCCAAGCTGTGTGCATACCCTGCAGGAAAGCCCAGTTAAATGCTCAGAGGAGACTCATCTGTACCTTCTCATAGAAAGAGGCCTTTCTAATAAGTGATAACTGAAGCTTAACCCCCTCTTCAAAGTGTCAAAACATTTTAAAGCAAGTTACTATAGGTGAAAGTCACTTCAAAATAGTCTGTGCACATCTCTGCTGATCTTAAACTTATTTAACTTTTTATTGATTCAACAACCCAATGCTGTGTTGCAGGAGAGTTAAGATTCTTTGTCTGCTTTGCTTTTGTTTTCCCTCTTCTATTCTCAAGCTGTCAAATCTTCTATTGACATTTTCACTGTTTTCAACAGCTCCTCTTTCTTTTCTAAGTCGCTTATATGTAATCTTCTGGGGGATAAAAAACAACAACAAAAAAGCAAACAACCAGACTTGCTAAAAAAGGATGTTTAATGAGATTTCACGAGCCTCAGCAGGAGCGCCAGAGGGTTTGTGCCTTCATTCATTAAATTTCTTCTACAAATATTTACTGGGCTTCCTTGTGATAATCCACAGGCTGTGACTTGTTCCAGGCAATAAAGTGCATTGTTTGGGGGCTATAACTTTTTGAAAAAGCATATTACCATTTTCAGGAGCCTTTTCAAATGTCTGAGTTTATGGCTAACTTGTAAATGGTCAATACTTTGAACTTGTGACAGCTAGAGATTTGATTAATTACTGACCCTCTCTGCCTATATACACATGGATTTATACATTTCCCAAAATGTCAACACACATAATCCTTTGTTTTGATCCTGCATTTGAAGTAAGCAAGGTCAAAACATTTATCTGCTTCTTAGAACACGAGGAAAGGAGACTCAATAAACTATGAATCATTTCAAAGCCTTTAAAATACCAAACTAGAATCGACTTTCCTTTTAGGTGAAAGCCCATGCCCCAAGTCTTTATTATCCAAGCCTCAAAGAAGAGTTTTAGATCTCTTATTGCCATGCTTAAGATCTTATATTGGAAAGAGCACTGGCCCAAGAAACAGGAGACTTGGATTCTAGCCTGAAATCCACAAAGAATTTTTAAGCAAGCATCTCTGGGTCCCAGGTTTCTCTCTTTTCCTCTGTAAAGTGAGGCTAATCATATCTGCCTCATACAATGAAGTGATGACATATTTTTAGATACTATTATTAATCCAAGTACATTGCCAAGCCACTCGGCAGCTTTGGACCCAACCAAAGATAGAACAAGATCCTGTCCTCCGTGGTCGCAGGGTCCTGCCTGCCAGTTCACAGACCACCCTTCTTACAGGTGAGAGGTCTCTGCACTAGCGAAAGCCCCAAATAATAGAGGCACAGAGAAGTTATCTGTATGGACTGTCTCTCCGGCTCCACCATTCTCCCCATTCCTTCTACATGGCTGAGCAGGAGGAGAAATTCTGGGAAAGACTCCAGACATTCAGCAGAAGCCTCCCTGGGAACCTCGGTGTATCTCTCTCGCTGGGGCCACTGGCTGGCCTGAGGTCACACACGGGGAACAGCACCAGCTCCAACCAGACTCCTTGCAAGAATTTCAGTGGCACGTCCTAAGACTACCAGATGGGCACCTTCTCTTCCTGTGCAGGCTGAGGCCAGTCACCATCTCTCCGGATGTGGGGCCTCTCTCAGGAGTTCTAACAGCAAGTCCCCAGCCGTCCCTTGGTAAGGTAGGACCACATGCCATTGCCTTTGTTTTATTTATTTATTTTTCATTTATTTATATTAGTTGGAGGCTAATTACTTTACAATATTGTAGTGGTTTTTGACACACATTGACATGAATCAGCCATGGATTTACATGTGTTCCCCATCCTGATCCCCCCTCTCTCCCCATCCCATCCCTCTGGGTCTTCCCAGTGCACCAGCCCTGAGCACTTGTCTCATGCATCCAACCTGGGCTGGTGATCTGTTTCACCCTTGATAATATACATGTTTCAATGGTATTCTCTCAGATCATCCCACCCTCGCCTTCTCCCACAGAGTCCAAAAGTTTGTTCTATACATCTGTGTCTCTTTTTCTGTCTTGCATATAGGGTTATCGTTACCATCGCCTTTGTTTTAAATCTGGAGATGTAACAGAGATCAGAGGGTAGCTAAAGGACTGGAAAAGACAAACCGGAGTCTTCAGCTCTGGCACTTTCTCACTATGCGATTTTTCTTAAAATGTACGTCCCTTATCTCTAAAAAGGGGGTAGCCCCCTTTTGGAAAGATGTAAGGAACTAACATAAGACACACATCAGTATGCAGGACCAAGCATACGCTTATAATTTACTATTTCCCCGTCTTTCACCAACCTCCCCAGCATATCCAGTGGAAATCACTCTATTCCTGTAACAGGTGGTGATCACTGAGCTCTTCAGGGCAAGTTCTTTCTGACAATCTCACCATACCGGGTTTCTAGAGAGGAAGATGAAAAACAGTCATTTTTGGTTTTCTTGGACTTGGGGGCATTGCTTCAGTAGCAAACACGTTAGATGGCCTAGAATGCATAACTGACTGGTGTTCACCCTATTTCCTCCTCCCCTCTAAACTTCTGCCCTGGCTCCCTGGTTCCCGGGGGCCTGTCCTGCATCTGCCCTTCCCTGCCCTTGGTGGGAGTGGGAGGGGACCTGTGGAGCTGGTCAAAGCTGCTTCTCCCCAGCCCATCCACACAGCACACACACATGTGACTGGAGATGAGACCAAAGAGAAGGAATGGCCAGGGTGGCTCCCTCTCCGCCCCAGGAACCCCCCTTCCCATGTGAAGCCCTTAAAAAACCTCCTTGCTCAGCTCAGTTCTGGCCTTCAGGAAGCAGGACTCCTGTCGAGGGCATTTTGCAGCTGCTCAGGCTATAACCAAGCGTGCTGTGGTATAAACCTGAGATTGGACCTAACAGCACTCTGGGGATTCTCCTTTCTGAGTCAAGAGACCTTTCAGTGCCATTAGAATAACCGCAGTGGTTACAATTTGAGCACTCACTGTGAGCCGGAGCATTGTGCTAAATGTTTTATAGCCATTCCTGATGCTTAAGGAAACAAAGGGTAAGAGAGATGACGCAGCATTTATAAGGACTGCATCCAGAAAGTGGCAAAATCAGGCTCCACACTCAATCCTGGCCGATTCCAAAGTTGGTTTTCTAAACCACTGATCTGGGCTGGTTCTGTGGTGTTGCTCAGCCTCCGGCTTCTCCAGCTTAACAAAGTAGGAGCATCCATGATGACATAGAGGTCCTTGGTGATGTCCTACATCCCTTGCATCCAGACGCTGTTCCTGGTAGTGGGGTCTGGTGACAGTGACGTCAGCTCTCTGTGACAATTCAGGTGTTAGTTGGGGGGCGATGATGCTAGCACTGCCTCCCTCCACCCTGACCACCAATCTGCTGAGAGCCGTCCTGAAGTGACCAGTGAGATCTTCTAAATAATGTCCCCACTGCAGAAAACCTGGCATATGTTAGTCCATGTTAACATGACCATGTCAATCCCTTTTTCTATGTCCAAGGGGAGAATCACGCTAGTTTCTTGGAGAAAAGTTCATTGTCTGCCTATCATTATGCCAGTTAGGTTTCTGAGTTTGGGAGTTTTCTAATAAATGATACTGGTAAAACATCACAGAATTCATGGATAAAAGAAAATAGACAGATATGATGAATGGATAGATAAGTGAATACATGGATGGATAAATGAATGGATGAATGGATAGATAGATGTGATGAAGGGTAGATGGATAGATGAACGGATGGATAGATAGATAGATGATAGATGCATAACATAGTCGTGAGGAGTTTAAATATATTTTTCAGTGATTGGTGTAGTGAATGATGTTCTATTTTAAAAAGAATTCTAGCAAAGAGCAAAAATGCTGAAAAGTTCAAGGAAAGCTTACTACAAATTTAGTATCTTTTTAAGAAGAAAGAAGAAAGAAGTGTGTCTTCCTTGTAATTATTTTGTTGTCGCTGCTGTACTGTTGTCTTAATTTCCACATCCAACACGGCAGGGACTTAGAGATTCTCCACCCTCCGTGTCCTGGGTTCTGATGTACACTCTGATGCTAAAAAGTGTGACAACACATAGATATGATTTTGAGCAGCTGTTAGTGAGATAGGGAGGAGAGGCATGACCCATCTGTACACTGCTCTCCTCACTTGGGAAAAATCAAAACAGGAAGAGAATCTCAACAGTCACTAGTGACAAAGCTGAAAGAAATAGATAGGATGGGGAATTTTTTTTTAATGTTCTTCCTTAACCTTTTCCATGGTTTCCAAACATACTCAGCCACAGCACAACGTGGCTGGTGTGGGAGGAAGTGACCCTGCTCCACATGGTCACTGGGAACCCAGGCTCCTTCCATCTTATGCTTCTATCCTCAGCACTGTATTTCCAGGGGTGCTGCAGTGGGGCCAGAGTTTTGAGGGTCACACATCAGGTTTTAGAGTCATGCCTGGAAGTGGTATCATCGCTTTGGGAAAAAACTTGGTCATGTCAGGCTAACCTCACAGCAGAAAGAGAATGGGAAATGATTTCCTGTGTGCCTAGGACACACTTGAAAGGTTCCATGAGTATATTTTATTGTCTCTACCACACACACTCTTTGGATTTCTTTCATCTTCTACCCTGTCCTCTTCAACCTAGTTTCAACCTAGCAGTCAATAGAATGTTTTAGCAATATAATAAGATTATGCCACCTCTGTGCTGAAAACTCCACAGAGGCTCTGTGATTGTTGCAGAATAAAAGCTAAACTCATCACAATGATTTGCATGGTCCTACATGATTCAGTCCCTTATCTTGCTAACTTCAACTCTGACTGCTCACTCTAGCCATTCCAGGCTCCTTAGAATCTCTTCCTTGGCTATGTAACTCTGCCTGAAAAGCTCTTAGCCAGATGACTATCTCTGACCTCTGTCAACCTTAAATTCACCTTTTCAGTGAAGTCTACCATGACCATCCTATATAAAATGTTACTTGTCTCTCTATCCAATGCCTCTGTTTCTTTGCCGTCTTTCTTCCAGATCATTTACACCTTTTTTCTGGTGTTTAAGCTAGTGTTTTGATTATTGGCTGTGTCCTAGACAATAAGTACCCTGAGTTGGGAGCCATGCTGTATAAGATGATGAGTGGTGATACAGAAGACCGTACACATGTTTTATTCTGCATCTTGCAGATATTTCTGACAGTCATGACCTCTGACATTACTCCAACACCTAGAATAGTGTTGGCAAGGTGGCAGGCACTCAGTTCATTTGTTGCAGGAACAAATGAATGAGATAGAGAATTGTGTGACAGAATGAAATGAATGGACTCAGGGAAAAGGCCCTAAGACTTGGTCTATGTTCAGAATAGTTTCAAGCCCCAGACCTTTGGCTATGAGTTCTAGACCTCAGTAGATTTTTTTTTTTTTTTTTTTGCCTTGGCAGTGTTTCATTTTTTCCCTTGCAAAATGAGAACTTTCACCATATTTATTACCTCTACCTCCTAAGGTCACTATAAAATTGAAGAATATCGTATATGAAAGGGAATAATTCTAACAACAGCAGCACTCATTCACATTATTTATCTAGATCTATTGTTTGACTACTCTGCTTCTTGCACAGAAATTATGTGTTGTTCTGACCAAAGATTGTTTGGGATCCCTGGGACAATCCCCCAGGGGCCGGCTCCCTGTCCACTGCTTGCCCGGTTACCCCCGATAAGATCCAGGCTGCCCCTCGTTGGTCCCATAAGAGGCCCCATGGAGCAGGACTGAGGGCTCTGTCTGATACAGCCAAGGCAACCTGAGACACTCCAGATCAGAGCTACTGTCCTTGATCCCAGTGGGACCTTCTGTTAGAAAAGCTGTCTCCTCTCTGATAAGAGAACAAAGAATTCATAGCTTGTCTGGCATCTCTGTATTTTTCCCAATGCAGTCAGCTTGAACTGGTAGGCTGGATCTTGTCTGGACAGATGAAAAATAACAAACAGTAATCCTTAAGGCTCCCTTTTGGCTAAGAACCCTCCCCTTGTCTCCGTGTTCTGGTTCCAGTGAGTCCTAGGAGGTTGAAACGTTCCTGGGGTTCATCCATTCTCTGTGAATCTATGTCCTCATGTAAAATCTGCTCGCCCAAAGGAAAACATACCTGCTTCAACTCTGCCCTGAAACTTGAATGCCAGGCCTTCCTTGGAGGACACCAGGGTCAAGGTGAGGAGTGTATGGCTACTTGCACGAGCAGATAAGAACTGCTTGTAACTGAAGAGCTAATGATTTTTCATAACAGCTTAAAATTGAATGAGTGTCTAAAAATACTTAAAGACTTGAAAAAATGTATTGTTTCAAACAAGGTTAATTTCCCAATATGGTTCTATTAACATGAACTGTTGTTTGATGTGGAAAAATTATTATCATGAAGGAGCCAATCTAAACCACATCCTGTCCCAGTATTCATCAATATTTTTTTATTTATAAACTTGAAATTAGAAATTTTCCTAAGCAGATTGCCACCCTCAACTTCCCACTTTTACTATGATTTCTGTTTAATGTTCTGTTCAACCCTACCAATTTGTCTTTGGAAATTTTTTTTTTTTCTCTTTCAATCTGCCCCTATTAAGGAGTGTTTAGAAGTCCTCAGGGAAGTTTCAGAAAGTGTTTCTAGAAGCTATTTATAAACGTCCCAGAGTCTCATCTGTTGACTGGATAGGAAAGTTGGCATCTGGCCCCGCCGTGAGAGTCAGATAAACACAGGCAAGGTGGAAGGGGAACATGCCCCACCCCCATCAGGTTCTAGCCTGAAGATCCCTTCTAGTCCAGCCAAAGCTCTGAGAACATCCGAAAAGGAAGACTCCCAAAGAAATAAATGTTCCCATCTGTGACCGCCTCATTCCTGGATCCTTCTTGGAATTCCTGCGCTTGCCCCTGAAAGCCCTGGAGGGTCACATGGGGAGCCATGAACAAACCAATTTCAGGGGGTTTCCTTGTTACCAGAATATCATCTGGGCAACAATAGATGATGTACTTAATGACATGCCCCCTTTTCCTGTTATCTTCACCCCTCTGTTTTCCCAAATAGAACTGAGTGTGGGAACAACAGACAGAAGTCACTCCCTCCACTCCCTCTAGTTCTGCCCCTACCTCACAGACTCTCTCTGTCTCTCTCTGCTCTTCTGATCTCATATGCATTTATTACGACTTTTATGTACGGAGTTCCTACTGCAGGCCAAGCCCTGCACTGAGGAACTTGAAGGTACAGCGTCATTTAACCCTCACATATCCTGTGGACTAGGTTCTGTTCTTCTTACACATGAGCAAGCTGAGGGTCAAAGAGCCGACTCATCTGAAGCTCTACAGCTGGAAGGATGCTGAGGTTGCCTTGTGATAATACACGCTTCTTTTTTTTCTCTCTTCTCCATGAACTTCCTTTATCAGCTACTTCATCAGTTCTTGGAGGACACTGAGGGGTCTGCCATTTGTCACAACAGCTGTGTAACCTTGAGCGATCCCTTCTTCCTCTCCAAATCCCAGTTTCCCTTTCTATAAAATAATATGATAGGTTAAGCTTTGTTCATGCTCCAACATCCTTGGACCCTAAAGATGCAAATGATGGCAACAAGAAACTTGCCAAATCCCCCAATTTGTAAACTCACATACCTGCTTTTACTAAATCTGCTGAGAAGGTACCACCTGGCAATTCTATGTGGCTTAGAAAGAGGAGACATCTCAACCCCGCAGTCAAGAGAAATAAGGCCACTAAACATTTTTCTAATTTTTTGAAAAATTTAAAAAGATCAGTGGCTGTTCAATTATGATGTAGAGTAGAATTTGAGAGATTTTTAGTTCACATTCTGGTTCTGCCACTAGCTTATCATGTGATCTTGGGCAAGTCACCAAACTCTTTGAATCTGTTTCCCCATCTGTAAAAACAGAGGTCCTAATAACCATGTTTCCCTCCTAGGATTGTGGAGAGGAACAAACTAGCCCCATAGACAGGATTAACCTTTGACTAGCACATTGCAGCCAGTGCTTGCAAAGGCCACAAATGGATATCCAATCTCCTCCAGTCCTTTCAGCTGTAGAGGGTTGAACTCTTAGGGGAGTAACTATAAACAACAAAAACAGTCAGAAAAGGAAGTGAGGTGATTAGCTTTCTCCCTCTACAGTCTGACCATTAACGGAATTAAGCAAGAACCAAATTTTATCCCTTGCACTTGCTCTTCTGAGCCAGAAAGACCCAGGAAATAACGCCTATTGAAGACACTCATTTTGGTTCTTGGCCAGAAGTTTCAAATACTTATTTGATCTTAAGCTTCTTAGCTTTGGACTGAACATTATTTAAAAGTTCCAGTTAAATTTACTACTCTCTCTTCTCTTGAAGCAGATTCGTCTTTGGATAACCTTGAATAAGAATGGCAAACAAAGACGTATTCAAAAACCCTGTTTTATTTTCCAAAGCAATGGCCCCTGGTGGGGTAGTAGTCTTGACTTTTATTTGAATCCATGTCTCCAAGCACAGAGGGAACATGCACCCAGAAATGTGCTTTCCCAGCATGCTTTGCTCCAGGGTCATACTCTTTGGGGCATTAGTCATTCTTAACTCATAAGATCAAAACTAAGGCTAAATAAAAGCTAAAAATGGGTGATTTGTCACCCAGCAAGCACCAATAAAATGTAACCACATGGAAAAATGAATTAAGCCAAGCCCATCTTTTTCTTAAAGATAATTGCCTCTGATGTCTCACGAGTTACCATGTTTATTTCCCTACAAATTCTTCCTGACCCAGATAGCCAAGCCCTGCCCTTCATTCCTCCTCTGTGAGTCTACTCACGCTTTCCTCACAGGAGAATGTTGCTGCGAGGTTCTTTGGAAAGAACTGTTTTCTCATTTGAGCAGGTGCTGTGAACCTGAGCCGATCAGGTTGGGCACCACCCACGTGAAGCTGCCCAGCCCCCAACAAGACCATCTCAGATGACTTCTTTTTTTTTTTTTTTCAGTGGAGTGCAGTTTATTTACACCGGCGGGCCCAAGCAGAGTCTCCTCTTAGCCAAGGACCCCGACCAGCATTGTGAAAATCTTTTTATACCCCATGTGCCAAACCCACTACCCCCAATTTTCCCTTGAGATCTTCATAAACAAAGGAAGGCGTAAATTACAACACAATAACCCCATCATTCACGTGTCTGATGTGTTCAGAGACAGTCGATAATCATAAGCCGCAGGTTACATTCCAAATAGTTAATAATCGATAAGCCTGTGCTTACATTCTGATAGATAGTGTCCGGAGGCAGGGGTGATTAGTGTCTGTTTTCTCTTCTTCAAGATTCCCCTGCACAGAGG
Organism: Cervus canadensis; assembly: GCF_019320065.1. Taxonomy (NCBI): domain Eukaryota; kingdom Metazoa; phylum Chordata; class Mammalia; order Artiodactyla; family Cervidae; genus Cervus; species Cervus canadensis. Next base: position 36,543,150 of record NC_057415.1, on the reverse strand, counting down.
GGGGTCTTATCCTTCCATTGTCATTCCCACAGGCGCTAAGCACAGAGTTCAGAGTCCACTGGAGAGGTGGCCGCGCACGATCAGCACAGACAGGCCTGAGATGGAGTCCAGGCCCTATGAATTCCTTCTTCATTCCCCCTTCTTGATGCTCTTAGTTCCCATAACGAGCATCATTTATTGAGATATATTGTACCTTAGCCCTCCTGCCACCCACATGAGAGAATGCTATCAACCTCTGGGTTACAAAATTCACAAGGCATTGTAGGAAGCAGGGCCCACAAAGCAGTATGATCAAGATTACTATAACAACAGTTCATTAGACATGGCTTTCACTTGATTTTGCATATCCTCCAAGGCAGCAGATACATCTTCAGACAGGTCAGCTATGTGCACACCATTCGCCAAAGTCCCTCCTTGGGCTGCTGTGAGTATGTCTAATACCATCCTAATTTGAATTACTGCCTTCCTCATCTGAATCTGTTCTTCGTTCAAAGCTTGAATGGCTTTAGTACTGTCTAAGAGGGCCTGTTTAATGAAATTAGTTAAGGCCTCTACCCTAACCATGATATCCGTTGTCCCTACAGAGGGTATAAACAAGGCAGCAAGATAGTCATACCATTGGAACACAGATCGTGTCCATCTTGCATGCAGATAAGGCAGGTTTACTGGAGGCTGGTGTAGGCTAGGCTTAATTCTGCCATGGGCAAAAGCAAATCCTAATGTGCAACGCCGCACCCAGCCAACTGGTAACCATGGCCATAAGTTAAGCCCACAGAGCCACTGGGTCCCATTGGGGGCTACCCAGTGGATTCCAGGATTATATTTCCAGTCGGAACCGGGCCACTGAGCAGACTGATTGGGGTGATAGGTAACTTCCAAGATTTGTTTACTTTGTTCAGGGGACAAATAACAATTCTTTTGGGTCTAGGGGATGGTCTCCAAATCCAACTTTCTGTTCTTTTTTTTTTTTTTTAATAGTAGCAGGGGCAATCAACTGTCCTTTCTCAGGAGTCATCCAGAAATATTCATCCCAGACCTGGTAGTATTGCTCAAGGCACCGGGAGGCCTGTCCCCCTTTTGTAAGGGAGCCCTTTTCCTCTTTAATTCTCATATATGAGGTATAAGCCTTAGTTATCTCCGTAAGGCTGGTGTTCATGTTAAATGTAACCCTATGTCCCTGGCCCATTGATGGCTTCTTCTAACACCAGAGGGCAAAGAAAGGTT